>NC_133658.1:407975038-408631155 GCF_037893015.1 Macrotis lagotis | reverse complement strand
AATCCTCAAGTGTTTCATAAAACACTGCATTTTCCATGGCATGGATATGTATTGCTTTATAGCAATCTAAGAGTCATACAGCTGTTCAACCTGCAAAGTAATTGGGGGGGGGGGGGGGTATTCAAAGACCTATTTTACTGCCCCAGATTTCTAGGTATAAGAAGTATGGTAAAAAGAAGTTTTAAAATGCAAAATACAAATGCTTACTCCCCAATACAAATTCAAATACTTTTTATCAAATACATTTTATGAACCCCAATTCACAAAGATAATGATTACCAATTGTTTTCTTCAAAATAAGAAATAAATATTACTTAAACAAAAATATAATTAAAAAGTCTTAACAGAAAAAACTAATTAACGAATAGAAATGTTTGGTTTTGTTTACTTAACATGATCAAATCTTTTATAAATCAACAAAACTCTCTGTCTGGCTTTCTTCACTAACAAAAATGTACCCTCTATAGAAATGTGGAAAGATCTACCCAGTGTAAAATGTATTTGAAACTAAAAAGTGGGCCAGATATAAAATCTTTAGAAGTAAACAAGCATACTAAACAATGTTAATATTTAAGGAGAAATATGATACAGTATCAAATGCAAAGAAAATGGAGTAAACAATATTCTTAACATCTCCGACCTATCAAAAGTCTACAATTCACAATCTTTCGCCACCAAACCTAAAAATGTTAAAAAATCAATGCCTTTTATTTCTCATTTTGGATTGAAGACTTGATTGTTTTCAGGACAATCAAAATATGCACCTGGAAAACAGGCTTGACTATTAAATCCCCAAATAATGACCTGACAAGGGAGAAGAAACCAAGCAAGTGACATCCTGAGAATATAACCTCCACAAAATCTGTGTTCAACTTTGAATTTGAGAATTTTCAGCAACACAGAAAAGTCCCCAAAGCAAAGGTTTCTTATTTAATTTACATTCTGAGTCTCATGGGCAAGAACCATGTACCATATCTACCATAAAGTACTGAAACTGAATAAATGTTAAAACAAAAACAGGTTTTGCAACAAGCACTTTGGTTGACCAGCAGGACTCACTGTTGATCATTCTAATTTTTAAATTTTCAATACTTTCATGTTTCTAGCATAAAACAATGTTATTCATAAATATATAAGTATAAAGGCTAGATATTTTCATTAGCGTGTAATATAAAAGTCCATTTGCATTGCTATGTAATTATATCTCCTCCAACAGTTGACTGATTTCAGCATGTACTATAAAGAAGACATTTTGATTTGCCCTGATGTTACACCTGAAGGAATATTCCGAGTCATGCAATAAACCCATTGAGAAAAACATATCAAATGATCTTAGACCTATTCTTTTTAGAAGAAAATATTTATATGACTCTTACCTTGAATATCCATTAGAAAAAACAGATCGATTAGTGAAATTTAAAGTTCCCAAGGAAGTCAAGTTGTCATCTCCAGATCCCTGGCATCTATTCCAATTTTCTGAACCAACAGGAATGGGTGGAATGACATTAAATACAGGCTTGTGATCCTGCTGCTGCTGAGAAAGGGATGAAGTATTCAAGTCGTAGTGGTACATCTGTCCCCCAGAGGTACTCACACCATGAACAGAAATGGCAGACATCTTATTACCAATTATATTTGCCCCAGAAAAACTTCCTTGACAGTAAACTGGGCCCAGTTTCTCCTGTTTAATTACCCCGGGAGTACAAAGTTCAATGAAATCTTCCTTTTCTGTTTTCACTTGTGGTAATGGCATATCAGAACTGGGTAAAATCAGACCCCCCTGTTCAGTAATTTTAGGCTTAGTGTCCGGCAAAATAAGAGGCTTGCAGTCTTCATCTGCATTTCCTTCTAAAATAAATGAGTCATCTGTTGTCAAAGGAGAAAGCAAACAGTTTTCATCTAACAAGGGGTCTAATCTCCAAGGGCTCTCATTTGCCTCCTTACTTGGGGACCCAGAGGACAATTCCAAATCCTGCAAAATATCAAAGGTACTTTGGTCTTCAGTATACAATTTTGCTTTGCCATCATTAGTGCCAGTCGGGCCCTTTTTTAAAGTTGGCTTTTCTAAAGCTTTATCACAATTAGATGCTGTTGGAAATTCACTGTCAGCAGCAGAGGATGCTGAACTCTTGGGGCTTTGGGGCACCCTGGTTGACTTACTGAGGCTTGCGATACTTTCTTCAAGAAGCCTAAAATCGGTTTCACCAGAAGAAACACCAATTTGGCCCTGTTGAGGAAATACCAGATCATTTCCCATCACTTTTGAATCTGTATCACCCATATAGAGTCCCATTGACAGGGAGACTGCCTTGGACAAGTCTGGCTGCTGTGCACTGCCTGCTGATCCTTTAGAGTAGTCACTCAAAAGAGATTGCTGCTTAGAGTCTGACTGAGAAGCAGCAGCCAGTAAAGATGAAGATGCAGGAATCTTCACAGTAACTCCACCCCTTATCGGTTTATAAAAGTCCATTACATTTCCTCTGCTTCGACCATGTATGCTTTTGGTGGATTCTTCTCCAAGGGAGGGACTTAAGGATTCTTTTGAGTCCATCAGTTAATACCAGCTAGAAAAAGAACATACACACCATAACTAAATAAGCCACAAATACATTCACATCAGCATTTCAGTGATAGGATTAGGCTCATAATATGAAAGAAGCTCACTCAACATGTATGGGTTTTACTAATCTAACTCCCCATCTCCAGAAAGGTAGTTTCTTTCTTTCCAGAGTTATAATAGACTTTCTTCTGCTTCATTTAATGTAGTACTATATATAAAAAAGCAGATAACCTGCAAAACCAAAAGCAAAATTACAATAGTCTCATACCTACTCTTTTAGAATTTGATGCTCTACCATTCATTTGATCATGCATGTAAAAATATAATGCATAATGATGCCTATGATTAATAAAGTTAAAGTGACGATTTTATAAGTTTATTAGATTATTTGTCAATATTAGATATATGTCAATGTGTTATGAAAGGTAGGGAGAAACTGAAACCTACTACTTTTTAATCAAGATTGCAAAGGCAAATAAATACTATACAAGAATCCTGTTAATTACTCCCTAAATTTCACCATTCCAGTTAGCCATTCATCTATATCTATTATCTCTCAAACCCTTACTTATAAGTGAACCCTCTTCTCCATCTGAATAAACAAAACTGTCAGTCTCCTAATCCCTTAAACAAGGGAAAATGTTTCCATTCCATCAGTCTGGCTGGGTGGTAAACTAATTCAGGACTCAGTTTTGGATAATCACAATGAAAAAACATGCCTGGCTTAACATAATCTAATGACAGTTTAAATTCAAGGAGACAAACTAGAATGTTATTGTTTCTAACAAAAATCTTGGACTTATTTGAAATATAAATATAAAATTATCATTGATTCATATTAATAGCATAGAATACTGTCTAATGTATGCTACCTATAGGTAAACAACACAGTCGTCCATAATCATGAATATATCCTATTCTTAGCTCACTGCATTCTCCCCCCACGCCCTACCCTTTGAAAGATAATTTATAGAGTATTGAAAAGAGGAATGGAATCATGAAAGAAAAACAACACTCAAGACAATCTGAGTGGGACTGAAGAGTCATAAAAAAACTCACCAAAACTATAGAAAATAATCCTCACTTCACCCAACCTATTAAAAAAAATCCCATTTGCTTGTCTATGAAGATCTTACTAGAAAACCATGCCTTTAGACGACAAAACTGAGAAAACGTTTAGTAATCAAAATGATCTGAAAGGCCCTAAAAGGCTGACATGCATATTTCGGATGATCTAGTCAAATAGAAAACTTTACGGTAGGACTAAGTTAAAAATGTAGGGACGCTGGGGAGTAAGGGATGGGAGAGGGGCTGAAAGTGGGTGGAGTAGGGTGCTGCAATAACAAATCTTTAATGCATAAGATTTATCTTCCACTCGCTGCTACCTTCACTTGATAATGATCTCTAAACACATTCAAGGTATTAAATGGAGTCTAAATGAATTTCCACGGACTTTCCTGACAGCTGCCTTCAAACTCGAAACCAAAACAATACCCAGTGGGGGGGGGGGGGGAGAAGAGGGAGGAGAACTACAAAAACGGTCCCTCAAGCAACATTCTTCCTACTTCAAAGTTGCAAATGATTCTGCAACATTAACCAGCCATTACCAGTAAAGCCCAAAATATCTAAAGTGGCACTACAGCGCTTCAATTAGCACGTTTACAATCAAAATACAAACACCAAAACCACAGTCCATCAAAAAACCTCTGGCTACACAAGAACTCAAGAAACAATTTTTTTAAGACAGTCCCGTCGCTGTGAACCAAGGAATAAAAGAAAAAAAAAGAAGAGATAAAAAAGGGGGGGGGAGAAGCATTCATTATCTAATTGGATGGAAAATCCCCCCCACAAAAGCGCGAAGTGACTAGAAATGTGTCGAGACCTGTTGAGCTCTTTCTCCGACACGCCCACTTCTGCAAGATAACACCAGCCCCTCAGAGGAGTCTACAACTTCCAGGCTGTCAGCCCCTTTCGTCCCCAGAAAAAAAAAATAATCCACCCAGGCGGAGAGCTCAGAAAGGAGACACGTCGTAGCCTGGACGGAAATTCGAATCAATCCTAGGCAAACTGAATGTTTTCGGGAGCGACAAGAGTTAAGCCATTATTTCGTTTTTTCCGCGTTTAGAATAAAAATAGCTATCAACCCTTAAGAAAGAAAAATAAGGGGTGTCAGGTAGAGGGGGGAAAAAGTATTGTGGCTTTCCTAGTACGGTATTAACTCGCCCTGGAGACTTGGGCCCCCGACTTCCCCGCCGGGGAGCCCGGAGCCCACGCAGAGGGGCATTATTTCAGCCTCCTGGTCCGAAAGTACAAGCTCAGCTTCCTCCCCGTCCACCCTGCGCACCGGGGCATGGCTGGGGGGTGGCGGGGCGGAGGGAGGAAGCACTGTCACCCTTGTTCTGTCCTTTCGTCACCGTCAAACCTCTCTGCTCAACGCCTCCCCGCTGCTCCCACCCCCCACCCCACCCCCGTAAATAAAAGTTTGCAAAATCCACAGCCGCCCCCTCGGACGCCGTGGCTTGCCAAGAAGGGCTCTCGGGGCTTTGGGGGGAGGGGGCAGAGGTGGCCAGCCCCCGTAACTCCCCTCCCCATCTCCCCATCTGCCTCTTACCTCATCTAGGGGTCCGCTTCTCCCGCCACCTTCTACAGCTCCTACCACGGTCGAAATCAACAACTTAGCGTGTGAAAGGAGGAGGAAAAAATGTTTTTCTAAAAAAAGGAAGTAAACAGCCGCCCCCTTTTCCATGGGGGGAAGAAAGGGGGGAGAACCCCTATTTAAAAAGTCTCGCCCTCTTCCCCGCACCGCCGAGAACAGCCCCCGGCCCTCCTTCGGGTCTTCTGGAGTGTTGTTTACGGGGACATTGGTGCTCCCGGGAGCTCTCCCACCCCTCTTCTCCTCCTTGCACCCACTTTAGCCGGCCCCGACAGGCGGGCGGTGACTCGGGCTCTAGTCACAGACGGAGCTAGCAAAATGGAGGAGGAGGAGGAGGAGGAGGAGGAGGAGGAGAAGGGGAGGGAGGACACGGGAGAGGGCTGCTCGGCTGTGGAGAGAGGGAGAGCCAGACCTAACTGGGGGCGGGGGGAGGAGGAGGAGGCGGCGCCACATCCACATCCACACACGCACATGCACACACGCACATGCACACACACACGCACACTCACACACTCACGGACCTCGCCGCTCCCAGCGCCTACGAAGCCCGAGGGGCAGCGGCGGGCGGGGAACGCTGCAACCTGTTGGTGACTCGGAGCAATTGCAGTCGGACGCCGCGCTCCCCGAGCCCCGGGAGCGGGGTCCTGCCCGCCGCCGCCTCCCTCGCGCGCGGCACCCCCCCCATCTAGCCCGGCCCCCGCCTCTCGGCCTCCCTCCCTGCGGCCCCCATCCCCGCTGCGTTCCCAGCCCAGTCCCTGCACGCGCGTGGTGCCCTCCCCAGCCCCGCGCCCCCCAAAGAAAGCTGCAAAATAGAAAAGACCAAGGCGGCGGCGGCGGCGGCGGGGCGGCAGACTGGTCCTTCGGGGCCGGGAGGGGCAGGAGCCCGAGTTGGTGTAGTTTCTTCCCTTCCCGCCCCCACCCTGCTCCGTGTCTCCAGGACGAGCGGACTTAGGGGAGCAGTTCTGATGGCGGGGTGACGGCGGACACCCGCGGGTGCTGCGCGTGACGGAGCCCGGCGGGGCCCGCGTCCGCTCCCAGGGAGCCGGGGCCGGCGCCGGGCTCCCGGACTGACTCACTTTGTTAAAGAACGCAGTCCTGGGCGGCACGGAGGAGGGGGCCGCAGGGGGCACCCGCCGGGGGGGCGTCGCTCGGGTCTGCGCCCGGACCCGCAGGCGCGCCCTCGGGGGGGGGGAGCATACCTACATGTGGGCCCGGGGGAGTCGCGTGCATGGAGGCCCCCCACGCGCGTCCGTGCAGCCGAGTCTGCAGCCGCCGCTCCCCCGCCACCTTCCTCGGGCGAAGCAGAGCCCACCCTCTCCCTCTCCGGGCCCCCACCCGGGGCGAGCCGGAGCCGCTGCGGCAGCGGGAGAGGAGGCGTCGCCTGCCAAGTTCAACCTCCACCCCTTTCACCAAAGGAAGTGAGCAGCCGGAGGGGAAAACACGCGCGCACACAGGGGCCCCCGGCGCTGCCCGGCCGGGCTGCGGAGCCGCGGGCGGGACGCGCCCACCCGCCTCGCCACACGGCGGGCATCGGCGGGGCCCGCACTTGGTGCTCGCGCTCCGGCCCAAGACAAATCTTTCTCAAGTTCTGGCAGAAACTCGCCGGGTCTGAGCCAATCACGTGCTTCACTGGCGGGGGCAGCGTTTGGAGGGCAGGCGCCCACAGCTCCCCCGCGCACCCCCAGCCGCTTGGCACCGGGCGGCCGGCCGCCCCCGACTGCGCCCGCCACGTTCAGCGGGGCACAGCGAAGACGGCAGCCTGCCACCCGGGGGCCAGCGGCCGCAGTTACGGCTAGGATGTGTCTGGGTGTGTGCACGTGAGGCGGTGCCCGCCCCGGGGGGGGGGGGGGCGGCGGCGCGGGAAAAGGCCGCTCCGAGAGGCCCCGCTGGCAAGCTCCGCGCTCCCGGCCCGCCCGCGCCGCAGCCAAGCTGTCACTTCGGGCCCCCTCCTCGCCCCGGTCAGCGCCCTCCCCCTCCCTCTTTCCTGACCCCGGATTGGGGAGCTTGCCGGAAGCTTCCGGCCGCCATCTTGGTAAAGTAAACACCCTCCCCGACTCCTTCCGGCCATTCCTGGTCCAGGGAGTAGTCCCGAGCGGGAGCCAAACCCTTTCGTTAAGGAGTTCAGACGATACGTGTCAACCAGAAACGTTGTCCCTCAAGAAACAGCTTGGGCCCTGAACAGACCGTCTGTGCCCAGAAGATTTCCGCTGGATGTCCCTCCCCTCCCTTTAACATTGCTCCTGGGTTCCCATATTGGTAAAGTAGACGCTGTGCGCCATCTTGGTAAAGGTTGAAGGCAAGGGCGCATGCGTAGGCCAACTTTGGCTCATAAATTGACCCACAGTTATGCTTGAATCTCGTAGGTAAATAGATCAGCGGTGTCAAACTCAAATAGAAACGGAAGGCCATTACACCGAATATAATGATCCTTTTGACTTAGAAAAGTGGCCCGTTGACATTATGTCCTATTGGATTTTTATTTATTTTATTAAACATTCCCCAATTACATTTTTTTTTTAGATTTTTTTTTGCAAGGCAATGGGGTTAAGTGGCTTGTCCAAGGCCACACAGTTAGGTAATTACTAAGTGTCTGAGGTCGGATTTGAACTCAGGTTCTCCTGACTCCAGGGCCAGTGCTCCTATTCACTGTGCCACCCAGCTACCCCGAAGGCAATAGGGATTCTTCTTACTCTTTTTTTTTTTTTTTTTTTAGTTTTTATTTTTGTAAGACAAATGGGGTTAAGTGGCTTGCCCAAGGCCACACAGCTAGATAATTAAGTGTCTGAGACCGGATTTGAACCCAGGTACTCCTGACACCGGGGCCAGTGCTTTATCCACTGCCCCACCTAGCCGCCTGCACTTTTTGGTTTTTTTAAGGAAGGGAAGACCTACATGTTAAAGGGAGCACAGAAGAAATCATTGTAAAAGGAGAGATTAAAGATAAGGGAAAGGGGACAATTAAGGAGGTGAATTCATGGAGGAGATGGAAAGCAGCAATTAGATCAAGGAATTTGTATAGAGGTTGTTCTGGCAAGAAGAAGAGTTACCTCAAGCAAAAGAGAAGAAAAAAAATCTGCTGAAATGATGCTGAGATGATCTGAATATAGATAATAGATCAATAGAAAACAGATGACAGGAATAGATAAAAGAGAAAATTTAAGATTTAATTTTTCTGTAGAGTGTGAGATGAGGTCTTCTTCTGAGAGGAAGAGTGGTTAGAAGTGGTTTAGAAGGAAAAATCATATAAATACTATTTCAGTGTATATGCAAAGAATTAGGAAGTCCTTCCAAATGAGAGTGAAGAGACATGACTTTGGGGTTTCTTACTAGCAGTGTGACCTTAGGAAAGTAATTTTACTTCTCAGTTTTCTCATCTATAAATGACAGGGTTAGGCTGGACAGTTTTTAAGATCCTTCAAGCTCTAAATCATATGAGTGTATATGTACATATATATGTATATATATACACACACACATACATTCACACATACACACAAATATATGTCTATGGGTGGGTGTATATATATATATATATATATATATATATATATATACACACACACACACACACACACATACACAAACACACACACACGTATAGGAGATCAAGAGAATAACGTGATCCTACATAACCTGTAGTCTACTAGCTACTACTAGTATTTCTTTCATAACTAAAAATGAGCCTAGTAGAATTATTAGCAGATTAACTAAAAAATATTGCTCCTTCAGAATAGCTTACTTGTTTCGTGAAAGAACTTTGTTCTTTTTCAATTCTCTAAGGTAAGAACATTCAGAAAAACCAGAGCCAAGCTCTGAATATTTGTATATCGAATCTGCTGCAACATTTGCATTTTATACTAACCATACCTATCATAACAAATACCATTTTGTTCATGCTGTAAATGGAATACTTTCCTATGCAAACTGACCACTAGAAATTGTTAACAGTCTCTCTAGGGTTCTATAATATTTTGATAATATAATCATAGGCATGCTGTAATATGATGAAAAATATTTTATGCTCATAAACATAAAACTATATGCCTTCTTGAAGAAACTGGTGGCACAGTGAATAAAACTAAAATGCATATTCATTTCTGATTTTGATCTATTTAACAGTGCTAAGTTCCTTAGTGACAGGAACTTTGGTCTGACCTAGCACATGCTGATTCTCTCAGAGTGGATTATTGCTTTGACTAGGCTAGTTTGCCTGCCCTATGGTTAGCAGTTGATTGATTATTGGTGACGATGGCTGACCTTTTTGCCATAGGAGCCCCTTCCCCAGATAATAACTGAGAGCTGGGCTGGAAGCAGGACCAGTAGAATAGTGGGCTGTCACTCCTAAGATTCCTGTCAGCCCATTGGTGGTAGGTCAGAAGCAGGTCTGGTGTTTTGGGGTACACTGCTACTCTCAAGGTCTTTAGTGTTAGTTTTTCTTATCAGGGTCTGAGGAAAGATTCTGTTCAATATAATAGTAGTAGTAGTATGACTTGCCTGGCATATGCTGCTTCCTTCCTCTCTAGGTTTAATCATCATCATCTTGTATTTATCAGGAACCTAATGACTATGGCCACATATTTGTATATCATTCTAAAGTTTACAAGACTTCCACATATATTTTCTTCTTTGAACCAATATATATTACTAAGCATTGTAAAATGTGAGTTATAATGGAAGATATCATGAACTTTGAATCAGAAAAGTCTAGGATCAATTTCTACTCAGATATTTTTAGCTATGAGGCAATGACTATGGACCTTAATCTTTTCTAATCCATTCCAATTCAAATAACATTTATTAAAACACCTACTATGTGCCAGAAAAATCCTTAAAGAGATTACAATCTAAAAGGGGAGACAACACATAAAAGGAAGCAATGAAGTAGGGGGATGGGGCACACTAGGATACCTGCCCATGGAGCATCTTGTTCCATGAAGTTCAAACCAGGCCGAGCCATAGGTGCAAAGTGGAATGAACTGAGAGTCCAGTTTCTCTTCTCCATAAAGGAAGGTAGCTGGAGGAGTTTGGTATTCTCCACTCCAGTCCTCCAGTTAGAGGGGAGAAGAACCCAAGGGAAGTAGTATCAGTCAAGGCTTGCATTAGCAGTATGGTGGGAGTTCAGAAGTGATGAGCTTATCCTATGGGGGCGTCTTATTTCCCTGGAGCTGAGCACTGCTAGCTCAATCTTTTCATCTCTAAAACCTATCTAGCAGGGTTTTTGAGAGGATGGGATAAGACTCAACTTAATTCATTATATATTTATCAAATACTTAATCTATGAGAGTTGCTAAAGCAACCACTATGGAAACAATGAAAATAAAATAATTCCTTTCTCCAAGGAACTTTATCTAGAACTTTGGCTCTGGAGCCAGAGGACCTGGGTTCAAATTCCATCCCTGATACCTGTGTGACTCTTTGGGAGTTTTTCCCTTTCTTATCTATCCTCTGCATAGTCGCTAAAGGAGCATTCTTTTTTTTTTTAAATAAAATTTCTCTCCAATTACATGTTGAAACAATTTTTAACATTTTTTTCTAGTTTTGAGCTCAAAATGAATATTACTCCTTCCCTCCCTTCCTCCTTTTCTTCCTTCCCTCCCCCTTCCTAGATAATAAGCAATCTAATATAGGTTATACTTGAGCAATTATGTAAAATATTTCCATATTAATCATTTTGTACAAGAAGACTAAAAAAATGTATGGAAGGAAGGAACATAATAAACTTCTGTCTATATTCAGATAATATCCTTTCTCTGGAGGTAGATAGCATTTTTCATCATGAGTTCTTTGGAATTGTCTTGGATCATTGTATTGCTGAGAATACTTGTTATTCACAGTTTTTCCTTGTATAATATTGCAGTTACAACATACAGTGTTCTTCTGGTTCTTCTCATTTCACTTTGTATCAATTCATGTAAGTCTTTCTAGGTTTTTCTGAAATCATCTTGTCATTTCTTATAACACAACAATATTCCATCACAAATAACAACGTGTTCAGCCATTTGCCCCAATTGATAGGCATCCCTCAATTTCCAATTTTTAGCCACCACAGAAAGAACTGCTGTAGATATTTTCATACAAGTTCATGTTTTACTCCACCCCACTCCCTTTAAAATTTCTTTAGGATATAGACCTAGAAGTGGTTTTTCTGTATCAAAGAATATGCATAATTTTACAGCGCTTTGGGTATAATTCCAGATTGTTCTTCAGAATAGTTGGACAAGTTCACAACTCTACCAACAATGCATTACTATCCTACTTGTCCCACGTTCTCTCCAACATTTATTATTTCCCTTTCTTTTCCATATTAGCCAATCTGATAGATGTGAGACGATACCTCAGTTATTTCAAGTTGCACTATATGGACATTCTTAAAGTATAGGTATATCCAAGAAGCTCCAATGGTTCCTTCTTGCCTCTAGTTCTAAATGTAAACTACTCAGTTTCATATCCTTCTCAGTCTTTCTGTCCCTACTTTACTAGGCTTACTGCACTTTGTCTTCATGCATTCTGTGTTCTAGCCAAATTGTCTTTCTGTTTCCTTTATGATTCATTCTTTCTCTTATCTCCAAGACATAGCAATGCATACCTGGAATGTAACTCTGACTTATCTCTTCTTCATGGAATATTTGACTTCTTTCAAGTTTTAGATTAAATCTTACCTCTTATACCTAGTTGGTACCTGATCACCTGTTAATATCTTCTTTCCCTAAATCACTTTTATATCTACTGTATATATATATATGTGTATATATATATATATATACATATATATATTATGTTAAATTATCTGTATAGGGCTCTCAATAGAATATATACATTGTAAGGACAGGAATCATTTTGTTTTTTGACTTTGTATCCTCAGGTCTACAATAGTGCCTAGAATATAGTAGGCATTGTTGTTTAGTTGTTTTCAGTGTGTCTGATCAGCACTGTGATCCCATTTGAGGTTTTTCTTTGGTAGAGGAACTGGAGTAGTTTACTACTTCCATCTCCAGTTCATTTTATAGATGAGAAAATGTAGACAAATGGGGTTAAGGAATTTGCCCAGGGTCACATAGCTATTAAGTGTCTAAGGCCAGATTTGAACTGAGGAAGCTGAGTCTTTCTGACTCCAGGCTTGGCAGGCCATTTATTCCAGCACTAATCTATGCTTATTGATAATAGTAAATGAGTTCAGCAAAAACTATTTCAACAGTACAAGATAAAGGCTACCTTATATCTATTTTGTATGTATCTTGAATGTACATGCTATTTCTTCTTTAAGAGTAAAGACTATTTTACTTTTTCTTAATCTTTTTTTTTTAGGTTTTTTTTTAGGTTTTTGCAAGGCAAATGGGGTTAAGTGGCTTGCCCAAGGCCACACAGCTAGGTAATTATTAAGTGTCTGGGATCGGATTTGAACCCAGGTACTCCTGATGCCAAGGCTGGTGCTTTATCCACTACGCTACCTAGCCACCCCTTTCTTAATCTTTTATATCTACTTTTTTATAGTTTATTTATATTTCCAGTTCTTATAGTGCTTGGCACATAGAAAGTATTTAATAAATGCTTGTTGTTTGCTCTATAGTTTTGGTAAGAGACTGAGGGTGTTTGTGGTGTGATTAGGGAAAAAAAAGGAACAAATGAAATCCTGTGAAGTTCAATTGAAGGGACTTTGCACCTGATTGTTTATAAAAGGAGAATAAGGGTGATGAATTGAGAATAACTAAGGTTATGAACTGAGTGGTTTCAAAGGTGGCAATGACTGACAGAAACAGAGAGAATAAATACAATAGGGAAGATGGATTACTTTCTGAGGAAAGAACAGTTGATATAAAATTTGAGATAACTACGTGATATCCAATTGGAGATGGTGATTTGATGGCTAGATCTCAAGAGAGAAATAAAGATTGGATATGTAGATTCGGGAGTCAGTTGCATGGAGAAGGTAATTGAATTCATGGGAAATGATGAAATCACCAAAATTAAAAATGTATATATAGAGAAGGGAGAGAATAGAACCTTGACATATACCTAGTGTACCAAGAGAACATGGCTAATGATCTTGCAGAAGAAAATTAAAAGCATTGTTCAGACAGTTAGAAAAAGAACCACAATGGTTCCATGTCACAAAAACTCAGAGAGCAGGGAATATTTAGGAAGAAGATGGTAAACAATATGTTACAGAGGTGTTAAGAAGGAAAAGAGCTGAGAAACGATCACTGGATTTAGCAACAAAGAGATTGTTGGTGATCCTTGAAAGAATAGTTTCCAGTTGAGTGCTGGGGGCTAAATAAAGGTAGACCGAAAGGAATTGAAAGTGAGTGAGAAATGAAAAAGTAGAAGCGCTGTTTTGTTTTCATTGTATCTCTAGCATAGTACAGTTCTCAGCACAAAGAAAATTCTTAATATATGTATTTCTATATCAAATTCTTTTTATATGTCTGTTGAAGTTCATATAATATCAGTTTCTCCTACCCTTTCTTCCATGTTTTCAGAATGTATCATGTATGTGTCTATTATTCAAGATAGTAAATTGCTTCTTCTTCCCCTTTCCCTAATAATCTTTCTCTTTCCCCTTTTTATTTTCTTAAAATCTTCAAAATGGAACGTGCCCCCCATCCCCCCAGGCTCTTTGTTTGTTTTATTTAATTCCTTCTATGACCTTCAAAGGCATTAGGTTCTGAAGAGTCACTTGTTTCTTCTATCCCTTTTAGAATGTAAACATTTCATCATGCTATAGCCCCTTTCAAATACTCAAATATATTTAACTTTCTAATTATTTTTGGCTCTGGAATTGTATTTGAAACTCCTACTCATATGTAATTCTTGAAAGTCCACTACTTTATCAAAGTTCTGTCTCCTCTTATGTAAGATTATTTTAAGTTTTAAGCCTTTATCTTTTACCTTTAGGAATATCATATTCCAAGATCTCTTTTCCTTTTTATTGCTAGCTACTAAATAATATAAGATCCTGACAATGATTCCTTAGTACCAAATTCATTCTTTCAGTTGTTCACATTAGTTTTTTCCTTTGATATGGTAGTTTGGGATTTTGACTGTGTCTGTCTTGGAAGTTGTCATTTTGGGTTTTTTTTTTTAGGAAGTTACAGTTATAATCTTTCCATATTTTACTTTATCATTTGGTTCTAATGGGCAGTTTTCATTTATAAAAATCTATTCAGGTTTGTTTTTTTTTGGGGGGGGACATTATTTTAATCTAGTAATTCTTTTTTTATCCAATAATTCTTAGATTGTTTCCCTGATCTGATTCCTAAGTTAGTTGTTTTTGATAATATATACTTCATATTTTTGACCCCCTGAGTATTCTTGAAATCTTTTGACTAGTTCATTCATTTCTTTTAGGTTCTACTTAGACTATTACTTTCTTTATGGATTGATCCCTTGAACCCTTATTGAGTGCACAGAGAGTTACAAATTTCAATCTATATTTTGAAGTTTCCTAACTTTTTTTTTAAAAAAAAGGAGACATATCAAGATATACCTTTGCTCTAGATCATTAGTTAATCTCAGTGTTCCCAAGCAGACAATTTACTGTTTATTCTTACATTTTGTAATAGTATTTTATTTTCCCCCAGTTATATATAAAATGAAAATTTTAACATTCATTTTTACAAGATTTTAAATTTAAAATTTTTCTCCCTCTCCTCTTCTGAAATGGTAGGCATTTTCATATAGTTTATACATGCTATCATATAAAACATATTTCATATTAATCTCAGCTGTGGAGGAAAAAAACAATCATGAGGAAAAAAATAACCATGAGAAAGAATAAAATTATTTTAAAAATATGCTTCCATCTGCATTCAGAGTCTACTAGTTCTTTATCTGGATATAGATAACATTTTTCCTTTGTAAGTCCTTTGTACTTATCTTGGATCGTTATGTTGCTGAGGAGAGCCTTTTTATTCAAGATGATCATCTTAAAAATGTCACTGATATAGTGTATATTGTTTTCCTCATCAGACAATTTACTCTTCACGGGCAGCAGTCTTTGAGTTTTCTTTACTATTTAAGGCAAGAGAATAGACCAGAATTAGAGGCAGATAACCTCAAAACAAAGTTACAACTTTGTTTTGACCTTAATAAATAGAGATAATAATGGTTCCTTTCACTTTCCCAAAGTAGGGAGATATTTTTTTCCCTCCAAACTTCTGCTAGACCCAGGAAGATCATAGATTTAGACCTGGAATTGGCTAGAAAAATTAAGTAATGTATCTAAGATCGTACAGGTAGAAAGAAACAAAGCTAAAATTTGAACCTAAGTTTTTGACTCCAAAGCCAAGAGTCTTTCTACTACACCACCTAAGTAAGGAAATATAAAATATATGGTAATTCCATATCCAGTTTGGCTTGAGGAAGGGTAAATTTTATCAATCTAAGTGATTTTGTGAAGGAGATGGGATTTCAGGAGTTATTTTTTTTAAATAAAATTTACCCCCATTATATGTTAAGAAAATTTTAATTCATTAAAAAAAATTTGTACCAAATTTTTCCCTTCTCTAACTCACCTTCCTCCTCCCTGAGACATTAAGCAATTTGATATGTTATACATGTGCAATCATGCAAAACATATTTCTATAGTAATCATGCTATGAAAGAAGATAGACCCAAAGAAAACAAAACTTGCCCCCCAAAAGTGAAAACTAACATACTTTGATCTATATTCAGACTCCATCATTTTTTTCTTAGGAGATGGATAGCAACATTAGTCCTTTGGAATTGTCTTGGATCACTGTATAGCTGAGAATAGCTATGCTATTTACAGTTCATTATGTACAATGTTTTTATTTTTTTACAAAGTTCTTTTGATTCTAATTACTTAATTTTGCATGAATTTGTGTAATTCAGAAGTTATTTAAATGATTTATAAAGGCATTGTTTCTTAGCCTGAGAGGACCACAGAAAGCTCAGATGGGCCTCAGCACTAGCACACAAAAGGAAATCTTAACAGACCTCTTAGAAAGAGAGAAAGCAGATTGACACCCAGGAGGAAGTAAAGGATGTGAGTTAATCTGGAGTACCCTGATGAGAATCTTTTAGAGGATACAAAGTGAGGAACTTCAACTTCACACTCAAGCACAAAGGCTAATTCCATTAAAGGAAGGGAGTGAGGGATATAAATACTAAAAATATATATTATAAATTTACAGGGTATCTCCCAAAGTGTTAATACAGCTTTAATAGCTTATAAGGGCACTAACATTTTTGGGATACCTTATATAAATTATAAATGGAGCTTATATATTCATAATTATTCTTAGTTAGTTCCTAATCATTTCTCTGAGCCTCAGTTTATTTATAAAATGAGGGAGTTAGATTCAATGGCCTCTAAGTTTTCTTCAGGTTCTAAATCTATGATCCTTAAATCTTCTGGAAATTTTTTTTGAACTACCACTTGTTTTTACTGTAACAAATAACTGACATAAGTAACTGTAAATGACACATGACTATGGAATAAAAATGTAAAAAAGTAATAAGTGGATAAGCAAATATATAAATTAATACATAAATGATAAATATCTTCACTCTTTTAAATTACTGTTTTTGACTAGTGATCTAATCTGGTAAGTTATACAACATGAGTTTTAGTTCAGGGACTCATGCTCTGAGTGTGACACTGTGCAAATAATAGTGTAATTCTCTTTGGATCAGGACTGTGCCATATTTTTGTCTTTCTCTCCATCATAGTACCTTATACACAACAGTAGGTGCTCAATGTGATTGTAGAATGGAAATGAATGGCTTGAAGTTAGTCTCTATCTTGTATTACCCAGGACAATTTATTTCTTGACCAATCAGTGCTTTCTATTCTTAATTCTTTGCTCCCTAAATTGACCTGCTATTCAGTTTCAACTGGATGAGCCATCCATGTTTCTTCAGATTGGAAGCTTCCTGAAGGTGGGAACTGGCCTTAGCTTTTTGATTGATTGTTCATTTTTTAGGACCCTTTAGACTAGGCTATTTGAATGCATACTAGCTCTCTGGTTCTTATGGATTGTCAGCAATGATTTGCAAAAAAGATAGAATACCTTGCCCCCAAATGTTCAGATAGCAGAAAAACCATAAGCATAACAAACCATCCCTAATATTTGATGTTTTCAGGGTTCCTTTTGGGAGCATTAAACTAGTGTCTTTTTTCCCCCCTAATTATATTTTCTAGTTTTTGTTTCCATTTTGATGTAAGTTTTCATCTTAAGCTAGAAATGTAGTCAATAATGGTAACATAATTGTCTTTGTTTTTCTTTTCTACATTTAATTTTTTTCTATATTTAAGGCAATTACTTTGTAATTTCTTTCAGCTATGGAAATAACCCTGACCATTGACACTTGAAAATTGGAATCTGTTGTCAATACTACTGTTGTTTTTTAAGTTTCGTCACAATCTGCCTCTTCCCCCTCTTAGACTTTATTGCCCCCTGCACATTATACTACACAGTTACAATGAATTTCCAACAGTTCCTTACAGTGATATTTTATCCCTTGATTGCATACTTTTGTAGTTGTGGCACCTCGACTTCCCACACTCCCCTCCCCCCCATGATGCCTAGAATGTTCTCTCTTCTTATCTTGGCCTCCTAGCTTCCCTAGATGCTTTCACAACTTTACTTAAACCTCATGATTTGCTTGAGACTTTTCTAGTCCCATCTACTATAGTCCCTTGAAGGCCTGAACTTTTGTTTTAATATCCTCAGGATTTAGTATAGTGCCAGTAGTCGTGCAATAAATACTTGTTGATTGATTTTGGGCTTTTCTGTTTTCCATTTTCTATTTTGGGCAAGAGAATGAGGATTAGATTCTGGTGTTCAGTTTTCAATTATATCCAAAAAAAATTACTAAGTGCCTCCTATGTATTTATATGGTTTGCTTTGGTGGAGAAGCTCAAAGTACAATGATTAGCAGAATGTCTTCTTCAAAGAATTGACTTCATGGAGATAATTCTTCTTTATTGAGCTTTTGCAAGTGATTGACTAATATTTTGTTATACTTGTTCAGTCATATCTGACTACTTGATACCAACCTGGTTTGTCATTTCTTTCTTCAGTGTGTACACCCATTTTATAGATGGAAAAATTGAGACACAAATGGATTAAGTGACTTGCCCAGGGACACACAGCAAGGCCACATTCGAACACAGATCTTCCTGACTCCAGCCCTGGGTCTCTACCAACTGGTACTACCTACTTGGCACTAGTGATATTTACATTTTTGAAATTCTCAGTCTTAAGCTAGTTTTATTTCTTTAATAAGAAGATCTGGACCCTCTTGACATACCTACATAAATGATCAGAAATTACATGTCACTGTGTACCTCCAGCAGTTCTGTTGCTCCTTCTAGGTTGTTAAGCTGATGCTCTCATTTGAATGTCGCTCTCCCGTTAGCATCAGACAGGCAGTAAGCCAGAGCCAGCAACAGAAGCACTAAACATTCAATGAATATCTTTTGATTAATTGCTTTTAGCCTCTTGGGTCTGATGAGCTTTCCATCACTATCATTATCATCAGCAAATATTTATTGAGTGCCTTCTTTGAGCCTGGTACTGACTAGGTGCCCTGCACATTTTTATATCAGTTTGGTCACAGGTATTCCTTTATGCCTATTTGTATTCTGGAAAATTAGGAAGCCCCTTACTCTCCCCTTCCCCCCCCCCCTTCCCCATTATGTTTTCCCCATGAAACGTGATTTCTCAAATACTGCCATTTAAGATTCGTTTCTTTGGACTAAGATTTTTATGAGATCTGTTCTTAAATCGAGAAGGGAACTGAAGGGGAATGAACACTTGAAAAAGCAAAGGAAGGGGAGGAGGCATAACTAAGGAGCAGAGAAGGATAAAAAGGAAAACTTGAAATGCCAAAGAATACTTTTGACTAAGGCAGTTATGCCTAGAGTCTGCTCAAGTTTTGAATGGATAGTCAACTAAATTTAGTTCAATACACCTATGTGCCAGCACTATTGTAGGTATTGAGAAGACAAGTGTAGAGGAAAGAAAAATACCACACATAGAGGAGAGTATGTCTTACAAAGGGAAAACAATATATGTATATATATATATATATATATATATGTATATATATAATATATACAGAGAGGGAGATATAACTATGTTTATTTATGGACAGTCAATAAACATTCAGTTCCTACTATATGTAAGACACTATGCTAAGTCCTAGGGATACAAAGAAAAGCAAAAAAAAAGACATCCCTTGCTCTCAGGGAGCTCACCATTTAATGGGGATGTCATCATACAAAGCACTATGCACAAATAAACTATATACAAGATAAATTGTAACTAGAGAAGGTACTTGAATTAAGGGGTTTGGGAAAGGCTTCCTGTGGAAGATAGGATTTTGGCTAGGGAAGACTAGATAAGAAGAGAGTCTATTCCAGATATAGGAAAGATCAGTTAAAATGTACAGAAGCTGGAAATGGAGTATCTTGTTTAAGAAGTAACACAGAGGCCACTGTCACTGGATCAAAGAGTACATAGGAGTAAGAAAGGTAAAAGATACCTGGGAAGGTGGGAGGAGTACATCATCTAAGGCTTTGAATGCCAAACAGAAGATTCTGTATTATTGTTGATTCCAGAGATATTAGGGAGCTACTAGAATTTATTGAATAGAGGAACTGTGCTTAAGGGAAGATCACTTTAACAACTAAGTAGATGGCCTCAAGTAGGGAAAGGCTTGTGGCAGAGAGATCCCTAATAGACTTTTGAGATGATCTAGGCATGAGGTAATAAGTGTCTGCACTAGGGTGGTGACAGTATCAGAGAAGAGAAGGGAGCATATAGGAAAGAAACTGTGAAGGTAAATAATAGACTTTGGCAGCAGATTGGATCTTAGGGTGTGAGAGAGGCTGAGAAGTTGAGGATAACATCTACTATTATCCTCAGTGATTGAAAGCTTGATGGTATCCTCTATAGTAATTAAGTTAGAAAAGATGAGGGGTAGAAGGAAAATAATGAACTCAGTTTGATAAATATTAAACTTAAGTAACTTTAGGGAGGGGAGGGAGAGCTAACAGTGGGAAAATTGAGAAGGGTTTAATGTAGGAGGTGAAACTTAAATGGAGCCAGGGATTCCAAAATATGATGTAGAAGAGGAAGAATATTCCAGCTTTGGGGGACAAACCATGCAAAGACATGGAAATAGAAATTGCTAGAAAGAGCAAGAAGATTGGTTTGGTTAGAACAAAAAAGTAATAGGAAATCTGTTTGGAAAAATAGATTGGAATCAAGGGCTTTAAATGTTCCAGTGGAGGAATTTATATTTTGACCTAGAAACAATAGAGAGCCACTGAAACTTTTTGAGCAAAGGAGTGATAAGCTCAGAAACAAGCAATATCCCTTCCATAGAAGTACTTTCATACAGTAGCTGAACTTTAAGAAGATGTCATTCTAATAGATGGGAAAAGTGGCTATGCTTCTACTTCACATCCTAATTTTCTGATCCTCTGTCTTCTGCCTTTCCTTTACATGTTCTAGCAAAATGACCTTAAGGAAGGAGTTATGATAGGTATACTGAAAATTATTTTGTGTTATCTACTATTGCAGGTATCAAATATGTTCAAGATTTATATATTAAATTTGGATATTAATTCCAGGATTTAGTATGATTGGTTCCTTGTAAATATTTAATAAATACTTATTAATTAGAAAGTCTCATTATTAGGAGGTTGACCACTGAGGGAATGTTGCTATTTTGGTTTATTGCAACTCATGAACATTATCTACAAAAACCTGTATCTATGCCTACAAAATCATACATCCTTGAAGAAGACTTATCTAGTACTGAATGGGATTCATCTTACTCATTCAATAAATATTAATTACTTTCTTTCTACAAAGCAGTATGATAGGCACTGAAGGATATAGTAACTACCCTCAGTGATCTGTAAAGTAACTACAGAGGCCCCTCAAATTGTTTCTTCAGTGTTTTTCACTGCTTTGTTGATAGTAAGGAACAGACAGAAAGATGTCATGCACATACAGAATTCATGCAAAAGAAAGATACACAGGCAAATGGGTATTCTGATGGGGGGGCAGATCACAATTTCAGGTTTCAGGTTCTTCATTTATAAATATAAGGGCTTAAATTAGATAAAGAAGTTTCTGTTCAGTGCTGACTCATTGTGACTCCATTTGGGATTTTCTTGGTAAAGATACTGAAGTGGTTTGCTATCTCCTTCAGCTCATTTTATAGATGAGGAAATTGAGGCAAATAGGATTAAGTGACTTGCCCAGGATCACACAGCTAAGAAGTGTCTGAGATTATGTCCTCTTGACTCCAAACCTGCTGCTGTATCCAATATGCCATCCAACTGTTCTAGAGGTAAAGAAGAGCTGGGCCTTAAAAGCTAAGGGGTGGTAGGAACAAAGAGAAGAGAGATGCCCAGAAAGGGAAGTACTGTCTACTTTATATATATATATATATATATATATATATATATATATACACACACACATATATGTGTGTATGTGTATATACACATCTATGTGTATATGTATATGTGTATACAGATAGATGTGTATATGTATGTATATATATATATATATATATATGTATATATGAAGCAAGATTATTGTAGTTTTACCTTGCACCTCCTGATCTTTGAAATACTATTAATGCTCACTATATCAGAATTCTAGAAGCTAAAACTTCTAAAAGCATGCCATTTCCCTGGACTATGGACATGCCCACCCTACTTGTTCAAGCTTTTTTTACTCTAAACACAAAGATGAAAACTGAGGAAAAGGGGGAGGGAAGAGAACAGGTATTAAGTCTCTGCTTTGTATAAGCACTGTGCTAAATACTTACAATTGAGATCTCATTTGAAACTCACAGCAACCCTAGAAAGTAGGTGTGATTATTATCACCATTTTACAGTTGAGGAAACTGAGGCAGAGGTTATATGACTTGGCCAATGTCACATGACTACTAAGTATCTGCAGCTAGACTTGAATTTAGAGCTTCCTGACTCCAGGTGCAGCACCGTATCCACTTCATCACTTAGCTGCCTTTAACATTCTAGATATGGAATGAATGCCTGTGAAAATCAGTGTCCTTTTCTGAGATAGCTTAGTAAGCTGGTTATATGAGTCTCCAGACTCCTGATTTTTAATTGAAAAAGATTTTTTGAAAAGAAAAATATGGTTTTCATGGTGGAAAGTCAGAATCCAGTTACTGTTTAGTGCTTGTACAATCTTATCTTTTTATTAGTTTGTTTATAAACTTGGAACACAGTCAAATATTTCCAAATGCCTAGTAATAGACTGAAATGAGTGTATACTGTTTATTCTCCTAAAAGGTTAAGAAAAAGTCAAAAAGCATATCTACTTAGTTGGGGGGTAAAAGTAGAGTTCTTATTCATATAAATTTTGCTACTGTGAAATATATACAACAATTATATAATATTCTAATGTTTACTTTTGAGGAACCTCAATAAGTACAAGTCATTATTTTTCCGTATTCCATTGTACTTCCTTCTCCACTGTCTCTTCCTTTTCCTTGTTGCTTCTCTGAAATGCTGATTTTTTTTTTCTATGTTCTTTGTTAGGTGAACTTCCTTCCCTAGTGTTTTTCCAATTTAGAGCCCTGAACTTTCTTTTGGAGATCATAAAGATCTTTCATAAATAGAACCTTATTTATTCTCAGGCTTGAAGATATTGAATATGATCCAGCATCTGGAGAAATTTAGACATAGAGAGATTGAAAATCTTCATTTCCATTCCAAAATCACACTGAGCACCTACTGCTGTGTACAAGGTACTATGATGGGGAGAAAGACAAAAATATGGCATAGTACTGTTCCAAATAGAGTTACAATCTATTACTTGCCCAGTATCACACTCAGAGCATGAGTCCTTGAAATAGAACTCATGTTGTATAATTTACTAGATTAGATCACCAGCCAAAAACATTAACTTAAAAGAGAGAAGATATTTATCATTTATGTATGTTTATGTATTAATTTATATATTTACTGATTTGTTACATTTTTACATGTTTATTTGCTAGTCATGTGTCATTTCCAATTATGTCAGTTATTTGTTATAATGAAAAGAATAGTCAGATGGGAAATCAGATTTGAGTTCTGCTACTAAGTACCCACCAGGACACTTTATCTCTCTGAGCTGTTATCTCTTCTGTAAAACTAGGGTTAAGGGGTGAGACCACATGACAGTTTGGATAATTCTTTCTCTCTGTCTCTCTATCTCTCTGTCTCTTTCTTATTCTGTGATCAAGATACCCTGAATAGTTCCAAACATAGGGCCTGAAGATGAGATGGTTCCTTAAAAATGGTACTTGACTAGATAGTCATAATCAGGATTGAAAATTAATGTAGATGAAGCTTTAGCGAAGAATTTTTACTGTTAAAAGATTTCATTCTCTCATGTACCAAGTTCAATCATCAATCTCTCTCTCCCTCTCTCTCTCTCTCTCTCTCTCTCTCTCTCTGTAATTCTTATACTTCCTTTATATTCATTTAGAAACATTATTCTGAGAAGGGAACATAGAAAGTTTCATTAGAATGCCAAATGCCAATAACTCAAAAAAGATTAAGAATTCCTGAACTGGGGGCAGTCAGGTGGCACTGTGATAGGGCCCCAGCCCTGGAGTCAGGAGGACCTGAGTTCAAATGTGACCTCAGATAGGTTAATTATGAAATTACCTAGCTTTGTGACCTTGGGAAAGTCATTTAACCCTATTGCCTTGCAAAAACAAAAACAAACAAACAAAAAAGCCCCAAGAACTCTTGAACTAGAATGATTCAGGGGCATACTTACATTTTCTTTTTCATTAACTAAATTGCAAACTTTCTCACATATTATTTAATTGGCTTAATTTAATTCACTTCAGTTCATCAAATGCTAGTTAAAATAGTTCTGATAAGGAATGTTAGTCTTCAACTTTTCTGTTTTTTTCTACATAATCCTTTTAATTCCTTTAATTCTCATAGATCACAGATATAGTGAGTAATTACTATTTTACAAATAGAATATAAATTATTTAATGAATTGGAGAAACCTTTCTGAAATAGTAATAATTTTTATAAATATAGAAAAATAAAAATAACTGAATAAATTAAAAATTGTTAGCAAGTACAATTAATTACAAAGAAATATATAAGTACTTATATGATTTTGCTGAGAGGAAGTTCACACTTTAAAACCTCAGTATAACAGCAAATGATGATTACTCTTTATTTCAAGAAGTACAATTTCAACATTCATTTCACTCCAGATACTTATTAGAATCTTTTAAATATCTTAATATTTCTCCTAAAGAGCAAAATTCAGGGGCGGCTAGATGGCATAGTGGATAAAGCACCGGCCTTGGAGTCAGGAGTACTTGGGTTCAAATCCGGTCTCAGACACTTAATAATTACCTAGCTGTGTGGCCTTGGGCAAGCCACTTAGCCCCATTTTCCTTGCCCCCCCCAAAAAACCCTTAAAAAAACCCAAGAGTTAAATTCAGTTCCACAGTAAATAAGTTAAATTAATAATTTTCTTTTCCTTTTATTTAGTTATTACAGAGAACGTCTTTGCAAAATACATTGTACTTAATAGCTCCTCAGAAATTTTTCTTATACATCTTTTAATGTTTCTTTATATCATCATAGTTAACAATAATTCTGACAAAGAAGTTTTTCCTCACCTTTTTCCTCTTTCTTTATCTATAAATTCCTCAAAGATCATAGATAAAATGTATCCTTTCCCATTAATTGTAGAAGTACTTCACAGTAAGACATTTTTCATTTAGCCCTGCTACTTATTAGTGGTTAGCCCCTGAGCATAACAACTTTATAAAATATTTTAAGGTTTGCAAAATACTTGACTGACAGTGACCATATGAAGTAGAGGGTTGTAACATAAGAGGGATCTAGATCATGTGCAGAATCATTCAGTCTACTCAGCTCTATGTGAAGAACAATGGGAATGTACCTTCTGAGAGAAGCCTGATGGAAGGATAGAATCTTGGAGAGTCATTGAGGCATCTGAACACTTGGTAACTGCTTTTCATTGGCTAATTGTGTTTAGAAAGGGCTTTTTTATTTGCACTTTTTTTTTTCATCTAATAGATGTCTCGGTGACTCTCTTACAGTGTTTGGGAAGAGACTCTGTAAGAGAAAAGATCAGAGGAATATCTTCCCTTCTAAGGCTAAATGACCCCTGAGAAATGGATCTTGGTCTTTGAATTTTTTTTCATTTATTCTTTTCCATTCTGAGTGCTGGGCATATAGTCTCTGACTTAGAAAAGATAGCCATAAGAATCTGAAAGTTAGAATCCAAAGTTGGGTGTTGCCCAGAATGAATTCCCAAGGAAACAAGGGGTGACCTATGGGACTCCAGACAGTGAAAGGACTCGGCAATCATGCTGCAACCAGACATGAATGTAGGCATCTCATACTACAATGGGAGTAAATCAGGTTTTGAACCTATTGCCCAGTAGGTATTGGGAAAAAAAATTGTACATTTTTTGTAATGTCTTTAAGGGAAATAATGTTTTGTAAAAATTACTTGATATTAATTGATTAAATTAATAAATATAATTGAGGTACTAGTCACTAGCCCCCTAAAATTGAGGAACAAGCCAATGTGAATTTGAGATAGCAAAAGGAAAAAAACAGACCCATATTCCTCTTAAAGCCTGGAACCTTAGGGGTCACAGTGAGTAGACCTGGTTCAAAGAGAATGAAGCCAGAGTGCAAATATCAGAGGAAACTGAGGCTCAGAGATGTACAGTGAGTTATACGTGTTCGATTTTTGAAGGTCTTAGATGATTTGAACTTAGGTCTCCTAAGCCTAGTACTATATCCATGACACTATGTTACACCTAACCTCTTTGTACCTGTTTGTTCATCAGTAAAATGGGGATAATAACTCTTCGTAATATAATAGCTCATGTGGAATAATAATACTTCACAAGGTTATTGTGAGATTCAAAAAGGTTAAGACCTCATATCAGTGTGAGATGTTATCTTAAACATTCTCTTTTCCTTCATTAATTTCATTTTCATTTTCTTACTTAATGATAGATTATGCTCACAATTTATTCCATGCAAATTTAAGGAGAAGACTTTGTGGCCCCTAGTCATTGAGCCTCTAGTCACTGGCACATAGTAGGCACTGAATACATATGTCTATTAATTGACTATATGATCTATTTTTTATGAAAGTATTCAGGTTTATGAGATGTTATGTGGAAAATGACCGTGGTTTCATTACACAGGTGACCTTGATGATTACTTATGTTTTCATTGGAGGTAACACAGTTAAGCAGAGATTCTAGCCCTTCTTCCAGTCCTTAAATTCTATGATTAGGAATGCCTTACAATGTCTAAATAGGAAAAATGTACCTTCTCTCTGCAAAGGTGTGGGAGTGATCTGTGCAACTACTGGGTAGAACATTTTACACACACACACACACACACACACACACACACACACACAAACACAAACCATACCCTGAATAATGATTCCCCCCTTCTTTATTATTATTTTAATTATTATTCCAAGGTTTGATTCACTGAATAAGGACAAGAGGAGGGATAGATTAGGTATTTCCCAGCCATTTTCACTTGGTGCTTGTTCTGCTCATTCCCTTTCCCTCCTCCCCTTTTCCACCAGAACCTTAGACTCTGAATTTGGGTTGCCAGATTCTAAGTGAACTTTGTTTCATCTTGCTAAGAACCAGGCCTTTGTGCCACTTCCCAGACATCTTCATGCAGTATGCTATTTTCCCAACCCTCTTCCTGCTTCTTTTTATATATAGTCTCCCATTAGGAGACAGGCTTCTGGGATATGTGTGTGTGTGTGTGTGTGTGTGTGTGTGTGGGGGTGGGGGTGGGGGACTATCTTGCTTGCTTCTAGTTGTCTCCTCGGTATTAATACAGGATCTGGGATATAGTAAGTTATTTACAATGTATTTGAAAGTGATTTTTAAAAAGTATTCTTAGAAATCTAAAAAGTAACATTGTAACAAATATTCCTTTAGGGTCCTTAGCATGATCCTTCAAATGATTTTTATAAATTGTTTCAGAGTTTATCCCACATATAATTTTAATTTTCTGATTGGTGACTTGTCCCCTAAATTCCTGGTGATCCAAAGAACAATGGAAAAGACATATAAAATGAATAAACAGGTTTCTGTTTCTCACCAACAATAACTTGTCTTCAAGATGTAAAAGATATGCATTTAATTTTAAGAAAATGTCTCTAGATAATTTCAGAAGTGGGAGGTACTATAGCTCTACTGTAGCTCTCCTTCCATAACCTAGGCGTTCCTCTATTCTGGACCCAGGGACATAGTTGGACTGGGTTTGTTGCTCAGGGTAGTCTGCCTTAAATAAGAAAAAAATAATTAAAAAAAGTAATAGGATGAATAAGTGTAAAGGATTTGATTGGTAAAAATCCTTGGGTTAATTTTTATTCTTAAAAATCCCCGTTTGTCTGAAAATACATCAATTGAGATGGTATATTTGTACAGTAGCTAATCTTCATATTTTGAGGTTATAAAAAAGTGGAGGTGGTTTTAGAGATGAACCTTGAAAAGTAGATAGGTAGAGGAAGAAAAGGAATTCCAGGTGGGATTAGAGACTCTTTGTTCACATGAATTAACTTATCAAGTACCCCACATTGGGGATGATTTTACTAATAGTTCACATCTAGGGCTTCCCCTCATAAAAATGGTAAGTGGTTAAACAGGTACTCAACATATAATAAAAATCCTTATGGGACAGATAATATATTCTTATACACAAAAAAGAATGCTTAAAACAGCACACTAACAAGTGTGCACGGTCAAAAGCAAACTTAAAACAGGATTCAGTAACTTACCCTATGGTTGATATTATCATCTGCTAGGAAACTCTTACACTATTAGAATATAAAGCAGTTAGCAAGGTTGTTACTGTAATCAGAGCAATTAGATAGTAAGCATTTATTAAATTGTATGTGCAGGCAGAGTGCTAAGCACTGAACAGAGCATGTGCAAAAAAAAGAAAACCTTTTCCCTCAAGGAACTTACATTTCAAGGGGAAAGATGACACATGACACATAAAAAGGAAAGAGGAGGGAATATGGGAAGTGTAAAGTTCGAGGAATCAGAAGCAGAATTGAGAGAGGAATAAAGAATAAATTGGGCCTTTCTTCAAAATGAAGACCCTAGGAGGAATTTACTAGTGAGAGGAAGGGGCTGTAGAGGCAGAAGCATTTCAGAGTGAGAAGGCAGATGAAGCATGTTACTAAAGGCAGGGGAGCCAGAAGTAGAGCTAAAAGGGGAAATTTGGTATTTTATATTTGATTTTCGCTCACTTGGCAGTAAATGTCTGTTGGTAAAATGACTAGACTTAGCCTATCCTCTTCTTGGTAGCCCTTCAGTCCGATTCAGAAGCTTTCCTTTCAGCCTTCCTATTCCTGCTTCTGCTGCTACAACCAACTGCCGTTCTCATTGGACCCAGAATGTCTATCTCTATTAAATTCACAAAGTCACTTCTAGTCCTGGGCTCATCCACATCAGGATAGTTACTCATTTGCCTAAGATGAGAAAAAGAAGAAACTGAAAATGTGGCAACCAAAACTCAGGATTAGGTTTGCCTGGGCAGGTCATGTTCTTTTTTTGTCATGTGCTCATGATCACATGATGGTAAGAATAGAGAATAGGCTATCTTCCATTTTCCTAATTGGAAAGAGTATTGCATAATTTGCAGCAAGAAAGGAAGGAGATAGGAGGCAGGCTACTGCTTTTCTACATCCACAGAATATTTCTTAGGTCCCATAGCTAATAAGGGGACTCCTCATTTCCAGTTCAAATTCTTTTTTCGATCTGGAAACAAGTTCCCCCAAACTTCAACATGGTTACCAGCAATAGTAATTTTGAGCATGTTCCATGTTGGGGAGAAATGGAATGACTTTTCTACATGTGTATAGTACTAGGAAAAAAAGAGAGTTGGTTGTGATATGAGATTGAAAATTTGAAGGATAGTGTGAATGTTGAACTGGTATACAAAAATCACTAAAATAATGAAGGAAAGGCCTCTAATGTATTGTGTAACCCCTCTATAGAAAGACATGAAAGAGAATTGCACAAGAATTGCATTTAGGCATTATGATCTAGGCTTGCAGAGGGAGTATCCACACTGACATCATAGAGTTACTTCAGTATTAATATGCCATGACATTATTGTTTTGGTGTTAGTTTTTTAAAAGTATGGCTTTTAAAAGAATCTCATAGAAAAGTAAGCTAATTGCTGAAAAAATAGATTATTTCCTCAGTTGTACTGAAATTATGCCAGATTCCCAAGTGCTCCAACCTAGTCACAATAGAAGTGACTATTCACACATTGGTACATAATTAAGTGGGGCCAGTAGCCATAGAATTAAGACCTTGTGCTTCTGGGTCCCTATGCAGTAAGAACAGAGGAGCAGTAGCATAGAAAAGTATTGTCATAGTCTTTCTGACATAGCTGCTACAATTTACAAATATTGATCCCTTTTCTGTTTCTTAGACTACTTTGGTTCTTTTTATTTGATTTTTTGTTTTTGAATAAATCCATATTTCAATTTTTCTTTAAATAGTGGTAACCTTTGGTTGATTCATCTAGCACAGGGTTGGGAATATACAGTGTTCTGGAAAATATACTAGATCATGCTGAAATTTATTCTTAGATAGAAAAATTTAAGTTTATTTAAATAGCCACCTAAGGTTAAAAAACAAAAAGGAAGACTAAATGTAAAGAATTTGGTTGGTAACAGTTTTTGAATTAATCTTTCATCTTGAAACTCCCTCAAAATATAGCACCTGAGGTAATATATTAGCATCTAATCTTCATATTAGGAGGTTAAAATAAAACACAGGTAGTATTTGAGGTGGACCTTGAAAAGCAGATAGGTACATAAAGGGAGAAAGGGAATTCCAGGTGGAAGAAACATGAACAAAAGCACTGAAGTGGGAAATTGTAGAGTGGGGATTAGCAAATTCCAGTTTAGATGGAAAACAGGTTATCTGAAAGAAAGTAGATTAGGCTGTCATAGCTAGAATACTCTAGTTACATTTCTGTTAGTAAAGAGAAATTCAGAATTGAGGTAATTATTTGCTTAATTCAAATAAAAGTCATTTGTAGAAAATAACTTTCTTTTGCCAGAGTTCTCCTGATAATTGATTCAGTTCTAGTGACTATATGGCCTCTATGTGACCCAGGACAAGTCCTAACTATTCTGTAATCTGTAACTCAATTTACCCATCTGAAGACAAGAAATAATAATAGGTTCCATTCTTCCTTCCAGGTAAATTGTGAATTTTAATGAGACAGTGTCTGAAAACACTCCTGAGACTTTTTGGGAAAAAAATGTTTCAAAGATGAAAGGTCTTTTAAAATATAAACAACAATTAAAATACTTTCATATGTTGATAGGATCTAACCTATATATGGCTCTACAGATATTTTAATGGATGCATTTCTCTGCTTTCTAAGCAACATTTTATATGGGAATATGAATAGGGAGGAAAGAGTATGTGGATCTGGCCCAGATCCTTCTTCTGAAAGAAACCAATGGTAAAAATTTTTGTAGATTAATCACTAGTGGCCATTTGTGATACATGTAGAATGTGTGAATGGACACTGGCACTGAAGCATAATAATGTAGTGGAAAGACCACTAGAGTTGGAGTTATTAGACTTGATTGCAAATCTCAGCTCTGCTAATTGTAAGGTGATATGCTCATTAGGTAATATTAATTTTCAGTGATCTTGGACCAGTCATTTAACTTCTCGGTTTCTTCAGGTGTCAAGGAGTCCGAACTCCAAGGTCTCTACCAAGGTCTCTATAATCTAATCCATTTCAAAAAACATTTAAGTGGTTTCTTTATGAAGATCTAAGACATGATCCTTGATCTTATGGTATTTTGAATCTCATAGACCAGAAGTAAAGAATTTAGTGAAAAGAGGAATCTTAGATGAGAATATGTTTTTTCTAAATTAGAACTTTCATTATTTATTTTTAAAAGTTGTATTGTACTTTCTGATTAAGTTTACTCCAGAAGTATTTGGAGGGATGCCTGAAGCAATTGCTAATATTATTCTACTACCCAGGAGATAAACTTTCCTCTTTTTTTCTCTTCCCTGTCTTTCTTCTCTTTCCATTTTTCCTCTATTCCACAAATGAAAAAAAAATGATCTTCCATTAGAGCCACTATAGGTTCAAGAAACTAATTTCAGAAGTTTCTCTTGCTCATTCTCTGCCATTTACTACTAGGTACCCTCTTTTTAAATGGGTCAGGGAACCTCTAGCCCTCAGCCTGTATTGGTCTGGCATTGCCAAGATAACTGTAGGCAGGACTTGAAAGTTAATAAATCTGGAAGCTTTTTAGGGGTGAAGTAATTAAATGTTTGGCCAAATATAGCCTGTGCATGATGTTATAAATATCCAAATGGCCTTTGGCAGAAAAATGGTTCTCCACTCCTGCTCTAAATGAATGGTTATATAGTATTACCATTGTTCCAATAAGTAATTTAGAGGAGGAAGAGGTTGAGTATTAATGATCCATCATAGAAACTAGATGAAGATTGATATTACATGTATAGTGACCTGGTTTAGTACTTTGTCTTAGCACTTGTGGTATGACTGTCAACCCTGGGGAAGCTTGACCTTTTAATTAGGCAATTAATTAGTATTCTTCATTCTCATATTTATTATCTCTTCTCCTCCTTGGCATCCTGAAGATATTTACTAATTGGAATAATACTGATATATTAAAAGTCTAAGGAGTTTCCCAGAAAGGGAGAAGTAAAAGAATTACTCAGTATATAAACTAATAGATAATTTATGCCTACTCAAAGAAAGCAGTCATGAATTTAAGGGAATCATTATGGGCATTATACAATGATTAGAACAGAATTTGGTAGCTTAATGTACTACTTTTAGAATAACCATCTTGGGGGGAGGGGTACAGGGGATAGAACACCAGCCCTGGAGTCAGGAGGACCTGAGTTCAAATGAGGCCTCAAACACTTAATAATTATCTAGCTGTGTGATCTTGGGCAAATCACTTAACCCCATTGCCTTGGAAAAACTAAAAAAAAAAAGAATAGCCATATGGGAGACTAATAATGAAGTTTTAGCCATTTCACATTTCTTTTTAAAAAACAAATATTTATTTTGAGTTTTATAATTTCCCCCCTAATCTTGATTTTCTCCCCTACCCTCCACAGAAGGCAGTCTGTTAGTCTTTACATTGTTTCCTTGATTTACATTAATCTAAGTTGATTGTGATGAGAGAGATCATATCATTAAGGGAAAAAAGTATAAAAAATAGCAAAATTATATAATAAGATAACTTTTTAAAATTAAAGATAACAGTCTTTGTTCTTTGTTCAAACTCCACAGTTCTTTGGATACAGATGGTATTCTCCATCACAGATATCCCAAAATTGTGTCTGATTGTTGCACTGATAAAATGAGCAAGTCCATTAAGGGTGATCATAACCCCCATGTTGCTGTTAGGGTATACGATATTCTTCTGGTTCTGCTCATCTTACCCAGCATCAATTCATGCAAATCCTTCTAGGCTTCCCTGAATTTCCATCCCCCCTGGTTTCTAATAGAATAATAGTGTTCTATCACACACATATACCACAGTTTATTAAGTCATTCCCCAGTTGATGGACATTCACTCAATTTCCAATTCTTTGCCTCCACAAACAGGGCTGCTATGAATATTTTTGTACAAGTGATGTTTTTACCCTTTTTCATAATCTCTTTGGGGTATAGACCCAGTAGTGGTATTGCTGGATCAAAAGGTATGCACATTTTTGTTGCCCTTTGGGTGTAATTCCAAATTGCTCTCCAGAAAGGTTGGATGAGTTCACAGCTCCACCAAGAATGCTTAGTGTCCCAGATTTCCCACATCCTTCCAACATTGATCATTGTCCTTTCTGTTCATATTGGCCAGTCTGAGAGGGTGAGGTGGTATCTCAGTGATGCTTTAATTTGCATTTCTCTAATAAGTAGTGATTTAGAGCAATTTTTCATATGACTATGGAGCGCTTTGCTTTCCTTATCTGTAAATTGCCTTTGTATATCCTTTGACCTTTTTTTCAGTTGGGGAAAGCCATTTCATATTTCACCTCAGCATTGGCCATTCTCTACGTACACCACCAAACTTGATCTTTTTTTGGGCCATTTCTCTAATTCTGACTCTTCCCTTGTGCCAACCATTGCTGCCACCAGTTAGGCACTACCCTCTCTTGTTGGGGAAAGGGAAGATTCCAGGTGCTGTTTCTTTAGTCTCTCCAGACATTTTGATACTCATTAAATTGATGCTAAAAGAGAGTACCTCCTATGTATATACATGTATTTTGGATGTATGTATTTTGTATATTATTATATCCCTTAGTAGAATGTGAACTCCTTAAAGTTGGAGCCATATTTTTGCCTTTATTTGTTTCTTCAGGATAGTATAGTGCATGGTATAGCATGATTACTTAATAAATGATTATTGTTCTATTGTTCTTGTTGATCCTGATATATATCTGGCCACTTGAATCTATGATCCACAGTATCCTCCATCACCATTATACTATGTCTTTCTTTCTGTCTGTCTATCTGTTTGTCTGTCATCCTAAAATCACATCTAGTTACAGGAGGACTACCTACAGAAGACTACCAACTGGAAACTGCTCCCCATTTTTAAAAATTGGGCATGACATTTCATGTTACCAGCTCTTCTGGCTCAGCAACCAATCAGGGAAATATCAGCAATGAGTCATATATGGTCAGAAATCTGGTCCTTCAGATTTCCCACACAGTACACTGGAAACATGCCAAGAATATTTGTGCTTGCTTTGTTTGAGGGGTAGGGAAGGGCCCCATTTTAACAAGATGGTGAAATAGTTGTTTCAGCATAATTTTCCTTCATTAAAAATCTCAAGATAAAAAGAAATGTACCAATTTAACAGTAATTAAAGCATCAATAAAAGAAAACAAAATACCTTCACACAAGGAAAATCTTCTGAAATAACAGCAGAGCTGATTTATCCAAAAATCCTTCTGGAATAGGTGTAGTCAGTACATACTACTATATAGACTCTACCCGTTCCTTAGATTACAGGAACTTAGTTGTAAGACTCGAAGTATATAACTGGCTTTTTTGCTCACTAAAAGGAACCTCCAAACTTATAGCAGTGATCATTTATTTCCTGGTTGAGTTTACATAGGGCAGTGACCCATCCATTCCCTACCCAATACAACTCCATCAAATCTATGCAGGAGAGAGCTTGTATCACAATGGCAGAAGGGGGAAGGGAGAAGGGAGAAGGGAAAAATAGCAGGAAAGCTTGATACAAATGATTGGAAACTGAAGAAAAATTCCAAGAGAGCAAATTTGGATATAAACTCTGATCTAAAGTAGATAAGCCAAAGATGAGACCCTTAAAAGAAGGAAAAGAAGCATGATTTTTTTTTGAAGCTAACAGCATAACTAAGAATTTCATCTCAAAGGAAAGTGAAGAAAAAAAAATCATAAAAAAGAGTAAGGATTTTTTAGAATGCTCAGTCTTGGAATAATGGCAAGAAATAATAGACTCAAAAGAGAAACAAAACTTAAAACATTAGGATGGAAATTAATCGGAAGTCTGAGCTTTTGAGGAAGACAATGATGGTATACAGTTTACACAATACACAATGGAGAATCTCTGAAGTAGTTGCTTTAAAAAATGAGGTTTTTTTTTTAAACTCAAAAATGCATAGGTGACAATATCTGGTAGAAGAGTGGGAAAGACAACAAATTTAAAAATATAAGAAATAAGTACAAATGATTTACTTTGGAGATAACATGCACAGGAAATAGGATCATTGGTGTCTAAAGGGGAGAAAAATGGTAAATTTAAAAGACTAAATATAAAACAAATACAAAACAAAGTTTTGAGAATAGAGGGAAAATTGAGAGAACCCAGATATTGAAAAAGGTTCCAAATTTGAAACCTAAAGGCATGTAGTAGTAACTAAATTTCAAAAATTTCAGTGCTGAACAACACATTTTGCAAGCAGGAGGAAAGTTTTTCAGCTATGAGGGAGGAAGTCATGCTGAATTGTCCAAAATTACTCCATATTTATGAAAAATCAGCAGGAATTTTACTGATGTTCTAGCAAAGCAAAGGAAATGTGTATTTTCTTTAAAATAACATTCTATAAAACAGAGCTTAATCAAACAGAAAAGCATTTCAGACATTCCAGTAAAAGAAAACAGAGGTGATTAGAGTATTTGACTTGCAAATATACCAAACAAGAGAAGCATAGGAAAGGCAAATAAATGTGCTTGTCAAGAAAAGTAATAAAAATTTTCTCCTGATTCTAGAGTAAGACAAGATTATTTCTGAAAAATGGATATTTGATTGAGGCTTAAAACAAAGAACAAAGTATCCTTGCAGAGACAAAAATATCTCAGGGGACTAAAAATTTAAGGGGAATTTAAAGAATCAGAAGGAAAGGAAGAAAGCTTGAATGAATATTCCATGAGTTAGAACCTACATTCTCCTATAAGTGAATAAATATTTCTTTTTGTGACAGTGAAAAAAAATCACATGAGTTGGGACAGGGGAGGCTAGAGACTAAGGAAAGTTGAAATAAACTCAACTAGGCCGGATATAATCGAAGAAGGAATAGTAATATTTTTCTTGTCATCCAGTCATTTCAATCATGCATGACTCTTTTGTGACCCCATTTTCTTGACAAAAATACTGGAATAGTTTGCCATTTCCTTCTCTTAGGCTTATTTTACAGATGAGGCAAACTGGGTTAAGTGGCTTTGCCGGGGTCATACAACCAGGAAATGTTTGAGTCAGATTTGAACTCAGGAAAATGAATCTTTCTGATTTTAGAGTTGGTGGCATTCTATCCCCATGCAACATAGTTTCCAAGTAATATTTTTAGTCACACAACAAAGGAGAGTGGAGTCAGAGGAGAATAAGGTCAGAGGGTTGGAGATGAGAAACTGGAACTGGGAGAAACTGATTTTACTCTAGAAAAGGAAATGAAAAAGCTGCAGTGCAGCACCTTCTCGTGATGGGCAGATAAAGTCATAATAGTTTTCATTTAAGAGACTACTTCTCTGAGCAAGACATATATAGAGGGACTGAATCATCTTTCAGAAAAGGGGTTGTAAGTGGCTATGCAAATATAGTTGTGTATTGCACTTACAAGAGTAGATGGTCATAGAAAGGACATGGGGTAAGAATGGGTGCAATGAATCAGGATACTGCTTTCTTACTACACAGCATCTGGGAATATGCTGCTAAATGTTTAACAACTGACCCTCCAGAAACAGAATATATATTCGTCACATTTAACCTTGGTCTGCTTTATTAATTTTCTCCCTTACTCTCCTGAGCTGTTTTGAGCCAGCTTTCAGTGCCTGAAATTCTACTTCCTTCATGGATTAATGTTTTTAGGAATGAGAGATGATAAAAGACTACAACCAAAACCAAACCAAAAATGAATAAAAAAGAGAAATAAGGGGAAAGGAAGATGGAATGAGTTCTACAAAAGTAACAGCAATGGGGATAGATCTGATTTCTAAAATGCTTACCTTTCACAAAAAAAAAAAACAGAAAGGGGATATAAGGAACATGTAAATCTATAGCCAATGAAGGGGAGAATCTAATTTAGAATAATGTCTCTGTGTATATATTTTCACACACATATAAAATGCTATACAGACATATGTTACAAATATGCATATTGTAAATGAGGAAGAAGGCAAGATAAATGAACATATCTTGGACAAGGTTCCCATAAAAGAGTATTGCTTAAGTTATGAGGTTGGACAGAGGATATATATATATATATATATGTATATATATATATATATATATATTTCAACTGCAGAATAAAATAGCATGCTGGAATAAAACTTACTGAATTTAAGGCAATTCTAAATAAGCCAGAGGTATAATCATTCTGCAAGACAAAACATAATAAATACGGAAGATACAATAAATTTGAAGGAGCATAGACAATGAAATGACATCATATTGTACTAAATAGCATGGCATCTAAATTTATAAAGAAAAACTAAGAATTGCAAAAAGTCAGTGAAAATTATTGTAGGTGACTTTGATGATTACCTTAAAGCTAGATAAATTTAACAAAAACATAAACAGAAAGGAACATTGAACAGAACAACATACAACAGGAAAAATTAGATATGTAAGATTTTTGGAGTTCTGAATGAAAACATTGATGAATATTCATGTTCTCAGCATCACAAAGATTTAGAAAGATAAATCAATCATGTACTAGGGACACAGAGAAATTCTGAATACAGCAAAAGTAATGATTAATATAGGAAATAAAATATTTGAATATAAATGAAAATTAATGACATCCTGAATTATGAGTTCAAAGAACAAATCTTGAATAACTTTATAAAAGAAAATAACAATGATATCACATTACCAGTCCTCAGAGGAAAATGTATACCTCTGGAAGCACATGTTAACATAATGAAAAAAGAAAAGCAATGAACTGAAAAATGCAATTAGAAAAACTAGAATATCAACATATCAACAAATCAAAAATTATCTCAAAAGAAGCATTCTTGATAATTAGGTAAGACAGATAAATCTAAAGATAAAAGTTTAGAAATAACAAGGTTTCAATAAAAATGAAAGAATATATACATTTTTAAAGAAAGATTTTATTAAGTATATATACTTTTAACCCAATTAATGCAATGAGGAAAATAAAATGGCCAAAATGCAAAATAAGTGAATTCATAATGAACAAAAAAGATATAAAAATAATTATCAGAAATTAGTATACCTAATTCTTTGCTAGTAAGAAATCTAATTGGGATGATTCACAGCTTCTAGATATCTGACAATGACTAATAATATAAAAATAAGGGGTATTTTTTTAAAATATGAAAGTAGAGACCGAAATATGACTTAAAAATTCAAGTAGAATTTATTGAAAAGCATAGCACAGTCATCTTCATCCCAGATTGATCTACAAGGGTGTTTTAACAAGTTTGCTCCTGGGGCCTATGGTGAGATTTCTTATTTCTTATTAATGGTGAGTTCTCACCTTGGAGGCATTTCAGATGGGGTTACTATTGCTGACCTAGAGAAAAAAAATTCTCCTGACATGGTTATCAGCAAAATTTCATTTTTGAACTAATTTTGAACATTTGAAGAGTGCTAACTGGTCAGAATACTAATGGCTAAGCTCATACTCAATCATACTGAACTCATGATTTATCTTTTGAGGGACTTGGTCTTACTGTTCATTCAACATTATTAATAGCTTTAGACAGAAGTGGTTATCTGTTTTGGAGAACTATATTTGGTAGATTTTCAATTATTGAAGGATAAACTTGAAAAGCTACTGCTTTCTTACTGGCACACCAGTGTCAGGGAAGAAGTGGGGGCAAAATGGACTATGTATAATAGAGCTTCTTGAAAATGTTACAAAGGGGAAAAAGATGTTTTGAACTTTTATTGACAAGCAGATGATCGAGCCTATTAATTATTGCAAAAAGTCAGTGACACAATAATTGTAGGTGATTTTGATGATTACCTTAAAGCCAGATAAATTTAACACAAACATAAACAGAAAGGAACATTGAAAAGAACAACATACTATGGGAAAAATTAGATATGTAAGATTTATGGAGTTCTGAAAGAAAACATTAATGAGTATTCTCATTATTAGACTATTAATTCTTAAAATCTTCACAAAAAAGTTTCCAGTGCATATTACTAAATTTAAAGATTTTTATTTGCAGAGTAGGGGGAAACCTCCCCAAATGGGAATAGTATTGGAGATTTCAATACATGTATAAAAAATTGATCCAATTCCATCACTTTGCCTTACCTCAATAGGCAAGGATTCATCCACTGATGGCAGCTTGAATCAGGGACAATTACATAAAGCACTGGTCAGTCAGAGGGTCACTGAGAACACACACAACCCATCTATCCAGCCACCTACACCCACACACATACCATCAACCACTAACCCACCTACCGAACCACACACACAGAATGTGTGTTTTGCTAAATTGTTTTCCCTCAGGGTTACTGACTTTGGAATCAGTAATTGGGATGCTGGTTCATTTGTCCTGAAGAAGAACTCATTGTCACTGCTTTTTTTTTTTTAAGTATGCTCTTGATAATGGCACTGCAGAATAAAAAAATCTTTATTGCAAGATTTTTCTCTCCCCTCTACTTGATAGAGGCATAGATAGCTTGTGTGTGAGAGACTCAGAGAGAGAGAATGAGAGAGAGGAGAAGGAAGATAGAAAGTGAAAAAGAGTGGAGAAATCTAAGAGAGAGGGGAAGATGGAGTTAAGAATGAGTGCTTATTGTTGATATAAGGTTCAATTTGAGTAGTGAAAGGACATTTTCCATTGGTTTAGAGACCTTCTGTCTTTTTTTTACATAGAACTAAAAGTTCTAGGAGTAGGATATTTTCATTTTACAAAATAATTTCAACTATGCCTTTCTTATATAATCAAACAGGATTCACACACACACACAATTTATAGTAAATCTGAAAAGAGATGAAACATCAACATACTTCTTGTGTTCCTACAAGCATGGTGGTTGTCTTTATCACTGTTGTCAGGTGAATATAATCAGATTTTAAATGAGTTTGATTTTAAACACATTTTTACTCAATTGAGCAAATGAAAGCTATATTAGGTGACCATAATGATATATATTATAGCAATGACCGAAATCAGCCCTGAATAAGGCATCTGATCTATAGTTGTTGATGTATTTGAAACAGAGCAGTCAGCTCCAGCTTTCTTGTCTCCCATTTTAAGGTTGCTACCTATTCTGCTTTGTGCTGACTAATTATAGTAGAATCTTTTAGTTAGATTTATATTACTCCAAGTCTGAAAACCTCATTTGACCCATAGTCTGTAATGATGTAATTGCTGCACAGAAAATATCTGCAGAAATTATACCTGGAAACAACCACCACTTTACAATATTGCTGGAATGCAATGTAATAGTGAGGATCAGACAGTCAATTGTCATTTCATCTCACAGTTTTAATTGTTTTTTTCTTTTGAATTTTTTGGTTTTAGCTTTTGCAAGGCAAATGGGGTTAAGTGGCTTGCCCAAAAGGTCACACAGCTAGGTAATTATTAAGTATCTGAGACCAGATTTGAGCCCAGTTACTCCTGACTCCAGGGCCGGTGCTTTATCCACTGCGCCACCTAGCCTCCCCTTTTTTAGATTTTTCAAAGCAATGGGGTTAAGTGGCTTGCCCAAGGCCACACAATTAGGTATTTATTAAATGTCTGAGGTCGGATTTGAACCCAGGTATTCCTGACTCCTAGGCTGGTGCTCTATCCACTGCGCCACCTAGCTGCCCCTCGCAGTTTTAATTGTACTGAAAAATTTGGTGCGAATTGCATAGAATGTAGGAGCAATATTTTACTTGGGAACTGAAAAAGGAGTTGCATTTAATATAGCTAAAAGCAAACACTCACCAAATATCTATTATTTATGATCATCAGATTTAGGTTTTGGTTTTTTTGAGTCTGTGAGGTGTTTTAATTTTTTCTCAGAATAAAGATATCAGAAGCTTTCTTATTTCCTCCTTAGAATTTTTTTTATTAAACTTTACAACCATTACTGTTGCAGAGGACAATTGATCAAGTTCAGAAGCATGTATTAAGTACTGTGCTATGGCATTGGGGGATACAAACACACATGAAATAGCCCCTGCTCTCAAAAAATGAACATTCTATTTGTTTTAAACAATTGGACAGATAAACTCATGGGTTTACTAAAGTTCCCAGCCTAATACTTTGTAATAGGAGAAAAGAATGTGAACTATGATTTCAAATTCTATTGGTCTCTGACTAAGGGAAACACTATAAACTTAGCACTTTTGTATTTTTCTTTCAGGAGTAATGATGAATTTAGCCTCTTTGCTTTTTTGCTCTACCATGATTATTTGCTTATAGAAAGTCAGATTTGTTATGCGATAACTACTTGTCTAGGAGTTAGGAGATATCTGGGTTCAAATTCTAATTCTGACATTGACTTTGTGACTGGGGCAATTAAATTAACCTTTATGCAACTGCCAAAATCCTCTGAGCTGTAGTTTTTTTATCTTTAAATAGGGATGATGATATTTGTAACACCAACTGCACAACACAGCTGTGAGGATCGAAGGAGTTATGTAAATATGAATTTTGCAAACATTAAAGCATCATATAAGTTATAATATTAATTTGCCAAAGGAAGAGAACAGATAGGAGAAAAGCTCTCAGAGGAGAGAGAAATCACATCAGTCTGCAAAGGTCAGAAAAATCTTTATGAAAGGGGGAAATTATCTCAAGGTCTACTTCCTCTCTCATAATTCCAGTCAATGCCAATCTTTCCTCTACCTGACTTTTCATATCTGTCAACCAACTCATATTTATTGAGTGCCTATTCAGGACATTTTTCTATGTTCTTTGAAGGATGAAAGGGGATCACAATGTGGCTTCTCTTTTCAAGGAGTTCACAATCTGGTCAATGAGAAAATGAAAATGCAGAACATAGCAGCATGTGATAAGAGATGAATGAAGGGCAATCAGTACAAACCACTTCAGTGGAAGTAGATGGTCATTGTGTGGTATGATGGATAGAAAAATATTCCAAGGAGAAAGGATTTGAGCAGGATTTTGAATGAGTAAAATTCAACTATGAGCAGCTAGGTTATTTTCACTGAATAGAGTGCTGGGAGGGCCTGGAATCAGACAGATTCATCATCTTGGGCAAGTCACTTAACCCCACTTGCCTCATCTATAAAATGAAACAGAGAAGGAAATGACAAACCACTCTAGTATTTTTGCCAAGAAAATTCCAGTGGTGATCATGAAGAGTCAGACATGACAGAAATGACAACAATAAAGTGGCAGAGCCAGGATTTGAACTTAGGCCCTTTCACTCCCAATGTAATTCTCTTTTCACTTTATCAGGAATTGGCAAACCTTTTCTATGAAAAGGCAAATATTTTAGATTTTATGGATCAAGGTAAAATCAAGGATATTATGTAGATATTTCTATTACATGAAAGAAATCAAATTTATCTAAAATTTTTATTGGAGAAATTTGAAATATAACAATTGAGTACATTTCTTTGTATTAAAGTCTTCTAATAAGAAGAATGGAATTCTTTTTTTTGGGGATAACATTTTGTTTAATTGGGATTCAAGGATGGTGTTTCCTATTATCATATTCAGTTGCAAATATTCATCTGTTAATTCTGCTCTGTAATGTGATTTTACATATTTCATCTTTGAAAATGTTTTTGACGTAGATTGGTATTGCCAAATACTTATAGCAATCCTTGAACTTATGATTTTATTTGGGCATATCCATACCTTGGAAGGCATTTATAGAGTCTATTAGAGTCTTCTTTTCCTATTTAGTATTCATTGCATTGAAAATTAATTACTCTCAAAAGTAAGTGGAAGCTGGGGGCAGCTAGGTGGTGCAGTGGATAATGCATTAGCCTTGGAGTCAGAAGGACCTGAGTTTAAATTCGGCCTCAGACACTTAATAATTACCAAACTGTGTGAATTTGGGCAAGTCACTTAACCCCATTGCCTCAAAAAAATAAGTGGAAGCTTCTCAAATGGATTTTAATAAATAGAAATTACTTTTGCACTTTGAATTGAGGTCTGAAGAGCACTTACTAGAACTTTAGTTTGAGCTTAGAAAGCATATCATCTGCAAAATCATGTGGGAATTTATAAAAACAGCATCTGCAAAACATAATAAATTGAGGTATGCTTATATAACCAGTAAAACATATGTACTTTTAGTGAAAAAGTTTGTTAATGTCTATAATTTTTTTATATATTTTTAAAATTTTTGTACAAATGATGGTTGTTTTATACATTACTAAAATATTCTTGTTTAAGAGTAAACATAATACCCCCTCCCCAAAATAATGTAGAGAAAAATAAAAATAAAAAAAATTTAAAAAATATTTCAGTCTGTGTTCCAATACCACCAACTTTGTCATGGGGGATCACATTCTTTATGATAAGTCCATCACAAAAGCTACTTCCATATTTTTCTACCATTGCCATTGCTGAGTGCAACTCCCTCCATTCATACCTCCCTACTACCATATACTATATTTTCTCTCTCCTTTCATTCTGTACCAATTCTTAAATGTGTTGTAGGGTGGCTGAGTGGTGCAGCAGACGGATCACTGGCCCTGGGGCCAAGAGGCCCCGAGTCTACATACCACTCCTTAGGCCCAGAAACCACTGGTCCTGTGGTCCTGGATAGGCCATCCAATCCCAGCCCCTTGCAAGAAGTAAAAAAGAAAATGTGTTATATCTGACCACTCTCCCCCACAGTCCACCCTCTCTTCCATCACTCACATCCCCCCTTCCCCTGTCCCCCTTCTCTGCTTTTTACTCTAGATGTCTATACCCCATTGAGTATATATGCTGTTTCCTCTCCAAGCCACCTCTGATGAGAGCGAAGGTTCCCTTATTCCCCCCTCACCTTCCCCCCTTCCATAACATTGCAATAATAAAAAAAATCTTATTATATGAAATATCTTAGTCTATTCCACCTCTCCTTTCTCTTACTCCCATTACATTTCCCTTTGAGCCATTGACTCCATTTTTACACCACAATATATCTTCAAATTCAGCTCTCTCCTGTGCTTCATCTATAAAAGCTCCTTCTACCTGCTCTATTAAATGAGAAGTTTCATATGAGTATTATCAGTATCATTTTTCTATGCAGGAATACATGCAGTTCATTATTAAGTCCCTCATAGTTTACCTTTCTCCTCCACTCTCTATGCTTCACCTGAGTCCTGTATTTGAAGATCAAACTTTCTGTTCAGCTCTGGTTGTTTCAACAGGAACAATTGAAATTTCCCTGGTTCACTGAAAGTTCATCTTTTCCCCTGGAAGAGGATGTTCAGTTTGGCTGGGTAGTTGATTCTCAGTTGCATTCCAAGCTCTTTTGCCTTCCTTAATATTATAGTCCAAGCCCTATGAGCCCTTAATGTAGTTGCTGCTAAGTCCTGTGTGATCCTGACTGCAACTCCACAATATTTGAATTGTGCCCTTCTGGCTGCTTGTAATATTTTCTCTTTGACTTGGGAGTCCTGGAACTTGGCTATAATATTCCTGGGGGTTGTTTTTTTTTTTTTTTTGTATCTTTTTCCAGGGGAGATCGGTGGATTCTCTCAATTTCTATTTTGCCCTCTGTTTCTGGAATATCTGGGCAATTTTCCTGTAGGAATTCTTTAAAGATGAGGTCAAGGCTCTTTTCCTGTTCATGACTTTCACGTATTCCAATAATTTTTTTTTTAGGTTTTTGCAAGACAACCGGGATTAAGTGGCTTGTCCAAGGCCACACAGCTAGGTAATTATTAAGTGTCTGAGACCGGATTTGACTGTAGATACTCCTGACTCCAGGGCCAGTGCTTTATCCACTGCACCACCTAGCCACCCCTTTTTCTTTTTAGGTTTTTGCAATATTCCAATAATTTTTAAATTATCTTTCCTGAATCTGTTTTCCAGATCAGTTGTTTTTTTTCAATGAAATGTTTCACATTTTCTTCTAATTTTTCATTCTTTTGGTGTTGAAGTATTGTGTCTTGACTTCTCATAAAGTCAACAGCATCCTTTACCTCCATTCTAGATCTGAAGGATTTGTTTCCCTCAGAGAGCTTTCTTATCTCTTTTTCCATCTGGCCAATTCTGCTTTTTAAAGCATTCTTTTCCTCAATAACTTTTTGAACTGTTTTATCTATTTGACTTATGTTGGTTTTTAACATGTTATTTTCTTTAGCATTTTTTTATCTCCTTGACTAAGCCACTGGTTTCTTTTTTCATGTTTTTCCTACATCTCTGTTATTTCTTTTCCCAATTTTTCTTCTATCTTCCTTACTTGATTTTCAAAATTTTTTTTTAGGCTTTTTGCAAGGCAATGGGGTTAAGTGGCTTGCCCAAGGCCACACAACTAGGTAATTATTAAGTGTCTGAGATGGGATTTGAATCCAGGTACTCCTGACTCCAGGGCCGGTGCTTTATCCACTGTGCCACCTAGCCACCCTCAAAATTTTTTTTGAACTCTATCATATCCTGAGCCCAATTTCTGTTTTTCTTGGAGTCTTTAGTTGCAGAAGCTTGTACTTCCTTATATTTAGATTGAGTATTTTGATCCTTCTTGGGATCATAGACAATGTATTTCTCAATGGTGTTCCTTTTTCTCTACTCATTTTGGGGTGCTTCCTGAGCTTTTGAATATTATAGGGACACCCCCCCCCCCCCAAGGATCTCAGTGTGTGAAGCTCTGTCCTCCCTCCTGGTCTGTGAATGACCACAAGTACACCCCTCTGCCACAGGGCTGAGGTGGGGGGGTCCTCTGCTGTTCTGTGGGGGTCCTAGACTGTGATCTGGATCTGAATGTATTCAGAACCCCAGAGTCCTATTCCAGGTACAGAGGACAGACCTGGGAAGTCTCTCTCCACTCGCCTACTTTTGGTAGGCTGAGCACTCAAGGCTTAGTTGCCTGGAGGCTCTTTCTTACTGATTCTGTCTGTTTCCTTTTCTGGATCTGGGCTGCAGCCACCACCACCACCACTGCTTGCTGAGTGCCCTGAGGGCTGGGCTTTACCTGCTTGCTCTGGCAGAGGTTCCCTTGCTGATCTTCCAAGTTGTCTCTGGTGCTCCCTGTGGTGCAGGTCAGGAAATTGCCCCCCTCTGCCATGAGCCACAGCTCCCAGGTACCCTGGGGCTGCCACCAGGAGGCTGAAGTTCCTTCACTCTGGTGGGCCACTCCTTGGAGTGGAGCCTTTCCACTATTTTCTGGGTAACCTTGTTCTGGAGAATTGCCTCACTGGATCCCTCTGTGGCTTCTGTCTCTCAAAAATTTAGTTAGAGTCATAATTTTATCATTTTTGAAATATTATGATGAGAGCACCTAAGAGAGACTCTTCTCCTGTCACCATGTTGGTTCCACCTCAATGTCTGTATATTCTTAGCACCTAGGATAATATCTGGTACAAAGTAGTTAGTTAATAATTATTTGGTGAACTGTTGCTTGGTGAATTCAATGTAAAAGACAAATGAAAAGAAGGAAATAAAGTTATCTTAAAGATTTTCAGCCTGAATGACTGGAAGAATGATATCATCAGTCTTGAGAACTCTTGAAGAAAATTTATTTGGGGGTATGGCGTAGGAGGGCCTAATAAGGGTGAATGATCTGAATGCTTTAGCACTTGATCATATTCATTATTTTCACAGACTTAAGATATTTATCTATGTCTTCTCACAAATACTGTCCTAAAATGTCATTGTTAGAATTCATTTTAATTGGGGTAATTAGGTGAATACAGTGTAGTACTTGGCATCAGGAATATTTGAGTTTGAATACTACCTCAGATATAGCTATGTGACTTTGGATAAGTCACTTAATTGCTCTGTGTCTCAGATTCTTTATCTGTAACATAGATTTACTAATAGTACCTCCTACACAAAGTTGTTGTAAAGATCAAATACTATATATACTATAATATATGCTTTACAAACCAGTAAATATTAGCTGTCATTAATCTGAAGGTATTTATATAAATGATAAAATTTATGTGATAATTTATACATATAAACATAAATATTTATGAAGAACCTATTATCTGCCAGTACTTCCTCTGAAAAGAGGATACAGGGTTAGGCTCTGAGAGAGAAAATCATTTTGATTGAGAGATAAAATTTGTGCTCAAGGAACTTACTAACAAGAGTAGGGGCAGAAGACACTAACCCGGCTTGTTATTATATACAACATTAGCTAGCAACAAAGAAAAGTACTTTGTGAAGTCTGAAGAGAAAGATCATAAATGATAGGGATTCAATTTTTAACAGAAGATGGGAAACAGAGATGAATAAATTCACAGATCCTACCCTCAAGATACTTGATAAACTAGAAAGGAATATAAGACCAAGATATAAATAGCTGGAATATAAATTAGCATATAATAAGTAAATAGGAAAGGCACACTAGGTGAGACATTAAAACAGAAAAAGATCATTTAAAACTGGAAGTAATAAGAATGGACACCCAAAGATAAATGATAATAACAGTCCTTGCATAGATTGAAGATTAAAAAGTTCTAAAGTAAGACCTCTATGATAGTGAATATAGTTACTGTTGGATCATTTTATTTATTTCTGATAGATTTATTTTCTAAAAAAGTAGAGAAAGAAATGGAATTTGTTACCTTGGGCAATTTCTGTCTTTAAAGGAGAAATCTTGTTTATAGAAATATTGGCAAAATATTGTCTCTTGGAGTTTGTGACAAGAAAAGGTGAATTTAGGCATAAATTTGACATGTGTGGGGAAGAAACTTCAAAGATGTCAAAAAAGGATGGATAGGATTTCAGAGCCCAATATTGATCAGAAGAAGTCTGCCTGGGTGTGATGGGGAGCTGAAGTTATGATGACAATACAAAGAGAAATGTTCAAAAGAGGAGGAATAGGAATAGGAATAGATGAGCTTTCTAAAGGGATTGATGTGGGTATATAAGGAACTCTTTGAGAATTATAATGAAAGTTAAGAGCTTAACATATGCAAACTTAGTTGATTTTACAATAATCCTGTGAGACAGGTTCTATTATTATCCTTATTTGGGGATTTAGGATAAAGAGGCTTAAGGAAACTGAATCATCCTCTTAATTAAGATTTGAACTCAAGTCTTCCCAATTCTTAACTCTAGCATTCTATCTACCAAGGCAACCAGTTACCCAAATAAGGACTAGGATTGCTGATTGGAGGGTGTAAAATAATGATAATATATGATAAAGAGAATGCAGAACTTCTCAACCCCTATTTTTAGTCTTTTCCCCTTCCTATAAAAAATGATCTTCACCTTAAGGAGAACAAAATGAAATTATTTAACTTTGAAATCCAATATAAGTAATGTTGTTGTTGAATCATTTTTTTAGTCATGTCTGACTCTTTGTGACCTCATTTGAGGTTTTCTTGGCAAAGATACTGCAGTGATTTGTTATTTCATTCTCTAGTTTATTTTATAGATGAGGAAATGGAGGCAAATAGGGTTAAATAACTTGTCCAGAGTCATGAAACTAGTAAGTATGTGAAACCAGATTTGAATAGACTCCAGCCTTCCTGACTCCAAACCTAGGCACTCTATCTTCTGTACCCCTAAATAAAGTGCAACTATTTTTGATATAGTTGTTGCTCATTAATTTTAGTCATGTCAGACTCTTCAAGGTTCTATTTGTTTTTTGTTTGTTTTTACAAAGATACTGGAGTAGTTTGACCTATTCTTTTCAACTCATTTAACATATAAATGGAGGCAAATTGGGTTAAAGGCCACAGTGATAGGAAATGTTTGAGGTCAAATTTAAACTCATGAAGATGAGTTTTCTTGTTTGCAGATCCAGTGTTCCATCCACTGTATCACCTAGGTACTCTTAAAATGAATATGTTCTGATGGGGGTGATAAAAACACCATCTCAGAAAGCAATAATAAAATACCTACATGTGAAGCCTCTAAGGGGTTGACCAAGGATCTCAATTCTAAAAAGACCTTAAAAAGAACTCGAAAAGGTTTTTTTTTTTTTTTTAGGTTTTTGCAAGTCAAATGAGGTTAAGTGGCTTGCCCAAGGGCCACACAGGTAGGTAATTATTCTGAGGCTGGATTTGAACTCAGGTACTCCTGACTCCAGGGTTGGTGCTCTATCCATTGCACCACCTAGCTGCCCCTCAAAAAGGATTTTAAAAAACAAAGAAAAAAGGAAGAACAAAAATGGAACAAAGAAATGAGAGTAATGCAAGAGAATTAGGACATTTTTTTTTTAGATTTTTGCAAGGCTATGGGGTTAAGTGGCTTGCCCAAGGCCACACGGCTAGGTAATTATTAAGTGTCTGAGACCAGATTTGAACCCAGGTACTCCTGACTCTAGGGCCGGTGCTTTATCCACTGCGCCACCTAGCTGCCCCGAATTATGAAAATTTAACTGAAGAAATCAATAATTTTTAAAATGAAATTATCAACTGGAAAATAAAATTAACAATTGAAAAAGGGAAACAAAAATGCTAACTGAAGAAAACAAAACCTTTAAAACTAGAATTGGACAAATGGAAATGAATGACTCAGTGAGACTTCAAGATTCCATCAAACAAAACCAAAAGAAGGAAAAAAAAAATAGAAGAAAATGTAAGGAAGAAAATGTTAGGAAAAATGTCTGACCCGGAAAATAGATTCAGGAGAGAAAAATCTAAAAATTATTGGTCTTTGTGAAAGCCATGATCAGAAAAAAGAGCCTGGACAATATCAGGCAAGAAATTATCATGAAAAACTGCCCTAAATAGCCTAGGACAAGAAGATAAGATAGTCCTCAAAAGAATCTTTCGATCATCCTCAGAAAGAGATCCTAAAATAAAAATTACAAGGAATATTATAGCCAAATTTCAGAATTCTTAGTTAAAGGAGAAAATACTGCAGCAGACAAAAAAGAAATAATTTAATACCAGGGATTATGCAGGACTCATGAACTTTGACATTTTAGGATTAGAGGGCCTGGAATGTAAAATTCCAGAGAACAGAGGAGTTGGGATTACAATCAAGAATCAATTATCTTGCAAAATTTAACATATTCTTTCAGGGGAAAAGATGGCTTTTCAATGAAATAGAGTAATTCTAAACTTACTTAATAACCAGAACTGAACAGTAAATCTGATCTTTAAATACAAGACTTAAGAGATGCATTATAAGGGAAACAGAATTGGGGTGAGTGGGGAAATGTTAGTTAACTATTGAGAAATGTTCTTTCTTTTGGACTATTAAAAGGAGCATTGTTAGAGAATTTGATGAGATCAAATTTTAGCTATTGAGTGATTTTGCTTTACATGAACTTTAGCTAGTGAGAATTGCATTTCTACAGAGGGTACTTGGAAAGATGGTATAGTATAAATTGATTATAATTTGATGATGTTTATGGCTCTTGAGAATCATATTTCTAATGGGAGAGTTTAGGGGACTTGCTTGGGCAGAAGCTCTGGGTATGAAGTGACTATGAGGTAATGTTGCTTATAAATCAATCAATCAATCAATCAACTCTTGAGAATTTCTGTCAGGACAGATTAAAAAGAGTATATCTTGATAGAGATTGTGGGTTCAAGACAGGTTTAAAACAATCAAAACATGAAAAATAAGAATTATCAGAGGAGAAGGCAAGGCATTAGAGGAAAAAGAAGACCACATGAAGAAGCACGAAGCCCTATTAAAGTAGAGAGAAAGAAGGGAGAACATGAGCACTGAGTCAATCTTACTCTCAATAGATTTGACCCTAAGAGGGAATGACATACATTCCCAATTGAGAAGTCCCAATAACATATAGGGAAAGAGGGTGAAGGAGAAAGAAAGGGGAAGAAGGGACTGATAAAGGGGAAGGTAAAAGAAAAAGTAAAGGTAAAGTTAAAATTAAAGGAAAAGTTAAAAAAGAAGTTACAGGGGAAAGGGAGAAGGAAAGGGAAAAGGGCTTATAGAAAGGACTGAAAGAAAGGAAACAATCAGAAGCAAAACACTGATGAAGAGGATAAGGGAAAAGAAAAGAGAAAAGAGAAAAGTATAAGTTGGGGAAGATAACATGGAGAGAAATACAGATTTAGGAATTGTAACTGTAAATATGAATGGGAATTTTTCTTTCTTATGGTTTTGTTCCCCCTTAGTTCTAATTCTTCTTTATATCATGACTAATATAGAAATATGCTAAACACAAATGTACAGCACAACTTTTACCATGGGGGGGGGAGGGAAATGAAGGTGATAGAAAAATGTGAAACTCATAAATTTGCAAATGGTTGAATGTTGAAAATTGCTTGTAATTGGAAAAAAAAAGAAATCATGAAGCATGGGAGTCCAGAGAAATCTGGAAAGACTTGTATAAACTGAAGTTAAGTGAACATAACCTATGCTAACAACATTGTGTGATGATCAATTATGATGGACTTGTTCTCAGTAGTACAATAATCATAGATAATTCTTTTTTTTTTTGCAAGGTAATGGGGTTAAGTGGCTTGCCCAAGGCCACACAGCTAGGTAATTATTAAGTGTCTGAGGCTGGATTTGAACTCAAGTACTTTTGACTCCAGCACTGGTGCTCTATCCACTGTGTCACCTAGCCATCCCAATCATAGATAATTCTAAAGGACATGTGATAGAAAATACCATCCACATCCAGAGAAGAAACTAGGGAGCCTAAATGCAGATCAAAGTTTACTATTTTCAGTTTTTAAAATTTATGTATTATGGTTTTTTATTCCCCTCATTTGTCCCCCCCTCCAATTTTTGATTTGATGTTTCTTTCATAACATGATTAATATTGATTTATGTTTACCATAATTATACATGCATAAGCTGTATTAAATTGCTTTCTGTCAGAAGGAGGGGAAGCAAAGGTGGAAGGGAGAAAAATGTGAAACTCAAAACCTTATAAAATTATTGTTGAAAACTATTTTTTGCATGTATTCGGCAAAATAAATAAATAAAATACTAAAAAAAAGAAAAAATCATGGAGTTTCAGAAAAGGGCTACTGCATTGGGACTGACTGATTTTTTTTAAAAAACATAATAGGTTAGAACTATGAATTTTAAGCTAATCAGTTCTACATCAATTACTTATATATTCTAAAATATGTGATTAAAGGGATGCTTTGGATTCATTTTCAAAGAGGAACAGTGAACTCTTAGAAAAACTGTATGGATATGAGTTACACAATATTTTAATCAACAGATTTAGAATAGGCCAGACCCATGTTGTGGTTGTTAATGGGTTAATGCCAACTTGAACAGAGGGGGTTTTATTCATGTGTCCTTTAATATTGTAACTAATGATTTGAATGAAAGTATAACCAGTATGACATAATATTGTAAAACATAGCTAAGATATTGCATGCAAAGTCATGATACAAAATGATTTCTACTGTCTGGAAGAATAGTTCAAAGAAGATGACATTTATTGAAGCTAAGTGTAAAGTGTTTCAAATGAATTCAGGAAGACAACTTTACAAGGAAGGGGAAGTCAAAGCTTGTCAGAAGAATGAATGAAAATATATCAGAATTGGAAGAATGGCTAAACAAATTTTGGTACAATAATATAATGGGGGGTAGCTGGGTGGTGCAGTGGATAGAGCACTGACCCTGTAGTCGGGGGACCTGAGTTCAAATGTGACCTCACAGATTTTATAATTACTTCACTGTGTGACTTTGGGCAAGTCACTTAACCCCATTGCCTTGCAAAACAAAACAAAAAATAATATAATGGAATATTCCGGCTCTATAAGAAATTATAAGTATGAAGAAAATGGTGAAGCAAATGAAGAATTCAATGAACTTATAAGCATGAAGTAAACAGAACCAGAAAGAAAATATACCCAATGACTATAATAATATCAATGTAAAGAACAAAAAGCATGGGATCTGAATGCTGAGAAATAGTAATGGCCAGGAAAATTCTGTACTCTGCATTACTCTGCATTTTAGTTTCACATCTATCTGAAACATTTATAAAGTAATTTACATTTATCCTAAGGGATTTGCTTAGGGAGAGAGGTCTGGAATAAAAAAAGAGGAAACCCCTTTCTTTTCTTTGGAAAAGTGAGTGATTATGAGAGTGGAGTACTGAATACTTTCAGACTTGGTAGGCATACCTATTGATTGGTTTGCTGAATATTTTTTATTATTGATTATAAAAAGGGAAAGGGTTAGAAATAAAGGTGATATAGAACAAAAGATAAAAATATAAAAATATATATTAAATTTAGTTATCTCTCCCAATTTCCTGGTATCTTTAAGTTTGATGAGTATCAGCTATTCCTTCATCTAAACCATTAATAAAATGTAAAGAGTATAGTGTCAAGAACAGATCCCTAAGACACTCCACAATAAAATTCTATTCTTCAAAGATTTCAGTAGATAATAGGATCAATATGAGTAAGCAGAGTGGAAGAATTCTGTTCTCTGCATTTTAGTCATAAGCCTGCTAGAAACATTTAAAAAGTTATTTACATTATCCTAAAAAAATCTGCTTAGGGAGAGAGAGAGGACGGTGGACATGTAGGCTCACTTCATGGTACTGAAAAATCGGTCTGTTGCCCAAGCTGTTTCAGAGGTACAGTTATAGTATTCCAATACATTTGGCAAAATTTCACAATGATATAATTGTTAAGACTGTTTAGGGTAAAGTTCACTTGACATTTCTCTTTATCAAGCAGAACAAGAGTCATTTATTTAACTTTTAGCACACCTTTGTGGAATCATTTTCCTAAAATTGTTCAGTTGTTCAGTCTGATCCTTCCCTTTGAGGATTCTCCCTTAAACTGGTCAAAGGTGAGTTCATGAGATTACTTTCAGCTATGATACAAAGAAGATTAGTTATAGTCAGTCTTGATCTTGAACACTCAAAAGTGTTCTACTTCCTTATTTAAGAACTCTATATTTCTCTTATCTGATTTCAACTTTCAATCATTCCTTTCTTTATGCATCATTAACCCCTTAACCAATTCTTCATTCCCACTGTCACTTCTATTTCTTCCACTTTTGTGTTATTTCTCAGACTATTATCCCTGTACTGGTTTCACTCTTTTCAATATCTCAATCCATTAATGAACTATTTTCTTTAATCCCATGCTTCCTTGTCCTAACCAATCATTTTGCTAATCCCCAACCCTCATTTACTCCTACTATGAGACTTTTTAGATCTTCTTCATTAACTCATAGACAAAGAATTCTAAAAAACAAAACCAAAATATTTTTGACCCTTAAATGGAACAGAGAAAGATCTCCATTGTAAAAGAGAAAATAGGGGCAAGGGTATTGAGACTGAATCTTATATTATTTCCCCAATCAGTCTAAATGACTTTTGAAAAAGTCAATTTTCCTAAAATTCAAGAAATACAGGGCTTTGGGAGTTCTTTTAGTTTATTCCTGTGACATTAGGTAGAACTAAAGTATATATAAATCCTGTGGGATTAAAAAAAAAGAATCAAAGAATCATTGAAAAAGGGCATTGGGGGGGGGGCGGTTTTTCAGAATAATTCCATTCCATGTGTAATAGCCTGGGAATTTCAAATACCTAGCTTAAATCCTACCTGCTGCATGAGAACTCATCTGTTTTACCTTTCCTTTTTCCTTTCTTTAACTTTGGAGACTAGAACAAAAATAACAATGAAAGAAAATAATACCTGGGGCTCCTGTTTGTTTGTTTTCTTTGTAGTGAATAAGTTACACAATATAGTTAGAAAGCTAGTCTTAGAGTTAGGAAGGTCTGATTTCAAATTCATCCTCAGATACATCCTGGTTGTGTGACCCTGTTAAACTATTTAACCTCTCAATGTCCCAAGTAACTGTCTCAAACTAAATTACAGAGAAGGTGCAGGCCTACTTTAGTAGAGGAAGTTCTTCACCAGAAGCTGTTTTTTTAAAAGTCTATAGTTACAAAGTGGAAAAACTTACTAACCATATCAAAGAATTGTAACACTTTATATTTAGCTATTTCCTTTGAAATATATTCTTATAGCCAAAACCATTTTTTTTTCTCTTTTAATATAAAATACTTCGAATAGACTCACTCATTTCATCAGTGCAACAATCAGGGACAATTTCAAGGGTATCTGTGACGGAGAATAACATCTGTGTCCAAAGAAAGAATTGTAGAGTTTAAACAAAGACCAAAGCCTATTACTTTTAATTTTAAAAAAGTTATTATGTAATTGTGCTAACTCTTATATTTTATTTTTTCCTTAAGGATATGATTTCTCTCATCACATTCAATTTTGATCATTGTATAGCATGGAAACAATGTAAAAACTATCAGACTGCCTTATGTATGGGGTAGGGGGAGAGAAGTGAGATTGGGAGAAAAAACTATAAATTAAAAAAAAATTATTCTTATTTTCTGGCCCCTTCCTAACTATATAAACAGTTTCCCAATAGTCTCTTCTCCTTCCCTTCAAATACAACTTTTTCTATGCCATAGAGAACTCTATCCTAAAACTCTCCCCCTTTCACAGTCAAATTCCTAGAAAAAGTAATTTACAAGATGCCCCAATTACTTTACTACCCCATTCACTTTTCAAGTTATGTGATTTAATTTATAATCCCACTGCCCAAATGGAACTATTCTCTTTAAGATCATCAGTTCATATAGAACTTTTCATGCTTTTCTGTATTCATCAAAGTATGAATTATGTCTTTTTATGAGGCAATTGGGGCTAAGTGACTTGCCCAAGGTCACACAAGGTCAGTATCATGTATCAGAGGTTGAATTTAAACTCAGGTCCTCCTGACTCTGGGTCCTGTGCTGTATCCACTGCACTACCTACCTGCCTCAAAATATAATTTCTAATGTTCCATTACATCATTTATCTCAAATTTTAGCTACTCCTCTCTTGACTTCTCTGCAAATTTTGATACTTGCTAAGCAATCCTTTGTGTATATACTCTTCTCTCTTGGTTTCTGTGCTACTATTCTTTCCTTGTTCTTTTTCTTCATAATCTGACCATTTTATCTTCAAATCACTAAACATGGATACCCTTCCAACCTCCACCCCAGGGATCTGGCCTACACTCTCTTTCTTATATGTCTAGATTTTTGTCAGCTTTCTTGGATTCAACTTTCTATGAAGTTGACTCTGAAGTACACGCACACACACACACACACACACATTTATGTGTATATGCAATTTTTCACACATACATGTATATATCAGAATTATATCTCTTTAGAACCCTAGTCCTACCATCAAATTAATTGCTTGATTTCTTTTGGTTATCCAAGGTGACACCTCAAACCTAGCATTTCCAAAACAGAATTACTTTTTTCTTCCCAAACTTACCCATCTCTAGGTGTCTCTCTTTTTGTTGAGAGTATACTCTCCTTGAAGACATTAAATTGTAGTTTTGGAACTGGAAGGACCATTTAAGGTTATCTAATTTAGCCCTATCATTTTATAGATGAGAAAACAGATTTAAGGAAATGAAGTAACTTTTTCTAGGTCACAGCCAGTAGAAAGAATCAGAGGCGAGCTTTGTATGTACATTCTCTGACTCCAGAGCCAATAGTTAACCATACAGTTTCTCCTTTCACCACTCCGCCCTTTCTCCTCATGGATGCAATCAGATCCCTAATCATACAGTCTCTGCCTCCACCAAAATTTTATGCTTCTGTTTCCCTCGCTTCCTCCCCTTCACATAGACATTACATTATTTTGAGCCCTAATTAACTCTTTTCTGGACTTTTATAATAATTTCCTGATAGGTTCCTTGCTTCCAGTTTCTCCTTCCAAACCATCCAAAACAACGTTCCATTTTCTCTTATTCTCAAAAAAGTTCAATAGTCCCTTATTATCTTTAGGACATTAGATTCTTACCTCACATTTACAGTTCTCCAGATTTACCTTTAATTTTGTTAAAAATAAGATTTTATTGACATCTTTTTAAATTTACATCATTATAGTTATTCACAGGATTTCTTTCCTCCCAGAGAGCCATTCCATTGAACAAATAGTATTTTTTCAAAGGACAAAAAAAAAAGTCAAGGGAAAAAATCAGCATAACTGATCATTACATTGAAAAGTTAAAAAATGGGGTGTCTAGGTGGCGCAGTGGATAGAGCATGGGCCCTGGAAACAAGAATAAGTACCTGAATTAAAATCCAGCCTCAGACACTTAATAATTACCTAGCTGTGTGGCCTTGGACAAGCCACTTAACCCCACTGCCTTGCAAAAAAAAATCTAAGGAAAAAAATACTAAGAAAAGTTAAAAAAAATCTTGTGAAATGTGTAACACCTCTGACCCTCCCACCTTCAAAGTGGTTGGGGATGTCTTCTAATGCTTGATTTTTAAAATTTTGTTAAATTCTCAATAGATTTTTTTCATGTGTGATTTTTCTCTTCATTTACATTGTTTTAGTCATTGATATATATTTTCTTGGCTCTGCTTATTTCCTCTGCATCAGTTCATATAGAACTTTTCATGCTTTTCTGTATTCATCAAAGTATGAATTATGTCTTTTTATGAGGCAATTGGGGCTAAGTGACTTGCCCAAGGTCACACAAGGTCAGTATCATGTATCAGAGGTTGAATTTAAACTCAGGTCCTCCTGACTCTGGGTCCTGTGCTGTATCCACTGCACTACCTACCTGCCTCAAAATATAATTTCTAATGTTCCATTACATCATTTATCTCAATTTTTAGCTACTCCTCTCTTGGTGGACATTTACTTTTTTTCCAGTTCTCTGCTATCACAAACAGAGTTACTATAAATATTTTGGTGTTTATATGTATAGGTTCTTTAATTTTGAGGCCCATGCTCTTTTCACTGTATGATTTCTAAGCTTGTTCTTTGGGAGATACCTTTTCATATTTATAGTAATAGTTACCATTTATACAGTGCTCTTAGGATATAAATATATTAAAACTTTGTGACTGCTGTCCCAGCATTCTATCTGCTATACCACTTAGCTACCTGTATGTAGTTAGACTCACAAAGTCCACAAAGATAGAAGTCCAACCCCTAACACTTTCTAACTGTGTGGCAATAAGCAAATTCCTTTGCTTTTCTCAGCCTCAGTTTTCTCACCTGAAAAATGTGTCTAATAATGATGTATTATTTAGATTTTTGTGAAGCTCATATGTGAGAATGTATATAAAACACTTATACTTTTAAAAATGATATATTGTTATTATCTGAATTGTAAGATTCCATGATTCATTGAACTTGTTGAAATGGGATTTAACCCTAATTTAGATTTTATGCCATTAGTTTGAGTCAAAAAACATTATTATTTATAATTGCATGACTCTTCCTAACTTTGCTAAGATTTTTTTTTTTTGCTGAAAGTCATTGCATTTCTGCAGTAAAAATGGAATGGTAATAGTATCTATTGTAATCAGTCAGGCATGACAAACTGATGTGAATCATGATCATGTGACTTTAAGGTCTTGTCTGGACAATAGTCAAATGTCTACAATTATTATTTAAATAATAAGGCTAGGGATGCATAGATAAGGTTTTTGCAAATTACCTACAAATTGCACAGTAAGTCCTTTTTTACTCTTGGGACAAAGTTTATTTATCTGGAGTTTGGGTTTAATAACCACTGATTCTTCACTATTCCATTATTCCAAATTTTCATGATTCTTCATTTATGAATGCTACTTTAAAAAAAAAAAAACTTTTCCTCCAAGAGAGTTTTATGAAATAGCTTTTCTATTGTTCTTCTAAGACTAGTTATTGGTTTAAACATTTTGGATATATTTTCAAGTACAGTTTATTAATACAAAAGAATGTTGGTTATTTCTCCTTATTGCTCTATCAGTTTGGGTGACTTACTGGTGTCTTTTCAGTGAAATTCTCAGAAAATTAAAAAAAAAACAGTTATAATCCCCCCCTTTATTCAAGTATCTGTTTTACAACAGCATGAAAACAGCTGGTCCCAGGGAGTGTGGGCTAAGTGACCTTTGAGGTCCCTGTCAGTTTTGTCTTTCTATTATTCTAAAAGCTTTGGTTTAAAAATTAGAGAGGAAAATGGTAAGAACCAAAACATTGACTATAAGCCATCAACAGCCAAATTCACCGATGAGAACATTCTCACACAATATCAAATATAGATTTTTAAAAATTAGAACCACAAAATCTTAAAATTTTAGAGCTGGAAGTGATTGTGTAATTCATTTCTCTCACTTTAGGGATAAGAAATTGAGACTTGCAAAAGAGAAATGACTTGCCTAAGGTCACATAGGTCGTATTTAGCAGATTCAGAACTAGAACTTAGGTCTCCTGCCTTCCAGTGAAGGGTTCTTTCTACTGCATCACAGCCTGAAAGACATCTAGATGCCATATGGTTTCAGAGTATTCTAAAATGACATCATTATCTAGTTAATGACTCAGCTAAAAAATTCTTTCCAGATTAAAATGGGGTAGAGAACTGAAATCAGAAGAGAGTTATAATAGCTTGAGCAGTGGAGGATGAAGTCATGAAGCATGTCTACATTTTATTTTGGGACAATATAGGTCAACATCTAATAATATTCCCAAGATGATGAGAGGTAACCTTGACAACCTGACTGATGTGGGCACAAGAGAATTACAGAAAGGAGCTTTCCAAAATCTGTGCCATTCTCTTAAACCCTGCTCCTCCAAAGCTTCTGAATTTGTCATTTAAAAAAAATTAACTCTTTAATTCTCTTTTCGATCGCTAGTTCCTCTGTTTCATTTCCATAACTGGCTTTATTCAGTTGCAGAGACTGGGTAGTCTATGGCTAAAAATAACTTCTTATTGGAATATCCTGGATCACTTCCAAGTCTTGTCTGGCATTTAAAATAGTCTGAGGAGCTTTAGATTAAGAGTATCTTTGATCTAGAGGTGGTAGAATGGGGTCTAATGGACCCTGCTCACTATTTCTGCTTCATGACAACTCCCCGTTTCACCTCCCCCTTCACCACCAAATTTAGCCTTGCCTCCCTGGGTTAGGTTTGATTTGTCTCAGTACTGGTAGTCAGTGGAAGTGTATGAAGATCAAGTATGGTGTAGTAGAAAAATTATGGGATTTGTAGTTAAAATCTGAGTTTGGATTGCAGTTTAGCTACATTCTTCCAGTGTAGTTTTAGGCTTCAATTTCCTTATGAGTAAAATGAAGGAATTAGATCAGAGGATCTGTAAATTTCCATTCAGCTCTAGATTCTAAATCCAAATAGGTCTGATATGCAGGCAAGGCTGGATTACCTTGCGGATACTAGGTCATTTGCCTGGCGGCCCATAAAACACTTTTCACCTTTTGGGGGGATTAGGAGAAAGCAAGGAACTTTATTCTTCATCTCAATCTTAACTTTTTATCAATGTCTTTGAGAGATTAATCTGATTGATTTTTGAAATCCAGTATATGACTTAAGTAAAGGCATCTAACCCTAGAGGCATAATTGGGTAATTGACTCTTCTAATCCTAGTCAGAATACTTGAGTTGAATTTTTGGCTCTACTATTGACAATCTATATCACTTAACCTTTATAGCCCTTAGTTTCCTCATCTGTAAAATTAGAATGTCAACAAAGATGAATGTCAAGGTCCTTTTCATCTTTAAACAATATGATTTTAGACCTTAAATATAACTTATATCCAAGTTCTGTAAATTATTTTTATCTTCAGGAGTTTGAGAGTGGACTATGGTTAGATCAGGAAGTAGTAGAGTCCATAAATTTGAAGTTCTCATTCCCTCTAAAGATCTCCTCTTGACTTAACTCTTTCTGTTAATGACATTATCACTTTCAAGTCACCCAACATGCATCTAACCATCTAACTCCCTCACTCAAAAATCTGCAATGCTTTCCAATTGCTTGTGGGATAAAAATATAAACTCCTGGACAGATTTTTTTAAAGCCCTCCATCATATAGTTTCCATCTATCTTTCCAGACTCATTTCCTATTTCTGACCTTCATTCGTCAAACTGGCTGTGCCTTATATTCAATTTTCATCTCTTGCCTCCAACACAGTGCCTGAAATATACTTTTTTTTTTCACTAATACCTCAAGGAATCTTTCTTAGTTTAGCCTAAGTTCCATTTCCTATATGAGACCCTTCCTGATTCCTCTATTTATTAGCATCTTAGCCTTTATGAAATTTCTTTATATTTCCCTATATCTATAATCTTCCTAACAGGAACACATAAACTTCCAGAGGACAGGGATTATTTCGTTTTTAATCATGTTATCTCCAGTACCTAGCACAATGCAGATGCTTAAGCACGTAAGTAGATGCTTAATAAAGACTTTTAGGATTAAAAAAATGCTTTAATTCTCTACCCATTCCCTAACATTTGATTAGTCTTATTAATTTTTTGGCATCTTCAATGAAGTACAAATGGCTAACAGACAACTTGATTATTGGAGCTGGTTACTGAAAACAGTAAAAGAGACTTGAGGAACTGGGGATCTTATTTCCAGAAAATAAGAGGGCAAGGAAAATTTTTCTGTGGTCTACAAAAGTGTATTATGTTTGTTTCTCTTCTGTACTCATGATTACATTTTAATTCCATCTCTTATCTTTTAGGAGATGATTAGCATGCAAAAGCAATTGACAGTTAACCTCAAGTTGAAGTCAATCCATCCGTAGCTGAAATTCCAATTGAAGAAGAGGTTTTGAATGGTGGCAGAGTACCTGGTGCTGATTCTATTCCAGATCTACAAGGTGGTTAGCTCCATTGCTCATCTAATAGCTGACTGAAATTTTCAAGGTTCTATAGTATAAAGAGGTTTATCCCCCAAGAATTCAAGGATGCCTCCATCGTCCATCTCTATAAAGGTAAAGGGAATAGATAGTCTTGTGACAGTCATAGGAGTATTATTTCTCTTTTCATCATTACTGGTAAGAGTCTTGCCAGAGTTGTTCTCAACAGACTGATTCTTCACCTGGAAGATGGTCACCTCCTTGAGAGCCAGTGTGACTTCTGAAAGAGTCAAGGAACAGTTGATATGGTGTTTGCTCCTTGACAGTTTCAGGAAAAAATGCCAGGAATAGAAGTCTGTATATAATATCTGTAGATTTGACCAAGGCCTTTGATACTATCAGTCATGAGAATTTATAGAAAACTATGTCAAAATTTGATTGCCTGGAGAAGTTTATCAGTATTTTATGTCAATTTTATGACTGCATGACTGCCCAGGTTCTGGATAGTGGATGATGTTCTTGAGATTTCCTAGTCACCAATGGAATGAAACAAGGACCTTTGCTCCCATGCTTTTTAGCATGATATTTTCAACCATTTTATCAAATACCTTCCCTGAGGATGAACTTGACCTCCAGGTCAGCTTCTGCACTGATGGCATACTCATCAACTTGAAAAGGCTACTAGTTAAGATTAAAGTGGAGGGACTGTTGGTGCATGGTCTTCTGTTTAAAAATGATTGTGAACTCAATGCAGCCTCTGATACTGAGATATAACAAAGTATGAATTAATTCTCATCTGCTTATGCTAATTTTGATCTAAAAATTAATATCAAGAAAACACAGGTGTTCTATCAACCAGTACCATACCATCCATATGTGGAACCATTGATTATAGCAAATGGAGAAGTTTTGAGTACTGTGAACAAGTTCATTTACCTTGGCAGTGTCCTTTCCAGGGAGGTACACATTGACAATGAGGTTAACGCCAGAGTTAGCTCAGTATTTAGGAGGTTCCAAAAGAAAATGGTGAGAGAGAAGAATTATTAGACTAACTTCCAAACTAAAGGTCTACAGAGTCATTGTGCTGACCTCATTGCTATATGCCTACCTGCACCATGTCAGGAAACCGAATTGCTTCCATTTAAATTGTCTTAGGAAGATTTTGAAGATCACCTGGCAGATGGAGATAGCAGACACTGAAGTCCTTTCTCAAGCTAAACTGCCAAGAATTCCAATATTACTACCAAGAGTGTGACTATGATGGGCTGGACATGTTGTTAGAATGCCAGACGTATGCTTGCCCAAAAGATTATTTTATGGAGAACTAATACAGGGCAAGTACTCACAAGGGGATCAGAAGTGGTACCAGGACACCCTGAAGGTTTCTCTTAAGAACTTTAGAATTGCAAGTACAGCATGGGAGACATTGGCACAATACTGCCAAGCATGGCATGCCCTCATCAGTGATGGTGCTGCACTCTATAAGGAAGGCAGAATTGAAGCAGCTCAAAGGAAACATGACATATGTAAGTTTAGAGTACACATGCCAGGTGTTCACATGGACTATTTGTGCCTGATGTGTCGTAGAACATTCCAGTTCATATTGGTCTGATCAGTCACAATCAGACACACTGCAATCTGTCTTAAGCATAGTGATATCATTTTGATCTTCTTCGATAACAAAGGATAAGGACCAACCAACATGATTCCTTATCATTCTTGTGTAATTATGGTTGTTCATTGCATTGACCAGAGTTCTTACAGATTTTAAAGTTATCTTGCATCATATACCTTACTAAGTTCTGCATCATATATCTTACTAAGTTTCTTTGAAACCATACCCTTCATCATTGTGGCATAGTTACAGTCTATAACCTGTTCAGCCATTCATTCCTCAATACATAGGTATTCCTCAGAGTGCCTCTCCAGCCTCCACTTATTTAGGAATATGATCTTTATAAATGAAAAAAGGACATCAAAAAAGAAATGAAAAAATACCTGAAGAAACATTAATGAGTACCATCTTGGATCAGAAGAAATGGATATGATACTCTTCCTTTAGTAGGGAGGTGATAGATCCTCTGAGGATGAAATAACTGCTTGTACTACAAAAGATAATGATGCGAATACATGAGTGTATTTAAGAGAGATCATTGAGAAAAAGACTGAAGGATAAAGAAATGCCATGATGATTTACAAATCCTTGCTGAATGAGAGTGAGACAATTATTTTTTGTTATTTTTTGACTTGCCACCAACAATGGAGAAATTCCCTATCTTTCCAAGGCCTAAATCAGAATGTAATAGAGCAGCTCCCCAAACTTGTCAGACCTGATGACTAGTATCTACTTCTGGGAATTTATGTGCAGACAAATGATACCACCAGAAGGAATATAGAAAACATTTCAAAGGATTAGGAAGTTCTGGGCAAGAAATTGAAGACCTGGGTGGGGGGGGGGTTACAGAAGATGTTTTCATCATCTGCTATCAATTGAAGGCAAAGGTTTCAATTTGGGAAGTGAACAGCTGCATAAGAGTATGATATCTGAGTTCATATTTGGGTTTCTGAATTTCAACTTTAATATAGGAAATGTATGTAGATTCTGAACAATATGTTTACCTGAGTTCTAGCAAATTTAATCAAAAAGGTTTTTAAATGAATAGAATATGGTGAAAACTATATATATTCATATTTATCAAGATATATATATATATATCATATTTCACCTTCCAGTTGTAAAAGATAGAAATATTATTAACCTACACATACATACAAAAATCCAAGAAAGAAGTCAGCATTAAATGTCTCAAGTATTTATACACAAAAGTACAAAATATTTATAAAAAAGGAAGTTAAACAAGATAACCAAATGAAAGTGAACACATTAGATATTAATAGTTTCTCTGGGACTAGAAGGATGGAATAAATGACTGAAATATGGCAATGTAAAAATATGTCTTATTCAAAAGGAACAGAATAATAAAGAAGCCCTAAAGAGAGCATTATAAACACATATATGTATGTTTAAACATAAATGTTTCAATTAAAAAACCTTTTTTCTCTCTCATGACTTCTTAGGAAAAAAGAAAAAACCCCTCGATAAAATATGCATACCTCAGCAAAATAATTCCCATTTTGATTATGTCCAAAAATATATATCTTATTATACACAGTGATTTCATCATCTCTATGTAAGGAGGTGGGTAGCATGTTTCATTAGAGGTCTTCTAGAAGTGTCATTGGTCATTAGGTTGACCAGAGTTCTTAAATGTTTCAATTTTTTGATTGTACAATGTTGTTAACTGTTTAAATTCCTCTGATTCTGCTCACTTTATTCTTCAACAATTCAAAAAAATCTTCCAAGGTTTCTTTGAAACGTTTTTGGGGTACTTTCTTAATATTCCATTCCATTTCCACTAATTGTCAATATTCAGTTCTTTGCCACTACAAATGTGATATATATTTATATATACATGTGAATATCTATCTATCTATCTATCTATCTATCTATCTATCTATCTATCTATCTATCTATCTATCTATCTTATCTATTGTCTATCTATCTATTTATCTATCTATCTATCTATCTATCTATCTATCTATCTATCTATCTATCTATCCATACATATCTTCTACAAATAAGTGAGGTCTTTTTCCTTCTCCTTTGTGGTATAGTCTTAGGTTTGGGTTTTTTTTTTTGCAAGACAATGGGGTTAAGTGACTTGCCCAAGATCACACAGCTAGGTAATCATTAAGTGTCTGAGGTCGGATTTGAATTCAGGTCTTCATGACTTCAGGGCCAGTGCTCTATCCACTATGCCATCTAGCTGCTCCATGATATAGTCTTTTAAGGAAAAAAAAAACTTTAACAATTTTTTTAAATTTATTTAAGGCAATGGGGTTAAGTGACTTGCCCAAGGTCACACAGCTAGGCAATTATTAAGTGTCGAGGCTGGATTTGAACTCAGGCCCTCCTGATTCCAAGGCTGGTGCTCTATCCACTGTGCTACCTGGTTGCCCCTGATATAGTCTTAAAGTAGAATCACTTGACAAGGGATATGTTCAGTTAATAAATTTGGGGACTTACACTCAGATTACTTTCCAGAATGGCTGTAGCAATTCACAACTTTACTAACATGCTTTAATGCAACTACTTTCCCTTCCCCCCCATCCCCAAAATGTGTCATTTTCTGTTTTTTTTTTGTCAGCCCTATCAGTCTGATTGGTATGAGATGGAGTCTCAGAGTTAATTTCATTTTATTTATAGTTTGTGTTTCTTTCCTTGAAAAATATATATATTCATATTACTTATAGAGCATTATATATTAAGGAATAATTCCACTATTTGGGAAAGGTCTAAACAAGTTGTGATATATGAATACAATAGTACATCACTGTGCTATCAGAAATTATGCATATGATGAATTTGGAGAAGCATGGAAAGACATATTGATTGATACAAAATTAAGTAAGGGAAGTCAAGGAAACAACACAACATAAATGGAAAGAACAATAATAGTACAAGTAAAATTGCATGATGTGAAAATTGTAGTGACCAAAGTTAGTTCTAAAGAAGAGATTCAAGAAGACATATTTCCTTCTTTTCAGAGATGGAGGGGAATACATGTGGAACATTGCAAATATAATAGTCTTTTTCAATGTGATGTTTGCTTTTGCTAAACTGCATTTTTTTTATCTTCTTTGTTATAAAAATGCCTCTTTGAGGCAGGGATAAGTTGGGAAATATAAGTCATGTAAAAGAAAGTATCTATAAAATTTTATTTAAAATTTTTATATGTCATACTTATGTGAGGAAACAAGAAAGAGAGAGAGAGAGAGAGAGAGAGAGAGAGAGAGAGAGAGAGAGAGAGAGAGAGAGAGAGAGAGAGAGAGAGCTCATTTGAGTGAAGATAAATAGGGGGAAAATTCTGACATATACTTCAGAGTACAACTGACAAAAGGTGAAAATAGATGAAAAGCCTATTGCCTGGAATATATATGAAATAGATGAAAAGCTTCATTGACTGGAATGGCAGCATGATATATTAGTTACAGGAAACTTCAATTATCCAGATGTCCTGGGGCCAAAAGCAGAATAATAACACATCATTTAAAATACTAACATTGCTTTAGCTTGTTTTAATGATAATTTCTTCTTTATAAAGGTGGAGAGACAAAAGAGGGGTAATTGGCTTCTGGATCTGAATAGAAATGATGGAAACCTTATGGAGAAGTTATCATCTCATTTTAGGACTGGCAGACTTTAGGAGTGGCAGGCTTCACATCTTCTGACATATGTCCTTAATTTTGGCAGACTGGGTTACAACGGTTTTTAAGAAAATTTACATAGGATTACATAGTATGCAATTAAGCAGGAATAGTCAGTCCAGGAAGAGATAAGAAGTTCTCAAAAAATGAAATTCTAGATTAACAAAACAATAAAGAGGAAAAAGGAGAGCTAGCTATTGAAAAATAATATGTGGACTCAGATAAACACATCAATATATCTCAATATAGCTCCATCTAAATACATATTTTAGGAAGGGTAGGTAACAGAGATTGAATACAAGTGTGATAAAATTCTGAAAGAATCATATCAAGAATACTGAAGCTTGAAATATGTTGAGACTGATGGTGAATTTGAAGGAAATTTTCAAAAAAAACCTTATATTAGAGGGTGAAAAAGATAAAAGAAGGATAGGATATCTGTTAATCAAAAAAAGCACTCATTGGGCACTTAATGTGTTCCAGACAGTATTCTAAGCATAGAGAAATTCAAGTACAAACCAAAAAAGAAAGACAGTCCTTTCTCTCAAGGAAACCTCATTCCAATGGGAGAAGACACCCCAGAAAAGGAAGTTAAGGCAATGGGAAAGGCATCTGTCCTCAGGGAGAAATCCAGAGGAGTGTAGTCTGCTGAGAAATGAAATTGCTAGCTTAGGTGGCCCTCTCCTTAAACAAGAGTTCTGGGAAGATCCCTTTACTCTCATCAGAAGGATGAACTCTATGGGGCAGACAGTACTGACCAGGTATGAATTTCAGGCCTGAAGTGATTTAGCTTCTAGGAAGAAGTTCTAGGAAATGAAGAGGTTCTAGGAAATAATGGAGAAGTTCAGAGGAGAGCAGCCAAGTAGGAAATAAAAGCTTGGATATCTTCCTTATATAGAGGTTTTCAAACAGAGGAAAGGGTCCTAGCAGCAGAGATGGATGATGATAGATGGAACAAAAATAAGTGATAACTGATGATGAAAATAAGGCAGAATTTACTTTATGATAGAACTGAAATTTCACTTGAGAAGTCTCTCATTAAAGTTCAGGTCACAACCCACCTCATCTTGAGCTCTCTTGTTCACATTCTCTCATCCCAGGGGGGATCCACTGAGCATGCTATATTTCTTGATGTTGTAAAGCTTCCAGTGGAGCGCCTGAACTACTCATTGGCTATCTTTTACTTTAGATACATGACTGATCTTTTCTAACCATACATCTATCTGGCGACATCCTTGCACAACATATCTTATTTAATCCCCATTAGTAATGTGTTCAATCAACTTATGTTCATTTTGCTTCTCTCCATTATTCAATGTGTGATCTGAAATGTCTATTTTTTTCAGAGACTGATATGATATGAAATCATATTATAGCACTGAAAGCTTTATCAAATGGATCTGTTATATCATCATTTTGATTGTTTTCACCAACTATGCCCATTGTAACCAATTCATGCTCACCAGTCCTATGCATTTTATGCTCATATTTTCCTGTAAGTTTGTCACAGGAAATCTACCCAATATTCGGGGGGGGGTTCCTCATTTTCTCCTGACATGTTGTGGATAACAGTGATTGCTATGTGATTAGCCTTTATTTCTGTTTTTTTAAAGTTCTTCATTCTTTATATTTTCCCATTCCTGCCTTGCACCTCTCCATTGCCATTAAAGTTATAAAGTATTTGGAGACTGCTATATTCCATGCTGCATAGCCATACAACAAAACTGGTAGAATGTTGGTATTAAAACAATGCATCTAGGCTTCTAGGAGATGCTTGGGGTTATTAAAGGAGTTTCAAAATTTTCTGAAGGATATCTCCTCCTCTACTTCTGTTTAGTTCTGGGATCAGGTTTTGATCCTTTGTACTGTTTGTACAGGTATGCACACTGATTGACAATCTTTGTAGGCTTTCCCTTCACTTTCATATATTAATCAGGCAATAGATATTCTTCTTCCAATTAATCCTTGTTCACTATGGGGATGATCAATACAAACATTTCCAAGCCTAGATTTCTTTCAGGTAGTTTTGCAGGTTCTGAGACTCCCGTTGCAGTAAACTCAATATTAATCATAGTCAGAAACATCATTGTAGAGGACCTCATTAATGACAGACAATGCTTCTTCAACTTGGATTCAGCTCTGAATCTCCATCACAATGGCAAACATCTTCACTTGATTTTTTTTATGATCAGAGACTCATTTTTTTTTGTTTTAGCATATAATGATTTTTATGAATGGGTAGGATATCCTTTGTTGGAAGAAAACTTTTAATGCAGCATTTTGTTCTGCTTAATCAAACGTTTTTCAAGATCAAGTTACAACACACACACAGTGGGATTTCATATTTTCTGTGTTGTAGTCAATATTAAGATGGTTAATTTATAGTCTTCTGGAGAACATTTCTTGTGAAAGCTTACTTTCCTCTGTTAGTACATCATTTTTGAGATAAATCTCAAGAGATAAAAAAATGAATCTCATAAATTTTTTGAATAGATGGGAAAGTAGAAATAGATAAGTATGACAGCAAAGTATAAGTTCTGGAATTTTATACCATGCCAGAAGGGCTTTATGGTCATAGTAGCAGACTATCTTTGCATTTTTTTTAACAGAATCTGCTTATAGGAAATAAAGAGTCTCATCACTGGTACGCTGTCCTATTGGTGATTCTTTGACTATGTCCAAAGTAAAATGGAAAATTACTCTTTTTCCATATGGCCCCATTCTGCTTTTGTAGTGTTAGGGACAGAATGGCAAAAAAGAACAGGAAGTGCTAAGAGTCCCAGAATTTTTACAATGCATATAAACTTTGACTTAATTATTGAAATGCTAAACATGAAGTCCTTGTCCAAGGACTAGATGTATTGCTGAAGGAGTTGAATCTCCTCAATCTTGACATACTTACAGAAAATAGATTCAGAGAAAGAAGGAAGTTGTAGCTAAAATGGAAGGAGGGCTCACAGACATTTCTTGAACAGACAAAAAAGGTACTTGGTAAAGCAGTTTATGGGGTAGTTAGGTGTTGCAGTGAATAGAGACTCATCTTTATGAATTCTAGTCTAATCTCACACTTTGTAGCTGTGTGACTCTGAACAAGTCATTTAACCTTGTTTGCCTTAGTCTCCTCATCTGCAAAATGAGCTAGAGAAAGAAATGGAAAACCACTCAAATATCCTTGCCAAGAAAATATGGTCATGAAAAGTTGGACATAGTTAAAACAAATCCTCAAGAACAAATAAAGTTCAAATTGTCTTCTCCAAATCAATAAAAAAACATCACTTCATGGTAAAATTGGTTATCTTGTACTGCTCAGCTCATGGTAAGTATTTGCAAAAAAGACAGTTATGAGAATAATTTCAGATTATTTAGATTATTCAGATTATTGTGGAACTGACAAAATAGAGAAATATGAAAACTTGATAAGACCCTTTAAATTAAATCACCAAAAGAATATTGATATTTAAAAGGTGGGTCGTTGTTTCAGGTAGAAGTTGGAGGACATTAAAAGCAGAACACTTCTCAAATTTCTCAAAGACATCTCTCTGTTGGATTCTGGGTTTTAGCACCAAATGAAAAGTCAGAAGGTAAACTCTTGGTAAAAAGGAAGATGGCACTATAAATGGAAGTGAATGCAAAGCTGTTTATTGAAGGAAAGTACAGCAGGATGAGTCCAAGCAGACTCCAGCAGTGGGTAGTGGGGAGAGCAAGTCTTTTTATAGAGCTTTGGATATAGGAGGCAAGTAGTATGGTTTCTATAGGGACAGGGAGCCATTGGGATCTCCATGGAAGATGTGTTTTGTTTGGGGTGGGGATCACCAAGGTGAGATTGGGCATTGTTTGGAATTTCTATGGACGTTAGGATTGGTATTTTTGGAAAGGATAACCACTAGGGCTCTACTGGGCAAGAATTAAACTCAGGCCCAGTTTCAACAAACAAGAACTTGGTTCCATCAGTAATAAGTCTTTATTAAGCATTCTAGTAGTGTGTAACCCCATGTTGGGAATACAAAGACTAAAAAATTGAAAGTTTGTGTTCCCAAGGAACTTACAGTTTGTTAATCAGAGGATGTAACATATGTACATAAACCCACATATGTATATTGCTACATTAAAATAGTATTAGTGCCTTTATTTTTCTTTTATCCATCATTTTGAGATTTTGACTTCTTGGAAGTCACTTGATTTTAGAGAAGTCACAAGAATACCACAACACCCAATTGTTAATTAAGGAATGTCAGAACACTACCCCTCTTTTTCAGAAAACACCCCTATATATCTCAGTCCTTTTCACCAATAAGAAACAGGATATCTCAATCCCTATAATCTTGTTTTTCCTGTTTTTCAATCACCCAAATTGTATATTAACTCTATAGAAACCGTTATCAGTGTTCTTGCTGAAAGCTTTGGACCTGATTTGTTTCTACGATTGCATGCATTGCTATAAATAAATCATTGACTAGACATTACTTAGTTTCTTTATTCCACCATAACAATATTCAGATATATATATATATAGATGAATTTATATGTTGATTTATATGTAATAAATACAAAGCAAAAATAAGGTAATTGGGGAGAGAGGGCATTAGCAATTGGAGGAATCAGGAAAGTTTTTATGTAGAAGGTGCTAGTTAAAAATGATTTGAAATAAGTGAGCAATTTTATGAATCAGGGAGAAGGATGTAATGAATTCCAGGCAAAGGGGATGATCAGTGCAAAAGCATGGAGACAGAAGATAGGTTGCTGTTGTGGAATATAAAGGCCAGATTGATCAGTTCATTGAACGGGGAAGGAGAGGACTATATAATGAGATTACAAAGAAAAGTTAGAGCTAAGCTGTGATGGTGTGATGAGTTTTAAGTCATTTAGAGGGCTTTGTATTTTACCCTAAGGGCAAAAGGTTATTGAGTAGGAGGAATCACATTATTAGGTGTGTTTTTTTAATAACTTTTTTTCTCAATTTCATGTAAAAATAATTTTTAACATTTGGTTTTCTTTTAAACATTTTGAGTTCTTTATTTTCTGTCCCTCCTTTCTTTCCTCCTCTCTTCTCACTCCCTGAGATAGTAAGCAATATGATAGAGGTTATAAATGTGCAGTCATGCAAAATATATTTCCATATTAGTCATGTTGTGAAAGAAGAAACAGACTGAAAAAAATTAAAAAGAAAGTGAAAAAGAGTATGCTTTGACCTGCATTCAGAGTCTATCAAGTTCTTTCTCTGCAGGCAGATAGCATTTTCCATCATGAATCTTTAGAATTGTCTTGGATCATTATATTGCTGAGAATAGCTAAGTCATTCACAATTGATCATTGTATGATATTGCTATATTGTGTACAATATTGTCCTATTTCTGTTCAGTTCACTTTGCATCAGTTCATGTAAGTCTTTTGAGATTTTTCTGAAATCATCCTGCTCATTATTTCTTTTTTAGCACAATAGCATTCCATTACAATCATATATCACAAATTTTTCATTATCTAATTGATGAATATTCCCCTCAATTTCCAATTCTTTGCCATCACAAAAAAGCTTCTATAAATATTTTTGTATAAATTTGTGTTTTTTTCTTTTTAAAACTCTCTTTGAGATACAAACCTAGTACTGGTATTATAGGATTACAGTTTTATAGCCTTTTGGGAACAGTTACAAATTGCTTTCCAGAATGATTGGATAAGTTCACAAATCCACCAACAGTGTATATTAGTACATTAGAATCAGTTCAATTTTTTTCATATCTCCTCTAATATTTATCATTTTCCTTTTCCATCATATTAGTCAATCTGATAGATGTGAGGTTGTAGGTGAATTATTTTAATTTTCATTTCTCTAATTAATAATGATTCAGAGCATTTTTCTTGTCAATGTATATAACTTTGATTTCTTCATCTGAAAACTGTCAATTCATATCTTTTGACCATTTATTAATTGGTTATTTGTAATTTTAAAGAACATAACTTTGTCAGCTATGTGGAGGATAGATTGATAAAGAGGGAAACCTGACACTAAAAGATCAATTAAGAGGCTATTGCAATAGTCCTGATAAGTGTTGATAAGGGTCTGAAGCAAGATTGTGACTGACAGACAAAACTAATTTTCTCTTTTCCACAGTATTACTAGAATGGTAGATCAGGGAATGGTATAGATATAACTTATCCAAATTTTACTAATGCCTCTGACAAAATTTCTCATGTCATCCTTGTAGATAAGATGGAGAGATATGGGCTAGATCAGTGTTATCAAACTCAAATAGAAATGGAGGCCACTAAATCATAATGCAGGATCCCTATTGGGTTGCATATTGATTGAGAAAACCATATATTAACATTATGTTCTATCTAATTTTTAATTTATATTAAATATTTCCAAATTACATTTAAATCTGATTTGGCTGCACTTGGGAGTTTGTGGACTGCAAACCAAGTATTTGGTACCTCTGGGCTAGATTATAATATAACTAGATATATTTAAAATTAGTTGAATGTTTGGGCCCCCAAAATAATGATTCATATGTGTCAGTCTTTGAGGAGTGCTATTGGGATCTGAGCTATGTTCTCCCTCTATTATTTTATATATACTATACTATACTATACTATACTATACTATACTATACTATGCTATGCTATGCTATGCTATCCTATACTATGTTATACTATATACTATGCTAGGCTATTCTTTGTTATACTATACTTTGCTAGGCTATTCTATGTTACATTATACACTATACTTTGTTATACTAAGCTATACTGTGCTATGTGATGCCTTGCTGTGCTATATTATAATGATATGATATGATTTGATGCTATTTGACAAATGATATATAGCATGTAATATGTCCATAATATACATAAATATAACATGCATATATTATTTGGAAAAAGGCACAGCTTTTCAGATTTGCAGATGACACAGAGCCAGAAGGGATAGACCACATATGTTATCTGACAAAGTGAAGATCCAAAAATACTGGATAGGTTAGACCATTGAAGTTGATCTTAGAAAAAGAAATTTAATAAAAATTAACTTTATAGTAAGGTGATAAAGGATCTACTGCAAAAGGAAAGTATAGTATCTTGACATCAGGAGGAATACAAATGGATAAGGGGATGAAAAAGATTATGTTGCAGGTAGTGAAGGGTGAATTTCTTTTTTCTTTTTCTTTTTATTTCTTAGGTTGTTTTTTTTTTTTTGGTAAGGCAATGGAGTTTAGTGACTTGCCCAAGGTCACATACCTAGGTAATTTTTAAGTGTCTGAGGTTGGATTTGAACTCAGGACTTCCTGACTCCAGGGCCTGTGCTCTATTCACTGCCACCCAGCTGCCCTGAAGGTTGAGTTTCTTAAGAACAATTCGAATTTAACTAATAGGAAGACATTTTCTAACAGCATTAAAGATATTGCCATTTCAAGACAATCAGAATGAAAAGGAACTTGATTGCTCATATTATTTGCACATTTACCATACTATTTCAAAGCATAACTTTACAGTTACCCTTAATCAAACCAAATTCAAGGTTAATTGGAGAGGTAGCAACAGTTTCACATGTTAATCTGGCAGTGATAGAATTTTCTTTTGTCAGAATGTTAATTAAGTGTTTATTCTGGGCCTGTTTTTAAAGAGTATATATAAATGAACTAAGTTGGAAGTTTGACTTCAGAAGAAAAGCTATGGTGCCATAACAAAAAAGACTGTGAAGACAGACAATAGAAATTCTTTTCAAAGAAACTGGAGGAGAACTAATTGACTTAATTAAGGAGGAGGGGCATTTTGAAGCAGTCATTAAGGATGAAGTCATATATACCAGTGCACACAAATAACTTTGTCTTTGCATTTTGTGGAAACATCTGGCAACAACATGCCAACAAGAGGAAACTTTTCTGTTTCGTGAAGCAGGATCTTTCAGTGAAGAGATGAAAAATAGAGCTAATTACAGGATGTCTATGACAGAAAAGGATATTTTCATGTTTTTGAATCTTTTTTTCATAGCATAGACATATAAAATTTTGTTATGTTCTGTGAGATTAAGGAAAAGGTGGATTGCAGTTGGATTTTTCACATATAATACTATATTATAAATATTATTAATATTGTGTTATTTCTCCTTGTCCTAAATACCACAGGAGGAAAACAAGCAATTCTAAAGTCTCTGTGTTAAAAAAAGGCTTCACAGAGATTTCATTGAGCGTACATTTGTTTCTTGTTTCATGGGATATTACTACCATGCAATTATGTGAATGGGCGAATCATGAAACCTCACAATCTCTGAAGAATTAAATGGAAGATTGCCGAAAGGACAATGAAGAGAAATGCATAGTTGTTATATGAATATTTCAGTCTTTTGCCATTAATGACATGCACACAGGGGAAGATCACATCAAAGATATTATTCATGATAAATATGTTTGGAAAAGGAGGTTGGCCAATTACATATATAGTAAGAATGAGAAATACTATGGGATGTACCAAGTGCTGTACTACTTCCCATGGAATGCAAAAGCCTCCAGTATGTTTGTTAGAGGGCATTTAGGTGGCATAGTGGATAAAGTGCCAGGCCTAGAGTCAGGAAGGCCTGAGTTCATATCTAGCATCAGACATTTACTAGCTTTCTAACCCTGAACAAATCACTTAACTCCTGTTTGCCTCAGTTTCCTTATTCATCAAATGATCTGGAAAAGGAAATGTCAAACTACTCCAATTTCTTTGTCAAGAAAACCATAATGGGGTCACAATGAGTTGTTTCAGTCTTGTCCAACTCATTCTGACCCCATTAAGGTTTACTTGGCAAAGACACTGAATGAGAAGATATAAATAGATTGCAATATACACTATTGGGGGTTTGTATATACATTGATAAAATTCTGAATCCATTGAATTATTGAAATGTAACTACATCTGTTGGTTATAGAAGATTGTGAGACTTATAAGAGATCTTAGGGGATCATCCTGACCAAGATTATAGATAAGAAAAATGTCCAAGACGGGAAGTGACTTATCTGTGTCACAGTTAGTTATTGGAGGTTTGACTTCAGAAGAAACGCTATGGAGTTTTCCCTGGAATTCCCTGGATTGGAAGACTAAGGGGAAAAAAACTACACCATTATTTAAAAATAAATTAACTAGTATGTCTTAAGTGAACATTTAAAAATTTTTATTTATTTTAGGCAATGGGTTAAGTGAATTGCCCAAGGTCACAAGGCAATTATTAAGTGTCTGAGGTCACATTTGAACTCAGGTCCTTCTGACTTCAGGGCCGGTGCTCTATCCACTGTGCCACCTAGCTGCCCTTTTAAATTTTAAATTTTTTTAAAATTTTTAAGTGAACATTTTAAAAGCTAGGCTAACCCTAGGGAAAAAATGGCAAATGTTGTTTTTGTTGCCTTTGTCTCCCTTTCCACAAGCACCATCCTGGAAATTTGGAAGCATAGCTCCGGAATGGGACACAATCAGTTCTCCTTAATTCAAACTTAAAAATATTTGTAGAGTATTTTGAAGTTTAATTTCTTTTTTGCAATGCAAGATTTGGTCTTAGAAGACCTAAATTCTAATTCAATCTCTGCTAATTTCTAACAGTTTAAACCTAGGTGGCTAAGTATAGTGGACTGAGTGCGGAACCTGAAACCAGGAGTACCTGAATTAAAATCCTATCTTAGACACTGACTAGCTGTATGACCATATGCAAATTACTTAGAATGTGTTTTCCTCTGTTTCTTCATCAGTAAAACGTTTATATTATCATCTACCTTCTAAAGTTGTTGAGAGGATAAAATGAAATAATATTTATTAAAAAATGTGTTACAAACCCTAAAGCCCTGTATGAATGCTGCTGCTTTGTCCCCCTGGGTCTCAGGTTCCTCATTTGTAAAATGAGAGGTTTGGAGTAGATGAACTATGATATCTCTTCCAATTTTTAATCCTTTTAAACAAGTCCCAAATCCATCTAACTAGATAATTATCTAATCTTTCTCCATATTTTTCACAAGAGCACAAATGACTTTGTCAAATGTTTTGTCCACTAAAAGGCAAACTATATTTATATTTGTATGATGATATTGATAATGGCAATAATAATAATGATGACAAGGCAGAGATTGTACCTATGATTCATTAGAAACTTCTAGATGAGGTAACTCCCTCTACCTCTGGAGTGGGTCACCTCAGCAATTTATAGCCTGAAAGAATTATCCAGTATACAGAAATTAAAGAATGTTCCCAGGGGTAAAATATGATACAATATGTGTCAGATATGGACTTGAACCCAGGCTTTCATGGCTCTGAGTTCAGCTCTCTATCCATGATACCATTCTGTCAAAAATAAAAATAATTGGGGCGGCTAGGTGGCACAGTGGATAAAGCACCAGCCCTGGAGTCAGGAGTACCTGGGTTCAAATCCAGTCTCAGACACTTAATAATTACCTAGCTGTGTGGCCAAGCCACTTAATCCCATTTGCCTTGCAAAAACCTAAAATAAATAAATAAATAAAAATAATTATTAGTGTTGTATTAGCTGATATTTATATAGTGCTTTATTGTTTGGAAAGTGCTTTACATACAGAATTTTATTTGTCTCACAGAAATCCTGTGAGGTAGGTATTACAAGAATGATGGTCTTCATTTTACAAATGAGGAAAAAAGAGGCAAGAGGAAAAAATGATTAACTCATGGTCAAGAAGCTAATAATAGCTGGTAGCTGATCTTATGTCTTGTATAATACCTAGTTTTTTTCGAAGTCTGATGTTGTCTATACATAGTCATTCCTAATTTAATATTTAGCTTGAAGTTACTTTATTATTTTCTTATCTACACAATTATTTTAGTGTCCCAGTAAAATGAAATTCCTTGAAGGAAGGAACTTTTATGATTTTGCCTTTGTAATCTCAGTGCTTAGCTTTATGCTCTGAATATAGTAGATACTTAACAATTTTGTTGTATTGAATTGAATTGAATTAAAATGGCTTGATATGACATCCCTGATGAAGCCAAAGCCAATTTTTTTGTTATTAATACTTCCTTTTTAACATGTTCAGGAACTACATCTTTAATAATATTTTAGAATTTTGTCAGAAATTAAAGGTCATTGGTACAGAGCTTAAAGACTCTACTCTTTTTCATTAAAAAAAGGGGGGAGAAATGCTATTTGCCCTTTTCTCATCTTGCTTTCTCCATGACTTTTCAAAGATAACTGACAGGGACGCATCAGTCATACTCATTAGGACTTTTGGTATCATGGGATATAGTTCATTTGGGCCTGGTTACCTTTCTCCTCTATTTTTAAAAATTCAGTTTTATTTTTTTCAAAGAACAAATAATTTGTATTTCTTTTCCTTTCACCTCCTTCCACCCTTCATAGAGAAAAAAAGAAAAATAATACTCTTTAAACAAATTCATATATTTACACAAAATGAATTCCTGCAATATCCATATCTAAAAAAAATGTCTACTTCTATATTTTAAGTCTGTCACTACTCAGGAGGTGAATACAGTGGTTCATCCTGGGTCCTTTGGGATTCTGGTTGATCATAGCATTGATTAGTTATTTTTTAACATTCTTTTGAGTAAATTTAAGAGCATGATTTCACTTTGCTTTTCAGATTAGCAATCCAAATTCATATTTTCACCAATGGTAGAAATTTATGTGCCTATTTCCCCACAACCTTCCAACACTTGTCATTTTCATTTTTTGAGGAGGGTAAAGATGGGAGTAAACTTTGTCAATCTGATAGGTATGAGGTGAGACACTTTTATTTTATTCAGTTTCTCTTGCCTGTCCTCCTTCTATCAAGCCCTCACTGCAGAGATGATAGATTTCCTGAACATCCCATATACCCCTGGTTTCCTTCAAATCTTTCCTTCTACAGGAGGACTTTCTGGTTCTCTCCTTAACTTTCTATCTGAGATTACCTCCCCATTACACTATGTATATTGTGTCTTGCCCTTTTGTTTACCCCATTATAGTATCAACTCCCTGAGGTCAGAGACTTTGTTTTTAATCTTTCTTTGTATCTTCAGCTCTTAGCATACATAATACTTGATACATATGAATGCTTAACAAATACTTGTCCAATTACTCTCTAAAAATCTAGGATACATGACAGTGTAAGTACCATTTTCCTCTTTGTCATAAATTATAAAATGGAATAGGTTTTTCCCCCTACAAGATTCCCATAATTTCTACTTCCCCAAACACTTCTAACTCTCTGGTGAGAGAGAGACAGTCCAGAATAACAACTCTTCTTTGATTTTCAGAGCAAACATTATGAAGTTCATAGTGCAGAGCTTTCTATTTTTATTTTATATTGAAGAAACAGGTTCCCAGAGAGGTCAAGTGATTTGTTTAGTTGAGAACTAGGACTTGCAATCAGGCTTCTGATTCTAAGTTCAGTGGTCTTTCAACCATATAACCTGAATCTAAATGTGCTAACTTCAGCTACATTTAAGGGTAGAGTTATAGGGTAGAGGACTTTTGTTGAGCACATCCTATCCCTCTGAATATTATGGATAACTCTCACTTCACCTGTACATTATATTGTCCCGCTTTGTAAAGTAAAATGTTGAAAACTAGTTAGAGGTTTATGGTAACTCCTTTGCTGGGACAAGCAGATTGTAGTCTTATTTGAGGTCTCCTTATTTAAAGTAAAGTGCATTGTGTTTGATAGATCTACTTTGGAGAACAAAGGATTGAGTTAATCTAGTTGGAATTTTAGTCAACAATTTCAGGGATTATAGCTATTTCAAAACTGCTTATTAAGGCAGTCTTACTCACTATAAAGGCATAAGGTATAAGAGGACTAAACCATGTTAACATCTCTTTTCTAGCAACTGCTCTGTTTACACATAACAATATATAAAATGTGCCTTTTTAATGCTAGAAAACCAAATTTTAAAATTTGTCTCATTCAAAGATAGAGTGAAATCTCATTACTTTTGGCTAAAGTAAAAGACTAATCAGAATGAAAATCTGACTTTAATTTTTAAAAGAAATGCAGTCCATTATGCCTAAGTATCTTCAGTAACTTAAATTAAGTTAATAAAGTGTCCCTGCGAATATTGCTAAAAAGGATTTCTTTTGGACTTGCTTTAATAAAAGATAAGGATGTTTTCTAATTTTTGCCTCAAAAATTTTATTCTTTTAATTGACTAAATTCATATTTTTTCTCTTTGCTTTTTTCTCTCCATATCTTATTTACTCTTCTGATTTGTTTAGTGGTAGTGTGCAATTTAGAACTTGGCACTTGAAATCAGAAAGACTTGAGTTTGAAACCTGTCTCAGACACTTAACTATATAATCTAGACTGTTCCTTAAACCAGAGATATTGTGCTTTGGTATATAGATCCAGAAATAGATGGCACAAAGGATAGAACACCAGTCCTTGAATCAGGATGACTTGAGTTCAATTCTGGCCTTAGAATTAACACTTACTAATGGTATGATCTTGGGCAAGTCATTTAACCCTGATTGCCTCACATCCAGGGCCATCTCCAGTCATCCTGATTATTATTTGGCTCCTGGACCCAGATGGTTTGGGAGGAGAAAGTGAGGCTAGTGTCTTAGCACAATACACTTCACTTAAATCCAATTTATGTGTATGGCATGGCATCACTATGATGCCATAGTCTTGTTTGAGAACAAAGGTAAAACAACAAGAATGACAACAACATCTTAAGATCCTTGTAGTAGTCTATTGACTTAGAAAACCACATATTAATATCATCTATGTTCTATTGCAATTTCATTTGTATTGTTAAATATTTCCCAGTCACATTTTAATCGGGTTTGAGCTATACTAAGGATCTATGGTCAAGCAGAATTTTTGGCACATCCACTAAAGTTTTTAATTTTCTCATGTGTAAAATGAGGGGGGTCAGGCTCAAAGATCTCCAAGACTTCAGAATAACCTGGAAAGAATTGCATGAACTGATGCTGGGAGAAGTGAGCAGTACCAGAAAAACATTATACACAGCAAGCAACATTGGGTGATGATCAACTATGATGAATTTGTTCATTTTGGCAATACAATAATTAAAGACAATTCTAAAAGATTTGTGTTGGAAAATATCATTCATATTCAGAGAAGGAACTGCAGAGTTTAAATGCAGATCAAAACTTATTTTCAATTTTTATAAGTTGTCTTATATATTAATTTTTTCTCTCCTCTTTTTGATTTGATTCTCCTTTCACAATATGGTTAATATGTATCTATGTTTTGCATAGTTATACAAATACAACCTATATTTGATTGCTTTCTGTTAGGGAAAGGGCGAAGGGAAGGGAGGGAGGGAGAAAAATGTAAAACTCAAAACCTTGCAGAAAAATGTTTGTTGAAAACCAGTGTTGCATTCAGTTGGAAAAATAAATAAAATATTAAAAAAGGTGTCTAAGTCCTCTTTTAAGTATAAATCAGTGCCCCTCTGATCCTTTGGACTCAGAGTAGTGCAGGAAAGTGCTGTATTTAGAGATGGAAGACTTGGGTCAAATCTAGGTTCTGCCACTTTATCTACCTATGCGATATTAAGAGTCACTTGCCCCCTTGGGCCTCAGGCACCTCATCTGTTGTTCTTCCTTAAGTGATGAAGAGGGCATGATGTCTTTACTTTCTTGGGAATTGAATTTAAGTGAGGCAGAGTACTATAAGTAGTCAGTCTCATTCTTCCTGAGTTATTGAAATCCAGTGGCAAGACAAAAGTCAAGTTGACTGATGATGGATATGGGAATATGACTTTGGAACCTTTTATATCTTATCAAATTCTATGTGCTCCACAGCTGCTTTTGTGACCTTCATGACTGTTGGAACAAATTCTCATCTCCTTCCAAAGGGCAAAATCTTCACTCATCAGGGTAGAAAACCCCTAAATCATTGATGGGTTCAAGGCTTCTTAACTTGGTTTAGCCTGTCTGATGATACTGTTTTACCAGGGTGTGACTGCCACACATACTGAAACTTCTTGGAGTCACTGGGAGTTGGGTGAAGATGGTAACCAAAGTTGAATGAGTAGTCCTGAAAAGGGCTCTATGAGCCACCATGGCAGAGGTGCTAGTTCTGTATTCCCCATATACCTCATCTGTAAAAGGAATGGATTGGACTAGATGAATAGATTATATTAAGATCCCTCCCAGTTCTAAAGCTATGAACCTGGAAAATGGCCTGGAAAGTTAAACTTCAGTCTAATCCTATCCAAATGACCACACATTTGGAATTAAGGGAATCCTTTCAATAAAACTTTACTCTGTACTTCAATGATTAAAGTTGTGCTATTTGGGAGGTAGAAAGAGCATCATCTACATTATATGCTAAAAGTTTTCTGAAACTTGCAAAAAAAATTTAAAATTGAAAATGTAAAAAGAAAATTCTTAGATTTGTGAGACAGATTTCAATATAATGTGCTTTCTCAGGTACTATTATTGTTTTTGGTAATAGATTGTCCTTAGAATTGTACCAGAGAAGTTGTAGCTAATTTTGACAAAACCCATTACTCTTAGCAAGCCTATTGCTTTCACCCAGCCATTATCCTGGCAAAATAATCCCCTTAAATCTGAAACTGCCCTTTGCTGTAAAAAGAATTGCTTCTTCTCTGTCTCCCCACCTTTCCCTGCTTCTAAGTTTTGAGTTTCAATGTGCTTTGAGTTTAGGGAGTAGGGAGGAGGGAGAATTTAAAAAAATATCTTCAAAATAACCTCATTTTAGAAACTAGAAACTTGGCATGACTTTTCTCAAACTTGTATCTGTTTGGAGGAGGAGAAGGGAAAGATTCACATATGGGCATGGATTGACTTTTTCATTTCGGCACCCCAATCTCCTTATCCTAAATACCTTTTGAAGATTCCTTTGCTTAGGTCACTTAGTTGAAACATACTTCCTTATTTTAATTATACACATGATTGATTATTGAGGTCTTTGGAAAGAAACATGTTTTTTATCACTCATATGAATGCTTTTTGACACAAGGCCTGTCTTCCAGAATTTCATAGCCAAAAATGAAGTGGAAAAAGAGCCCAAGAAAAAATCAACCATGAGAGATTAAGCCTCATCTGGCATTATCACTTATCTTTTATAGAACACAGAACATTTTTACTGATAGCAAGCCAGGTTCAAATCCACCTAAGTTAAAAAAAATTTTTTTAGCTTCCTAATTTTTTCCAATTTAGCCTCCTACCATCAAAGGCATATGAAATAGGATTACCAGTGAAAGTCCATGCAAAAAAGTACAGCGTACTAAGAATGGAAAGAGAAGTAATCCCCCCCCCCCCAATATTTAGGGGTAAAAAACCCAAATCCAAACACAATATACTTATCTTACTTGAATAGGATATAATATATTTGGTTTGGATAGACAACATAATGTGTTAGATCTGGATTTAGTAAGATCTTAGTTCAAAAGCTGCCTCAGGGACTTCCTGTTTTTTCATTAACGTCTCCAATTCTTAGTTTCTCCACCTATAAAATGGGAATATAATAATAATAATAATAATAATAATAATAATAATGATAATAATAATATACTTGTCTTACAAAATTTTTATGAGGTTCAAAACAGATTATATGCACAATATGAGCACAAAATACTTTGTAAAACTTAAAAAGTGCTATATACATGTGAATTATTAGCACTGTTTCAAGAAATCTTTTTCTTATCTCCTTGGAAACATTAATTACATTGTGTTATGAATAAACTAAATACACACACAAACACATACACACACACATACAGCATGAATATATGGAATTCCTATAAGAAGTAACCTTTATACAGCAAAATCCATGCATTTCAAACAGGTACTATTTTGGTCAGGTTACTGAAATAATTTTAGTGCGTTGCATGGAAATACCAGCAACTGATTATTATTGTTCAGCTGTATTTTGATTCTTCATGACCTCATTTGGGTTTTCTTGGCCAAGATACTGAAGTGGTTTGCTGTTTCCTTCCTCAGCTCATTTTACAGATGAGAAAATAGAGGCAAACAGGGATAAATGTCTTGCCCAGGATCACACAGCTACTAAGTATCCGAGGATGAATTTGAACTTAGATCTTCTTGACTTCTGGCTCAGCACTCTATTTACTGTGCCATTTAGCTGCCACCTAGTTGCCCAACAATTGAATGAGCAGATTGCAAATACAGATCAACTGGAGTGAAATTTTTATCATATACGAGGTGAGTTTAGGAATCTTGTGATATATTTGGTTCAAATGTTTAAGAATTTAAATCAATTTATCAATATGAGGTACTTTTGTTCAGCACCTGCTATTTTCCAAGTGCTTTGGTCAACATTGGAAATAACAAAAATAGTAATAAATTGACCCCTCTTAAGAACTCACATTCCACAAGGGGAGATAATATATTCATATATAAATATTTACAAATTCTAAGCAAATAAATAATAAATTAATTTCAAGGAGACTCCAGCATCTGGGAAGTTCAGGGAAAATCTAACATAGGAGGTAGTTCTTAAATTGAACTATAAGGTAAACTTACAATTTTCAGAAGTTGAAGTGAGGAGCTAGTTTGTTCTTAACATCTGGAATAGCCTTTGTGAAGGCAAAGAGATGCAAAAGGATGAAATGTCACATGTGAGGAAAAGCAAAGAAGGTCATATTGTACTAAAGAGGGCATGAAAAAAAGTGATGAATAAAACTAGAAAAATAGGTTGGAGACATGATGTAAAAGACTTGGAATGTTAATGAATGCAGTTTGTATTTGATCCTAGAAATAAGTAGATGCTGCAGATTTTGCCAAATAGTGGGGTGATATGGTCAGATACTAGTGTTTTAGGAATATGACTGTCAGTTGGGTCGAGGATAGCTTGAAGTTGGAGAGAGAGATTTGAGGCAGGGAGACTTATTTGGAGGTTATTTCAATAGTTCAGATTAAATCCTTTGATGAACTGTTATGTTCTTATTGTAATTTTTCTTTTTTTTCCTCCAGCTTTTCTTTTCTTTTTCTCACCAATTAATAGTAAAGACAAAGATAGTTTTCAACATTCATTTTCTATCTCTTCCCCCACATAGGTCATACATGTACACTGATGTGCTACTACTAAATCTTTATCCCAAAGAGATAATAAAAAAGGGAAAAGACTCACATGTACAAATATATTTATAGTAACTTTTTTTGTGGTGGAAAAGAATTGGAAATTGAGAGGATGCTCACCAACTGAGGAATGGTTGAATAAGATGTGTTATATGCATGTAATAGAATACTATAGTGTCATAAGAAATTATGAACATGCAGATTTCAGAAAAACCTGAAAAGACTTATATGAACTGATGCTTAGTGAAGTGAGCAGAACCAAGAAAACATTGTATACAGTAACTATGGAGTCTGAATGAAGACCAGAGTATACTATTTTTGCTTTTTCCCCTAGTTTTCCTCTTTTGTTTTGATTCTTTCACAAACATGACTAATGTGGAAATATTTTGAACATGATTGTACATGCATAGTCTTTATTAGATTGCTTTTTTAGGGGGAGGGGGCAAAAGGGGAGAAAAGAGCAAAATTTGGAACTTGAAATTTTACAAAATTAATGTTAAAAACTGTTTTTCATGAAATTGGAAAAAATAAAATACTATTACATAGAAAAGCAGAATTATTTTCTTCAGTCATTTTTTGTCCTTCCTTTTCCAAACTGTTTACTCTCTCTCTTGCACAACTTTCATTTCTTTTCCCAATTTTTCTTCTACTTCTCTTATTTGATTAAAAGTTTTTTTGAGCTCTTCCAAGAAGTTTTTGGGCTTGAGATCAATTCATATTCCCCTTTGAGGGTTTAAATGTAGGAATTTTGACATTGTCTTCTTCTGAGTTTATGTTATCTTCTTCCTTTTTGCATTGTATCTTTCTATGGTCAAAATGCTTTTCTGTTTTTTTTTTTTTGTTGTTTATTTTTAGCCTGTTTCAGGATTTTGAAATCTGAGCTCTGCTCCTGCAGCACAGAGAGCACTGTCCCAAGCTTCTTAAAGACCTGTTCACTGACAGTCTGTCCTGCCAATCTTGCTGGGACTGGAGGCTTCACAATTAGCCTGCATTGCCATTAACCTGCTGAGTCAGGTCTGAGCAACCTCAGTTGCTGATCTGTGCTTTGACCTAGAGCCTATGGTTGGTTTGTCTAGACATCTGGGCTGGGTCGTACTCTCCTTTTATTCAAGTGAGACAGGCATTTTCTGAAGTTCTTTTAAGTTATCTTAAGCTGTAAAATTGTTTCACTCCATCTTCGTGTGGGTTTTATTGCTCCAGAAATTGTTTAACATTTTTCCAAGAGAAACTGGGGAGAGCTCACACAACTTTCTGGCTTCTCTCTGCTATCTTGGCTTCCCTGATGGCAAGTTTTTCCAAACAGACTGGAAACACTCTAATAAGAAGGGAAGTTGTTAGCCTTGGCCCTTGTGCTTCTGAAGGATGAATCGACAAGAGAAATATCATACTGGGCTACCATAGCCTTAACTTTTCCAAGTGCTGAAATTACTGCAAAGTAATCATTAAAAAGAAAGAAAATCCTTTTTACTTAGAAGCATCAGGTTTCCCTCCTAGGCTTGGGTTAAAGCAACCTAGGCATGCTCCATCTAGCCCCTCATTCAGGACTTTTGTAGGATTTTGTCTCAGGACTCTTAGGAAAGGTACAAGAATTGAGTCAAGATAAACTTCTTTACAACCAAAGATGCTACATGTAAGAAAAGACAGTGGACATAAAATTCAAATGGTTTTAGATTTTGAATTAAATATCCTGATTGTTCTGAGTTCAAATTTGGCTTTAGACACTTAGCAATGGTGTGACCCTGGGCAAGTCATATAATTCTGTTTCTTAGTTTCCTCATCTTTCAAATGGGCTGAAGACTTAAATGGCAAGCCATTTCAGCATCTTTTCCTAGAAAACCCCAAATGGGATTATGAAGAGTTGGATCTGATTAACAATAAAAAAGACAAGAAGAAATATTTTCAAATTCAAGATAAAATATAGATGACAGAATCTGAGAACTCAAAGAAACCTAGTCTAATCTTGAAACCAAGTAGGAAAATGACTTGCCCAGAGGCCTACAGTCAGAGATAGCAAAGTCTTGAATAGGGCATGGGTCTCATTTTACGTCATATATACTCTTTCAACCACTTCATACTGTTTCCTGGCACAAGGAGTATAAAACAATTAATGTAATTAAAATATAATCATTTTATTATAAATTTAACAATGCTCAATAAATGTAAGAGAAAATAGACAAGAATCCTAAATACATCCATTAAATTCCAGCTATTTATATTTTTATTCAACAAAACATTAATTGAAACCCCCCCCATAAAATGATATATTTGCTTGATGTTTCCTTTTGATCTACTTACCATCCTTTTGCTGAATTTTCAATTTCAGACTGCTGATAAATATTGAAGTTGAATTCTGGCCTAGCTCATCAGTGTAGACAGATAATTTAGGTAATTCATGTTCCCAAAGTGTACTGTTCTGGCTCTACTTCTCAGGATTGACTTATTTATATTGGTAACACTGGCTAGATAATTGACAATGCCCATGGCACTTTAGGCTACATAAGCATAGTCAGAATTGTGCCATGAAAAGAAAATTAGGTCTGCACAAGAGAAGTAAAGAGAAAACGGAAGGAATTTTCTGGATAATTTGGACCAAATGAACCCTTCAAAGAAGGGTTAGTTCAGAATTATCTATAAAATTCCCTTTGTTCTCCATATTATTTGTTTAGAGTAGAACTGAATGTACATACTTGATAAATGTTTTCTTGGTGTCCAAAATTTTTTCCTGTTTCTGAATGAAGGGATGATATATAAGTAGATGATTTGATTAACAGCCCTTGAACCAATCTATTTTCAGATTCAACAACAGAAAATAACATAAAATAATGACAAGAGTGAAATGATGGAAATGTGGGAGTTGGAAGGAGAGGGGGGAAAAATCACAGACCTCATAAAATGGCTTCAAGCCAGAGAGAAAAGAAGGAATCTGTGAAATTCAAGGTCTCTCTGAGTTCATTATTTCTCTTTGCTATTATTTCTGAAACACAGGCCTAGACAAAATCAATTCAAGTTCAGAAAGGATATTGCTTTAATTTTCAACATAAAATTGCCAGGAAGTCTAAGTTATTAGAGAGGAAAAGATAGAAGAATATCACCCAAACAGAAATTAAATGAATTAAGAAAAATACATTTATATTACAACTTCTCATTGTGAGACAACATCTTTTGTCCCTAAAGAACAGGAAATTTATTTTATTTTATTTTTTACAAATCATGCAATAATACTACCTCTAAATGATTTTTTCTGAGTGTCATCAATTATCAGAAATATCAGTGCTAGAAAATTTGAATCAATTTAATGTTTGTGGGCTGAATCTTCTTTATTCCAAGTCTGTACCTAGAATTTATCCTAAAATATCTTATTTAAATCCAAACTTTATTTAAATATTTCTCCTTCAACCACTCCTTCCAATACCTTAATGATCAAACTTGGAACATATGTTTTGGGGAAAATCTTCCTAATAAAAACAAAAAAGTAGCTTATATTTGTTTATTGACTAAAGTTTAAAGAAAAACTCTGCCAAGTATTTATTAATCATTTACTATATATAAGCCACTGTGCTGGACATAGGAGAGACAAAGGCAATAAAACATGTTCTCTGCCTTTAAGTAGTTTATTTTCTTTTTTCTTTTTCTTTTTTAAAATTTTCTTTTTTTAATTATGAACTCATAAGCAACAAACACAAATATACAAATTATATACAAAGAATGGAAAAGAGAATAATATATGAAACTTTGAGTTTTTATAGTTTCTCTTAAAAGAATAGATTAAATTGAACTTTTTTGTTTTCTTCTGTTTTTAATATTTAAAATTTTCTTTTTATTATGTTTAATGTTTTACTGTTCCTCTTTTCATTCTTTTTAAAAAGCTATTTTTCTAATCACAGAACAAAACATTTCCATAATACAGCACAATAAAAAATGATGACTGCATATGAAACTACAAATCTAAAACATACAACTTGATCTAAATAGACAGCAAAGTTATCATGTAAATTTCTTTTTCCCCCTATTTCTCCCCTGTCCCACCCTGATAGGAGCTTATCTTCTACTAGGAATAAGGTAGTTACAACAGATTCTACAGGTAAATAGAGATTGTATAATCTGAGGAGGAAGAGACCACAACTAGGGGAGGAAAAAAAAAGAGTTGTTATAGAAGAGCTTGACTCTTGAAGGAAACAAAATTCTGAGAGGCAGAGGTGGAGAGGGAGGATATTCTATGAGTTGAGGGACTATTTGTGCAAATGGCAGAGAAGTCAAAGATGGTACATCAAGTACATCAAGTACATCAAGCAGGCAGATAGGGTTGGCTCTAACATAGTGGGATCATAAGATTTACAGTTGGAAGAGACCTTAGTGATCATTTATTTAGTCAGAGGATTCTAAATATAGAGTTGGAAGGAAATTCAAAGATGAATTAGTCCAATCTCTTTATTTTATTATTAAGAAAATGGAACCCCAGAGAGGTAAAGTATCTTGTCCAAAGTTAAACAGGTAGTAAGAAGAGCTGAGATCTGAACCTATATCCAACTCCTAATCCAGTGCTCTTTCTACTATACAATCTTGGAAAGAAGTATTGTGAAATACATCTGGAAAAGCAGACTGAACTCAGGACTCAGCCTGAAAAGATCTTAAGTTTGGTGAGTAGTTTTAATTTTATCTTGAATGAATGAATGAGAAAAAAAAAAGAAACCATTGACTAAGCGTTAGTGCTGGGGATACAGATGGAAAAGTGAGACAATTCTGAATATCAATAACCTTATACTCTAAGTAGGAGGAGGTAATAGATCAAAGTTTAACTAAGCAGAATGGAGAAAGGGACCTTATGGCATTAAAGGTTAAATGGTAGGATGGATGACAAAACTGAAGGAGTCCTTAATTCAATAGGAGGTTAGATGGCAATATCTGGCAGTCTGGAGGGCATGCTGAATCTAGAATCTTGAGGGGAAGATGTGTCCTTACTCTGAAACCTGAGACTTGTTGGTGAGAGTAGCAATTAGGGTAAGGAACCTCAGAGCTTGGGATGTACTACAAGGAGAATCAATCAATTGCCATACATTTATTCAGCACTTACTATTTGTCAATCACTGTGCCAGGTGATGGAAATGCAAAGACATCTAGTAACTCCAGATGAGCTCCTTGTAGCTCTTCCTTTTCATTTTCTAGAGATAACTCTGTCTTCAGTGAATGAAGGACATCTGAAATAGAGGGAAAAAAACCAAAGTCTCTTTCCTCAAAGAGTTTTAACCCATATGCGGAGCCAGCACATACATAGTAAATGCAAAATGTATACAAGGTAAATATTTGGGGGAGGCACAAGCAACTGGGTACATCAGCAAAAGCCTTATTGGAGGTGTCATGTATATATTTTATTATTCCTATTTTATAAATTATTGAGATAAAATATCTTATCTTAGATCACATGATTAGTAAATAGTAGTTCCAACATGATGGTTCCCTGATTTTCTTGTACCATGTTCAGGGAATATTCTGTAATATTCTACACTCTTATCAGGTTTAAATTTCATTCCCACCAGATGTTGATAGGCCAGGATAGAAATTTGAAGAAGTAGTTGTTGATGAAACTGAACTCCCTTTTATACTCAGAGAGTCACAGAAGATTATTAGTATCTGAGTAGATATTAGAAATTAGGAATTGAAAGGACTCTTAAATTTAGTCTGACTCACTTTCTTTCTTTCCCCTTAAACATTCAGATTATTTGTAGTTAGGAGATTTATGATGGTTCTTGAATGCCTGAGAATTCATTTTTGCTTTACTCTGTCTCCTATCCTCTATGGGCAATAATAATAGCAAGTACTTACATGATGCTTCAACTTTTGCAAAGTCCTTTATATTATTATTCCCATATACCACCAACTCTGTAAGTTGGGTACTATTATTGTCTCCATTTAGTTGAATTTTTGAGGGGTTAGATGATTTGTCCAGTTCTTAGCTAGTAAATGTCCAAGATGACATTTGAACTCGGGTCATCTCTAAGCCTCTTGCTCTATATACTATACCACTAGCTGCTTTGAATTTCTTGTTAACATCTCTTGTTTTTCATTCCCTAGAGATGTATTCTCTATCTTCCCCCTTTTTTGGGTTACATTTATACACATTTATGGAATAAAACAAACATTTCCATAACATAGTACAATATAAAAGATGATTACACATGAAAATGCATATCTACTATTCATATAATTTGCAAATATACAATGAAATTATCATGTAAATGACTTTTTTCTCCTTTTTTTCTATCCTCCCCCAAACTTGCCCAGGAGATGGCTACCATTAGACATAAATATATGTGTATCTATCTATCTATCTTTCCATTTATCTATCTACTATGTATTTGTGTATGTATATCTTTTTTTTTTTTTTTTAGGTTTTTGCAAGGCAATGAATGGTGTTAAGTGGCTTGCCCAAGGCCACACAGCTAAGTAATTCTTAAGTGTCTGAGGCTGGATTTGAACTCAGGTACTCCTGACTCCAGGGCCAGTGTTCTATCTACTGCACCACCTAGCTGCCCCCTGTATGTATGTATAAATGTAAAATTATTCTATATGTATAATATATGTATATATATATATAAACTTATACATAATTCTATTTATCAGTTCTTTTTCAGGCTGCAGATAGTCTTTCTTCATATGTTCTTTATCATTGATTTGGGTATTTTTAATAGTCAAATAATAGTAATAATAGTAAAATAATAATTTCTCATAGTTGTCCTTAAAACAATGTTATTACTGTATATATAATGTTCTCTTGATTCTGCTCATTTCACTGCTCATTATTTCATTCAGGCCTTTCCATGTTTTTCTAAGATTATTCAGCTCATCAGATAACTTTACCTTCAGTGGATGAAGGGAGTCTGAGTTAGCAAAAAACTGTTCTTCTCACAAGGTGCTAAGTAGATACTCTCCCTACTGCATCCCAATTCATGTGCCAGGGTTCATGGAATTTATAATGTATTTTATCCTTTTCTGGAAGAACAGTTTAATTCTTACCTGTAGTTCTAGCAATCCCTTACTGAACTGCCTTGATACCAAGCCATTGAAAAGTTGCTTCCTTTCCTTTGCTCCTCCAGGCCACCTCTGCAGGTTGCCTTGAGATCTGAGGCACATTCTTGGGTTTGCCCCTCCCTAGCTCTTAGTTGAGATTATGGAACCTAGGGTGAAAGTGGAAGTGGCTAATCATATGGAACAGGAGTCTTCTTCTGGCCTACTATATTTATGTACCTGTATCTTTTGTCAAAATTATAAGTGGGAGTGTGTGTGTGTGTTGTAGCTCATGTTAGGATAGTTGTGGATCTTCATAAGTTAATGCTAATTGGATTTTAGATGCTGGTGTCAATAATATATCGATTGTTAACTACATCCTTCTCATGAATTGATGAATATAGTCAATATAGTGACCAAGGGAGGGAGTTCTTGAAATATTCCTTTCTTTTCTCTTTCTTTGCTTCTTACTTGGAGATTATTCACTCTAGCTCCCATGACTTCCTAGTCCTTCTGCTCACTTGAGCATACACTAGGAACCATCCTGGTTTTCCTTTCTTCACTCTTTATTTCTACTCTGGAGAGCATGAAGTGGTCAGGACCATAACATTTTAAAAACTTAAACAGATGAATTGCTGCTGTTTCCAAACTACCCAAGGTGTAATGATTTTAACACAGTAAACAGATGCTTCATGACTGTAAAAACAGATCTGAGATGGGCTCCTCTCCACTGGGAAATGTGGGAATCTGCTGGACTCCATCAATACTTCTTCAACATGTACAGCAACAACCATGACTTCTTAGAATTCAGGTCATCAAAAACTATAGCGGGAAAAGAGTTATTAAGTTTCTTTTAGGGCAGGATCAGATATTACTGTGCTTCTTCTCCAGAGATGTTTTCAGCTGCTTCAGACAATGGGTTTTTCATTATTTCCCTAGTGGGATGATTGTAATAATAATGTTAATCACACCTAAACTCTAAAGAAAGCTTTCTTCCTGAATATGTTAGTTGTGATCTCATTGTATGATATAATATATCTAGTTGCTTAAAAGGTTTTCCTTCCCCTAAAACCTTCTGTTTCCTCCTTAAAAAAACCTATTTCCTTCTCTTACTGAAATTTTTTTTGTAATGGTGCCTGCCCCCCCCCCCGAAGAAACACACAACACACACACACACACACACACACACACACAGAGCTCTCCTATTTAAAAACATTTATGGACAACCCAATGCCTATAAAATGAAGTTAAAATGCCTGGCATCCAAGACCCAAAATCATCCAAATCTCCACCTATCTCTGATTAGTAGGGCTGGGAGCATTCATTGTTGGAATAGCATCGATATCTGTAACTTTCTGAGGTGTTGCTTCTTGCCCATTTTGAAGCGACCTCCTTCATCCCTAATGCCATTCTGAGGGTTTTCTGAACCTTAAGGTAATTTGAGTGTCCTGGTACTAATTATTAGAAGTTGGGGGTTGGGAGGGGAGAAAATGACAGGAGTTGGCAACGTAAATGAAAAGAGGTATTGATGTTTTTCCTCAACTTCCAAAAGATTTAGCTGAAGAGAGAGAGAGAGAGAGAGAGGGAGGGAGGGAGAGAGAGAGAGAGAGAGAGAGAGAGAGAGAGAGAGAGAGAGAGAGAGAGAGAGAGAGAGAACAAAAGTTCTTTTGAAGATCTGAGGCAGGGAAGACATGAATAGAATTCACTTGTCCTATACTCAGCTAGGAGGGAGGGGGGCTGAGAAATTTTGATTTAAAAAATCTTTAGGAGGACTTAAAAGCATCCAGATATCACCCTTTTGAAGCAGGTATGTATGGTTGTGGGAATGATTAAGGTAAAGCTAAAAATGGACTCACTAGCTTTCTGGAATGTAGGCCTGGATGCCTGGATTAGTTAGCACTTTGGGGGGGAAAAAGGGGTAACACTTAAAAATTTTTCTATTGATATTTTCTGTTTTTTATACCCCCAGTTATCCCAAACCGCTCTCCCCATCCCAATAACTAATATATATATATATATATATATATATATATATATATGACAAATAGTATTATTTTTGCAAGGTAGTAGAGTTAAGTGACTTGCCCAAGGTATTAAGTGTCTGAGATCATATTTGAACTCAGGTCCTCCTGACTCCAGGGTTGGTGCTCTATCAACTGTACCACCTAGCTGCCCCCAAATAGTATTTTTTAGAGAGGAAAAAAATCATCATAAAATAATTAATACACTGGAAAAGATGAAAAATATGTGCAGTGTGTAATACCTGTGGACCTCCCACCTCCTCAAACAGGTAGGTCAGGGATATCTTCTCATATTTCCTTATTTGCTAATACTGTGACATTTACTTTTGATTATTTTGGCATATAGTTGTTCTTTCCATTTATAGTGTAGTTACCGTATATATTATTTTCTTGGCTCTGCTTACTTCATTCTGAATCAGTTCAAATAGTTCTTTCCATGCTTCCCTGCTTTTCTCATACACACATCATTTATTATAGCACAGTAATATCCCATTATATTCATGTACCACAATACATTTGACCATTCTCTAACTGATGAATATCTACATTGTTTCCAATTCTTTGCTATTGCAAAAAGTGTTGCTCTTAATGTTTTGGAATATATGGATACTTTCTTCTCATTGGTGAATTACTTTGGGCATAAGCCCAGGATGGAGTTTCTGGTTCAAAGGATATGGACATTTTTGTCACTGTTATGTATAATTTTTTTCAAAATTATTTTCCAAAAAAAGATTGTATCATTTTATAACTTTACCAAGAGTCTATTAATGTGACTATTCTACTACAATCCCTCCAACATTGACTTTCACCAATTTTTTTAATCCTTTTTTTTCCCATTGAAACCTTAGGGTTTCTTTTTTTATTATTAGAGATTTAGAGCATTTTTATGTGGTTCTGAACACTTTGCAGTTCTTTTGAGAACTGTGTGCTCATATTCTTTGATCTTTTATCTGTTGAGGAATTAGTTATATATATTTATTAATTGCTTATTTATCTTGGATACCAAACTCTTGTCAGAGAAATTTGATACAAAGACCCCCCCCTTTCAATTTGATTATTTCCATTCTTAATTTAGATGCATTAATGAGGTCTGTGCAAAAGATTTTCAGTTTCAAATAATCAAAGTTACTATTTTATCTTTTGTATTCTCTATCTCTTGTTTGGTTAAGAATCTATTATCTACATGTAACTGTGAGAGATATATAATTTGTTTCTCATCTAATTTTTATGATGTAGCCTTTACATTAAGATCATATATATAGTTAGAATGTATTGAGAAATGTGGTATGAAGAGTTGCTCTAAGTCTAATTATTATCAGACTGCTTTCCAATTTTCCTAGTCATATTCCTGAAGCTCTGAGTCAGGGAAGAGGTGACTTGTCCTATAGTCACTTGTCCTATAGTCAGCTAGGAGAGAAGTGGGCTGAGAAATTCCTACTTAATTATTTATTAAATAAATATAATATATTAATTAATTATTAAATCACCTCAGCAAATAGTTATTCAATAAATTAATTTATTAAGTTAATTATTCATTTATTACATTAATACTTTATTAAAAATTTCTATTATTTGATTAATAAGTGGTTTGAAAATTAAATTAGGAGTTTTGTGTTCTCCTGGGTATTATGTTTTCTACTTTATGAAACACTGGATTATTGAATTTTTTTAAATCTTCTTTTTCTAATATGCTTCATTGATCTCTATCTCTATTCTTCAATCAGTACCATATGCATTCTATATATACTCTATATACTCTTACTCTCTATAGTTTTATGCACACATATAAATACTCAGATGTATTTAAACACATATTGTCACACAGGCATAGATATATAAATACATGTATATATAGATATACACAATATAATATACTCTGAGGTCTGGAAGTGCTATTCCTCTTTTGTCCCTCATAATTTCACTTGATATTCTAGAGCTTTTGTATTTCCAAATGAATTTTATTATTATTTTACTGAGTTCTGTAAAGTATCCTGTTAGTAATTTGATTTGCCTGGCATTAAAAGTATAAATTAATTTAGTTAATAGTGTTATTTTCATTATAATGTCATGGTCTAAGATGAGTACTAATATTTCCTCAGTTATTTCAGTTGGTTTTTATTTCTTCAAAGAACACTTTGTAATTGTATCTATATCTTTTATTGCTTTGGGAGGTTGATTTCCATATATATATTATGAATTATGTGATATTTGGAATGGAATTTCCATTTCTATTATTATTTCTTGTTTTTTGTCATTATTTTATAAAAAACTGTTGATTTTTGAGGATTTTTTTTTGTAGCCTACAATTTGGTTAAAGCTATTAATAGTCTCAATTAGCATTTTTGCTGATTTTCTAGGATTTTCATCAGCAAGGATATTTTTTAATCTCTTTATAACCTTAATTTTTTTCTCTTGTCATTGTTGTTCACATTTACAGAGCATCACAATAGTGGGCTTTTTTTGCTTTACTCCTATATTTAATAAAAATAGTATATACTCATTACATTTGATGCTTTTTTGATTTTAGGTAGATGCTTTTTATGATATTAAAATATATATAAATTAAAATATATTATGATATATTCCTTTATGCTTATACTTTGTAGGGGTTTTAGCATAAAACTTATTGCACTTTGTCAAAGATTTTTTTTCTCTTTTAAGCTGATCATTTAGTTTTAGATGTTTTCATCTTTTATATGATTAATTAAATTATTTCCTTAATATCTGACCATCCTTAAATTCCTGATATAAATCTCATTTGGCCATAGTGAATGGTTTTTGGATAAATCAAATAGGATTTTATAGTCTGATAGGATTTTGTTTAGAAATTTTGAGTCAATGTTCATTAATGATATTGGTCTATAGGCTTTTTTGATGTTTTATCTTTCCCCGGTTTAAGTATTAGAACTATATTTGTTTAAGAAAAGTATTCACAGAATAGTTTCTCAGTTTTTGAAAATAATTTGTTAAGCATTAGTACTAAATATTCTTTAATGGTTTTATTGAATTCTGTGAATCAATCAGAATCAGAAGTTTTTCCTTTAGTATTTCATTTACAATTAGATCTATTTTCTTTTCTAAGATTGAATTATTTAAGATCTCTATTTAGCTTTCTGATAGATTGTGTATGTTATGTTTTTGAAGGTATTCCTTTGTTTCTTTCATGTTCTAAGTTATTGTTAGCAATAACTGTGTATAATATGGTCTGATGATTCTTTTTATTTCTTCTGATAGTGCTGAAATTTCACATTGCTAATTTATTTTATTGATTTAATTTTCTCTTTTTTGATGAGATTGGTTAAGTTAGATTTATAAATTTTATTAGGCATATTTGTAAGTGTATGATTTCCCCCCAATTGATGCTTTAGTTGCATCCAAAAAATGTTAGTGTATTGTTTCATCATTATTATTTTATTTTCCATAATCAGCAATTGTTTCTATTTACTTTATCTTTGGCTTAGTATCTTTTGTTTGTGGTCCTTGAATCATTATTTATTTTTAGTCTGTCATGATCTGGAAAGGATGTTTATTCTCTGTCTCTGTCTCTGTCTTTCTCTCTGTCTCTCTCACTCTCTCTCCCCCTTTGTCCACCTCTTCTTTGTTCCCTCTACTAGATTTCTGCCTTTACCCCCTTTCTACTTGTGTTCATTTAGAAAAAGTCGCATTGGTTTTTCTGCTATCACTGTTGCTGTTACTATTCTTTTTTTATTAACGATTTTATTTTGAGTTTTGAGTTTTACAACCCCCCCCAATCTTATTTCTCTCCCCCCACCTCCCACAGAAGTCAATTTGTCAGTCTTTACATTGTCTTCATTGTATACATCGATCCAAATTGAATGTGATGAAAGAGAAATCATATGCTTAAAGGAAGAAACATAAAGTATAAGAGATAGCAAGATCAGACATAAGATATCAGTTTGTTTTTCTAAATTTAAGGTAATAGTTCTTGGTCTTTGTTCAAACTCTACAGTTGTTTCTCTGGATACAGATAGTATTCTCCATTGCAGACAGCCCCAAATTGTCCCTGATTGCTGCACTGATAGAATGAACGAGTCCATCAAGGTTGATCATTGCCCCCATGTTGCTGTTAGGGTGTATGGTGTTTTTCTGGTTCTGCTCATCTCGCTCAGCATCAGTTCATGCAAATCCCTCCAGGCTTCCCTGAATTCCCATCCCTCCTGGTTTCTAATAGAACAATAGTGTTCCATGACATACACACACACACACACACACACACACACACACACACACACACACATATATCACAGTCTGCTAAGCCATTCCCCAATTGAAGGACATTTACTTGATTTCCAGTTCTTTGCCACCACAAACAGGGCTGCTATGAATATTTTTGTACAAGTGATGTTTTTACCCATTTTCATCATGTCTTCAGGGTATAGACCCAGTAGTGGTATTGCTGGATCAAAGGGTATGCATATTTTTGTTGCCCTTTGGGTGTAGTTCCAAATTTCTCTCCAGAAAGGTTGGATGAGTTCACAGCTCCACCAAAAATGTAATAGTATCCCAGATTTCCCACAACCCTTCCAACAATGATCATTATCCTTTCTGGTCATATTGGCCAGTCTGAGAGGTGCGAGGTAGTACCTCAGAGAAGCTTTAATTTGCATTTCTCTAATAAGTAATGATTTAGAGAAATTTTTCATATGACTATGGATTGCTTTGATCTCATCTGTAAATTGCCTTTGCATATCCTTTGACCATTTGTCAATTAGGGAAATGACTTTTTTTTAAAATGTGACTCAGTTCTCTGTATATTTTAGAAATGAGTGCTTTGTCAGAAACATTAGTTGTAAAGATTGGTTCCCAGTTTACTACATTCCTTTTAATCTTGGTTACAGTGGTTTTGTCTGTGCAAAAGCTTTTTAATTTAATGTAATTGAAATCATCTAGTTTGTTTTTAGTGATGTTCTCCATCTCTTCCTCAGTCATAAATTGCTTCCTTTTTCATAGATCTGGCAAGTAAACTAGTCCTTGATCTTCTAATTTGCTTATAGTATTGTTTTTTTATGTCTAAATCCTGTATCCATTTGGATCTTATCTTGGTATAGGGTGTGAGGTGTTGGTCTAATTTAAGATTCTTCCATACAAGCTGTTACTGTTCTTGTCAGATATATTTATTCACTTTGTCTGCATTTCTGCTGTTTGGAGTTTGAGAAGCAAACAAGTTCTTCAATTCTAATTTTCTTTTTCAAAATGTTTAAAATGTCTCTTGAACATCCTTTTTTTTCATGTGTGATTAAGCTTGGATGTGCATGCTAAATTACCCTAGGTTACATCCTAAGTTGTCTTGAAGTGTCTCATTGCAGAATTTAATTTATTTATTTTGCCCATTATTTTTGTTGTGCATAACATAAATTTTGCTCTCATAATTTTCATTTGTTTTTTGAATTACATAAAGATAGAATGTTATTTACTTGTTCTTCTATGTTCTCAAATTCCACAGGAATTTGTCTCAAGTATTGGATCAATTCCCTTTGTTTGTAGTATTTATTCATAGATGCCTGGGTTCTGGAGTCTATATTTCCTTCTGTTGTTACTGTTTTTCTTTTGATTTATCTGTATATGTTTAATGGCTTTGAGTTTTTTAATCCTGAAATCTTTGGTTATTTCAGTCCTTCCCCCCTTACTCATTTTCTCTTATTGCTCACTTTCTGGTTCACTCCTTTCTGATTGTGCTTTCTTTAGGAGTTGGATATCAAAGCATATCAGCCTTGTTCAATACTTTATAACTAGTTTTTGTTATATCATTTGAAATTCTTTCCTAAGAATGAATTCAGTCTATTACCATTATTAATGGGAAACACACTAGCAGGGGTTCATGAACTATAGTTCTAAGAGTAAAGCCAACAATAGAGTTACTCCTAAAAATATGTGGTAGCAGCTACCCCTTCAGGGTCAGTGCAAGTTGGAGAGTGATCCCAGAAGGCATGCTCTCAGGGTGATGTTCCTTGTAATATCAGTTCCTTGTTAGTTGTGGTGTCAAAAGGCAAAGGTGTTGGATAAAACAGCCTTTAGTGAAGTGACCAGAAATTCCTAAACCAAGTAGAAGAGTTCCTGGACCAAACTAAGGAGGGATGAGGAAAAAGCCCAGGAAAGGTAGAACAAATCTGAACCTTGCTCTTTGCTGGTATTGTAAATTATGTGTACTATGAATGTCTAGGTGGAGATGTCATTAATTAGTCTTAAGTTTTTCACCACTTGAGTGGGCCTCAGCCCCATGATGACCTTATAAAACTGAGGTAAATGGATTAGTAGTCTGCATTTCTATTTGAATTTGACTTGATTGGTCAGAAGGGACTCCAACTCTAATATTCTAAATTTCTTAGAATTCTCAACAATTCAGTGATCAGACAACTCTGAGGGACTTGTTTTGGAAAATACCACCCACATCCAAAAAACTGCAACTACGGAGTTTGAATGTAGAGCAAAGCAGCCTATGTTCACTTTTTAAAATTTCTTTTAAATTTTCTTTCTTTCTCATGATTTTTTTCCCCCTTAGCTCTAATTCTTCTTTCACAGCATGACTAATATGGAAATATGTTAAACACTATTGTACATGCATAACTTTTACCAGATTGTTAGCTGCTATGGGGAAGGGGAGTGAAGAAAGTGTGGTAGAAAAATGTGGAATTCATAAACTTGCAAATGGACGAATGTTGAAAACTACCACTGCATGTATTTGGAAAAAAAATAAAATTACCAAATGGTCAGAACTAATGAAAAACAGCAGCAACAACAAACTAAGTCAATATGCAGCTGGCAGGGAATAAAGTGTATGGATTAGTGGACATCATTTCTATCTGAGTCTGACTCCATTAGTCAGAGACTTTTCAACTCTCATATTCTAAGTTTTTAAGAATTTTGGACCTTGGATTTTGATATAACATTTTAAAGCAATGCTTCATTATTTATAGGGGAAGTTTAAGTATTAAAGGAAATATTTCTTCATTGCTTTTTCAGGCATTATGGTGAAATACTCAAGTCATGGAATAAGAGTTCAGCCCATTATGTCATAATATGAAGTTAGGTAATGTGAAAGTGCTGTAAGGAAAGTGATTTATGAAACTAACCACAGATTTATGACTCCCAGAGTGAGTGATTATAGATATTTTCGATGTGAAAATATTTAGGTTGACAATTTTGCATATAATTTTTATAGAGATGCCTTTAAAAAACCGACTAATTAGGGATAGAGCCTAGTATAGTGGAAAAGACATTAGATTTAGAGTCATATGACCTGGGTTTCACTATGTCTAAGATAATTTTAGCCTGGGGTAGTTTGTGGGTTCAGCTTCAAGCTTCTACTTGAATGACCCTAAACAAATCATTTGACCTTGCTGGGCCTTTCTTTCCTTGTCTATTAAAAGGAGGATCATGAATTCGATGATCTCTGAGGACATTTTCATTTTTAACTCACTGGATAATATGAACCTAATAATCCTAAAAACTTAGGGAAGAGATCTTAAATCCAGGACACAGTATATTATGCTTCTCTTTTACCTTTATTCAAAAGACTCCTCTGTTATGATCATTCTTCACTATCTTATTGTCTTCCTAGCAACAGAGGAAGTAGCCCATATCAAATACATCTTAGGCTTCCCTAGTAATCTCTAGGGAGGTAAGGAGAGATTGAGGGAGGAGGAGGATCCACATGAATAGATAATCTCTATGTGCTATTAATTGAAGAGCACTTTTAAGCCTCTACTTAACCTAAAATGACTCTTTTGCTTTCCTGCCATGACACTACTTTCTCTTCTTATCTGACTCAAATTTCTGTTATCTGTCATTTTTAATTTAGTTAAGAAAGAAAAAGGATATTATTTCCAGAAAGCCACTGTTAAAATGAATACATGTTTACATAGATCAGTTTGAGAGTTCTTGGGATTATAAAAGAAGGATATTTTATTTTGTGGAGCATGTTATGAATTAAATTAGTTGCTGTGTTGAAAAGTACAGAGGCTGAGCATTCCAAAAGTTCTATGAGGGGGTGAGTGAAGGGAAGTCACCAGAAATGTTCTTATGGCCAGCACTAGGCCACTGTGGGAAAGCACTCTCTGAAAAGGGCATGCCAAAAATTATGGTTCATACAAGCCTGTCTGGTGGTGTGATGTTTAAAAAGGACAGGTTGATATAGTGGGAAGAACATTGGTATTGGAGTCAGGAGAACCTGAATTTGAATCCTTTAACTAAACCTACCTAGCAGTATGATCCTAGGCAAATCACTTAACCTCTCTATGCCTCAGTTTTCTCATTTGTAAAATGAGGGAGTTAGATTAAATGCCACCTAAGATCCCTTCCAGCTCTAATAATTTGATCCCATGACCCTAAAATATTCATTTGTCAGTAGGCAGTGTGATTTGGTATTTAGAGAGCTGGCTTTGGAATGAAGAGGGCTCATGTGAAATTCTTGTCTCTGGTATGCACATACCTCTCAAGCAACTACTACTCAGCAATAAAATGACAGAGAAATTATAGATAGGCAATGGTAGGAGTTTTCTCACAGCACACCTCCCTACATTTATGAAATTATGGTTCCAGACCATTTAGCTAGTGTGTACTAGCACAGTTAAGGAAATAAAAGTAACACACAGGTCACTTCCAGTGATGAAATAAAAGCAACTAAGTGCTAGAATCAGTGGAAAACATAGAATGGGAAGGATGGGGGGTAAAATGAATTAGAAATATTAAAACACTGGAAGTAGAAAGAAACTTGGTGATCACCTGGTACAATTCTTTCATTTTTCAGGGAAAGAACTGAAGCCAGAAAGCCACTGCCCCCCCCCCCCAACAGGTGAAAGAATTTGTGCAAGGAGACACAGATAGTTAAAGGTATAGTTAGGAATAGAAGTTGTTGTTTCTTGATTCCCAGTCCAACACTCTTAGGGAAAGGTTTCCCAGAAGAAGTAGGACATAAACTAGACCCTGATAGATCAATCCAGGCAGCTTGGTTCGGATACCTGGTGTTTCAGTTCCCCCATGATCATTGTGATTTTTCTTTCTGTGGTCCTGAAATAAGTATTCCCTGAATGAGATCCCTTCTCTTCTCACTCTCACTTCCCAATTATTCTTAACTGAGTTTAAGACTTCACATGGCTTCTGGTCTCTGGTCTTTGAAGTCTCTGAAATGTTTTACAGGAATCCATTAGAGCATTCCCCTAGTCTTCCAGGCTTATAACTTTAAGCCTTGAGTGATTTGCATCTTTGAAATATATACACAGTGCTCCTGGTCTTGCCCTCTAGGACTAACCAAAACAAGTCTGATCCCTCTTTCATATGAAAGTCTTACAAACATTTAAAGACATTTATCATATTTTCTTTGAGTCTTCTTTTTTCTAGGTTAAATGTCCCCATTCCTTCAACTAATTCTCATATGCTATAATTTGAAACTCCTCACATATTAATTAGTTGCTTTCCTCTGGACACTTCAGGTGATAAAGATCCTTCTTAAATTGTTGCACTCAGAACTGTACACAATAAAATGCATAGCGTTACAAGAGAAACAATTATATTGAAATACTGGTATCAAAATATTAGACAAACATGTTTGAGGATTCCATTTTTAAGAACCTCTGTTGTTTGATTTTACATTATTTCTCCTTATATTTTCTATGATCTATTTGAACTGACAATGTAATTCACTGTATATGACATTCTATGTCTAAAGGAATTTAACAATATTGAAATAACAATTATCTGGGGTGGCTAGGTGGTGCAGTGGACTGCCCTGGAGTCAGGAGTACCTGAGTTCAAACCCGGCCTCAGACACTTAATAATTACCTAGCTGTGTGACCTTGGGTAAGCCACTTAACCCCGTTGCCTTGCAAAAAAAAAAAGAAATAACAATTATCAAAACAAACAAAAAAAAAAACTTCAGAGACACCAGGTTAAGAATTTTGGTGATCCATCAAACTATCAGAGAGTACAACTTTGGGCAGGTTGTATCGGGGTAGTTCCAGTCCTAGTAGAAACTGCCTAAGAAACTTCTGGTATCCCACAAATTATATAATAATTCACATTTATTTTTGTTTTTTATTTGATATATTCTCTTTATACCACTCATATTTTGCTATATATTCCTCCCCACCCCCTACAACAGAACCACTTCTTATAACCATATATAGCACATTTTACAAATCATTTTCTTAGCAGCGATCCTGTGACACAGCAGATTGACACTATCTCTGGGTTGTTATGACATTGTGCTCTGATGGGTATTCCTCCTACTTCTCTGTCTACTTTTAAATTTTTTGTAGTTATTCAGTTGCCATCCCCTACATGTGAATGCATATGAGGTCTCTGTATGGACTTTCTTCAAATATCTGGAGGACCTCACTATTCTGAGGAAATTCCATTACAATCTGTATTCTTCCCCAAATGTCTACCTTCAACATGACAAAAAACTTTAGTGAACATATAGATGTATGTATGTTTTATGTCCTAGCCATTGTTTATTATCATTGAACTTTGAACAGGGTTACTTCTTTTGACATCTCTTTCAAGGAACCTTGAATGATATTGTTATATATGAATGGGACATAACTTTGTTGTAAATGAGTCTTTAAGGCAACTTCTCCCCTTCCCCCACTGAATCAAATCTTCTTCATAATAAAAAAAATACTAAACACAATGGGATCTTATATTCTCTACATATTTCAATTAACTGAGAAATGATAGCAAGATGGTTCAGTGTTGAATATTCATGTGGAAGCCTCCTTGTTTCTTACTAATTGCTCATTAAGGTTACCCTTAATTCCTATATCAGTGATGCTAATAATGATTTGTTGTCACTAGAAAAGTAGGTCAATAGTTGACAACTTTTTCTCAGTATTAATACAATTTATGATTTCTTGCATTCTTTTGATATCTCTCCTCCCTTCTGATAATTTATGTATTGATTCTACAGTGCCTTCATTACTGTGTCACCTACAGCATCCTTGTTCTCTATACAAAATTGGCCAGATTCAACTACTTTTTCCCCCTCTTTGTATTCTGAAGTGGTATTTACCTTTATAAGCACAACTAGGGCCATGATATTAGAGACCAAGGGAGATAGTTCCAATATCCTTGATGGAGAAAAGTTTGTAATTTTGACTTTTGAAATTCTTTTCCATTTTTATTCTGTTTATAGTCCTTCCATTTCAATCTTTAAATGCTATTGACATGACTGCTGAGTTGGATATCTTGTCAAAGTTTCTTTAAACTAGTTTTACCTTCCGTCACATCTCTCTGCTTTATGGTCACATCTCTCTGCTTTATGAGACAATGCAACTTAAAACCCTCCATTAATCCTTCTTTGTAAGATATTACAAAAGAGTTTATAATCTAGCATGATGCTGCCTTTTGTATGCATCTTTCACATCTATCTTGAATTTTCTTAGTTTCTGTGTTAATGTGATTTCTTTTGTCTATTTGCCATTTTTTATTTTCAATTACTTGTTGAATTTAATCTCAAATTCACATTTGTCTAAATCAAAATTCCTTAATTTTCTTTCAAACTTCAGCCCCTCCTTCCTGATTTCTCTATTTCTGTTGAGAATAACCTCAATCATCCTCATTGTCCTCCTTCAATTAGTTGCCAAGTTGTTTTGATTCTACCTTCAAAAGATCTTTTACATTCATCTCTGTCTTTCAACGCACACAATCACAAACCTAGTATAGGCCTTCATCACTTTTTGCCTAGAATGTTGCAATAAGAACCTGCTAATTGGTCAACAAGTTCTGTTTGAGTAACCTAGTTTCCCTTTTTGATAAGACTACTAAAATAGGACAGGAGGGGAATGTTTAGATATTTATTTTAGCAAAGCATTTGATTCAAAACAAGATGTATTTGAGGATGATCAAATGGCACACTCAAAGAATAGTTGCTAAAGGTTAAATGACTGCTTACCAAAAGGATTTTTTCTTTGCCTTCATTTCTTCTTCTCTACCTTTTTTTCTAGTCTCTCCTAAATGTTTTCTTTTTTGAAAATATTTAATATTTATTTATTCTCATTTTGTACAAATAATGTTTTTTATACATTAATGAAATATTCTTATTTAAGAGTAAACTAAATACCCCCTCCTCCCCATAAATATAGACTTGCTTGAGCAATAAAGTAAAGGGGAGAGAAAAAATTAAAATTAAAAATAATAGTAATAATTGTAGGTATGGCCATGTGGTGCAATGGACGGAGCACCAGCCCTGGATCCAGGAGCACCTGAGCCCATATCCGGCCCCATACACCCAACAATCACCCAGCCGTGTGACATGCAAGCCACCCCAACACCAGTGCCCTGCAAAAACCAAAAAAAAAAAAAAAAGAAAAGAAAATAGTAATAATAATAATAGTAGGGGACAGCTGGGTGGAAGACAAAGCACTAGCCCTTGAGCCAGGAGCACCTAGGTTCAAATCCAGCCTCAGACACCCAATGATCACCCTGCTATGCGGCCCCAGGCAGGCCACCCAGCCCCATTTGCCGTGCACCCCCCAAATAATAATAATAATAATAATAATAATAATAATAATAATAATAATAATAATAAATGTGCTTCAGTCTTTGTTCCAACACCAACAACTCTGTCATGAGTGGATCACATTCTTTATGATAAATCCATCACAAAAGTTACTTCCATATTTTTTCACCATTGCCATTGCTGATCGCAACTCCCTCCTTTGATATTTCTCCACTGCCATGTACTATATTTTCTCTCTCCTTTCACTCTGATTCTGCTGTAGGGTAGCTGAGTGGCACAGGAGACAGATCCCTGGTCCTGGGGCGAAGAAGCCATGAGCCTCCCTCCATACCACCCCTTAGGCCCAGAATCCACCCGGCCCTGTGGTCCTGGGCAGGCCTTCCAATCCCATCCCCTCGCAAGAAGTAAGAAAGAAAATGTGTTATATCTGGCCACTCTCCCCCCATGGTCCATCCTCTCCTTCATCACTTACATCTCCCCCCCTTCCCCCTGCCCCCCCCCTTCTTACTCCAGATGCCTATACCCCATTGATTATATATGGTGTTTCCTCTCCTATCCATCTCTGATGAGAGCAAAGATTCCCTCATTCCCTCTTGTCTTCCCCGCTTCCATATCATTCCAATAGTTCATTGTAATAAAGAAAAATCTTAGTATATGAAATATCTTGACCTATTCCCCATCTCCTTTTTCTTTCTCCCATTACATTTCCCTTTTTCTATTGACTCCATTTTTACACCATATTTTATCTTCAAATTCAGCTTTCTCCTGTGCTTCAAGTATAAAAGCTCCTTCTACCTGCTCTATTATCATCATTAAGTCCCTCATATTTTCCCCTTCTCCTCCAATCTCTATGCTTCACCTGAGTCCTGTATTTGAAGATCAAACCTTCTGTTCAGCTCTGGCCATTCCAACAGGAACATTTGAAATTCCCCTGGTTCATTGAAAGTCCATCTTTTTCCCTGACAGAGGACATTCAGTTTTGCTGAGTAGTTGATTCTCGGTTGCATTCTAAGCTCTTTTGCCTTCTGTTATATAATATTCCAAGCCCTACGAGCTTCCAGTGTAGTTGCTGCTAAGTCTTGTGTGATCCTGACTGCAGCTCCACGGTATTTGAATTGTGTCCTTCTGGCTGCTTGTAATATTTTCTCTTTGACTTAGGAGTTCTGGAATTTGGCTATAATATTCCTAGGGGTTGGTTTTTTGGGATCTCTTTCTTGGGGGGGGATCAGTGGATTCTCTCCATTTCTATTTTGCCCTCTGCTTCTAGGATATCAGGACAATTTTCCTGTAGTAATTCTTTGAAAATGATGTCAAGGCTCTTTTCCTGATCATGACTTTCAGGTATTCCAATAATTTTTAAATTATCTTTCCTAAGTCTGTTTTCCATATCAGTTGTTTTTTCAATGAGATGTTTCACATTTTCTTCTAATTTTTCATTTTTTTGGTTTTGAAGTAATGAGTCCTGATTTCTAGTAAATTCATCAGTCTCCCTGAATTCTATTCTTTGTCTGAAGAATTTGTTTTCCTCAGAGAGTTTTCCTATCTCTTTTTCTATCTGGCCAGTTTTGCTTTTTAAAGCATTCTTTTCCTTAATAACTTTTTCAACTGTTTTATCCATTTGACCTAAGCTGGTTTTTAGCATGCTATTTTCTTCAGCATTTTTTGGATTTCCTTGACTAGGCTGCTGACTTCATTTTCATGTTTTTCCTGCATCTCTCTCATTTCTTTTCCCAGTTTTTCTTCTAACTCCCTCATTTGATTTTCAAAGTCTTTTTTGAGCTCTGTCATAGCCTGATCCAAATTTCTGTTTTTCTTGGAGTCTTTAGATGCAGGAGCTTGTGTTTCCTCATCTTCAGACTGAGTATATTGATCCTTCTTGGGATCATAGATAATGTATTTCTTAATGGTGTTCCTCTTGTTTCTCTGCTTGCTCATTTTCCCAGCCTAAGCCTGTTTTTGGGGTGCTTTCTGAGCTTTTGGGACACTCCCACAAGGATCTCAGTGTGTGAGGTTCTGTCCTCCCTCCTGGTCTATGAATGATCATATGCGCCCCCCTCTGCAACAGGGCAGAGGTGGCAGGGGCCCCTGCTGTTCTATGGGGGGCCCTGTTGGGGGCGGGGGGAAGAGGCTTGGCGGTCACTTAGAGGGGGAAACATAATCACCTTATAAGGGAATGTTACAGAACTCGGCCCCTCATTGAGTAAGAGTTCATGGGAGGGAGGACAGAGGGGATAAAAGTGTCTGCTGAGAGGTTGGAGAGAGCGGGATGTGATCACAGAAGAATAAAGACTCATTATCCACCTCAGGCGCTCTGTCTGGTTCTTCCCCCATCAAAGAGTGGGGGCCGGAGGTACCCCGAAGACTCATCATGCGTTGGACTGGTGAGTAAGAGGACGGACTAGCATAAAGAAGCCGGTGTTGTAAATAAAAACCCGCCAAGTGGCACCCGGAACAGGGACCTGATTTTGCTAGGGAACGTCTGAATCCGCTGGTCGGATTCTCCAGACAGCCTAGGTCGTTTCCGACCGGGAGGAAGGAGAGGGCGTTTACTCTCAGATATTGCCTGAAGGACATATCCCTATTGTGTTGACCATGCTTCCTTTCTCTTCCCTTTCTCCTTCTGCTCTAATCACGCTCCTTGCCGTGCTGGCCTGTCTGATTGTGCCCTGCTGCCTCCTTCTCTTTTGCCGAACGGGAACTTTCCAGTTCTGCCACCTGTTAGGATTGCAGCCTCGGCTAGTAGACAGCATGGGGGGCCGGAATAGTATTCCTGCCTTTCAGCCGGAGGAGAAAGGGGTCGTTGCAGCGCAGCTTTATAAACTCTGCGCTAAGCATGGCTGTAAATTACCTATCAAGACGTGCCGTGCTTTTGTTGAGAATATCTGGAACATCTGCCCTTGGGTGCAACATAGTGGGATCCAACCAGATAAATGGAAGGTGGTAGGGCAGCAGATGGCCTCCTATGATGACACCTGCCCGGGAAAACTGACCCCTGAGGATTTTACAGTGTATAAGATAGTGGATGCAGCCCTGCATCCCCAGAAGGTGACTTTGGCACGACCAATCAGCACTCAGGTGGGTAGCTCGTTGGCGGGATCGGATTCAGAGAGCTCAGAGGAAGAGGGAAGGCCACCCCCTCCCCTGTATCCATGGGAGGAACTTAGAAGAAACAATGGGGGAACAAGGGGCCCCCAGGGAGAAGAAAATGCCGCATGCCCCTCCTTACCGAGACAGAATGAAAAGGGGGAGGGTGATGAATGTGGCACACTTAGAGATTCAGGGCCGGAAGTTTCCGAGCGCGGGAAGGGAGGGGTGCAAACAGTCCTTAGGGGTGGCAGGAAGAGGAGCGTGAGTAGGTGGGACCGGGAGGCTGCTGACGAGGAGGGAGAAGTCCGCGCTGATTGGACAGCTGCCGCGCCCCAGACTTGGCGGCCCAGCCAGGAAACAGAGGCAAAAAATCCCCCGTGTTCCTTGTCCGCCCTTCAGAGATCCCCTCAAGGGCTCCGCCCATCCGGCCTACTTGCCACCAGTGCCTCCATAGCAATAGAGAAAGGGGAGGAGGTGGACTGGGATGACTGGGGCCTCTACCCGGTATTTACGGACCCCCTTACTGGAGCCCGAGACTACCGCCCTGTCCCTTTTAAGATGCTTAAGGAACTTAAGGAGGCCGTGACTAAATACTGCCCAAGCTCCCCTTATGTAAAAAGACTGATGCAAAACCTCTTTGCTACGCACCCTTGGACCCCTGCTGACTTTGACGAAATTGCAGCCGCGTGCCTGGATGCCTCCTCATATTTAGCTTTTAAGGCTCAGGCCCGCAGAGAGGCCTCTAAGCTGGCAAAATCCCGGGGTTATACTCCCCTGGATTTAGCCATTGACCTCCTGTGTGGAACTGGAGCCTATACTGACCCTGCTGTTCAGGCCCGGTATGGCCAGTTTGAGCTAGAGACTGTTAAAGAAACACATGTTGCAGCTTGGGATAAGATTGGAGCCATGAAAGGGGGGAGAGCCACACAGAAGTTGGTTGGGCTGAAGCAGAGAGCAGATCAGACACCCCTCTCATTTGTGAACGAGGTTAAAGAGACAGTGACTCGTATAATGGGAGACACCCCGGGATCTGATCTACTTATGAGACAATTGATTAAAGAGGGACTTCGCCCCAAAGGGATCGCAGCCATTAGCAGCCTTCCCCCCGACGCTTCATTAGAAGAAATTGTTGACAAATTGCTGGACATGCCCAGCGAGGATTCAATTCAAGCCTTAGTGACTGCCATGGAGAATCGGGAGGATAGCCTCCTGACCGCCCTTCGCGGTATGCAGGTGAGACCCACCTGTTTTGGGTGCGGAAAGCCAGGGCACCTCAAAGCACAGTGCAGGCAGCGGCCCCCCTCCACTTCAGTTCCGACCTGTTATTCCTGTGGAAAGCCAGGTCACATAGCCAGGTTCTGCCGATCCAAAGGGAAGTCGGGAAAAGGGAAAGGGAGGGGCCCGGCCGCGGGGCCCCCCCCCCGTGCTCGAAGACAGCGGCCCCATTACTGTGACTATCCCCGTGAGGGTTGACTATAGAGAAGGGACACAGCAGAGAGAGATCGGGCCTTGGGAAACCTCGATGATTCCCATCGAGCTAAATATTTTCCCAGCGCTCATCACAGGGGCTGAGAGATGTGTGGACTTAGTCACCCATACCCAGGTCATTTTTGGTCCCGGAAGTCCCACATCCGTAAGGGTCACAAACCCCCACCCCTTTCCCACCTTGGTAAAACAGGGCCAAGAGGTGGGAAAGGCGCTGCCCTTGCGGGCCCCTCCCGCTCATGTGAACTGGGTCCACCCGGTCAGCTCTGGGTGACCACTGTTAACCGTCACGGTGGAAAATCAGAAGCTCGAAGGGATAATTGACACTGGAGCCGATTGCTCTGTCATAAATAGGGGACAGTGGAGGCGCGAGTGGCCACTCCTACAGAGCCCTCAAGCAGTGACGGGGGTGGGGGGCAATAGATCTGCCATGAAAGCAGCACACGCCTTACGGTGGTCAGCTTTGGAAGAATCTGGACTCTTCACCCCACTGTGCCTACCCGACCTCCCTTATGCATTATGGGGTAGAGATATCTTGAGCCAGCTTAACCTGACACTTGCCACCCCTGATAGCCTGCGGGGAAATTAATTGGGGCCACTCTAGAGATGAGCTTTTCCCCCAGAATAACATGGATTAATAAGAAACCTATTTGGGTTGAGCAGTGGCCCCTGACAAAAGAAAAGCTCATCGCCCTCACAGACATAGTAATGACCCTCCTGCGCGAGAACAAAGTGGAACCGTCCCTTAGCCCGTATAACTCCCCCGTCTTTGTCATAAAAAAGAAAGGGGGGAGTTGGAGAATGTTGATTGATCTTCGGGCAGTAAATGCCAACATGGTACCCATGGGGACCCTCCAACCTGGTCTCCCTATGCCCACTGCAGTCCCGCAAGGGTGGACTATTATAGTGATTGATGTTAAAGACTGCTTCTATAGCATTCCCCTCCACCCGGAGGACAAAGAAAAATTTGCCTTTTCCCTCCCCGCGATCAATTTCCAAGCCCCCAGTAAACGTTATCAGTTCACCATCCTACCGCAGGGAATGGCCAATAGCCCCACCCTGTGCCAGCTTTACATGGATACTCTGCTACATCCTATCAGAAAAGAATTCCCGAATTGCATGCTCATACATTACATGGATGATATCTTGATTGCAGCACCTTCTGTGACGGGGGCTCGGGCTTGCTTGCAACGCACCACCCATGTCCTCCGCAAGAAGGGGCTTCACATAGCCCCGGAAAAGGTACAGATGGATTTCCCCTATGATTACTTGGGGCATAGGATTTTTCCGGGAAAGATTAGTAGGGCACTTCCTCCGATCAACGTCGAGGGATACACTACTCTTAATGATTTTCAGAGGCTTGTTGGCGCCATACAGTGGCTGCGTCCCGCTATGCCCCTCCCATCCTCCTTAATGCAACCTCTATATGATGTCCTTAAAGGCGACTCCCATCTGTCATCCCCTAGAAGTTGGACCCCCCAGGCAAGACAGGCGCTCTCGGAAATTTTCCGCAGAACCTCTTCCTTCTTGGTTCAATACGACCCGGAGTCGCCTGTCCTCTTCCACACACTGGGGGACAGTTCCCTGGGCTGGGGATGTTTATTCCAGAGACATGGATGCCTTGAATGGCTATACCCCCGGACCACTAAGAGCATCATCCGGGACCGGTGGGAGGCCCTGGCCTTATTTTGCCTTCAGGCCTCAGAGCGATGCCAGCATCTCTTTGGCCTCTTGCCTGTCCTCAACTTTACCCTCCCAGAGGAGGTGACCCACTCACTAGTTGATAGATCTATCGCTTGGGCCACTGTCCTGACTACCCTCTCTCAGACCAGACTCACGCCACCTCCCGTGGTTAGAGTGTTCGCTGAACTGCACCTTTCCCGCCCGCGCCCTCTAGTGTCCCCAGAACCAGTGACCGGCCCTAATGTCTTCACTGACGCTACCAGGTTGGGCCGTGCTGTGGTCCATGACCCTGCTAGACCCGCCACCTGGATTTTTGATACCCCCTTTGACTCCACTCAGAAGAATGAACTATATGCTATACTTCAGGCTTTCCGTCTCTACAGAGACACCCCTTTTAATCTTATTACTGACAGTATGTATTGTGCCATGCTAATCCCTCGTTCAGAAGATGCCTTCATTTCCTCGACTTCTTCCATTAGCCCACTCCTTATACAGCTGCAATCCTCCCTCCGTGATAGAAACCACCCCCTGTTTGTTCTTCACGTGCGCTCTCACGTTTCTTCCACCGGCCCCATATTCCAGGGCAATGCGGAGGCAGATAGGGCTCTCTTGTTAAACCTGTCCACACCTGCCCAGCTGGCACATGGTAAGTATCACTTGTCATCCAGGTCGCTCCGGCGCCTATACAGCATTCCCCGGAAGGAGGCTCGCCAAATTGTGCGCTCCTGCACTTCTTGTGCTCCCTTTAGACAAGCCCTCCCCGCAGAGGGGTCTAACCCACGTGGGGACGGCCCCAATGCTCTTTGACAGATGGACATTACTCACCTGGGTCGTAAGTACATCCATGTCTCGGTGGACACCTTCTCCTCCTTCACCTTCGCCTCTCTACAGCCAGGAGAAGCGGTTAAACACGTTCTCTCACATCTATATGCCCAGATGGCTGTCTTAGGCGTCCCCTCGGCTATCAAAACCGATAATGGGCCTGCCTACACCTCGAGAGCCTTTGCTTCCTTTTGCAAAGAATTTTCCATTTCCCATTCCACCGGGATCCCTTACAATCCCACTGGCCAAGCTTTGGTAGAAAGAGCAAATCGCACACTCAAAACTACGCTTTTTAAACAGAAAGGGGGAGTTGGCAGGTCACTGACCCATTCAGACCTGTCTCAGGTACTATTTACCATGAATTTCCTACAAGTCAGGGATGACGGCACTACAGCCGCCCAGAGATTTTTCTCCCCAAAAGGACATGCTAAGAAAGAACCAACGCTCCTGCCCTCTCCCACCAAGGCCCTACCAGGCTCTAAAGTCATGTGGAGAGATGAAGAGGGAGGTTGGCATGGCCCTGTAACAGTAAAGAACAGAAGACAGGGCCACCTGTCATTTCATCCCGAGGATAAGATAGAAGAGCCAGAAAGATGGCTCCCTGTTTACAAGATAAGAGACCTTGATTAATGCCCAACCCTATGGGGTGAGAGGAATTTCTTCCTTTTTCAGGCCTTCTGATCGTCGTAGGGATCCTTGTAGGTGCTCCATCTGAAGGAAATCCGACATGGGGAATACTCCGAGTTATTCCCTCTCCCCTCCGGTAGCACGGAACTCCCCGATCTACCCTCGCCTGCTAGTGACCAATACATCGATGGGGCTCCCTTCTGCATATATGGACCCCGCTGAAGCACCGGTCCAGAACTCCTTCTGCTGGGACCTGAACAACTCCCTATGTTTCGACATCGGGGAAGAAAATTGGTCCTGGAACTTCAACTCCACAGGGCAGAACGATTTTAACTATAGCACTGCCCCGACTGACCCCTGCGTCGGCCTTTTCCCGCAGACGACTGTCAGCCCAGCAGGGACAAAAAAGGGGACCCAGCTCCCAGGCCTTCTGGGTTGGCGACCCCTGGTGAATCAAACTCAACGGGACTTCACGATTCCTCGGTGGGGCCCCTCATGTGTGGCCACAGGGGAAGACATCGAGGATCCCATACCATGGAGGGATTGCCAGATGGCGGGAGGATACCCCCTTGAGGGTGAACAAGGACGCTGATTCTGGGAATCACCCTACTTGTTGTCTGTTTCTGCCGCCTAGCTAGGCGACAGAGGGGCTATATGCTTCTTACTCAGAAAGCCTTCATGGCATGGAGACGGGGGAGGATCCCCAAGTCTGGCTAGCCACCATGCATGACATGTGACACCTAGGGGTAAGACGAGGTAAACCCCAAGACGGGCAACCTCTCCTAACCCAGCCACCTAAGACAGGCCCTGAGGGTGTCGGGCGCCTAGGACGGGCAAGGTCCTGGGTTGAAGGAGATGACCTAAGACAGGGTTCCTCGCCCCCGGCTATCAGAGGCCAGTAGAAATGACACCGCTTAAGGCTAACCTCAGCACCGCTTAAGGTCACACCAAGTGATAACCTTGTAAAACAGAAAGGGGGAGATGTTGGGGGCGGGGGGAAGAGGCTTGGCGGTCGCTTAGAGGGGGAAACATAATCACCTTATAAGGGAATGTTACAGAACTCGGCCCCTCATTGAGTAAGAGTTCATGGGAGGGAGGACAGAGGGGATAAAAGTGTCTGCTGAGAGGTTGGAGAGAGCGGGATGTGATCACAGAAGAATAAAGACTCATTATCCACCTCAGGCGCTCTGTCTGGTTCTTCCCCCATCAAAGAGTGGGGGCCGGAGGTACCCCGAAGACTCATCATGCGTTGGACTGGTGAGTAAGAGGACGGACTAGCATAAAGAAGCCGGTGTTGTAAATAAAAACCCGGCAGGGCCCTAGACTGTGATCAAGATCTGAATGTGTTCAGAGCTCCAGAGTCCTGTTCCAGGGGCAGAGGACAGAGCTCTGCAGTTTCTCTTCACTCCCCTCCCTCAGCTCAATGGGCTCATGCCCTGGGGGCTCCTGCTTACAGGCTATGCCTGCTTCTGTTTCCTGGATCTGGAATGCAGTGTCCATGCTTCCTGCTGTGTGCCCTGAGGGCTGGGCTTCACATGCTCGCTCTGTCAGAGGTCCCCCCACTGTTCCCCCAATTTGTGCCCTGTGCTCCCCAGGGTGTAGCTCAGGAAACTGCCCTCGCGCCCTGGGGCTGCCTCCGGGAGGCTGAAGTTCTTTCACTCTGGCAGGTCAACCCTCTGGTGGGCCGCCCCTCCAACCCCAGGGAGCAGAGCCTTTCTGCTCTTTTCCAGGTTACCTTGGGTAGGAGGACTGCCTCACTGGGTCCCTCTGTGGGTTCTGTCTCTCGAAAATTTAGTTAAAGTCCTTAGTTTCAAAGATTTATGAGACAGCGCCTAAGACACGATCTGCTCTTGTCGCCATCTTGGCTCTGCCCCTCCTAAATGTTTTCTAACCTCATCTCTCAACTAAAACTACTCTCTTCAAAATGACAAATGATGTCGTTTTCCTCATCCTTTTGCAAAGTTTTATTAATATACATATACAGTTTCTCTAGGTATCCCTCCCAGAGAACCATCCATATAACAAATCATATATTTTTTTTTAAAAAAGCAAAACTGATCAATACATTGAAAAACTCTGAAAATATGTGCAATTTATTTATCATACCTGTAGACCTTCCATGTCTGCAAAGGAAGGGAGTATGTGTGGGGTGGGGTGGGGATACTTGAGAAATGGATTTTCCATCATTGAAGATCTTTTATTAAGCAGAAATTGTGAGGAAAACCCTTCATGAACTGTTAAGTGCTACATAAATGTGAATGTGTGCAATATTAAACCCAAGGAATTAATCTCTAGTACTCTAATTTCAGGCATCAGCATGAGACATAATTTTAGGTTTTTTTTTTTTTTTGCAAGGCAGATGGGGTTTAAATGGCTTGCCCAAGGCCACACAGCTAGATAATTATTAAGTGTATGAGACCGGATTTGAACCCAAGTACTCCTGACTCCAGGGCCAGTGCTTTATCCACTGCGCCACCTAGCCGCCCCAAGACGTAATTTTAGACAGGAAAAGCTTTTCTGGAATCTTTGAACTTATGTATGGAACTATCTTCTTTAACCACTTATAGTCATAGTTTTTTGAGTGTTTAGTAGTGATGAACTTGCATGACTTTAGAACTCTCACTTCTAAGAACTCAATTTGCTTTTTCTTAAAAGCAGAAAATCTGCAGCTACATGACTTATCTCTCAGATCACCAAAGTTCTCAAATTCCAACTTTAAGTATAGGGGCACCCAGTGCATTCCTCCATCTCTAGTCATTGTGGAAACTTTAGATCCTAGCCACCCCTTGTCATCCCTGTAACTTAAGACACAACACTATCCTTAAAATAATTTCAAGATAATGATTGCTGTTGTTCTTATTCACAGAGATTACTCCAGATCAGTCAGTGAATGTCTCCAATTCCTCTCATGTTTTTTTTTTTTTTTAGGTTTTTTTGCAAGGCAAATGGGGTTAAGTGGCTTGCCCAAGGCCACACAGCTAGGTAATTATTAAGTGTCTGAGACTGAATTTGAACCCAGGTACTCCTGACTCCAAGGTTGGTGCTTTATCCACTACGCCACCTAGCCACCCCTCCTCTCATGTTTTACTGGAAATACTCTTTAGCTAACGCTCCCTTGTTGCTTCAGATTGTTTAGAATTTTCTAGATTTTGGTATGTAAAAGGAAGATACAAATAGCTTCCTGGAAGGAAAGAAAGTTGAAAACAGATCAAAATGAGTCCTTGTGGGCTTTGTATTGTGTGACCTTAAATAAAACAGAGATTGGTGCAATTGATTCCTTCTAGTTTGATATAAGTGGCTGTGATGGGAACTTTGCCAAGAAAAATGATTAAGGCTCAAGAAATTCAATGGGAATCTAATCCCCAGCACCCACATGTTCCTACCTGCTCATACATTACCACCTCCTTGCCCCCGAAGGGGCTTTTCCTCTCTTCCCTCTCCCTGGTAGTTGTTTGTCCTTCCTGTCATAGTGGTGACAAGTTGTCAAATACCAAGCTGAAGAATGAGATTGAATTTGTTTCCCTTGAGACCTGATGGGAAAGTTGGCCAAGGAAAATAGAAGCATTCTTATTCCTAATTATTTTGGCAGCTCAGCCTGGGACTAAAAGCATCTTCTATCTCTTCTTTTTAATGGAGGTAGAAAGAAGGAGGGGAAAGGCTATGTTTACACAAGTAAGCAAAGTATGCATTAGCTACATAATTCAAGTAAATCAGTGATCTAATTATAATTGACATGTATAGTGTTTTAAAGTTTATAATAATATCCCATTTGAGGATTATCAACTATGTGAGATAAGTCATATAGGTGTTATCACCCCATTTTAAAAGATAACTTTCTAGAAGAAAAACCATAGCTTTATTTACCAAGATCATCCATTATTCCAATGAATTTCAATTTCTTTTGCATAATAGGCTCTCCTTTTTTCTCTCATTTACTTCTAATTTCCTCCAATGACATTTGGTACCCTTAGATTATATCTATACATATAAAATGAATTGAAGAATTGAAGGAAATATCTGGGATAATCAAATATATTTTCCACTCCACTGTAATTACAGTCAACTTCTGATTGTTTCATGGATAATTATCTAGTTTCTGGATTACTCAAGCTCCTTGCTTAGATTTTCCCTCTTACAATTATTCAAGAAACATTTACTAGATGGAAAACACTGGTACATGCTGAGAAAGATATCAAGATGAAATTTGAGCTGGTCTCTGCCTTCAGGGATTTTCCACTATAATGGAGAATTAATATAGCACAGAAAAATCCGAGGGCCATGGTTCAAAGTCCTACTATTAATACTTCTTGATACTTAAACAAGTCATTTAGCCTCAGTTTCCACAATTGCAAAATAAGAGAATTGGCCTAGAGGCTTCTGAAGTCTCTTAAAGCTCTGGTTCTATAATCCTATTATCTTCAGGCAGCCAAGAACTAGTCACTAAATCTCCTTGACCCTCAGTCTCCAACCTGAGGGCAGGAGCTACTTTGTTTTTGCCTTCATTTCCCTAGTACCTAGTACTTATTAAATTCTTAATAAATGCTCATCAGAAAGTTGCTCAGAAAGTTATCTTTCTTGTTCTGGGTCTTAGGATCATTTAGAAATGATATTGAGCATTCATTAAGAATTTATTAAGTGCTAGGCAATGGGGAAACAAAGTCAAAAACAAAATAATTCCCACCTCAGGGAACTCACATTTCCGTGGGTTACTGGTTTTTTAATTTTTTTTTGCCCTACTCTGTCAGTGTCTTTATTTTACCTATGGAAATGTGAATAGTATATAAAAACTGACATGCTCAAAGGATTAATACTATTCTAAAGAGGTTTCAACAAAGATGATTGCAGTGGATGGAGTGCTGGACAGGCTTGGAGTCAGGAAGATGAATCTTCCTGAGTTCAGATCTAGCCTTAGACACTTATTAACTACATGATCCTTCAACAAATCATTTAACCTGTTTGTCTCATTTTCTCACCTGTAAAATGAACTGGAGAAGGAAATGGCAAACAACTCCAGTATCTTTGCCAAGAAAACCATAAATGGGTTAAGAAAAATCAGACAGAACTGAAAAACAATTGAACAACAACAAAAAAAGAATTTCTATATTCACTGAAAATGAAATACTGATTAATTTTTGGTAGAAGGACACTTATACCTAGGAACATCAAGAAAAGCTTCCTATATGATGTACTGTTTGAGCATATGCCATGAAACATGTCTTGTTTCTTTTTTTTTCTATAAGGCAATGGGGTTAAGTGATTTGCCCAAGGTCACACAGCTAGATTAATGTGTCTGAGGCTGAATTTGAACTCAAGTCCTCCTAACTCCAGGGCAGTGCTTTATCTGCTGCACCACCTAGCTTCCCCCCATGTCTTGCTTCAATTCTTTATTATAAATCTATTCCTGAATTTGAAATTAGAATCTCTGGTCAGCAAATTACAGCTTTTCCCAAAGGTCCCAGATGTCTCATGGGGATCACAAATCTTATAATACAAACTGGCTTAGATCCATGAAGATCCATACGTTTTCTAATACAATTGACAAAAGTAACTTAGGCAGAAAGCTGGCAGACTAGTGGCTATTAAATTTATTGCTCTTATGAGAACAGCCCGTGAATTTGTGATTATTAAAGGAAAGAGGTATGTGGAATATGAAAGGAGGACTGCTTTTGAAAGGTAAGTGTGAACACAAAGATTTGCTCTGCAAATGTCAAGAGTAATTACAGTCCAACTTCTGATTGTTTCATGGATAATAATGCAGTTTCTTGCTGAGATTTTCCCTCTTATAATCAACGTTTGAGTTTTTCTACTGCCCATTGGCATCCACACAGGGTTAGGAAAATCAAAGAATTAAATGAACTTCAGAATTGTCAGGAACATGTGGCCATCTAGCCCAAACTCACTCCTGAAAGATGATCCCCTTCACAACTTAACTGGAAATCCTCTAGCCTTTGCTTAAAGGACTTTAGTGAAGGGAATCCTACTTTCTCAGCTATTATTTATGTTGGTTCTTGTCCTTTGTTATCAAAGAAGACCAAAATGACATCACTATGTTTGGGACAAATTACAGTGTATCTGACTGAGATTGAGCAGATCAACATGAGCTCAGAATGCTCTACCACAAGTTGGGCACATATAGTTCATGTGAACACCTGGGGTAGGTGCTCTAAATTTAAGGATGTCATGTTTCCTTTTAGTTTCTTCAATTCTGTCCGTTTTATAGAGCACAGCCCCCCTCACTGATGAGGGCATGCCATGCTGGTTGGTCCTGTGCTAATGTCTCCCACACTGTACATTCAATTCTAAAGTTCTTTAATGAGACCTTTAGAGTGCCTTTGGTATCACTTCTTTGGACCTCTTTGTGAGCACCTGCCCTGTGTGAGTTCTCCAAAGAGTAGTTTTTTTGGCAAGCATTCGCCTGGCATTCTAACAACAAGTCCAGCCCATTGTATTTGCACTCTCTGTAGTAATGTCAGAATGCTAGACAGTTTAGCTCGAGAAAGGACCTCAGCATCTGGGATCTTCTCCTGCCAGGTGATCTTCAGAATCTTCCTAAGACAATTTAAATGGAAGTGATTCAGTTCCCTGGCATGGTGCTAGTAGACTGTCCAGGTTTCACAGGCATAAAGCAATGAGGTCAGCATAATGTATCTGTAGACCTTCAGTTTGACAGTCTCATATCTCTTCTCTCCCTCACTCTTTTTTTAAGGTTTTTGCAAGGCAAATGGGGTTAAGTGGCTTGCCCAAGGCCACACAGCTAGGTAATTATTAAGTGTCTGAGACCGGATTTGAACCCAGGTACTCCTGACTCCAAGGCTGGTGCTTTATCCACTATGCCACCTAGCCTCCCCCCTCACTTTCTTTTATGTGATTTATTTTTTTATTTCCAGTGTTTAGTACTTAGTAAGTCCTTAAAAAATATAGTCTTCATTAAATTGAACTGAGTCTGCTCTCATGCCCTTGAAGGCATAGGAATAGAATGTTGGACTTGGAATCATGGAGATTTGAATCTGAAATGTGCCTCAGACACTTAAAAGATGTTATAACTGTGGGCAAGTTATATTTCTAATGAGAATAATAATAACACCCACCTCACAGGGTTGTTGTGACCTCAAATGAGGTTATGCAATTCTCCAGGTGTGATTGGATCAGGATTGAGTAAAGCAGGAAGTCATCTTCTTAACCCTGGAGGTTATGCCACTTTTAGCACAGTCCAAAATCATATTAGTTTTTTTTTTGGCTGCCATAGCATACTATTGACTCATATTAAACTTATAGTCCATTGACAAACACTCCCAGATCTTAATCATGCTTCTTCCCTTTCCATTGTGAGATTGATTGAACAAAAATAAATAAACAAACAAGGTGAGTATTTACATTTCTCACTATTGACATTCATGGTATTAGGTTAAAACCAATATCCATTTTTGAATCATGACTCTATCCTCCAGTGCTAGCTATCTCTTCCAGTGTTATGTCATCCAAAGTTATGCATAAAGTTTTCTGATGGAAGTAAGGGGAAAAAAATGCAATTTGAAAGTGCAATTTGAAACTATTGCCTTACAGAACTTTCTGGTTGTGTTCATGAATTGTGATTTTCCATAGTATTTCTCTTCTCTTATTTTTCAGCCTATCCCCGGCCTGCTCCCCCCAAAAGGGAGATACACAGATAGACCAGAAGATAAAAGAGACAGACAGATAGATAAATAGATGGATGGATAGATACAGAGAGAGGAAGCAAGAGACACACACACAGAAAGAGACAGAGAGAAAACCATTTCCCTGTGATTAAGAAGACCTTGAATCTAGCGTTTTTTGGGAGAAGAAATTTGTGACATATATCTTAATTTAAACTTGAATTCAGATTTTAAGATACTCAAGGATTAGATCTACAGCTCTTTGAAACCTTCCATTATACCTAGGATGATGGTGAATACAGAACAGGCAATAAAAAAACAAACATACATGAAGAAGTTCAGGTGTGAAGCAAAAGAACTGATCCTAGAATTAAAAGACCCATCTTACACTTAGGAAAACCACTGAATTTTCAGTAGGACTCTTTTTTCCTTCTCTATGGAACTTTCATTATTCATTCTGCCAAGGTCATGCATCTAAGAATGAAGTTCTATTGACCAGTGTGGAATTCTCTTCCTTCTTATCACATTGTCTGAAGAGGGACTGAATATCAAATAAAGATAGCTTTGTTTTGCCTAGGCCAAAAAAAGAGGCTATTACATGAAGTGGAGAGGGGCTAGAATTAATAATAGTAATAGTAATAACAATAATTGATAGTAAAATCAATAATAATAATATCATTAATTTAGCACTTTAAGGTTTGTAAATTTCTTTACATGTGTTTATCTGGAAGTAAGAAGTGAGGAAGCATGTGGAGTTTGGATGAAAAGGTTTGAGGGAAAAGCTAGGGAGGAGATAGAGGTAATGAATGCTTTTGGCCATCATAGCTATTGCTGCCATGATAGTCCTGTGGCACAGACCAAGAGTCAAGGAACAAAAAAGTTGAGTGCCCAATTCATTTGGAATCCTGTGAATGAAAACAAGGAGTAAAGAGGGGTGGCCTGTCATTATGGCAGTTGAGCATAGCTGAATTTCATGTGAAGTGAGATAGAGGGAGAGTGAGTGTATTGCTACATTCCTTCATTGAGAGCAGATAGAACAGTGGAGTGTGGAGCAAGAGACATGTCCAGTTAGTGATGAACTTGGCCCTGGTTGAGAATCCATGAAGACAGTGAAGCCCATATTCCCTTCTTCCCTATCCTTGCATCCTTGATGATGATGTTTAATACAAAACTTCTCAGTTTTCTAAGGTTGTTCATAATAAATGATTTAGTTAATATTTTAACACCGGCTTACTCTAGATAAAAATAGGGATAGAGGATGGGCTTACAGTGCATAGAATTTGCAAATAAGGAAACATTATCAGCAAAAGTTGGCAACTTCTCTGTAACTATAGTCATCTATGGGGCTATCTAGAATACTGAGAAGTAAACTGTTTTGTTCAGAGTCATTTAATCACTATGTGCCCAAAGTGGGACTTGAACTCATAGCCTCTTGGCTTCCAGCTAGCTTCCTTTCCACTACAGCATACTGCTTCAAGATGAAAAATAAAACTTTTTTTTTCATTTGTGAGCATCATTATTGCAAGAAAGATGAAAATGAATTGTTGATAAATCTAGTTACCAAATTTGGGTTCAGGAGCAATGTGAAAGAATATTAAATTACTGATTTTAATGAAAGTTCAAAGTAGATAAAGCTGGGTTAAATAGGGAGTCAATTTCCATTGCTACTTGGCTGGACATTGGATCGTTGAGTCGTGATACTTTTTCCATTGCTTCCCTCTTTCCCTGAATGCAATATATGGTATAATAACAGTGTACAATACAATATACATGCATAGAGAACTCTCTAAGTAGGAGTAGAATTAAAGGTGGTAACTAGAAAATGTAGACCATATCTGGGATGAGGAATATCTGGTCAAGCCAGCAGTGCCCATATTTTAAAGTTAGGGACCAGATGAGAGAGTAAGTACCTCTCCCTTTCTCTTTTACTTTCAACCAATAACACCTCCAACTCAGGAAGAAGGTTACTCATAAAAGAGCAATAATTATATTTGCACCTTTTTCCTTAAATGTTGGTAAAGAAAGTGCTTTGTTATATAAAAGTTCTGTAGTCAATATAAGTGGTTATTATCCAAAAAAAGGAGTCAAATGTTAAATTGAATTGAGTAAGGTATAGGAATTATCCTCCAGATTCAAATTCTAGCAATAAGGAGTGACGGGTTAATCTTTCTATTGACCACTATTGGATTTGTAGGAGGAGTTTAAGTTGCCAAGTGTCTGATCTATTGTTTTTGATGTAAATTGAATAGAGGTCTCCTGTGGAATACCTCCATATAAACTTGGCTCTTGGTTGTTTACCATTTGGCTTAATGAATTGGATGAAGGCAGAGATAATATACTTGTTTGATTTGCAGATGATACAAAACTGGAAAGGGTAGTAAGTTCAGTGTATTTCAGAGTAACAATCCAAAAATATTTTGACAAGTTGGAACTTGGGGTTGAATTTAATAATAAGGATAAAGTTTTACATGTGGGTTCCAGAAATTGACTTTATAAGAACAAGGTAGGGGGAAATATGACTAGAAGGTAATTCATTTGAAAAAGATCTGAGGGTTTTAGTAGATGGCCATTTCAATATGTCAACAGTCAGAAATCATAGCCAAAAAACTGATGTTATATTAAACTATATTATGTGGTATATTGTCCAAGACTAGGTAGGCAATAGATTTATCATATTTTATTGTGGTCTGATCAAAGTGTCCTGTTTAGTTCTGGGGGCTGCATTTTAGAAATTACCTTGTTGAGTTGGAGAGTGTTCAGAGTATGACAAACAGGATGGCAAAAACCCTTAAGAACATGCTATATGAGGATCATATGAAAAAACTGGTAAAATTTACTTTAGAGAAGAGAAAACTTGGAGGAGACTTATTAGCTATCTTTAAGAACTGATTCACATTTCTAAGAATAAGAACCATTCCCTAGTTGATAAATAATTTAAGGGTATGAACAGGCAGTTCTCAAGGGAAGAAGCACAGGTTATCCATAGTCATATAAAAATGATGTTCCAAAAGAATACCTTTTAGAGAAATACAAATTAAATCAATTCTGAGCTTCTACTTCATAGGTATCAGATTGGCAAAGGTGACTCCCCCCCCAAAAAAAAGATATTTGGAGAAGTAGTGGGGAAACAGGCACATTCATACACTGCTGGTATGCTTGTAAATTGCTACAACCATTCTGGGAAGAAATTTGTTATTATACACAAAAAGATAATAAACAAAGAGATAAAGTTATGCTGAATATAAGGACAAACTCAGAAGATAATGGCCTCCCTGTTAATAGAGCTCTTCAAGTAGTAGATTCCTCCCCCAAATTAAAATTCCTTCCTTCTAAAAATTACATTATATTTATTTTGTATATATGTATATATTGTTTCCTTTGATGGAATGTAAGCTCTATAAGAGCAGAAGTTCATTTTTGTCTTTGTACTAAATTTGGCACATTAATTGCAATTAGATTGACAGACTGATGCAATGGTGTGTATTCTTTTGCAAGGAAGGATTGGAGTCAATGCAAGTTTGAAGTCTTCTATCACTCCGATATTTTGTGATTCTAAAACTTCATTTAGAAAAATTTGATTTAAAAAACTCCTCAAATCTCCAAATTCATTAAATAACTGAAGGAATTCAAGGATATCTTTTCTTAAGACAGGAGGAGTACAATTAGCTGTAAATGTGATAAACTTAAAGCAATCTACTTTTAATCTAGAAAATATGGAGACATCTTTATGACAGTATAGATTGATATTCTAGTTGAGGTGGGCTGATTCTGAAATCACATATGAAGAGGTCAAAATTCTTTTCAGGAAAATTTAGAAAATGTTATTATTATTATTATTATTATTATTATTATATCACACATAAAGATTGTAGACAACATTATATACAGATTATAACTGCCTATTTGAGATGACAAGAAAAGGAACATATATAAATACAAGATAGGTGATGTCATAAATGTGAATAAATGAACATGAGTGGAAAAAGTGAGAGTGCCTTTATCATAAGATACATTTTTATTTAAACTCTTGACTTGCTAGATAGGCTTGTCCATGTGGATAGCTATCTTCTCCCAGTCTCTGAAGAAGTATCTAAATGGAAGTGTAATTCCTCTAATATCTTAGGATAAAATATGCTTTATAGGTTCAAAGTTATTTAATAATACAATCATAAACTGAAAGAAAAACCATTGTAGTAAAATACAATTTGGAAAAAAAAAATCTGTTAATCTGCTCTATTTGGGGTACAAATTCAGGTAGGAGACAAAAAAGAACAATTATGCAATATCTAAGTAAACCTAAAATATATAAATATATTTGTGCTATGATTAAACATAGCTATAAAATGTATTTTCATTAATTTTATAAAATAGCACTCCTAGTAGGGTAAAGAATAAGAGTAGACTGTATATTGTATGAATTTATAATGTATTTTAATGAACAAGAAAAGATTAATTTGTTTATTAATGATTTTATGTTAAGTATGCCCTATAATAATTTTTACAAATACAACTGAAGTTTGTTACCTTTCATTATTTCACAGGATAAATATCACTCTCTGTCATAGCAAACTGTTTTGAATTTTATCACAATTCCAAATAAATGCTATTCTATTGTGAAAACATCTATATCAAATGTTTTACTAATACTACTAAAACATGGTACATAGGGTACTTCCCTAATATTTTAAAGTAATATAGAGGTAAATGCTTTGAAATGTTCCATTTGATAGCTATTAAACCTCATAAAAACTATTTTAATGCTTCATCATAGAATGGAGATGAATAAATATTGTAAGCTATGTTGTTGGGATGAAAATCCTATTAAGCAGGAATGGAAGATGTATTGGAAAAAATAAATAAGGGAAAATAGGATGGAATGATATTTAGTTAGTAATCATAACTGTGAAAACATTTGACAGCAAGCTTCTATGATAAAGGTCTGATTTCTCATATAGAAAGAATGGAGTTAAATTTATAAAAATAAAAGTCACTCTTTAATTGATTAATGGTCAAAGGATATGAACATGAACAGGTAGTTTTCAGATGGGAAAATCAAAACTATCTATAGTCATATGAAAAAATGCTCCTGTCCAGTACATTGTCTCAAGTCAAAATTGTCTGAAAAAATGTTCTATATAACTATTGATATGATAAATATCAATTTAGAAAATTCTGAGGTACCACCTCACACCTATGGATTGACTGATATGATAGAAAAGGAAATGTGGAGGAGAAGTGAGAAAATTGAAACACTAATGTCCTGTTGGTGGAATTGTGAACTGATTCAACCCTTCTATAGAGCAATTTAGAACTGTGCCCAAAGGTCTATAAAACTATGTGAATCCTTTGACCTAGCAGTAACAATATGAGAACTATTTCCCAAAGAGGTAAAAAAACAAAAAGGAAAAATGCCTGCTCTTTTTATGGTGGCAAAGAATTGGAAATTGAACAGATGTCCATCTATTGGGAATGGCTGAATGAGTTGTGGTATATAATTGTGATGGAATACTATTGTGCTATAAGAAACGCTAAGAGGGATGCTCCCAGAAATATCTGAAATACATATCTGGACTGATGAAAAGTGAAATGAGCAGATCCTGTAGAACATTATACACAGTAACAGCAATATTGTGTGATGATCAACTGTTAATAATTTATCTATTTTCAGCACTTCAATGATTCAAGAAAATTCTGAAGGACTTATGTTGAAAAATTCCATTTACCTACTGAATGAAGATGAAAGATACTATTTTTCACTTTCTTAACATGTCTAATATGCAAATGTTTTGCATGACTAGCACATGTATAGCTTTTCAAATAGCTTGCCCTTTCAATGAAGGGGGAGAAGAGGAAGAGAGAATTTGGAACTCAAAATAAAAATACTAATGTTAAAATTATATTTTATATGTAATTAGGGAAGATTTCTAAATTAATAATTTTTAAAAAAGAAGCAAAGAGGGATGTTTGGAAACCACATAGCAGAATGAGAAGGTAAAGTTAGGGAGCTTTGGGGGATTAAAAATAGGTGTGTTTGTCTTAGAAACAAGCCACAGAATTGGTTTTCATGGAAAGGACTGTTACCTATTTTCCCACCCTCTGATCCTTATTTTGCATAACTCTTGGGTCTAGGCTGTGACCTCTTTGGAGTTAGGCTTCATTATTGGAGCCTACTACCTTAGGCAGGTTTAATAGGTGCAAAAGTTATTATCAAAATAAAGTCAATAAATGGACAGCTAAAAACTATTTAGCACTTAATATGTGCCAGACACCATGATAAGTAGTATTTTTACATAATATAGCAAAAAACTGAGGGATCACTTTAACCTCTAATGCAACCTACTAAAGTAGGATCATCCTTGGAGTACATGTAGATGAAACTGGAAGGAGAACAACAAATAGATATAAAATTGAATTGATATACATAGTTCCTGTACTGATCAATTTTTTTAAAATCAACAATGATAGTGTAAAACCCCATCTCAGGACAAGAAACACTGTGTAAAATGGCAATGGGTCATGTCACTTAATGTGAACTTGGAGCTGAGAAAACACAGAAAGAAGATATTTGCTAGGGACAAGAAGATTTTACCCAGAGATTTTTTTTTACCATATAGCACATTTATTTTGTTTTTATTTAAAAAAAACTTTCATTATTGCCTTTTGCTTTCACGTGTCCTTTCATCTTAAATTTCATTATTACTTTGAGTTATTTGATAGTTATACTTCCCAGCCCCTACATGGTAATTTACTTAAACAGTAACATTCTTTCTGTTTTTTGATGCTTTTATCTCCATTTGATCTACCTTCCTAGACCCTTTTGACAGGGAGGTGATCGCTTTGTTTTTATTTTTAGCTCTCAAGAACGATAGCATTAAAAAAAACTCCAACCAAATACTTGTTTTTTTCCCCCTAGAAGTATGTTAGTTAATTTTATATTATCTCCATTTAACTTTTTAATGCTTCTTCCATTTGAAAGATTGAAAGTAAAAACTGCACTCCCTGGTGATGTTCAGGGAGAATTAGCCCCTCTGTGCAAAGGCTTGCTGAGTTCTTTTCAGGGTTCCTTATCTGTCTTTGGTGTCCACCTTTCATCCAACCCTCAAGTGGTTTCAAGAAATTGTATTATGAGTAGCAGCCTTATCCTGGTAAAACTATCTCAGCAGATGGGCTAAACCAGAATGAGAGTAACCAACAGACTTCAAACCTACTGATACCTTAGAGGATTGTCTACCCAGGTGAAGACTTCCCCCAGTGGAATGGGAAGATTAGAACAATTTATTCTAATGGCTATAGTTAGAGCTGGTTCATATATCAAACATGCCAAGGCCACCTATTATATCCCAATCATCTCCAGTCATTTTGTGGTCTTGCACTGGATTTCGATAACTTGGAAAGAGAAGGTGGGACTAATGACTTTGTGCAACATATGCATCCCTTAAATCCAATTCATGGACAAATTAAATCATCAACCCATAATGTCTTGAATGTTATCCTCTTGTTGAAAAGTCATTCATTCTCATTGATGAATAGGCTCTGCTTTGTAGGATAGACTATTTTGGAGTGGCATCTCAATTTCTTTTTTTTTTTTTAGAAGATCATATTCCAAGAACATTCTTTCTGGCTTTCATTTCTGGCTTCCATGGATTGATTTCCCTTAAAAGTTAAGGACCTCTTTTTTTTATACATTTGTAATATTTCTTGTTTGATATTGAAATTCTGAAGTTTGTGATTGGAGAATAGGGTTTCACTCCATCGACAATCTATCAATTATGACATTTGTCTCTTTTATCAGTACTTTTATCAGTACTATTCTTATAGTATATGATGCACTAGGATTTTCATTTAATCATTTTTTCCCCCCATGGAGTTCCATAAACTCAAACGATTACTTTGAATTGTATAGAACTCATGTGTTTTCCTAATGTTACTATTCTCTGATACTTTGTTGATGAATTTTAGCCAAATCCATATTTTGTAATTGCATATCTGACTTTGATTTTTCTCTGAGCCTGTGTTGCCATGGAGAAAGTCTCTTTTGTGTTTTATAATTGTCTATTCTCATTTTTGTTGTATTGATTTCTTCTTTGAAGAACAATCTATTACAAATTTAGTCCTAATTTCTGTACTTGTTTTTTCTTTTAATTTTTACATTTTCTTTGAACCAATCCAAATTGTTGTTCATTATTTATGGGAGAACATAGAGTTTGTTTTCTTTTCTTACATCATTGACCATTGGACATTTTTTAGCCATTTTCTGACATGGTATAACATTTTTTTTTTGTAAGGCAAATGGGGTTAAGTGGCTTGCCCAAGGCCACACAGCTAGGTAATTATTAAGTGTCTGAGGCCGGATTTGAACTCAGGTCCTCCTGACTCCAGGGCCGGTGCTCTATCCACTGCGCCACCTAGCTGCCCCTATGGTATAACATTTCTTCATTATTCTGTGAACTTTTTTGATTTCCTTGCTTAGTTTTCCTTCTGTCTTTATGAGTCATTTAGATGGGTTTTCTGTCTGGGTGATAGCTTATCTCTGAGCTTTCTATATCACTTTTGTTATGGTATACTCCACCCTTCTTATTAATTGACAAAATGTTAAGGACTTAAATACTATTTGGCTTTTCTTTCATCCATAGTGTTTGTTTTTTCTCTTGTCCAAACCATGAGAATTGTATAATTAAAGAGCTCTTTTTGAGTATTAAGAGTATCTGGTTGCTTCCTTGCCACATGGGTATTTCATATGAGTACTCTACAGCTGGTTTTGTACTGTTTGGTTCTCTTTTTTCCCCTCAGAATGGAAGGTCAGCTCTGTTTTACTGGAACTCACCTCACCCTCTATAGCTATTTATTCCCTTTCATCTAGTGACTAAATAAAGTCAATGTTTTCCACTTTATCCTAGCCTCCCTTCTCATTAAAAGATGGATTTATGTATGTGTGTGTTTGTGTGTATGTGTGTGTGTGTGTGTGTGTGTTTGTGTCACACTTGGTCACTAATAAGAGATTGATAGATGCCTATGCATTCAAAGCTGGAAATTAAAGTGCATGTATGATCAGTTGCATGAATTATGTATGGGATAGACTGAGAAAGGCTTGGGATATGGATTTGTCCCTTAGTCTTGTAGTTCCAGAAGTTGTAGATTATATGGAGCTATTTCCCATTGTCTTTTGTTCTTACTGCAATTTTGATTATTATCTATATATATCATTTATTGATTCAAAATATAGGGTTTGAGAATTATGCTGAGAATTTTTTTCCCATTATGTTTTGTTTCTTTTTTGACTTTTAAAAACTTTGATTGAAAGGAAGATTCCAAAGGAAAAATAGTAGATGGTACTTTTTCTGACAAAGGATAAAGAGAATCTTACAGCAATGATAAATTATATGCCTGATTTCTAATCGCTATATAATCATTACAAGAATTTGCCACATATGACCACTGAGAATTTTAATGAAAACTTGGAAAGTATATAGCACAGACTTTTCTGTACATCAGCATAGTCATAAAACATATGAACTTAAAATTTTCTTTTTGTTGATATACGTGAAAAAGTATTTGGGTAAAAAAAATTAAGCTTTAAATGTCTTATCCAAATAAGGTGTTTCCCCACACATATTAAAATCATGTAAAATTTTATGACAGATGAATCTCAGAGATAAATTTCTCCAAATCTGATGAATGTCAGCCTCAAAAAAGTTATAAAATAGGGTGACATTTGTTGTAAAGCATAGGAAAAATGTCCTTAATAGATTGATGACAAAATTCCCCAAATGCTTCTATTAAAAAAAAAAACCAAACCAAAACCATTGTACCGATTACATCAAACCCCAGGGTGCTCTAATCTTTCTTCAGTGAACTCCATAATCATTTGAAAGAGAAGAGCCTAACTTTCAACACTGTGAAAAGAAAGTAGATGAAAATACACATTGCCCAGGTTGTCAAATGCAGTTGGATAGGCAGAATACATTGAGTTCATTTCTCAGTGTATATTTTAGACACGTTTAAGTTTGACCAGGTGGTATAGGCCCATATCTGTAGAGAAAATTATTAAGCTAGCCTATAATTCAGAACTTTCAAAGCTATTTTAGAGTTACAGAAGGCAAACTATATTTGCCCAATTTCATGCCTCCCTTAAAAAAAAACCAGGAAAGCTATTTTTAGACTTGATCAATCCAAGAAACTAGGGCTCAGGTCATTGAATCAACTTCTTAGTTGTCCTGGTACTACCTCATAGTTTGGGCTAGTTTTTCCTTAAAGGCAAGAAAAGTGTTCTGGGATTTATATGATCTAGAGGACTCAGGGTCAAATCATTGCTTCAATTTCCAAGTCATCTAGGAGGGGCATAAAAAGGCCAGTCTATGAAAGTCAGTAACTCCCCTTGGGTGGCAGTTGGTATTATTTCTCATTCCCTGTCCTTTCTCTTTCTTCTTTCAATGCTCTCTGTCAAAAGTAAGTCCTTTCTTGTCCCAAACTAATATGGTTGAACAAAAACAATTTCATAAACTGGTTTGTGTTTTAAAATGTATGTCTCATTTTGCACTTATCTATCAAGAGATTGGGAGGATGTTTACAAAATTTCTATAGGTTTTCCCTTGACTTTATACCTCCAGCATTAAATGGACTTAGCACTATCAAATAATTATATCTTAACAAAACTGTGAATTTTGGAATGAATTTTCTCAAAGTAACTAATCTTGTTGGTTAAAATATATTTAGCTTTATTTATTTATCTATTTTTGTGCTTTCTTTTAAACCCATTTTGTAAAAAAGTATTAAAAAAATCTTTCTTCAAACTTTTTCTAAAGGTTATTTGCTATATGCTAATTGTCCCTACTAAGGCTTTAAGAATTTAGTTGTAGGGGCAGCTAGGTGTTGTAGTGGATAGAACACTTGCCCTGGATTCAGGAGGACCTGAGTTCAAATTCAATCTCAGACACTTAAAAATTAACTAGCTTTATGGCTTGGGCTAGTCATTTAACCTGGATCATGCCAAGACATGGTATTTTCTGGCTAGAAGAATTGCCAGTCTGAAATTTTTCTTAAAACAGACAAATTTGAGTATCTTTCCTTTGAATTCTTAGTAAGATGGTTTATAATCTATGAATTTATTAAGTGGGTAAAGTGATCATAATAGGAAGCCCCTAATAACATTCTCCTACTTTGACTACTTGTCTGGTTTCTCCTTTTGCGAAGGATACTTGTTCTTCTGGTACCACAACCAGAATTGAAAGATACTTGTGCAGTGAAAGGTAGTAATGAAATACCCATAATTTTGGTATTTAGCATTTTATATAGAAAGCTGTTAGGGAAAGGTTAGCCAAAACCAAAAATTTGCTTTGATGCTTATGTTGTATTTATTAAATTATCTGGAGAAAATGATTGCAATTGGAGTTTCTTGGCTTGAAACAGAGGTCAGCAAACAACAGACAGATGTCAATGGATGTAGAGCCAACTATTCATTGAATAAACACTCGGATGGAGCTGCATTCAATCTTTCTCCTCATAGTAGGCTCTTGTTCTGACAACTGAAGCTGTGGAAATGAAAATGTACTTTCATATGGCAAAAACTTAGATCTAGCCTGTGTCTGATTCTTCACATAAACAAAACTAGCCTGAAATGGACTTCAGTCACTTAGAAACCTTCCCAGGGACCCTATCTTTCTTCCCTGGAGTCTCAGTGAAAAGTAGTAGATGACATGTTACACACCCTTTAAGCCACATGATTAAAGGGAATTTCAAAAGCTTACTGTGTTAAAGATTTGTATTAAGCCTCATTCTGCCCTCCTTGCCTTGCTAGGATTTACTTGCCTCTGGGACAATTGTATGCCACCTTCCCCCCCTTTTAAGGTCTTTATTTCTTAGTTCAATTGCTTTCTCTACCCTATTCCCTATGATCATCTTTGATGACTTCATTGTCTTTGTTGATATCTCTTATAATTCTCTGTTTTTAGTAGTTCTTCCACTATCTCAACTCCATGGATTTTCTTAGTTTCTTTAACTCTAACCACCAAAAGGCATGACCATTCTCACCTGAACCTTGCTTAGAACTACATTACCCTCCAAATTCCTCTTGATTTCTGAAATTCTCCAGTTTGGACTATAATTTCCTACTATTTCACTTCCCTCCCATCCTCACTTCTGTGCTTCTAATAAGCCTACTGTTTATTTTCATGCAAACCTCTAGCCTCTGACCTCTCCCAGTTCTCTAAGCCCATCAGCACAAGCATACTCTTGGATCCGATTTTCTTCCCACCCAGTCTGAGCCCCATGAACAGCTATTTCAATTATGCTGTCACTATTATCCAGAATCTATCATCGTCTTAAATCTTCTTCTCTACCTGTCATGCCAATCGCACAAACAGGGTAATGCACATTATTCAGCATTTCACTCCTTTCCCAGGCTGCCAAATATTGTTGGAGAAAGTCTCATGACTCTGAGGACTGGTTTCACCACAAATTCCTGCTATCTCATTTTAGTCGGGCCCACACTGCTGCTTGGCAACCTGTGTCTTTATGTAGCAGAAGCTCAGTATATGTTTCTTAAATTGAATGAATATGTAAGAATCTTTGGAGAAAAAAAAATTCAGTTTAAAAACATCCTCACAGTGAAATCCCAGGGGAATTAAAAAAACATTAATAAATCAGACTGTGGTATTTCCTGAAACTGTCTTAAAAAGCAAACAGATATTCAAAGCTGTGGGAATATTATTGCCTTTCACTGTCTATCCCATTTTAGTCAATATTTACCCAGGATTCTAATGACTATGAATGATTACTCAAGTCACAGTTTTTTGAACTCTATTATCTTTTGGCTAATTAGTGATTTTGTGAATTATATAGAACTTGTGCTTCACCTACTTTTTGACTCATTGGTCATGCATCAGCAGCTTTAACAGAAGAAGAAATAAGAAGAAAATGAAACTCATTCACTTTGGTCACTAGATTACATACAGAGTAGATGCATCTCAGAATTATGGAATATTTGAGTTGAAAAGCATGTTAGAGATCATTTACTCCAACTCATTTCAGAGGAGAGAAAACTTAAGCCCAGAGCAGTCATTGGATTACAGATTTTAAAGCTAGAAATGACCTCAGAGGTAATATAGTTCAGATTCATGCCTATAGGCTACAAGCAGGATGGTAAAGGTATGATCAGAATCAGATTAAAATATAATTGGGAAATGTTTAATAAAATAAATAAAAATTCAATACAACATAGTTAATGCTAATTTGTGGTTTTCTAAATAAATATGTGATCTGCAAGGTACTGTTTTTGAGTTGACATCATGTATCTAATACACCCCAATTGATTTTACAGAAGAGGAAACAAGAGACCTTTGGGAAGTAAAGTGGCTTACATGAAGTCACACTAGTTAATTAAGTAATAGACAAAGTTCAGACTCATGGGATCTGACTCTAAACGTAGTTCTTGTTCCATTGAACCATGCCTTCCTTAAAATTAGAATTTGGATCTGACTTTCATTTCATGGTCTTTCCTATTATGCCATGCTGTTTAGATGGAGAAGGAAAAAGAAGTCACTGTCATGAATGAAGTTTCTACTTGCCTAAGGGTTTCAGTTTCCCAGGTTATCTTTGTCCTCTATTGCTAAGAGGGAATATTTTTATTATTAAATTTTATTTTAAATTTATGGAATAAAACAACTACTTCCATAACATAGAATGATTAAAAAAGATAATTATACATGAACCTGCAATTTTATATGTACAACTTGCTATTCCTTTCAAATATGCCACAAAATTCTCATGTAAATTTGTTTTTTTCTACCTCCTATGACCTTCATTAGACATACATATATACATTTGTATATATGTAAAATTATTCTATATATGCTTTTATTTATAATTTCTTTCTCTGGAAGCAGATGACAGTTTCCTTCATATATCTTTTATCGTTAATTTGGAAATTTATGATATTTAAAATCAATTGAATTCAAATTTGTTCTTAAGACAAAATTACTTTTACTCTATACAATGTTCTCTTGGTTCTGCTCATTTTGCTGTTCATTACATCATGAGAGTCTTTCCATGTTTTTCTAAAATCATTGAGCTCATCATTTCTTATAGAACAGTAGTATTCCATCAGTGATTCCCTAGTTGATGGGCATTCCTGCAATTTCCAGTTCTTTGCCACACAAAAAAAAGCTGCTAAAATTTTTTTGGAACAAAAAGGTTCTTTTCCTTTCCCCCTATTTATCTTTGGAAATAGATCAAACAGTAATATTGCTTGGTCAGAGGGTAAAGGTAGTTTAATAATAACTCTTGGGACATAATTTTAGATTACTCTCCAAAATGGTTGGATTAGTCCACAAATTCCAACCACAATGAATTAGTGTCCTAATTTTTCCACATTCCTTCCAACATTTGTCACTTTGCCCTTCTATCGTTTTAGCATATCTGGTAGGTGTAAAATGGATATCTGGAGGTTGTTTTAATTTTCGTTTCTCTAATCAATGATTATGTAGAGCATTTGTTCTTATGACTATATGACTATATTTTGATTTCTTAATTGGAAAACTACCTATTCATATTCTTTGACCCATTATCAGTTGGGGAATTGGCTTATACTCTTATAGATTTAACAAAATTTTTCATATATTTTAGATATGAGACCTTCATGTGATAAATTCTATAAAAAATTTTCCATTTTCTGCTTTCCTTATGTTCTTGATTACATTTGTTTTATTTGTACAAACACTTTTAAATTTAATGTAATTACAGTGATCCATTTTACACCTAGTTTTGCTTTCTATCACTTGTTTATTCATAAATTATTTGCTTATACATATCTGATAAGCAATATATTCCAAGTTCCAGTAAATGGTTAGTTTCTACCATACTGCTTTCCAGTTTTCCTAATAATTTTTTACCAAACAATGAATTTTTATCATCAAATCTTATTTTTACATTTGTCAAATATAAGGATTGTATATTTATTTGCTGATGTAAATGGTTTGTCTACTCTTTTCCATTAATCTACTTTTCAATGTATCAATAAATAAAAAAATGGGAATATAATTTAGATGCTCAGCAATTACAAATAAAATATGAGATTGTTATTTATGATGCATAAAGTATATAAGCTTTAACTTTGCTGTGGTCAGGAACGGAGTCTGAGATAGTGACTTGACTTATTTTCAAACATTTTGAGGGTGAGAGGGGGAAGACCTGTGATTTAATTCTTACTGGAAATTCCTTGGGAAAGAACTTTTCTTCTTTATCCAATGTAGACTGAGATATCTCTGCTATTGATTGTCTTAGAGAGTTGTTTGAGAGGTTAAATGAATTGGTCAAGGTCACATATTCAGTATATGTCAGAAAGGGAATTTGCATCTGGGTTTCCAGCTTTCAGGTTAATACTCTAACCACTACTCCAGGGATATTCTGATTATATATATATATATATATATATATATATATATATATATATATATATATAATCTGATGCTTGTTGGGGGATTAGCTACTGCTTTCTTTATCACCAATTAAAAACCTAATCAGAATGATCATCATCAGGGTAAGACTGTTCTTAGGAGAGATCTGGAAGGATCTGGAGTCAAGATCATATCCAAGATAGTGGTGTTATGGGGAAGACCAATAAAAAGAAAAGATAATGGCATTTTAGTATCCCTTCTAAAATATTCCTAATATTCCTAGTCATCCGCTTTCCACTTAAAACTAATTCACTAATAATAATTATAAACATGAATTAAATATCTGCAATATGCCAAGAATCTGTACTAAATGCTTTACAGTATTATCTCATTTATCCTTCACAACAACCCTTCAAGATGGTGGCATTATTATCCCTACTTTACTAATGAGGAAACAGCTAATTCTATTAAGAATCTGAAGCTGGATTTGAATTCAGGTCTTGAATGTAGGTCCAGGCTTCTATTTGCTGCACCATCTAACTGCTTTAATCCACTATATCCTACTCAGATTTTGGAGAGGTCTAATCTGTTTCTCTGTAACTTCCTCTCATTTCTTCTAAGTCTGCTCTCTGGGACCAAGGAGAATGAGAATAATTTGTCTTCCTTAGGATAGCTCTTGAAATATTTGAAGGCAGTTATCATATGCCTTAAGTATAAATATTCCTACTTTCTTCATCTGATCTTATATAGCTTGGTTTCCTTACTATATTATGTTTACTATCCTGTAGACACTTTAGGTTTATCAATTTCCTTTCTAAAATGGGTCAGAATACAAGAGATTCCAGTGAAACTCTCATCTTGCTTTTCTGTGGCTCTCTTAGTGTTTCATTAACTCTTTTGGCTATTAAGTCACACTTAATTCTTATTGATCCTGAAGTTCCTAATATCCCCAGGTTGCTTCTTCGCCTCTTTCCATTAACTGTCTCCCCAACCCTATGTACAATCAATCATGTAGTTGATTTTTTGAACTCAAGGATAGAACTTTACATTTCTCTATATTAAAGCTCAACTCATTTTTCCTTGTCAAGATATTTTTGGATCTTGCATTTGTTATAAAACATATTCAGCTTCATGTTATCTGCAAATTTAATAAGCATTTCAATTTTCTCTTTAGTTAAGTCAATTATAAAAGAAATGAGTCACTGAATTTTAGAAATGCATTGGATCTTTGGAGGTTATAGAATCATAACATCTCAGGATTGGAATGGACCTCTGAGGTCATCATGAGTCTAACACATATCTATTTTTTTTTGACAAGGAAATGGGATTAAGCGACTTGGCAAAGGTCACAGCTAAGTAATTATTAAGTGCATGAGATCAAATTTGAACTCAGGTCTGCTGACACCACCTTAGCTGCCTTTGTAATACATATCTTAACAAGAATGCTTTCTACAAATCCAAGCAAATGTTTTTGCTGCTTTCAGCAATATCTTTTTGTTTTGCGGTAGATTACTCCATTTTTAGATGACTCTAATTATAACATGTGGTTAGTTAGTGATGGAGAAGGGACTAGTACTCTAGACTTGCAATGCTGAATACTCTAACCACTCTACTACTCTGTATTCCAGAGTCAAGAATCTCTGATGTTTACACAGATTAAACTTATTAAGGGAGAAGGTAAAAAGGAAGTCTATTGTAAAGTTAGTAGTTGAAGAAGCTGTGCTGTTCAATTGGAGCTGGCTAGTTGGTCTCCAGTGGAGCAGCTACAATTACTCACAGGTTGTTTGTCCATCATTCTAGAAGACTATAACATCAGGAAAATTATGTCATGACTTGCAAGTGAATTGGATTTGAGTGAGGGGGGTTGTGTAAAGTCACCAGCCTCACTCTCTCCTCTGGAGCCATCTGGGTCCAGTGGCAAGATATAGATCAGGATGACTGACAATGATCCCAGTTCCCAAACTTGACAAATATCCCAGCTAATAAGCAACAATAGCAACAGTTGGAGTGGAAGATGAATAGCATACCAGGCATTGGGAAATATCCAGAATAAATTCCTGAAGTCTAGAGATAGAGTGCCTTGTTTGGAACCTCCAGAATTTCAGGCCAGTGTCAGTGGAATAAAGAGTTTACAGTGGTGAGTGCAGTGAAAGAAGACTACATAAGCAATATATATCAAAGGAGATACAGAGTTAGTTTTAGGGTAGAAAGAACCAGGATAAGTCTACAAGAGGTAACATTTGGCCTGAATTTTTGAAAGATACTAGGGACAGCTAGGTGGTGTAGTGGATAGAACATTGGCCCTGGAGTCAGGAGGATCTGGGTTCAAATTTGACCTCAGACACTTAATAATTGCCTAGCTCTGTGACCTTGGGCAAGTCACTTAACCCCATTGTTTTTGAAAAACAAACAAAAAAGAAAGATACCAGGAATTCTCTGGGGTGGAGGTGAGGAACAGAGTGAATTCCAGGTATGGGGGAAAGCATGAAAAGCCCTCATAGAAATGGGAGATGAAATATGTATGGAGAACAACTTTTAATTCACATCCTATAAAAGTGATTGAATTTATATAGTTCTTTTGGGGTAAAATAGACATATTAAAGTTGCACATAAAGCAGGCATATATATGTAAACATAGTCATAGTGAAAGTATATAGCAAAGACTCATTATACTTAAAGAAGAAACTGAGAGGAGTAAAGAATATGCAATAGAAGCTACTCTAACAAAGTCAGTGCATTTGAGTGGAATTGTGAACCTATGGGAAATATCTCCTAGGGAACTAAAACAAGATTATCTCCATTATTAAGCTAACAATAACATTTTACCATACAAATTCTAGCCAGGAGTTAGAGATTTGTTTGAATTAGATAAGAAGATATAATCAAATTTAATAGAGACCTTGTAAATTTAATAACCAAGATAAATGAAACTGACAATGATCTCACACCTCATATTCTAAAATTAAGGCTAAGGTTAGACCCAGGGGACAGAGTGGTTAATGAATATAGTTTGGCTTGCTGCTTTTTGTATTGTTTAATCAAATGAGGTTTTTAATGTGGCCTTTTTTTTTAATCAAGTTGGGTTAAGACAGAATTATTTAAATCAGTTTAAACTAAAGTAGAGGAACAACCAATAACTTTGAATCTCCCATAACCAGATAACAACTTCATGGGTAATTTTAATCACTAACTGAATTATGTAACTTGTCTTTGTCAAATGGTAAAATACCTTATAATGGGGAAATCTGTAGGAGTAATTTCTTTATTTAGAGTTGAATGATGAAGTCACATCTCATGGATTCATATCTGCCCATCTCTCTATCATGCCCAGGGATAACTTTGGTTGCTAGTGAAGGAGGAGGGACCAAATTTGTTCCAAACAAAATTGTGAAATAGGTCAAGGTTACTTCTCTCCACCCTCTCCTCTCATGTAGTGATTCTTTAGTTTTGTGTGAACATTTGCCTGCTGAAAGCTATACTTTCAGCTGTACTCTCCTCTTTCCATTCAAAATTTTCCTATCCAGGGTCCTATTCCAACAAAGTCTTATGACAGCTAGTTAATCTAAAGCACTAATCTGTGATAATGTGATGATGGTTGGATTTTAATGAGGTTCTTTGTTATTTTTTCCAATTCCGTAACTACATGTATTTTCAACAAGCAAAAATAATTCTAAATATGAGGAATTTCAGATTCCTAAATGAGTTATTTTTGAAAGAATATACCTTAAACCATATTATCTTTGTTGTTGGTTTTTTTGTTTTGTTTTGCAAGGCAATGGGATTAAGTGACTTGCCCAAGGTCACACAACTAAGTAAGTATTAAGTGTGAGGCTGGATGTGAACTCAGGTCCTCCTATCTCCAGGGCCAGTGCTTTATCCACTGTGTTATCTATCTGCCCCCATGACTGTTCATAAGTATAGAAACTGGTTTTAGAATGGATATACTCTAAGACTTTTCCCCTATGCATTGAGAAGTGAGGAATTAAGGTAAATAGACTCATAATTCTGGACCTCAAAACACTGTCACTGGAGAGACCCAGATAAGGGAGGCAAATATGTTAGGTTTTGTTTTTACCTTGAATGATCTCTACTGTCCCAGTTCTCCTCTTCACATTTTGGGTGTTGGCACAGCTTGACTGTTAGAACTGTCTGCCTCTGCAATTGTATCACTACTAACACTTCCAAGTCAACCATCCGGCCAGCTATTATGTATTCTGTGAATGAGGGCCATGGTAGCTGAGTCATATTTAAAGATGTGCCAAATGCTTTTGACTTCCTGAAGCCTTGACTTCTATTCTTGAAACTGAGAAATATTAGACAAAGTAATTTGTCTGATTCATTAGCAAGAAAATGAAAAAGGTGGCTCTGAAGTGGTTGTTAAACTTCTATTTCAATTATGCAAATTGGATGTTGAATGATATGAGGTAGCTAACAGTGTGGTGTGATAGAAAGTGCACTAGTATTGGAGTCAGAGGACATGGGTTTGAATTCTTTACTTTGACAAGTTAGTTGTATTACTTTGGGCAAGTAATTTCTCATGTGTGAAATGAAGAATTGGACTGAATCAGGAGTTCTTAGCCTAGGGTTTGTAAACTTAAAAAAATATATTTTTTACTCTATTGTAATACAATTTCTTTCTTTTATAATCTGATGTATTTTATTTTATAAATTTTAAAACTTTATTCTGAGGAGTCCATAGGTTTCACAAGATGGCTTAAGGGAATCCATGACACACAAAAAAGTTATGAACATTTGAACTCATTGACCTTTAGGTTTTGTTATAGCTCTACATCTGTGAGTCTTCTGAAGCTGGTTTATGAGTGATATATATATATGCATCTATGTCTATCTATCTATCTATGGTTGTTTTTCATACATAGTTAAGATAATATTAGGTGGGTTGTAAGGGGTCACTACATTTTCTGAAAACCACAACTTTTACCCCTTCTTATCTTTTACTGGCTCATTTTTCTAATTAATTCTCTATTTAGCTTCTAAGGAAATCACATGTTAAGACCAAATATTGGCAAATTAGTTAATGTTTAATCAATTAATTCTGAACTCTTCAGTTAGTTTATAAAGCAGGGGTAGGGAAACTTTTTTTCTGCCAAGGGCCATTTGGATATTTATAATATTATTCACAGGCTATATTTGGTGAGACATTTAATTAATTTGCCCCTAAAAGCTACTAAATTTATAGAATTTTGAATCCTTTGGTTGCCTTGGCAATGCCAGGCCAATATAACTCAAGAGTGAGAGGTTCCCTACCCCTGTTATAAATAAGCCAGAGGAAACCTCATTTCCTATGAGCTTTCAAAACTAGTTTTATCTCAAAATTCATGATCTTATAAGATTAAATAATACCAATGTTACTAATTATGTAATTTGCTATATTAGAAAGGTATAAATAGAAAACAAAAATTATTGCTTATAATACATTACAGTGAGTAAAAATCCATGACCAGAGTAGCTTATATGTTCTTCAAAAGCAAGTGACTCCTTAGAGTTGACTGACTTGTTTCCTATTCCCTCATCTTATTTATGTTGTTAAGATAGTGGTGTGAAGATTACAAAAGAACTGTTTCCCTATAAGACCCTAGTAAAAGAAAACTAAAAAGTAACAGAAAAAAGTTCCTCTATTCTGTCAAGAACTGAACAAAAAGATTGCCAAAATGCAATGAAAGATAAAAACTATTTTGCACCAGGAAAGAATAATCAAAACTGAGACAAAACTAAAGCTTTTGTGTCTTAAAAAGTAAGTTAAACCTGTGAAGATATAAGCAAACAAAATATAAAATACAATGAAGAAATAACCTAGATTAAAAACTGGTGAAAAGGGTTAGTATACAATAAGCTTAAATAGGCCCATGGAGAAAGAAAGTGTGACTTCAAGGACTAAAAAGAATGATTAGAAAAAATGAAACAATGGATAAAAAATTTGATTAAAATTTAAATAAGTGCTTTGCTGGGTGGTAAATAAATAACTTACAAGAGGGGATAAAATGTTACCCACAACATATTTTTTTCTGAACAAAAAAAATGAAACAATCAAAATGTCATGAATTAAAAGATAAAAAAATAGAAGAAAATATAAGGAATTTCTACCTAAAACAATTGCTCTGGAAAATATATCTGGGAGAAATAATAAAAGATTAATTGAATAAATGAACTTTCTGAAAACTATTATTGAACAAAAAAACTTGGGAACCTATAATCCATCACAAAAAAAATGTCAAGATCTATTAGAATCACAAAACAAAGTAAAAAATAGAAAGGATTAACTGATAATCTCCCAAAAGAAACCCCAAATACATTATCAAAGCAAAGAAAAGCTATAAGAATCAAACAAGGAAGAAAGAATTCAAATACCAAGGAACAATAATAAATGTCATGCAAAACTACACTGCAGCTAGAAGAAAGATAATCTTGGAATATCATACCCTCAAGATTATCTTACCCAAAATAACTTAACTATAGGGAGAAAAAAGTTAAAAATCAAGAGAAGCCTAGAAAGGGGGTCTGAAGAGAAAGAAGGGGTAAATAATGATGACATGTGTCTTATTATAGATGAAAATAAATTAATGTTTCTTATCTCACTGTCTCTAGGGTCATAGAGGGAGATAAGAAATGTTCAAAAACTAAAACCATGTTCTTTTGCTATGTTGTAAGTTTTAAGACTAAAAAAGAAAAGTGGGGGGGGGTCAGGGAAAGGCAGGAAAGAAATGTAGAAGAGGTTGGAGGAACTTAGTATTTTGTATAATTGGAAAGTTTGAGAAAAAATTTGAACAAGAAGAAAATGATTTCAGAAAGGCAGGGTACCCAGCCTCAGACACTTGACAATAACTAGCTATGTAACCCTGGTCAAAATATTTAACTTCAATTGCCTTTCAAAAAAAGAAAAAAAGAAGCAGGGCTATCAATCATGATCTCTGGAAAGACTGACAACAAAGCTAGATATAGCTGAAGGAATATAATTATATCATACTTAAAACTGCCATATATAATGAAATAACAACAATTCTTAATATATGTATCAAATGACCAATATTCAAGTACTTAAAAGGAAAAAATAGCCTAATTACAAGGCAAAATTGATAAAATAATAATAGAAAATCTTAACACATCTCTTCCAAAGCTAGAAAAATCTAACAAAAAAGATGAATAGGAAAAAATTATGAATCTAAAGAGGATTTTAGAAAAGATAGGTATGGTAAATGTATTTTGATTATGGAATGATGATAGAAAGGAATACGCATATTTCTCAGCTGTATTTGATACATTTTTGGGTTTTTTTTTTGCAAGGCAATGGGGGTTAGGTGATTTACACAAAGTTACACAGATAGGTAATTATTAAGTGTTTGAGGTCTAATTTGAGCTCAGGTCCTCCTGACTCCAGGGTAGTCTTCTATCTGCTGTGGCACCTAGCTGCCCCCTCACATTTGATACTTTTACAAAAACTGATCAAGAAGACTTTATAAGCAACTTCAGAAAAGCAGATATCTTAAATAAATGCTTTTTTGACTATGATGCAATAAAATTATAATAAAGATTAAAAAATCCAAGTTTAAATGACTAAATAATTTAAAGGTAGAAACATACTATTTTCATTTTTTTTATTTTTTCCTTTTTGTTCTCTTTCTTCTTTCACAATATGATTAGGATGGAAATTAGTTTTATATAACTGCACATACATAAACTATCCCAAGGGAAAGGGGAATGAAAGGATAGAGAGAAGGAGAAAGTTTGGAACTCAAAGTTTATAAAAAATGAATATTAAAAGGGCATCTAGGTGATGCAGTGGATAGAGCACCAGCCCTGGAGTCAGGAGGACCTGAATTCAAATCTGACCTCAGATACATGCTTAATAATTACCTAGCTGTGTGACCTTAGGCAAGTCACTTAACCCCATTGCCTTGTGGGGAAAAAAAGTAAAAAAGAATTAAATACCAAAAATATTTTGACAAGCTACATTATCATTTTGTATTAAAAATATTGATATGCTTTACTTTATGTTGTTGAGTAGTTAAATAAAATCAAGAACTAGCTTTATTTATAATGGGGAAAATGGTAGAAGCTTTCCCAAAAAGACCAGAAAAGGATGTCCAGTGCCACAACTATTATTTTATATACCTGCTAAAACAATAAGACAAGGAAAAAAGTTTAGGAACTAAGAATAGGCAAAGAAGAAATAAAATTAGTACTTCTTTTGCAGATGGTCTGATTGTTTACTCAGAGAATTTGAGATTCTGTTATTGAATGAAATAATAGTTCCAGCAAAATTCAGGATATAAAATAAATACAAATCATCAACTTTACATTCGAAATATGAACAGAATATAGAAAATATTTGGGATTATACTTACCAAGACACAATAAGAATTATGGGAACACGACTACAAAATACTCTTTGCAGAGCTTCTTTACAGAAGAAAAATAGGCTTAAATAATATGAGATTTGTTAGTTGTTCTTGGTTGATCTCTGTCAATATATCATAAGTGATAAAATTACATTTATTGGTTAACTAGTTTTTAGTAGTCTGGCAAGCTAACAACCAAAGGTTTATTTTATAGAACTAGACAAAATAATAATATTCAAGTGAAGAAAGAAAAGTCAAGAACTACAAGGAAAATAATGAAAAAGTAGAAGAGGATACAATATCACATTTCAATGTATACTACGAAGCACTAACCAAATTTTTTTCATATTGAATAAAAAATGGAAGAGTTGACTAGTAGAACATATTAAGTACACAAGATCCAGAAGTAAACAAATATAGTAGCATAAATATTTGATAAACCCAAGTACCTCTAACTATAAAAGAAAAATACTTGAGATAAATATAAAACAATTTCTTGGAAATCATGTTTATACCAGTACTTTGTATTATTGCACAATAAGGTCCAAATGGATGCATGATCTAAGTATTAAAAGTCATATAATGAACAAATTGGAGGGGAAGGGAAGGAGAGATCTCTTATAATTTTTAATAGGAGAAGAATTCTTTACCACATAGGATATAAAAACACATGAGAGATGAAATGGGTTTAAACTTAAAAAAAGATTACTTGAAAAAAATTGTGTTAATATCAAGAGGGAAATAGTTAATTGGAAAAGAAATCTTTGAAATGAGTTTTTCTGATGAAGGTTTTATATGCCATTATATATGTGTGTTTAATATACTATATATATATACCTATATATGTATATGTATATGATGGTATTAGAATTTTTGTGTTAAATTTACTATATTTTGAAAAGAATAAATTATACAAAATAATATGAGATTTGGTTCCTATACAATTATCCTTTTTTGTTCTTTTTATATTTTAAATGTCTGTCAATCAATAATATCTCAAAATTTATAGTAAATATACTTAAATAAATATACAGAGGAGAGGAGACAGATAAGCAGAGTAGTGTTGGAAATACTATGCTAAATTTAATATATTTAGAAAAAAACTACATATAATGGAGACTATGTTATAGGCATCCTTTATTTTCTGTGTGTTTTTGGAAATTTCTGTTTAAAAAATTCATCATAAAAATTAAAGAAGGTGGAATAGCACATATTCATTAATGGTATCACATTTCTTTTGGGATGGTGATTCTCTTAATAATCTCTTTATGAAATAGGAGTAAAATGTATTCTTTGAAAATATCTCTTCCCACTGTTTCTTTCACAGTTAACTTATTCAACCTCTCAAGTAAGAAGTTCTTTTAGTCCTTTCTATCTGTGTTCCCTCTCAGTCTCTCCTTGTGACAGTTAATCATCTTGAGATGACTGTTAATCTTCCTTTTTAAAGCTTCTCTTCCTTTTTAAAAATACATAATCTATGTGGGAGGGTCTATTGAAATAGTTTTTATGCTAATGGATGACATTAAATCGAAACCATCCTGATATCCAGCTGCTCAGTTCCTACTACTCATTTCCATAAGGCAGTTCTTTATCTCAGGGTAGTATTTCCATATTTTGTATTATAATATTTTTCTCTCTCAAAGTTCATATTAATTGCTGGATAGGATCAAGTTGCCCCTGATGTGTGGAGGCATTGAGAAAATGAGAGATGTTTTCTGAATTCATACTTTGCAGATTCATTTTTTCTCTGGGAACACAAAATAATAATAATAATAATAATAATAATAATAATAATAATAATAATAATAATAATTTAGGTAGCATTTCTCAAGCACTGTGCTAAGTGCTGTATAATTATGATCTCATTTGATCCTCCTAACAACCTTGGGAAGTGGTTTCTATTATTATCTCCATTTTGCAGATGAGGAAACTAAGGCAAACAGATATTAAGTAACTTGCCCAGGGACACTCAGCTAGTAAGTATATGAAATTGGATTTGAACTCAGGTCTTCCTGACTCCAAGTCCTCTATTCAGTGTGCCACTTATCTGACTATGTAAGGCATATGCAAGAAGAGATAGACAGAAAGTGTTTAGACTGTTTTCTTTTTTCTGTAAACAGAGTCAAAGGAAGAATATTTGAAAAAGTTAGATTGGATAAAAGGGAAATTGTTTAATAGATGAATTTTCCCAAAATGCTTCTTAACATGAAGGCATGAATAAATTTCAGCCTTTTACAGGAAGGGGGAATACTTGCATGGATGAGATCCTAGCTCCATGACAGTATATATGAGTGTCTTCCTTTGCTTCCTTCTCATATTCTACTATATTCTTGGAGATTGAAGTTCTCATCATCCTTGTCTAAAGCTAAACTTACATTAGAAGTTCATCAGTTCCTTACTGTTAAGAATATATCATCTGTCATTGAAAATATACACCAGCTGAAGTTGCAATCTTCTTGTCCATGACAGCTGGGCAGAACTGATAAAATGATCCCTGGAACTAGTTTGGGACTCAGAAAGCAACTGCATTATGTTTAATGGTAAAGAAAATGAATGCTATTATATATTTGACTAAACAAGTCATACTGTCCAAATGGAAAACATTGCAGCCATTTGAGTTTGCCACTTAGCTTAACCAGTGCTTTTCAACCAGCACAAATGGAACATAATACAACAATATACACATAATGTACTGTTCTAAATTCAGCAAATCCATTTCTTCTACATATTTATTCCATGAAATTTCCAGCTAAATGATACACAGAATTAGGTGGTCATTACAATGAAAGTGAACAGCAGAGGATTAAGAAAAAGGGGAATTTCAGTTGTCATATAATGAGAATGAGAATGATGATGATGATGATGATTGACATATCCTTGGTCCTTTGAGGTTTACAAAGTACTGTGCATACATTTATCCCATTTTATCTTTACAATGACCTTGTACTTGAAAGCAAAATAATTAAACAATAGAGGAACATGATGCTAGAGAGGATATATAGTGTTTTTCCTTCATTTTTGAAGAAGGTCATGACATCATGGAGGTGATGCACATAAATTGGATTTAAGAGTGGGGGGAGACTGTGCTGAATCACCAGCCTCACTTTCTCCTCCAGAGCCATTTGGGTCCAGTGGCCAGATATGAATCAGGATGACTAGAGATGGCCCTGAATGCAGAGGATAACAGTATATTAAGGATGGACAAAGCATCTTAAATAGCTTATCTTGCTTAATTCTTACAATGACCTTGTGAGGTATGGTATCATTACTATCCTTATTTTACAGATGTAGAAACAGACTAAAAGAGGGTATGTGTCTTTTCAGGATCACACAAATGAAAAGTATCTGGAGTAGGATTCAGATTTAGTCTTCTTAACTCAGTCTAATAATCCTGTGTTCATTACAAGTCATCTTATTCATAAACAAACTCTGCACATAGATGATTAAAATATATATTGAATTGTGCTAAATTTCCTTATCTTCTGAAAGGAAAGCACTAATAGTATCTCTGAGAGCTAAAAGTATATTTTCCCAGAGAAAAGAAGCCTTCTCTGGTAAATTTCTCAGGAATTAAATGAGGAGACTACTTCTATGATTTATATTTACTTACACATGAATACTGACTTTTTTCCCCCCTTAGACTTAAGATTTTATCTGTGTAGGAAGCTTCTGGGAAAGAAATTCTTCTCCTAGCATATTTATCATTTTCTTTTCAATTTATAGTTTTAGAGAGCAATCTAGGACCCTGAGAAGTTAAATGACTTTCCTGGGCTCGTACAGCCAGCATGTGTCAGAAATGGAACTTGAATCCAGCTCTTCAGATTCTAAGGCAAGCTCAATTTCATTTTTTTTAGGTTTTCTTTTTTTTTTTTTGTAAGGCAAATGGGGTTAAGTAGCTTGCCCAAGCCACACAGCTAGGTAATTATTAAGTGTCTGAGGTCGGATTTGAACTCCTGACTCCAGGGCTCTATCCACTGTACACCTAGCCACCCCCAAGCTCAATTTCATTATGCTTCACTCTGAAGGTTTTTAAAGGGAAGTTCTTCAGATAGTTTTGCATAAATGATGCAAATGTAGCTATAATAATAACCTCAAGTAACTGGAATTACAGGTGAAAGTCCTTTTTTTCTGGAGGGTGGAGTTAGGGTGGGGTTAACCTATTGATCTGGTTAACTCCAGTTAAAATGTTATATAAAGTACCAGGGAACTTTTCTGCCATAGCAGAGGATAGAGTACTGGCCCTAAAGTCTAGAAGACTTGAGTTCAGATTCCAACCTCAGACATTTATTAGCTATGTGACCTTGAGCAGATCACTTAACCCTGATTGCCTTGCATCCAAGGCTATCTCCATTCATCCTGATTTATATATGATCAATGGACCCAGATGACTTAGGAGAAGAAAGTGAGGCTAGTGACTTAGAATGCAATTTACTTGCTTGCCATGGCATCAAATCTCTGATGTCATAGTCCTCTAGAAAAAAGGACAAGCATCATTATTTTTAGTGCAGTTCTTTGAAGTCTTTTTTGGTAACTAAAGATTTTGTAGTGAGTGCCTTAGGATCCTCAATATGCCATTGTATTATAGGAGAGCCAGGGTTGTAGGGAAAGATGACTGAACTACTTGTTTTGTATAGGTACAAATCATGCTCTCCATTTCTTTGATGGAGAAAATAATAGCTGACAAAAATGAAGTGGTAAAGAAGATGAAGAGTAAGGAAGAAAAATGAGAGCATGGAGGTTCTTTTCTGTAGATTCAAGTTCAACTTTATCTCCCCTTCCATAATCTCTGCTCAAGATGCAGTTTAAATTTTGCCTAGGGACATAATAAGGTTCAGGACAAGCAATGAAGCATCTTGTGGGAGTAATCTGCAATACCCAGGAGATCCTTTTTCAGATACTCATTAGTTATTTAACTATGGGCAAGTCACTTGATCTTGCTAAGTTGCAGTTTTTGCAGCTGTAAAATAGAGATAATAACACTCTCTACTCTACAGATTATGAAGATCAAATGAAACAATAAATACAAATAAATATGAAATAATTTATTCAAACCCTAAATCACTAGGCAAATATGAGCTAAAATGATTATTTTTCTTATTTTTCCTCTCATATATATTTACATAGGTCCTTTGATATGGAATCTCTCTCCTTATTAGTGGAGATGAAGGTCCTATCCAATTTGAGGGATGGAGCAGAATGAGAGAACTTTCAGTCTTCATCAATTCCTTCTGAGGACTCTTCAAGTTAGTCTTCAGTGACCATAATATCAAGTTGACTTTCAGTTTCAAGAGAAAAGATGGAAGAAGCCAAACCCACTTCAGATTGCTGAAGGAAAAGACTTGAGAAGATCATGTACCTATTCCCATCTCGCAAATCTAGAGACTCTAGGGAGTTTCTCATTGGTTGACCTATAAGACCCTCTTCTGACTGAGCTGAGTTTCCTCATTCCCAGTGAGAGAGAGCTCCTTTGCTCTGCATTATCTGGTACATATTCTTTTATGTATACCTTCTCTGATTTCTGTTTTGCTATAGTATAGAACTTGAGGTTTCTCTTCCTCCATGCCTCATCTTTATCCCCCCTCCCCTGTGTCACCCCCCCCCCGAAAATGATAAAGGGATCAAAAGTTAGATGGGATCCAATAAGGGAGCATTTCAAAATATTTCTAACTTGTTAGCCCCTTCTCTCTGAGGAGAACAGAATGGTGACCCCTGGCCCCAACATCTTGCTTTCTTTCTTGGCAGTACGGAAAATCTCCCTTGGACCGAACTGGATGGAGAAGAGGCTCGAGATACTTATTTTGCCTTCCTTCAGGTCACACATAACAAGCCTTCTCTTATTGCCTCATATCTTCAATGGACTGTGGACTGTTTTAAAATTGGATAGAATGCCTTTTTTGGTAATTGAACACAAACATTGGGAAAGAAAGTCACATTCTGCTATCTCACTGAAAGCCTCTTCAGGACAATGTTGTAGTAGAAAAGATTTTGGGTGGTATATATTTCATCCTATTTTAATTTGGTTTTTATTTCTCCCTCTAAGTCTCTATATTTTTAAAGCTTTTCATTACACAATATTGAGATTGTGCATCTTGAGCATGATGACACCTATTAAACCCTTTTTAATAGATAAATTTTGTGTCTAGGCAACTGTGGACAAGTTTTGTCCATCAAGATGATCTGGCTTTAGTTCTGGTATGGTTTATTTGTTGAATTGTCAAGTATAGTTTGAGATTATCTTCATTTTAAACAGTGACTTTCATTCTCACCTTTTTAATGGGGTTCAAATGAAAATGGTCTAAGGATGTGACTTCTATTCTTTTAGCTTATTGTTTGAGAATCAAGGAACAGGCAAATGAAAATGACTTTTAAAAAAATTAGATGAGAATATTGGCATGTAACTTATATTTTGTAGTCTTCCTGAAAGTATCTTTGAAACAACAGTAACACAGAATGACCTGTTTCTATATAGATTTGATTTTTTGCTATTTCTATATTTTGGAGGCTTTTCATTGAATGTAGTTTGGAGATTATAAATATTTATATGGTGACAACTATCAAAATGTCATTTTCAAATTTTATGGAACAATGCTAAGTCTTGGTACTTGTGATAGCAATTCTCTCTGATGATGCTCTGATTTTGGTATAATTTATTTGCTAAATTCTCAAACATTTGTATTTATAGTATTAGTATTTGTAGAATTTAGTAAATGTTGTTCATTTGTATCAGTTGTGTCTGACTCTTTGTGACCTCATTTGGGTTTTTTGGCAAAAATAGTTTGGTTATTTCCTTCTCTAGATCATTTTACAGATGAGGAAACAGACAAATAGAGTTCAGTGATTTGTCCAGGGTCACACAACTAGGAAATGTCTGAAGTTTGATTTTAACTTAGGAAGTTGAGTCTTCTTGACTATGGGACTGGCACCCCATTCATTAACCCATTATACCACCTTGTTAACAACAACAAAACAACAATGCCACTAGGATTTTAAGGGGTTAATATTTGTTATACTATAGAGATTTCTCATTTGTTAATTTATAAAGAATACTAAACTTCTAGTTTATAGTTCCAGCCTCCTGATTGTGTCTTTATTGGTTTTAGTAGATATTAAAATTTTGCAACCTTCAAGGATATATTGCAGTTTTCATACCCTTCAATCTAGGTTCCTTAAGGATAACCTTTCTCTAACATCTGTAAAAATTACTGTGATAAATCTTTCAAGTTCAATAAAATTCCTTTAAAACTGATCACATAATTGACACCATTTAAATAAGGAAACAAGAATTTATTAAGCAACTTGACATGATTTTTTTACTGAGAAATCTGGAGTCTTAAGTATGATATAGTGAACCTTCTCTTAGACAATTAGCTAACTAGAATAAGAAACAGTGTGCCCACAAAACACCCTTTAAAAGCTATTATATCATAGTGGGCTATAGAGGATCAGATTTCCTTATTTTCAATTCATTTCCAGGAAGACCTAATTAGGACATGGCAAGCTATTCTTGTATACTTCAATTGTTCAAAATTAAAGTAAAGGTTTAGTTTCTCTTCAAGTTATTCAATAATAACCAAATAATAATCCAAATGCATTTTATATGATTTGGTTCTTCAGTCATTTCCCTCCCTACCCCCCAGCACTTGAAGAAAACCAAGTTCTGAATTTCTACTTATTTTTCCTAGAGGCTAGCACTTTAGAAAAATCTCATTTAAATTAACCTTTTACACTCTTCTCTTCCCTCTCCTTATCCTTATTTCTCCCCTACCCCAGTAGATTTTTTGGCTGAACCTTTTCAGTCTCTAGTTATATTTTCTTAGTCCAAAGAAACATGTCTGCTTGTGTTTCCTTCCAAATCTTATTGATGATAACTAATATTTCTCAATAATGGGGAAATCAACACAATATCTACTCTGTGTTTTAGTTGGGTCATGCTACAATAATATATTCTCAAATCTAAATTGAAGATGATCTCTTAATATGCCTACTATATTTTGTAATTTTTTTAAAAAATTTTTTTGCAAGGTAGTGGGGTTAAGTGGCTTGCCCAAGGCCACACAGCTAGGTAATTATAAAGTGTCTGAGGCCAGATTTGAACTCCTGAGTCCAGGGCTGGTGCTCTATCCACTGTGCCACCTAGCCGCCCCCTATATTTTGTAATATTTAGAACAAGCTTTGTTGTATCAACCAAACCAAAAATACTATCAAGAAAAAAAAGGTAACTGAAGCACAGAGCTTATTTTTCAAGATAGTTCAATAATCTTACTGACTATTGTTTTTTCTTATTTAACAGTGACTTCAGCATGTGTATCATATTAAGCATAATTAAATATATCTTTGATGTTTAATGTGTTAATAGAATGCAAGAATACAGTGAGACCAAATTGGATTTCTCTTCTTAGTATCTTTGTAACTGTCACTTGATTATCCCAAATGATCCCAGTTTGTACCCTATAACAACAAAAACCTTTCCCAGTGTTATAGAGGAAAGAAAGGCTTTTCTTCATTTTTCTTGGATTCCCTGGTTGAGCTGGGATTATATGCAGGTTTAAATAGAGTAGTCATTCACTGTAAGTATTATCTTCAAAGATTGATTGACCACTACTTACTCTACCCACATAGAGTGTGAGATTATTGGCAGATCAATAACTAAAGTGAGACAACTGAGACTTTCTCTAAGGGTGCCAACATCTTGATGGAGTGGGGGTGGGGGGCAAGATGTAGCAGTTTAGCCTTTCTTCTAGAAACTGCCTGTCCATTATGATCTTGCCCCTACCTTTCCTCAGGTTCCATTGCATATCACTTTTACCACTCTCTCTTCCTGGTGTTTGCATTATTAATTCCCTATTATTGTTAAGGGCAATGGCATCCTTCCAGATCCTTGGACTTGCAACTTAGGACTCATCCTGGATTTCTCACTATCCTTCCCCACCTCCTTCCACCTCCATTCTGATGCCAAGGCTTATCAGTTTTAAATGAATACACCTCCTTCTGTCATCTAACACTGTCTCCACTCTAGTGCAGACCTTTATCATCTCATGCCTGGATTATAGCAACAGACTGTTGGTGGGTCTGACTGCCTCAAGTCTTTTCCCAATTTCAATCCATTTTCAATTAAACCACTAAAATAACTTTGCTTAAATTTGGGATTGACTATATCACAGTACTCAAAAGCTTCCAATGACTTCCTATTACCTCTAGAATAAAATATAACATCCTCTATTTGGTGTTCAAAGCTCTTAATAGCTTTCCTCCCTGTTTTCTCCATGTACTTTGCAGTTTTATATGTTAATCCTTACTAGAAACTCCAGTGATGCTGGCCTAATTATTCCAGAAATAAGACACTACATCTCTCTGCTTCAAGATTTCTTTAGACTACTCTTCCTCCTAATTTCTGCCTAGTGACTTCTCTGGTTTGCTTTAAATTCCCACATCCCATTTTCCATAAGAAGCCTTTTCCAAACTCTCTTAATTCTAGAGCCTTTTCTCTTTTAATGTACTATTTATCCTGTATTTGGTTTATTTGTATATATTTTTGCTTGTTTTCTCCCCCATTAGATTATGATATCTTTGAGGACAGGGACTGTCTTTTGCCTCTTGCTTAGCATAGTGTCTGGCTCAATAATAACTGTTTATTGATTCTCTGATAAGCTAATGTAAATATTGTCAAATAATGGTAATGTATTTTCTTCTTTCTCTCTCCATATATATTCCTCCATCAAAAATATGAAGAAAAACTAATTCAAATGAATTTGTTCCAAATTTTTAGTTGTCAGTCAGTCTCTCCTCAGCACCTCATTTGGAGGTTTTCTTGGCAAAAATACTGGAGTAGATTGACATTTCCTTCTCCAGCTCATTTCACAGTTCAGGAAACTGAAATAAATAGGGTTAAGTGACTTACCCACGATTTCACAGATATCTAAGTATCTAAGGCTAGATTTGAATTCAGGAAGTCTTCCTGACTCCAGACCCTGTACTCTATCCACTGTACCATTTAGCTGCTCTTTCAACCCAAATACCAGAATTTATAGTTACCACTTTGGGTACTGTTTTACTTCAATTTTCTGGTCAGTTGAACCAAATAATTGATCAGTCCAATGAAACAGCCAGTTGACTTATCCCTGCATCCCTTCACTGAAGTGACAGAAGATGAATTCACTCTTCTGATATCTCCAATACTGAGAAGCAATTTCTTAAACTGCTCCAAATAAGCCTTAGGAAGAGATCATGAGAGGGCACATTGGTAGCAGCTGCATAATGTAGCTGAGACAGAAGGGCTGGTTATCAGTTACTGGTCCTATCCCTTCTCTGTTCCTGACAATATCCCCCCAATCATGACTTTAAGCTCACATGTATATTTATATTCATATGTGATCTTAAGCAGCATAGCAAGAGAGAAACATTTTTTCCTGATGATGTCATAACTATAGAGAAAAGGATGACTTTAATCCTAGTTGCTGGGGCCCTACATCTCAAGCATGGGATATGTTTCTCTTCTTCACAAGAATCCTCAAGATGTTTAAAGACTATGGAAGTGTGCTAGCTGAAGCAATTTAGGCAATTCTGGGAGATTTTCTTTTTACTTTTACCAAGTCCATAATACAGCCCCAAATGGGTTAGGATTATAACATGCCATGCTCCATTAAATAAAGCAATATAGCTGTCCTTAAAGTCGAATATATCAGGGAGTAGAAACTGGATTTTCCACCCTAATTATATAGACAGCTAAGTCTCAGGATTTTGCAAAGACCTAGAATTTGTGCGTGCAAGCACCCACTATGGCTTTATCTCATCTTTACAAATTATTTTTATTATTATTCCTTACTTTAAACAGAACTAGAGTCACTGCTGTGAATTTCATCACTACCTTAACTCACAAATTTTCACTTGATTCCTACTGGCCATGAATTTAAGTGTGAATTTCTCAAGCTGATATTCAGGGCTTGCCACAGGTTTATTTCCCACTATTGTCTTATAGATATAGCACATTCTAGGCCAAGTAGAATACTACCTGTACTGCAAATATGACCCAGGATTTATTGTCAGCATAACTTTGCCCATATTATATACTTTTTAAAAGCAATCACTAATTTTTACTTTGTGTCCTTGGAACTCCCACTTATCTTATGGAATTCATGTCAACTACTACTTCCAATTTGATAGATTTCTCTGTCCTTTGAACCCCCAGTTCATTCATTCCATTCTTTTTTCTTTTTTCTAAAGTTCATTTTGCTTGATTTTTTTCATTTTTTTCTTTATTTTTTCACACTACTACAATAGTCTTATTGTAAAAGTAAACATAATTCCCCCTCCTTCCACAAAGATAGAGTAACTTCAAGAAAAAAAAATTTAAAAAATAGTGTTCTTCAGTCTGTATTCAGATACCGTCAACTCTGTCTTTGGGATGGATTGCATTCTTTGTCATAAGTCCATCAGAGAAGTTGCTTCAATATTTTTTCCCACAGTTGCTATTGCTAGCAGAATTTCCCTCCATCCTTTTCCTTCCCATCTCCATTTATTCTATTCTCTCACTCTTCTATCACTCTGTACCTCCTTGAATGTGTTTTGTATCTGAACACCCTCTCCCATGATCTTCTCTTTTTTCTATCACCTACACCTCCCCTTACTCTCCCCTGACTCCTCTTTCTCATTCCTTTCCTCTCCTTTTTTTCCTCTGTGGTAAGATAGATTTCTATACCCTATTGAGTGTGCATGTTATTTCCTCTCTGAGCCACTTCTAATGAGAATGAAGACTTACTCATTCACCCTTAAACTTCCCCCCATCCATTCCATTGCAAAAGTTTTTTCTTCCCTCCTTTACAGGAAATTTCATAGCACATTATATCTCTCCTTTCCCTTTCTCCCTGTACATCCTTTTTTTACCATTAACTTTATCTTTATAATATATTTTGCCTTCATATTCAACTCCCTCCTGTGCCTTGTCTACATATACTCCTACTAACTGCCTTAATAAATGAGAAGGCTCAAAGAGTTATCAGTGTCATCTTCCCATGCAGAAATACAAGGAGTTCAAGATCATTATCTCCTTCATAATTTACCCTTCCTGTCCATCTTCTCTATGCTTCACCTGTGTCCTGTACTTGAAGATCAAACTTTCTGTTCAGCTCTGAACATTTCAATAGGAAAGTTTGAAAATCTCCTATTTCATTGAATATCCATCTTTTCCCCTGAAAGAGGATGTTCAGCTTTGCTAGGTAGTTGATTCTCAGTTGTAATCCAAGTTCTTTTGCCTTCTGAAATGTCATATTCTAAGCCCTATGAATCCTTAATGTAGACACTGCTAAATCCTGTGTAATACTGATTGTGGCTTCATGATATTTGAATTGTTTCTCCTGACTGCTTATAATATCTTCTCCTTGACTTGGGAACTCTGGAATTTGGTTATAATATTCCTGGGAGTTTTTATTTGGGATCTCTTTCAGGAGGTGATTGGTATATTCCCTCAATTTCTATTTTACCATTTACTTCTAGGATATTAGGGCAATTTTCCTGGAGAACTTTTTGAAAAATGAAATCTAGGCTCTTTTCCTGGTCATGACTTTCAGGTAGCCTAATAATGTTTAAATTATCTCTTCTGGATTTGTTTTCCAGGTCAGTTGCTTTTCCAATGAGATATTTCACATTTTCTTCTAATTTTTATTCTTTTGGTTTTGTTTTATTGTTTATTTCTCACAAAATCATCAGCTTCCCTTAGCTCCAGTCTACATTTGAAGGAATTACTGTCTTCAGAGAACTTTTTTTTTATTCTCCTTTTCCATCTGGCCAATTCTGCTTTTTAAGATAGTCTTCTCTTCATTGACCTTTTGGACTGCTTTTTCCATTTTATCTAAACTGGTTTTTAAGATATTATTTTATTTAGTATTTTGTTGTCTCTCCTTCACCAAGCTGCTGACTTAGTTTTCATGATTCCCTGCCTTATTCTCCTTTCTCTTCCCAATTTTTCCTCTACCTTCCTTACTTGATTTTCAAAATCTTTTTTTGAGCTCTTTCTTAGCCTGAGACCAATTCATATTTTTTCCTTAGAGGCTTTGGATACAGAAGCTTTGACTTTGTCATCTTCTGACTGTGTATTTTGATCCTCCATGGGACCAAATTAATTGTCTATGGTCAGATTCTTTTTCTTCTGGTGTTTCTCTGACCTATGACTTAATTTTAACATTTTTTAAGGATCTCAATTCTTTCAAGGCTCTGACTGCTCTCTTGGACTTTGTTCAGGTTGTGGATGTGGTGGCAGGAGCTGTGTCTTAAGCATAATGTTCTTCCTCAATGGTTTTTTTTTTTCTGTAAAATTATCAATGAGCAAATTTTGAATTGAATATCACCAGAAGAATTGCCAAATTTTTGTATCCTCAAAACTCAAAAAACCAGGTTGTTCCTAAAGATTGCATCTTCAAGTTAAAAAATACTGTACCTAGAGTCTGAGAGATCCGAATTAAAATTCTCCCTCATATATATTTGTTGAGTAACATAGATAAGGTTCTTAATTTATTTGAGCATCACCTATGAAAACGGGGAAAATAATACCTATAGTGTTTACCTCATAGGGTTGTTTTGAGAATCAAATGACATGATGTGCTTTGTAAATGAAACAAATATATCAGGAAGTGGAAACTGGATTTGACTAATATACATTGGGACATAAGGGGAACAATAAAACAAAATATAAATATCATTTATTATGTTACATTCAATATCACAAAATCATAAAACATGTAATGTGAAAGAGCTTCTAATATAGACATTCACCTTTTGAATATCTCTATCTACAAACGAGTACATTTTTTTGGATAGTGTAACCTCCTGAGAGTTATAAGAAAGCTCAAATTCTAAGTACTTTTTTCCTGAATGCCATGTTATTAGCTCCCTATATAGTATAAGATAGGTAAAGACTAACTTGTTAACTTCTCCAGGCTATGATTCAATTTTTTCTAGAGCAATGCATTTTTCCTAGTTATTTTCAAGAAAATTTGATGAGGGGAGCCAAGATGGCGACAAGAAGGGATTGAGTCTTAGGCGCTCTCTGATAAACTTGAAACTAAGGACTCTAACTAAACTTTCGAGAGACAGAACCCACAAAGGGACACAGTGAGGCAGTTCTCCTACTCAAGGTAACCTGGAAAAGAGCAGAAAGGCTCTGCTCCCTGGGGTTGGAGGGGCGGCCCTCCAGAGCGAAAGAACTTCAGCCTCCTGGAGGCAGCCCCAGGATGCTGGGAGCCGTGGCTCACAGCAGCAGGGGAGTCTCCTGAGCTGCACCCTGGGGAGCACTGGGCACAAAGTGGGGGAACAGCGGGGGACCTCTAACAGAGTGAGCACTTGGAGCCCAGCCCTCAGGGCACACAGTGAGCAGCTTGGTCTTTCTGCAGCCCAGATCCTGAAACAGAAGCAGGCGGAGCCAGTAAGCAGGAGCCCCCAGGGCATGAACCCATTGAACCTAGGGGAATGAAGAGAGAGAGACTGCAGAGCTCTGTCCTCTGCCTCTGGAACAGGACTCTGGGGTTTTGACCACATTGAGATCCTGATTGCAGTCTAGGCTCCCCCATAGAACAGCAGCCCCCCCCCCCCCCCCCACCTCAGCCCTGTGGCAGAGGGGGGCACTTATGGTCATTCACAGACCAAGAGGCAGGACAGAGCCTCACACACTGAGACCCTTGTGGGAGTGTCCCAAAAGCTCAGGAAGCACCCCAAAACCAGGCCCAGGCTGGGAAAATGAGCAAGCAGAGAAACAAGAGGGAGACCATTGAGAAATATTTTGCATATGAGACCTAGAGGGATCAAAATACTCAGTCTGAAGATGAGGAAGCACAAGCTCCTGCATCTAAAGACTCCAAGAAAAAACAGAAATTGGGCTCAGGCTGTAACAGAGCTCAAAAAAGACTTTGAAGATCAAATGAGGGAGTTGGAAGAAAAATTGGGAAAAGAAAGGAAAGAGATGCAGGAAAAACATGAAAATGAAGTCAGCAACTTAGTCAAGGAAATCCAAAAAAATGCTGAAGAAAATAGCATGCTAAAAACCAGCTTAGGTCAAATGGATAAAACAGTTCAAAAAATTATTGAGGCGAAGAATGCCTTAAAAAGCAAAATTGGCCAGATGGAAAAAGAGATAAGAAAACTCTCTGAGGAGAACAAATCCTTCAGACAAAGAATAGAATTCAGGGAGATTGATGAATTTACCAGAAATCAGGAATCAATACTTCAAAACCAAAAAAAAATGAAAAATTAGAAGAAAATGTGAAATATCTCATTGAAAAAACAACTTAGGAAAAATAATTTAAAAATTATTGGAATACCTGAAAGTCATGATCAGGAAGAGAGCCTTGACATCATTTTCAAAGAATTACTACAGGAAAATTGCCCTGATATTCTAGAAGCAGAGGGCAAAATAGAAATGGAGAGAATCCACTGATCCCCCCGAGAAAGAGATCCCCAAAAAACAACCCCTAGGAATATTATAGCCAAGTTACAGAACTCCCAAGTCAAAGAGAAAATATTACAAGCAGCCAGCAGGACACAGTTCAAATATCATGGAGCTGTAGTCAGGATCACACGGGACTTAGCAGCAACTACATTGGAAGCTCATAGGGCTTGGAATATAATATACCAGAAGGCAAAAGAGCTTAGAATGCAGCCAAGAATGAACTACCCAGCAAGGCTGAATGTCCTCTTCCAGGGAAAAAGATGGACTTTCAATGAACCAGGGGAATTTCAAGTGTTCCTTTTGGAATGGCCAGAGCTGAATAGAAGGTTTGATCTTCAGATACAGGACTCAGGTGAAGCATGGAGATTGGAGGAGAGGGGGGAATATATGAGGGACTTAATGATGATGAACTGCATGTATTCCTGCATAGAAAAATGACACTGATAATACTCATATGAACCTTCTCAGTTAATAGAGCAGGTAGAAGGAGCTTTTATAGTTGAAGCACAGGAGAAAGCTGAATTCGAAGATAAAATATGGTCTAAAAATGGAGTCAATAGAAAAAAAGGGAAATGTAATGGAAGAAAGAAAAAGGAGAGGGGGAATAGGCCAAGATATTTCATATAATAAGTTTTTTTCTTTATTATAATGAGCTATTATAATGATATGGAAGGGGGGAGGCAAGGGGGAATGAGGGAACCTTTGCTCTCATCAGAGGTGGCTAGGAGAGGAAACAGCATATATACTCAATGGGGTATAGACATCTGGAGTAAGAAGGAGTGGGGGAGCAGGGGGAAGGGGTGGGGATGTGAATAAAGGAGGAGAGGATGTACCATGGGGGGAGAGTGGTCAGATATAACACATTTTCTTTTTTACTTCTTGCAAGGGTCTGGGATTGGAAGGCCTGTCCAGGACCATAGGGCCAGGTGGATTCTGGCCCTAAGGGGTGGTATGGAGGGAGGCTTAGGGCTTCTTCGCCCCAGGACTAGGGATCTGTCTGCTGCACCATTCAGCAACCCTACAGCAGAGTCAGAGTGAAAGGAGAGAGAAAATATAGTATATGGTAGTGGAGAAATTAGAAAGGAGGGAGTTGTGATTAGCAATGACAACATTGGAAAAATATGGAAGCAACTTTTGCGATGGACTTACCATAAAGAATGCGATCCATCCATGACAGAATTGTTGGTGTTGGAACAAAGACTGAAGCACATTTTTTATTATTATTATTTGGGGGAGGGTTCAGGGCAAATGGGGCTGGGTGGCCTGCCTGGGGCCACATAGCAGGGTGATCTTTGGGTGTCTGAGGCCGGATTTGGACCCGGGTGCTCCTGGCTCAAGGGCCAATGCTCTGTCTGCCACCCAGCCACCCCTACTATGATTACTATTTTATTTTATTTTGGGTCTTTTTTTTTCTTCTTTTTGGTTTTTGCAGGGCATTGGGGATTAGGTGGCTTGCATGTCACATGGCTGGGTGATTATTGGTTCTATGGGGCTGGATGTGGGCTCGGGTGCTCGTGGCTCCAGGGCTGGTGCTTCATCCATTGCGCCACCTGGCCATACCTACAATTATTACTATTATTTTTTTTAATTTTAATTTTTTTCTCTCCCGTTTACTTTATCACCCGAGCAAGTCTATATTCATGGGGGGAAGGGTATTTTGTTTACTCTTAAACAAGAATATTTTATTAATGTAAAAAAAAACATTTGTACAAAATGAGAATTAAAAAAATAAAAGAAAAAAAGAAAATTCTAGGAAATCTCAATTAACTAGAAGACTGGGACAAATCTAATAGGTTAAAATTTAATTGAGATAAATGCCAAAGACATATTTACATTTTCTTATAAAAATTCAGCTTCACAAACAAAAGGAAGGGGAGACATAAGCTAGAGAGTAAATATGCTTAAAATAATATCTGGAGGTTTTGGTGGTCTGCAAACTCAACATGAACAAATTGAACAATATCAAATAACAAATAGAATGTGCTTGGTATATCATAGGAGCTTATTAAGTGTTTGTTGATTGATTAATTGAAATAGTGTATCATGGTAACTTACAAAGGCCAATATGATAATTTATATTTAGTTAAGAAAGGCGTAGAGTAAATATTTGGGAAATAGTAATCCTTCTTTGGTAAGATCATATTGAAATACTTTGCCCAGTTTGGGGGACTATATTTTAGGAAGCATATTAATAGATTGAAGACAGTGCAGAGGAAACCAAACAAGATGGTGGGAGCCTTCAGGCTTATGCTATGTGATCATTGGTTGAAAGAATATGAAAAGATTAGCCTGGAGAAGAGGATACTTGGATAACTATGATAACTCTCTTTGATATTTGAATTGGTTTCATGGAGAAGAGGAGCTAGACTTTATTTAAACATAAACAGAAGCAGTTTAATCTGTTTTCTTTTTTCCAACAAAACTTGAATTTTATTTTTTCATTTTACATGCAAAGGTAGTTTCCAGCATTCATCCTTTTGCAGTCTTTTGAGTTCCACATTTTTCTCTTTCCTCTCCCATTTCCATGGCAGCAAGCAATCGATATAGGTTGAACATGAGCAATCATGTTAAACATTTCCATATTGATCATGTTGGGAAAGAAAAATTAGAACTAAGGGGAAAAAACATGAAAGAGAAAGAAATAACATAAAGGAAGTTTTAAAAAGTGAACAAAATATACCTTGTTCTGCATTCAGACTTCAGTTTTTTCTCTGCATGTGGATGGCATTTTTCATTATAGGTTTCTCAGGATTGTCCTTGATCACTAAAACTGCTGAGAGGAGCATCTTAATTGATCATCTCACAATGTTGCTGTTAATGTGTATAATGTTCTCCTGCTAACCTTTGTTTCATTCAGAGTGAATGGAACAAGGAACTAGGAGTTCAAAACAATGTATGGAAGTTGAGAAGAATTCAGTTTGGCCTGGATGGGGTTGACACATTCAAATGTGGAATGGGTTGCCTTGCAAGGGAAGTGGTTCTTTTTTCTCCATTAGAGATCTCCAAAGGAAGATGGGATCACCATTAGTTAGCAATGCTGTATAGGACTTTATCTACAAGAATTAGATGGATTAGATGAGTTTTAAAATCCCTTCCAATTCTATAAACATGTGATTCTTGGCAGAATTATGACCAATGAATTTGATTTACTTTCTGGGTGGAAGACTTCTGATTTTCTCTTTTTTCCACTTCACTTCATTTTATTTATTCATTTGAATAATAAGCACCAAATAAAATCATTTATATGTACATTATATTATAGAAGAAATGGTTGATTCATGTTAAGTAGAGCTTTCCATTTCTCAAAAGTATATACTTCATGTAACATGCATATAGCTTTCAAAGCTCTCCTGTGTATCTGGGATTCCTTCTATTAATGGAATTTCTTCAAAGTTTCTCTTTCTTCATCAGTTCCTTCATCAATCTTTAGCAGTTCTTATCTCCAAACCATTTTTGTTTTCAATTTCATGTGAAGAGAATTTGAATTACAGATTTTTCTTGAGAGTTTCTCCTAAAGGTCATTTAGTCACTGCTGTGAATATACTTTTTCTGTCTATTAAATCTGTCTATATATTAGATACATTTTTTTAGTTTTAGTTTTGAATTCTCTCCTTCCATTTTGCCCCTCTCTCCACAGAAATAATACCCATTTTCATATTAAATCATGCAAAACATTTTCAAATTAGCCATGTTGAAGAAAAAAGCCAAGAAAAATAAAGTGAAAGAAAACATACTTCAATCTGTTTTTAGAGTTCATCAGTTCTCTCTCCAAAGATGGATAGTTTTTTCATTATAAATTCTCCAGAATTGTCATGGATTATTGTATTGATCAAAGTAGCTAAGTCTTTCACAGTATGTTGTCATTACAATATTGTTATTACTGTGTATTTAGTTTTCTTAGTTCTGTTCACTTCACTTTGTACCACCTTATACAAATTTTTCCATGCTTTTCTTAAACATCACTTTATAATTTAAGAACAATATTATTCCATCTCAATTATATATCACAACTTGTTAAGTCATTTCCAAAGAGATAGACATCCCTTTAGTTTCCAATTCTTTGCTACCAGAGGAAGAGCTGTTATAAATATTTTTGTACAAATAAGTCCTTTTCCCTTTTTTTAGTTCTCTTTGGGATGAAGAACTAGTAGTAGTGTTACTGCATCAAAGAGTAAGGACAGTTTTTATAGCCCTTATGAGCATAGTTCTAAATTATTCTACAAAATGTTGGACCAGTTCACAGCTCTATCAATGGCACATTAGTATACTATTTTTCTCCAATTCCTCCAGCATTTGTCATTTTCCTTTTCTACCATCTTAATGAATCTAATGGATGTGAGTTGTATCACATATCAAACTTGCAACATGCTTTGCATATGTTATTTTAATTGGTCCTCATAAGAATCTTGTGAGCTAGGCATATTATTATTTCCATTTTGTAGATGAAGAAATTGAAGTAAAGAAAGGTCAAGTGAAAAGTCTGGAAGCATATAACTAACGTGTCTGATAAAGGATTAAAATATAGATCTTCTTGGCTTCAAGTTCAATATTCTATCCTCTATTATATCAAGTTGTAGTGGCATAGATATTAAATCTAGGAAATTTAAAGCAACTTTCCTAATATGTTGTGTAGGAAGCACACTGGATGTAGCATCAGAAGTGAAGTTTGAATTATAGTTGGCTGCTTCTTATTTGTCTGATCCTAGGCAGATATCTCAGGAATTTAGTTTCCTTATATGTAAAACAAAGGTGTGAAAATAGAAGATCTCCAGGAATTCTTCCAATTATATGAAACTATGACCTACTTATTGGTAACTAGCTTATATTTTGAAGCCTCACTTTTTGTCTCTATAGAGAGAAAGATAACTTCAACATAAGATCCCAGGTCTAATATTTTGGATTTAAGGGTTTTCCTTTGTTTTTCCCCATAGTATAATTCATTCTCTCATTTATAGTAAACATTTGCTGAGAAAGCAATAAAATCCTCAGGTCATTATATAGATACAGAGCCCATTAAAAATGTGCAGACAGCAAATAAATAAGATCTAAAGAGATCAAGGAACTCCTGAAGGTAAGTGATGCCAATATGTCATGTAGTAGTGAAATAAAAGAATAAGAGGTAATTGGAGAGGGGATAAATTTGCTAGGTTCCAATATAGTAGCAAATTTTATCCAATAGATCACTCAGTTGGCCACTGAGCCAGACAAGAACCCAACTTCATTTGTACATTAATTTTGGGGTAGCAATGCCGTTCCCTTGTAGTCAGCAGGATTAGTATCAAGTATACTTTTGAACCTTCTCTTCTTTCCTTAAAATTCAAATTATATCATTATAAACATAATTATCTAGTCTAACCTCAGATATTAGCATGTCTCTGATGTTGAAATTGTCAATTATTAAATGAAGCAGTTTAACTAGATGACTTCTCAGGCTCCTACCTCAAAATATATGAATTTTGAATTATGTCTATGACCAAAGTTAATTTAAATTTTTTTTTCTGGAGCAACCTCTAGAAATTTAGTTGTTGCCTCTTTTTTGAGATGTGCTTGTTGACAGTTTAGTGGATGACAGGTTTGCCTCTTCAGGTTCTTGGTTTTTAATTTTCATTGTTCCAATCTCAGAATGTTCTGGTATCTAGGAGGAGGATATTCTCTTCCTTAAGTTCAGGTCAGCAATGGAAAAAGGTAACTGAAAAATAAGGATGTTTTACTCTAGACATCAACCAAATTTAGGTTTAGAAAATGTGCTTAAAATAACTTTAAAAATGTGTGTGTTTTTGAAACATTCAAAATGTGTTTTGCTCCAAGCTCTTTTACCATTAAACATTCTCATGTGTACTTCAAGAGAAACTTAATCCATATGGTATATTCATGGGCAGTTAACTCATCAAATGTCCAGCATACCATTTAAATCGTTTTGAAAAGCTTCTTAAAGCATTTTTTTTTTTAACAACAAGGATATTTTGTTTGGTTAGTTGAAATGGAATTTTAATCTTTTAATTGGAAATTTAACACTCAAGGACTTGTCAGAATCAACTCTTTTATAGCCAAGTTGACCTTTCCAAAATCTCACAGCTACAATAAATATAGTTATTGTTGTAAATTAGCTGTGTTATGGAAGAAACTTCTGTAATGCAAATATTTCCTAAATAATCACATTAGCAGAAAAAAGTCTGCTAAAAATAGAGGCATAAAAGCAAATGGGAGAACTAGGAGAGTAGAAAAGTACAGCACAAAAAGAGTAGTTAAACTGAAGCACAAGAACAAATGTAGGTGATAATTTAGATTCATAATACTCAGAGTAAAGATCATTACATCAACTTCCAGTTATTTTTTTTTCTGGAAGGAAGATAGGACAGATACAGGGGGAGGAGTCCCTTGTTTTTGCTTTATTCTCATTTTCCATAATTATAGAGGTAGAGTAGAAAGATGGATATTATGTAGCAATTACAAGGACAAAAAGGTAAGAAGAATAGGTAGTTTGCAATGGTTGTTTTCCCTTTTCTCCACCAAAGTAGATAGTAGTTCTTTTGGTGAATAGGGGAAAAGACAATATGTGAAATTTCAGAATATAGAACTAGGACCAATAGGCAGGACTTAATAGAGAAGTATAAGGAGGAATCAGAACCACAATAAAATAGACTTTCAAGGACTTTACCACATGGCTCTAACATATAGAGGAGCATACTCTAATTTCTCAATCCCATCATCTCCATACCTTGTGTTCTGCTAGTAGTGAAGCATGGCCCCAATTGCTTTGATTTGTATTTCTTTCCCTGATGGCAGCTTTTTAAGCAATTGTTCCATTTCTTTTGTCCCTTCTTCTTGCTACAGACATTGGAGTACTAGCTATAGCTCTGGAAAAATCTTCCTAATGATTATAGATGTTTAAAAATATTATCAACTGAAGTAGTGAGTTTCCCAGTCATAAGAGGTATTCAATCATATACTGAATGTTTATCTGTAAGGGATTTTAAACAATATTTTATTGAACTGTGTCTTTTTTTTAAATATCACCATCATTTTCCAATCATTCTCCCTCCTCCCCAATAGAACACTTTCTTAAAACAAGGAATTAAACGAAATAAATTAACAAGATAAATCAACATATTGACCATGCCTGACAATGCATGCCTCCTTCCATACCTATAGGAGTCCATGACCTCTCTGTGAAGAGGAGAGAGGTATGCTTTGATCATCATTGTTCTGAAGTCATATTGCATCATGGCATTGATCAGATTTCTGATATCCTTCAATGTTCCTTTCCTGTTAGGGATATTTTTAGAGGGGATTCCTACCAAATGTAAAAGTTTGGACCGAACCTACAATTTAAACTATCCTCAGGAATTCTGATACATTCCATACCTATTGTTCATCATTTTCATTGTAAGAAAACTATGGTACATATAAATTTAAATGATTTTGCCACACCAAAGGCTTAATTAATTTTTTTGATACAGCCATTTATTGTTAGACTGGAATTTCTCCTTTCATGTACTTTGTTTTTCCAGTAGTATTCCAATAGGATTTTAGACCAAATCATTTACACTTTCCTACCTAGTTCCATGGTATTTAAAAGGACATCAAGAGATCATTGACCAGATTGGGGATATAGTTCATGACCTGGAACAGACTAACTTACATGTTAAGTTGACCCAGTGATCACAATCTCATTCATTCCGTACTCTCTAAGCACTGAGTCCGGGGCTCTACACCGAGCACCTCAAGATTCATATTTACTAAGGTGTTGGGTGACTATTTGATGCACTTGATTGACTTTATATTCATTATATAAAAATTAATTTAGGAGAATTCATTCTCCTAAAACCTTACTCTACATGGTACTAGGTAAACAACAGGGTTCCAGTGAGGGAAGACCTTAGGGAAGTTTATCTCAATTGAACTCCTTGATGAAAGCTCCTGGATAAGTGCCAAATAAAGATTTCAAGTGGGGGGAGATTTTAGAGGATATCAGTTGTGATCACTCCAACAGGAATGTAAAGAGGGGCCAAGGAATGCACCTTGGGGTGAGGGAAGAGAAGGGAGAGAAGACAATTCACTATGTTTAATTATAATGAGAAAAGCTCTACCAGGAAACATTCTTTTCTATGGTCTTTATTATTATTCTGAACAAGCTACTAACTTCAAACAGGCCATTCTTCATGTCTTATGTCTTTTCTGTTTAGGAGAACTTTGAACATTTTTCAGTGAAAAGAAGGCATAGCTATATGTAGAGTTAGCATGCACAAACATGCTTCAGATAGATTTATATGTGAGATGATATTTTCTTTGAGACTATGAAAAATACATATTTGCTATGGCAACCCTTATTTCATCTCAATTTTGTGTTCCATTCTTGGGACATCAATACTTTCTAAAAGAATTGCTATATCACTTAAAATTCTTCAGTATACTATAATTAGATTATTTTTATTTTATAAATTTAAAAGAAAAAATTAAAAGATACCTGACTTTTGTATTCCTCTCTATACTAACTTTTCACACTTCCTTCTCTACAAATAACCCAGCAGTCTTCTCACCATGGAAGATCCCACTGCCTTGTTGGTCTCCTTCTCTAGTTTGTCAGTTCCACTTGGAAGCTAACTTTAAAGAAAGTTCCCAGTATAACCAGGTTTTTGTCATTACTTGCTGGGCTCTCTTTCTGACTCTGGACTGTCTGCTCCAAAATACACCTGTGTTGCCTTGCCCCTTTAGAGTGTAAATTGCTTGAAGATAGGGACTATCTTTTTGTTTGTATTTGAATTAGCAAAGTGCTTGGCACTGGGAAGAGTTTAATTAATACTTATTGATTTGATCTGCTTTTCTAAAGAAGGAAGCAAGGCATATTTTGATATTTAAAAATACTTCCTCTTAAACACAGTTTACCTTTTACAGGGAAGAGATTAGGGATGATGTGTGTGGAATTGTGCATATAGCTTCAAAACCAAGCACTTGGATTTTGCTTGGTGGTAGAAATGTTTGAAAATGATTCTGAGGCAAAACAAAGAGGCTTATACATGAGTTACTAAATAAACCATTTAGCAAAAAATACAAGCTTAAAGGCAAAATAAAAAAAATTCTATTTGGGGAGAAACAATTCAGACTGTTGGCTTCAAATTTTTACTATGAATAAGGAATCTCAGAGCGATCATTTTTGATAATCTTACAACTAAAGTTCTGACTACAAAATAAAAATTCCTGCATCTCCTCTCTAAGGAATTATATTCACCAATTCTTACTTCCTGGGAGGCTCAGAGGTGATGGTTGAGGAGAAGAGGGGAGAAGAAACACGTTCACCATTTCCATCCCTTCTTAGAAAACCAGACATAAAAGATACTAATTCATTCTTTAGTAAGTTTGGGGTGATTTTTTTTGAATAAATAAAATGATTTCATTAAAGAAAATTTTTTTGAGTCGTTGGTAACTTTCAGTTTTGTAAATAACTGAAATGTCATCACTTCTCTTGGGAAACAGTTTTGTAATCTATGAGGTTTTCTTTTTAGTGTAAGGCAGGACTATTAAAAAAATCTATCTCTTCTAAGTTAAATAAATAGCTCCATCACAAAATAGCTGTTGGTTATAACTATTGTTTCTATGTACATTATGGTTTTCAAAAGTATGCATAAATATTGAAAGAATGGAGAAATGCCACACAACACTAGTTAATTATAGGATGCCTACATGCATCAATGGCAGGAACATAAATGGAAGGACTCAGTTTTTAATTTTCAATGCATTTTTAAGAGGTTTCTCATTTACTTCCATCATCTCCACATCCCCCTTCAAGCCAGGACTGATTCTAGATGAAACTGTAAAGTACATGAAATCTATAATTAGATTCCTTTATTGCTCACCTGGATGCTCATTTGCCTTTAGCTACTTTGGGCCATGTCATCCTGGGGATGGAAAGGTTAGCTATCTGAGCATCCTTTATGGATTCACTTCTATGATTTAATTGAATTCAAGGCACTGTGCTAATCATGGTAAATAGATGATGATGATGATGAGGGGGAGGATAGCAATTTATAAAGTATTGAAATTTGCAAAGTTCTTTCATAGCAATAATCCTGTTCAGTGATTAGTGTAAGTATATTTTTTATCCATTTCAGAGATAAACAGAGGGTTAAATGTATTACTACTGTAATTGGGTGGTCTTAGGAAGACACTTTCCATCTGGACCTCAATTTCCCCATCTGTTCAGTAATAGTGTTAGACTAAATGATCTTTAAGGTCAGCAACTTCAGGAATCTATGAATCTATCACTTGACACCCAGTGTCCCTTCCAATCTGCCATAGTGACTCTCATATGAAGAAGTACCTGATTAGGGAGAAATGGAACTTTTCCACAAGTGAATATTTGGCAATATAGCATAGTCAACATTGACAAAGGAATGTGTAGGACAATATGTGCTTGGTGAGTCTGTGGTAGAAATAGATCACCATGTTTTAATTAATGAGAAAGCACATGCTTCTGTAAGATCTCAGGAGGATATTGCTAAAGGTAGAGATTTTAGGCATCCAGTTGAAATAGTTTTGGTGCTTTAAAATTCATCAAATTATATAAGCTGCCATTCTATGTCCTACTATGTAAAGGATACAGGATATACAGTACGGGGCAGCTAGGTGGCACAGTGGATAGAACACTGGTCCTTAGAGTCAGGAGGACTTGAATTCAGATTCAGCCTCAGAAACTTAACAGTTACCTAGTTGTGTCACCTTGGGCAAATAACTTAACCCCATTTCCTTACTTACAAAAAAAAAAAAAAAGAAAAGAAAAAAAAGAATGCACAGTAGGATTCCTGCTGAAAATAAAGGGAAGAATAAGGAACTTCTTCAGTCCTTTTTATTAAGCTTTCAAAGGCCCATCTTGGGGGAAATTATATTATAGGTTAGAGTTTTATAAGTCTTAGAATTCCATCCACCCAAATTCATCCTATAAAGAGTAGCAGAAATTCACCCTTTAATTTCTTTCCTAATGGATTGTAATGTAAAATATAAAAGTTGGGTGTCATGAAAGATCAGGAATTTAAACTTTTGATTTTAGAACTACTATCATGATTTAGGTGGTCATAAACTATTGTCTGACATAAACATTTTGCTTTCTCATTTTTTATGACCATTATGTAACTAATCAATATCTTTTAATTCCATTTTGTAACAAAATACCTAATTCACTAATTAATTCACCAATTTTATTCACTTGAGTTTTGCCCCATATGGGCAGGATACATATCTTATTGCTGAATTTCCATAATACTTGGCATAGGACTCTACATTTCAAATATTTGCAACACCAGACAAAACCCAAGTGATTGGTTTTGACACTAAACATATATATATATATATATATATATGTATATCATTCCACACATAACCTCTTAATAATTTCTTTGCTGAATTTAATTAATGAATTAATTCTATATCCAAGTTTAGAAATTCTTGTTTCTGTGAAATATCTAATTAGAGAAAAATAGAACATTCCCACAAATGAACACTTGTCAATAGGGTAGTCAACATTGACAAAGTAAAGTACTTAGGGAGTTCAAAGTAGAAAAAGATCATTCTGTTTTATTTAACAAGAAAGCACATGGTTCTGAAAGATCTCAGGATCATCAGACTCATAAATCAGGAATTCAATTGAGGAGGCATTTTTGACCCTTTAGAATCCATCAAATTATATCATCTGCCATTTTATCTCCTAGTGTGTGTAAAGGGATTCAGTAAAGGGAGCACAGTTGGATTTCTGCTAAAAACAAAGAGAAGAATAAGGAATTTCTTCATTCCTTTTTATTAGGGTTTCAAAGGTCCCACCTAGGGGGAAATTATATTATAGGACATACAACTGCTAGTTATTTCTTAGGCCTATCCCTGGGTGTCTGGAAGTGGTCTGAAGCCTAGCACTGGTTAATAAATAGTTGGAAAGTGGTCTGGGTGTGGTGAAGGAACGAGCCCGGACACAGGAGCTAGTGTTATTCTGAGAGATGGATTATATTGAGTGTTGGAGAACTTAAGAATAGGTCTAGTTTGAGGGAATGGCATTATGGAATGAAGTTGAATCAAGGAAGCTTAGAGTGAGTGAATAAAGAGAGAATTCAATGAGCACAGTTAAGAGAGAGTTGACCATTACAAGTGTTGAGCTCTGACATGAGAGTAACTAACTCTGGAATTCTGGGTCTGAGTACCCCCTACACACTGCACATGTCTTTGTGGAAGGGCAGTGATAATTATTAGATAATAGAATTTGGTCTTATACCAGTCATCTGAATGTCAAATTCTGAAGGTATTTCACTTCCCCTTTCAGAAGACAGTCATTATAGCTGGTTGTGGTATGTTAAGTAATAATATTGTGACACAAATGCAGATGACTGTAATATGTGATATTTTAAAAATGAATGGATGGATGTTGTGAATGTATGTGTATGTTTGCATGAAGCAAAGTAGGATATGAGGGCCCAGGGCTTATTAGAATGAGGGAAGAGGTTAAAGTTCTTCTAGTCAGTTTTGGGAAGAGATCAATTGGGGAAGAGGTCAAAGTGACTTAAGTCATGAAGTATGCATGTTGCAAAAAGGAAATTAAAATACATAATCACATATGACAAGTGAATCAAAGACACTTAAAATAGGGATCTAAAGTAGATCTTTGAGGAATGTTATTATGATTGGGGGTCAATAAAATCTTCAAAGTGGAGGTGGCATTTTTGGTGGATAGTCTCTCAAGACATGAAGGGAAAGAGGGTGGGCATTTTGAGCACTTGGAACAGTGGAAGACAAGGTATGGAGTAAGGGAAGTACATTGACCATAGAATAATAGCATCATAGGATCTAGAGCTGGAAGAGACTCAGAATAATCTAGTTAAAGTCCCTCATTTTACAGATTAGGAAACTAAGAGCTATAAAATTAGGTCACATTGAATGAGGTAATAGACTTGCCTTCCAAACTCTGGGCTTCTTACTCAAAATCCAAAACTTTTCCTGTTATGTCACTTTTAGTTGAAATCTAGGGTATTTGGTAAGAAGCAACATTAGATAAGTCAGTCTGGAAAGTAAAATGGGGGGGGGTGCACATCATAGAGGACTATAAGTGCCAAGCAGAGGAGTTTGAACTTTACTTTGTAGGGAACAGGGAACTACTCCCAATTTCTGAGCAAAGGAATAACATGACAAGGCATACAAAGGCATATGCATAAGACATATCAGTTAGCTATGGTCAGGTGTTTGGTCATATGTTCTGTAGTCTGATGGTCTTTGTGTGAAGACTGTGTTTACACAAAACTCTCCCCAGTTCCCATTTAATTTTTTTTTAGGTTTTTTTGGAAGGCAATGGGGTTAAGTGGCTTGCCCAAGGCCACACAGCTAGGTAATTATTAGGTGTCTGAGACCGAATTTGAACTCAGGTCCTCCTGACTCCAGGGCCGGTGCTCTATCCACTGTGCCACCTGGCTGCTGTGCCCACCCCCCATTTAATTTTTTATACTGAACTGCAATACAAAACTGTTATGGGGAAAGTCAAGATGTGGAAGGGATTACTATATATTTATATACACACCTTTATAAATTAAGTCCATTATATAACAAATTAACACCATTTAATTCTGTTTTGCAACAAAACCTAAAATTTTTCTACTCACAGGAAGAAAGATCTTATGAACTTAGAGACACAATTCCAACATAACCAATTCAATTCAGCAAAGAATTATTAAGTTTCAGAGTTTCACTTTAGGGGCTGAGTAAATACAAAGTTTAGATATGATATGTTTATTGGTTGCTTTTTCTGTGGGAATGCACATACACAAATAATTTGTGTTCTTAGTGCTTAGCATAGTGTCTGTGATGTAACAATAACTTAATACTTCATTCATTCATTCATTCATTCATCCTTTTCTCTCAACCCACATGGTTATCAATTCCATTTTAATTCCTTATCACTTCTTACCTAGATAATTACTGCTGCCTCCTAGTTGGACTTTGTGATTTTGGTCTGTTTTACTTCATTTTAATCAATTCCATGTTCAAGTATCTTTAGTGTTGTTTGTACAACGAAACAGAAACCCTTCAAAATTTAGTTCTAACTTATTTTTCCAGGGTGATTAAACATTTCCTCCATTCACATATACTATATTACAGCCCAACTGACCTACTTGTTTTTAAACTAAATATAACATTCTATCTCTTATCTTGATGCTGTCTTCCCATGTCTGGAGTGTACCTCCATCTTAATATCCTGGATTTTATGTGTTAAAAAATCCACTTATTCCTATGTTTCAAAAATACAGTGGCATTGTATTTTTTTTTTTTGATTTTTGCAAGGCAAACTGGGTTATGTGGCTTGCCCAAGGCCACACAGCTAGGTAAGTATTAAGTGTCTGAGACTAGGTTTGAACCCAGGTACTCCTGACTCCAGGGCCGGTGCTTTATCCACTATGCCACCTAGCCGCCCCGGCATTGTATTTTTGTCAAAAACTTTCTGCATCTATTGAGTTAATGATGTGATTTTAAAAAATAATTTATATGGCTTGTTAGACTTATAATCAAATCAATTCCGTATTCCTAGTATAAATCCAGTCTTATTATTGTGCATAATCTTTTTAGTGTCATTGCGATATTATTGTTAACAATTCTATTAGATATTTTTGGTTCAATTTTCACTATACAATTTTTTTCCTATAGTTTTTTCCCTTTTTTCCTCCTGATTTTAGGTTTAGGACCATACTTGTCTCATAGAAGAATTTCACAGAATCCTGTCTGTTCCCCACTACAAACTTTTTGTAAAGGATTTTATGTATAGTGGAATTAATTCTTAGACTGTCTGATAGAATTCACTTGCAAATCTCTATGGTCCTGTTTTTTGGTTTTTGTTTTATGTTTTGAATTTTATATTTCCTTTATAACTTGTTAAATTTCCTTTTCTGAGACTGAGTAACTTATCTATTTCTTGTTCTTTTAATTTGAATATTTTATATTTTTACAACTATCCATTTCTTTAAATTTTTAGTTTTGTTTGTATATAACTGACTACAGGGAGATGCATAGGGACTGAACTTGTGATTTCTCTTATTAGAGAACACTTGGATAAGAAATCTTTGTCAATGCTGGTCAGTACTTCTCAATTTATGACTTTAGAGAGTTATCCAGAATGATGAGAAGATAAGTGGTGTGCTCAGGGTCACACATTCAGTATGTGTCAGAGGCACATGCAGGTATTACTGATGCTAAGGTCAGGTTTCTATCCACTACACTAATGCTACTTCTCATTCAGAAAAAAACAAATGAACAATCAATTTCTCCTTTCTCCCCACCAAAAAACTCTAAAACAAGACACCTTGAAACTTTAAAAAATTTCTTTATTTCTTTTATTGTGAATTATCTTTCATTGTTATATTGTAATTTAATTTTCCTCTCTTTTAAATCATGTTATCTAATAATTTATCTTCTTTATTAGTTCTCCTCAACCTCCCCCCCCAACTGTGTTTCTTGAATTCAGCATGTTGTTGGATTTTTCTTTTTCATTCTGCTTCTCCAGTTAACAGATGAGTTAATCTCATTTATTTCTCACAGTTATTAGTTTTAAGTGTTTGTTCCCTTCATCAAATCATTTTTATATGTTTTCCTATCTTTGACTCCTCTACCCTCCCTTTTTTCAATGAGAGAGTGGGTGGATAAATAGGACTCTGATCAATCTATAATGAAGAAGTCTCTTTTTACTCCTCTGTCTTCTTTTTTTCATCAAGCCTAAACCCTGATCTCAGTTTTTTACATTTTCTTTTTCTTTTTTAATTTATTCTTTATGTTCCATTATCAGTAATGTTTTATTTATGACTATTATTCCCTCCTCTGACCTGCCTTTTCAACTACTTTGTCTGGTCCAGATGAAATAGAGATTCATGTGATGCTAATCTCCTTACTCTTTCTTCATGTTTGTAAATTCTTCCTTTATTTCACTCCTATAGCGTGAAATAGTAAATCCTTCTCTCTCTTCCTCATTTCTTCCCTGAAGTATCACCTCCCCCCCCTTTTCTTTCCTCTCTTAAAATAAACAAAGCAGTATAAAATTACATTCATTTTCTCTATATGCATGACTTGGGATTTCTTAGTTCTTCCATTTATATTATTTTCCTCCACAAAATTGTTATAGAGATCAACTTTGCATATACTTTGAGAGCTTCCAAATCTTCAAAACTATAAAGCTGCTACCAAGGTTTAATACATACTTCTCAGGATCACTATTTGTTTACTTGTACTCAGAGAAAGAAGCACAGGGAAGGAAAAGTTAGAAACTTGAGATTCAGTCTCAGGTCATTCTATGTAGATACTGCCTCACAAGAAAATGTTGCTGCTTTAGCTGTTTCTAGGGGGTAAAGAAGGAAGTCTGAGGGTCCTTCCTGAGAAGAACTTGTAGAGTTCAGACATGCCTTGAGAGCAAACGTTATTTTTCTTTTCAGTCTGTTGAGTGGGCAGGTTATAATGTTCAGTTTAATCTCTCCCTATTATGATGAGGTGTAAGACACTCTTTCTCCATCATGGAAGGGTCAATGTTCCTACCCATACTTTAGGATCAAGGTACCAATTATGATTCTCTGGTCATAAGACTGATAGCAAGAGGCCCATGCATGGACCCATCACCATGACACCTAAGATGACCTATCTTCATCCCTTCTTAGTAATGAGCCAGAAGAGGTCTTTCTCCATGGGACTAGATTTTATACTCCGTAGACTCACCCCATTACACATATAACAATGTCTTCAATACTTTAACACCCTCTTAAGTGACATGTAATCATAGGGGTATTGTATAATTTTGATCCTTCATAGGAGATATCTTTTTTGAAAGATAGTTTTTAAAGTGATATTTTGATTTACACAGTTAAATGTTTAAAAGCAGTCAAATAACAAAAGGTATGGTATCTTATTTTCTATATCTTTAAGTGAAATGTGTGATGATTAAGATGTGTTCTACTGTGAAATTACTTGTAGAAGTCTGCCTCTTATAATACTCTCAACAAGGATGTCCTCAATATGTATGCAAATTATTCTGAGCATATGGATAGATAGGTATTGATATTTTCTCGGCCTTTTTAAATAAAAAACAAGATTTCTTAACACCTTTGGTATATTTCTGTCCTTCTCAAAATGTTTAAAAATTTTGTTGCCTTTACCATAGTATTACACACACACACACACACACACACACACACACACACAAACGACCCAGTTCAGATATTTTTCCTAACTTTCTTCAGTGACATTTTTACTTCCCTTAAAATCATATCAAAGACTATACTATTAGAATATAAATGAGATGGCCCTATTGTCCTTCTTTATTATAAAAATCTTTACAGACCTTTTCTTTCTTTCATCTACTTGTGTCCCTTCTAGTTTCAACCTTAAATGCCTATAGAATGGCTTTACTTTGTTGGACTTTTTGCCAAGCTTTTTAAAAACCTGTCTTCCCTTCTTCTGCTTCATACCTTTTTATGAGGCAATGTTGTTCATTATTCATAATGCAACAGTCATATTCCATAAGATTTTATTTAAAAAGTTCATGTTGCAAACCATTGTTATATTTAGTTATTATTATCATTATTCTCTCCCTGGCAATTAAATCAAACGTTTTCTTAGTAAGGATCTCCATGGTGGTCATTAATTTTCATTGGTTAAACTGATGAATGCAATAATAATCAGTGTCAATTTCCTTTCCCCCAACAATTTCTTAGTTTTGAGGGATGCCAATAACTTGTTTTGGTAGGTAGAATGGAGTGATTTTAATTTCATGGCCAATCTTTCTTATTTTTGGTCAACAATCAATAAACATTTATTTTTAATTAATAAGCATTTTTCTTTTTTGATTAACTCTTAAGTTTGTTTGTATTCAATTTATTCAGATATAATTTCCATCATTAATGAATCATTTCCTACCATTTTAATTTTCATTTTCTGTAAATTTAATTTTTGTGATTTTTGACCAACATCTGCTGATTCTTTTTTTGAAGAAAGTATTTATGAGGTATAGACATTAGATTTCAGTGTAGTCTACAATTATTTGGTTTTCCTCATACCTTACTTCAGAGTCATATTTCTAAAACAATTTTTACTACTCTCACCTCTCCCTACCTTTGCAATAAAGTTACTGAGTATTATCGTATATGTTGATTTAATTTTCAGGGTCTTATTGAATTTTTTATAGAATTTCTTCACCTTTTCTACTTCTGCAACAGATGTCACATTATACTATTAATAATAACATATCAAAAATTGTTGAGTCAAAGACTATCTGTTGTCACAATCTGAATTTTTCAGTGTAGTATAGCAAAAAACAGTTGGGGGGAAGGAAGCAAACAAATTATCTGTTTTTATATGTCCTAGTTTTTATATGTGCTTTTAGTCTTGCAGAATAGCTAAAATGGTTTCCTGGTATATTTTTCCAATGTTATTTTTATTCCTACAATAGGTATCATAATGATTATGTGGTGTCTTTTTGACATCATCTTTGGGGTTTTACCATCAGCATCTCTGTTACTAGTCCCAGCTTGCATTCTCTCTGACCTCAGTTCTGTAGGTCAAGAGAAGGTGGGAACAATACAGTCACAGAGTAGAGAAGAATCTTAAGAATAGTTGCAGAATATCAGAAAGAATTAGTTTAAATGAGACTATTATCTTAGAAAAATCTAGTTAGATTTGAATGAAGGATGCAAAAGACAGATGGGAAGAACTGTTTCAGAACTGACTTTGAACCTTGAAAACAGAACAGAGGTCATTGCAACAGAGAACATATTTGATTTGGGTTGTCATTCCTGAGCATATTCAAACTGCAACATAAGGTGAAAAAATTGATTATTCTTATCTTGTATTATGATGATATATTCCTGTCATTGTATTAGTTTTGTCTCCTCATCTAGATTATGAGTATTGAAGATGAAGACTATAACATTTATTGCTGTTTTGTTTTGTTTTAGGTTTTTGCAAGGCAGTGGGGTTAAGTGGCTTGCCCAAGACCACACAGCTAGGTAATTATTAAGTGTCTGAGGCCAGATTTGATCTCAGGTCCTACTGAATCTAGGGCCACTGCGCTATCCACTGAGCCACCTAGCCAACATTTATTTCTAATGAATCCCTCGTATGATTAGTAGTAGTGGAGTTCTGAACACAGAATAGTTGCTTAGGAAATATTTGATGATTGATATTTTAAGTTAAAGATTTCACTTTGTGGCTTGAACTTTCTACTTAGGTCATCCCCTATTATCAAATGACTAGACAGCTGACAAAGCTTGACTCCACTGAACCTTAATCACCTATTCCCACCTTTATAGTAAAGTCACTGAGAATCTGCTTGTTTTGAAATCTCCCTTCAAAAAGAATAGAACATATCAATAACTATAACCCATTGGCCTGATCTTTTTGTTCAGGTTAGCATTCTGAGGACAAGTGAATTGACAACAGTTCTGTTGGATGACTGGGGCTCATCATGTCAAATCACTCTTTCCTTTTTGCATACATAGATCCTGAGAACTCTGATTGAGAAAGAATTTCTTTTCCTATAATACTGTCATGCTCTGGCATTCAATCCTGGGTCAACCCAGTCATCAGTAACAAGATTCCAAATTGAAGCATGACTTCACAAGTTTAGATGTGAGGAGGAACTTTTGAGATAATTTAGCTCAATCCTCTACTTTTTGCTAGGAGGAAAATGAAACCCATAGAGAGGCAGTGACTTGTTCACCATTAGAGGGGTAGTCACACAGGAAGAATGTAGCAGTGGTGAGATTTTATTTTTCTTATTTTTCTCCATGTATAATGTTACTTGATAGTCTTAAGATAAAACAGTACAAGCCAGCCATAGAGATGGAGAAAAAAGGTACTAGCCTAGAATCAATATTTTACTTTCACAAATTTATTTGATAGACATTTGTCAGCTAACCTAAAGGTAATTTGTGGAGAGGGGGCCTGGAAAAACACCAAGTCATGTCTCTTTTCTTCTTCCTCCCCCCTCTTTATTGTGACTGAACTAGCTGAACCCGTTTGTCTATGTCTGCTCAATTAAGTGGATTTAATTTGTGTTGTCTGACAGCTTTTCAAAGGAAAACAGCTCCATTGAATCCCCAGGGCTCACACATCGCATGCATTGGAGACTAAGGAGAAATAGGGCATTGCTCACCACAAAATGCCAAGGAAAACCTCTTTCAAAGAGTACATTCTCTTGGCTTTAAGTGAAATGTATACGGCTTAATAAAACCCATACTTGAGGGCGTAAGGAAAGCTGGTATAAGACAAACAAAGACAAACAAAAACAAACAATGCAGTTCTCAGAGTTCAGCTGTAGAGAGAAAATGAACTCATAGATGCTTACTTTGAAATATTCTTTCATATCAAATAAAATGCCATAAACCCCCAGAGGGACAGATAGACCCTCCTAATTATTGCCATTTGTAAAATTCTGAGAGTGTGCATGATGCTCCTGGGAAACTTCTAGGATGTGATGACTTCCCTGAGATGTTACAAATTGTTTTCTCATGAATGGAATACATGGGAAGGCAGGCTTGCCTGAGGTTAGTCCAAATGATCTGCTGACATGAGGGGTTAGTATTGGAAGACTGGGCCAAAAGGGTATGCACTATGGTTGGATCTAGAGGTGGAGAGAGGGGCCAATTGATGTGTGATGATTGTTAGACTGTTGGGTTAACTGAATTCAAAAGCAGAAAACTGTATTAAAAAGGTGTTGGGGTGTAGGCTGCTACCTGCAGCTATTGATATGGCCCTAAATTCCCTGGCTATTTAAGGAGCATCGATACATTCCAATACTGCTGATGATCTGTGCAAGATCTGGCCCCCTAGGATGTGTTTGTGATGGAGGTGTGGAAGGGTTATTGATAAGAGTTAAAGAAGTAGAATGTTGTGTGTATGTGTGTATGAAAAAGAGCGAGAAGGAGAGAGGGAAAAGAAAAGAGAAAGAGAGAAGCTGGACTGACAAAGGGGAAGTGAGAGAAAGAGACAGAAACAGAAAGAAGAGAGAATACAATTAATCTGAGTGCATGCAGAGTGGTAGAACACCCGGGGATGAATAAAGAGGGAGGAAAAATGTCTAAGTGTGTTTCTTGGAACTGATTTCATATTCATTGGGTGAGTTTTGAGTTGCGTGTTTGTGCATGGAGAATGAGAGTGAAACTATGGGCCAAGAGGACCCCTCTGGTTTTGGAGCCCTTGGACTAGCCATTGTGTCCTTAGATTTGTGAAAATACAGAAATCATGGCTGGAGGTGAAGATGCCTGGAAAAATCTGTTGATGGTTTGAACTCTAACACTATGAGTAACTCTGGGTGATATCCATGTCTAAGGGGCTATGATAACCTGCTCTAGTAATTCTATAGGTAGTTCCAGGATAGATTTTATTTTCTTCATGGGTAAAGAGAAATTAGAGAAAAAGCCATGGGATCCAGGACTCTTTGTGAGTGTCAACAATAGTTATGTGGGTAGTGTGTGTGTGTGTGTGTGTGTGTGTGTGTGTGTGTGTGTGTGTGTGTTTTGAATTCAAGTCAATGACTTGTGTTCAATTGCCAGATGTTTAATCAGAAGTAAAACCTCCACATAATATTTTTATCTTGTTGGAAAGCATTTGGAAGGTAGAAGGAAGTAGGCAATTATATCTAGAATTAATTTTCTATGATCTAGTTTCCTATGAAAAGCAAGTGTGGAACCCACAAAGACAAATTGTTACATTGAATTTGCTACCACTAGGCAACAAAACCAATAAATACAATTGTTTAAATTGAAATGAATGATTATTTTCTAAAAGGCAGCTTTGGGTTAGGCCTAATAATAATGGTTAGCATTTATTTATGGTTTACAAAGTACTTCATGTACATTGCCGAACTTGATTCTCATAATAAAACTGTGAGGTAGCTTATCATTGTCATTTTATAAGTGAAGAAATTGAGGCACAGAGAAATTAAAAAATTTTCCCACAGCCACATAAGTAATAAGAATCATGAGCAAAATTTGAAGCCAGGCAATTCCTGGAACCAGCTCAGGATCTCTTTTCACTTGTTGTTGCCTAAAGGTAGTCAAGAGAATAAATTACTCTTTTGTATGTGTTGTGGATTAGTCATAGAACTTGAGAATCTAAGGTGATTACACCTATTCCAACCTTCATTCAAATCATAAATTCTTTCTACATTATCGCTGCAAATGGTTCCTTAGCCTCTGTTGAGGGACCTCTAGTAGTGACAGAGAGTTCACTAACTGAAGTAGTCTATCCCATTTGGGCACAAGTCCATTTCTTTTTCCATGTGATAACCCTTCAGATATTTGAAGAAAAGAATCACATCTCAACCTAAGTTGTCTCTATTTCAAACTGGACATTAAAGATCTCATTAACTTCCACTGCTCTTTGAGTGGCATGGACTCCAGTCTAGTGCCATTCTGCCCCTTTCTATTGATTGTCTACAATTATGAATTAAACCTATGCCAATAAGATCAATAGAGGCTTTCTTCTATGAATTTCCTAGGTGTGCTCCAGATACAAACTTGAAGCCAAATTGCTCCCCAAGATTCAAGTTAATTGGAAGATAGTAAACCTGTTAAGAAGATAGAACTATTAATTTTGAAATCTATGAAACAACTGCTTTATTACCTCTGATTTATCCTGTATCTGTCTTATTTTATACATTTATACATTTATCTCCCTTATTAGATTGTGAGATCCTTGGGAACAGGTCTAGTTTTTGCTTTATATTCTCATAGTTTCATACAATGCCTGGCTTCAGTTTCAAGATTAGGTTCATATTCTTACTTTGATCCATTAGTACCAGTTAAAGATTATATTATTATATTTTATTTATTATAACATAATTTAATATATTAGCATATAGTATAATTTGTTTTTATTGAGTTATTATACTTTTATTATATATTATATTGCCACCAGCAAACCTTTTGACCATTTACTCTCCTAGCAGTTCTCTAAGTTGCCAATCTGCCATCAGGGACTCCTCATTCATTGATTCACTCAATTAACATTTACTAAGCATTGATTATGTGTCAGGTATTGTATAACATCTAGCAATACAAAAGAAAAACAACTCCTTCCTTCAAGGAGTTTACATTCTTTTGGTGGGAAACAACCTATACATGGATAATTAAATATAAAAGTAAGCAGAAGGGAAGAATTTTACTTGTGTATGTGGTAGCACCTAAAGATTCTAGAAGACAGGTAAGGATAGAGTTCATTTTAGGCAAATGCAAAGAGATAAGAGATGTTCAATGAACAGCAAGTAGGCCAGAGAGTATATGGGGGAAAGTATATCATCTTCTCTGGGATACTTTCCCAAATTCTGCTTGCATTCCTGGTTGGGCACAAAAGAGGTGTCTAACCTTGAGTTCAAGGGTTAAGCCTGTGGAGTTCTATTCTTAAAACTATAACTCATGAGCCCCCAACAGTGTGCTTAATCTTAGCAAATAGTCTGTAGACACAGTTAGCTCTTCACAAGCATTTATTAAAATGTATAGTAAAAACAATAGCTGTAAAATCCACTTCTATAAAATTTGGCACATTCTTTGAAACCTGCTAATGGCATCTATGATAGTGAGGAACATATAAATATACTCACATTTCAAATGTAACTCACAAGTCCTGATAGTGTAGGGACTGGAAATTTTTTCTTTCTTTGTAGAATTTTCACAGAGCTCCCTTTGGATGGAGCATCTTTGTTAGGTAAATTGCTCAGTTGGGTTTCTCGGTCTGTTCTTTATGCCTGGCTCTTTTCTCTAATGCTCTTTCCCTCTATTCCTTGAGGTTATTTCCTTCCTCTAACACAGTTATTTTTCTATATCTGTGACTGTCTGGACTGTGTCTGTGCTCTCTTGTGTCTCAAACTCTCTCAAACCTATGAACTCTCAAAATGCTGGTTGGGATATCTCCCTCTGGGAAAATTCTGCTAGACTTGAATGAGTCCCTCTCTAGACAGAAATCCCCCTAACCTGAGGCCCACAGGACTTTTTCCACTTAAGTACTTTTGAACTTACATTCCCTTAAACTGTCACCCGAGCTTAGTTATTTAAGTTTTTGAGGTTTAAAGAGCTAAAAATAAGATTATCTATCTAGGTTTGTCTGTTTTTTACTTTATTCTGTCAGTTTGCTCCCTTTAATTTTGACAGAGAAAGTTCACACATCAGTTGTTATTAACACCTTGTTGACACTACTTTATCTCTTTTCCTGGAATTATATGCTTATAAAATGTCAATTGAGGTACAGGAGATGAAGAATCCCCTCCTTTATAGGAGTAATGTACAAGAATACTAGAAGGGTAGACTGGAGCCAAACCGTGAAAATTTGAAGAGTTTAAATTTTTTATGTCAGTGAATCATAGCTATAGAAAAACAGAGATGAACTTGCCTAAATAAAACTTATAAACCTTGTGACACAGTGTGTTTAGCAAACTCACATAAAAACTGCTGTCACATCCAGGAGACATGTAAGGGGACTGAAAAATGAGAGCAATGGTATCAGCTATTGGGTTATTTCCTGAGTTCAGTGAATGAGGTGAGTTGGGCAAAGATGTATTGTTTTACAGTACACAGGATGGAGTTTATTCAAGGCAAAGTTTTATAGATCTTGTCTTCCTGTCTCCCAGCATGTTGGACAAAGCATATTCACTATGATATCATGTGGTAAACAAAGCAAGCAACAATACTAGTTTCCTTCAGATCACAATCTACTAGAGTGAGCAGGATCTCTCTAAAAGTTTCATCACACATTTACAAAATTGAATATTTTTAATACCCTTTGCAGGTGCAATATGAGGCACAAGAGATATCTTAGCATCCTCACTTTAATAAAATATTGTTGTGTCTTTCAGGTAGGTATAAGAACTGTATCTTGAAGGCATAACTTTGAAATCATAGTTCATTTCAAAGAATACCTCAATTTAAATATCCTCTTCCATATGAAGTCTTTTCTGATCCTTCCAGCTTCAAGTTCCTTCCCCTAAAAATTTGAATTTTTTCTTCTCTCCCCCTTTTCTTCTCTCCTCCTCCTCTTCTTCTTCTTTCTTCTTATTCTTTTTTCTTGTTTCCTTCTTCCTTTTTTTGTTCTTTCTTCTTCTTTTTCTCTTCTCCTCTTCTTCCTCCTCTTCTCCCTTCTCCTAGTCCTCCTCCTCCTTCCCCTCTTCTTTCCTTCCTTCTCTTCTTCCTCCTTGCTCTCCCTCCCTCCCCCTCTCCCTTCTTCCTTCTCTCTTGCTGTCTGTCTGTCGCTATCTCTCTCTGACTGTCTGTCTCTGTCTTTGTCTCTGTCTCTCTCCTTCCGTCATATTCATCTACTCCAATACAATGTGAGCTCCTGTGGGCAATATCTATTTCATTTTTGTTTTGTATCTCAATACAAAAGTTTTTGTCACATAGTAGGTACTTAATAAACGTTTCATGTTTGATTATCTGTGGTGAAACTCCAATGACAGACTTTAATTCATTTGCCACATAGACTCTCTCCTTAACTGTCATTATATTCTTTAAAACAGATAATCCTTTATCTCATTTTACAGTCTTGAGTCCTTTACCTCTCTATCACAAGGTGGATAGGATGTTTCATCATTAGTCCTTTGGAATCATGGTCTGTCATTGAAGTGATTCAAGAGATTAGCAAAACAGTATTCTAGAACACCTTTATAGCATAGCATGTTTATTTATTCCCCAATTTATGTTGTCTCTCCCATTCCCTTCTTTGCCACTTTTTGTTCAGCTTTAGAATTTGTTTTTGCTCCTTCCCTTTATCTACCCTCCCCCAAAATCTTCTTCTCCCTCTTTCTTTCCTCTTATTGCTCTGTTGAATGAAATATATTTCTGCACTCAATTTTGTGTGAGTTTTCTTACATTTTATGATCAATGCATGAGAATGAGATTCAAATATCAACGATTTCCATCTACTCTTTCCTTATTTGTATTGTTGTCTGCTCAAGCACCCTGATTATGTGAAATAATTTCTTCTAATTTTTCTTTCCACCCCCAATGCATTCCTCTTTCCCCCTTCTTATTCCCCCCCCCCCAACTTTAGATATTATCTAACTGGACTCTATACAAGTTTGATGATGATAAGGTTCAGAGGGAACACATATATCGTCTTTTTAACCTTGTTTAGTTGTTTAACACTGATCATTCATTTTTACCTTTTTATGTTTCTTTTCACTCCTATCTTTGAACTTTAAAGTTTCTCTGGAGCTCTGTTTATTTACTAGCTTATCTCTATTAATTCATTCATCCATACATACATCCACTCATTCATTTATTCATTTATCAAGAATGCTTAGGGGCGGCTAGGTGGTGCAGTGGATAAAGAACTGGCCCTGGAATCAGGAGTACCTGAGTTCAAATCTGGCCTCAGACACTTAATACTTACCTAGCTGTGTGGCCTTGGGCAAGCCACATAACCCCATTGCCCTGCAAAAACTTAAAAAAAAAAAGAATGCTTAGAAATCCTTTATTTAATTAAAGGTTCTTGTAGCATTATACTTAATTCCTGGTTAAATTATTTCGGGCTATAAATATTTGTTCTTTGCCTTCTAGAATATTATATATGAAGTTCTCTGTTCCTTTATGATTGTGGCTGCTAATGTATATGTAATATGACCAGGGACTCTTTGATACTTGATTCTTTCTTTTTGACAGCAAAGAGTAAATATATTTTTAAAGTAGAATATCTGAATTTTGACTATGAAATTCCAGGGAGTTTTCATTTGAGGGTTAATTTTAGGAGATAACTGGTGGATGGATCATTCTTTTTCAGTTTGCCTCTGGTTCTAAGAGATCAAAGAAGATTAAAAAAAACATTTTTTGAAAAAGTATGTCTAGGCTCTTTTTATTTTAGCCACAGAATTCCCATGGTCTAATGATTTTAAATTTTTCTTTCTCAATCTGTTTTCAAAATCAGTTTTTTTCTTTGAGATCTCTTAAATTTTCTATTTTTTCCTGTCTTTTGACTTTGTTTTAATATTTCTTGTTTCCTCATGAAGTCATTGACTTCTATTTGGTCTATTCTAATTTTCAGGGAGTTTGTTGGCTTTAGTGAGGTTTTGGCCTTCTTATGGTCAGACATTAATTTCCTTTTCAATTCTTTCTTCATAGTTCTTATTTCTTTTCCATTTTCCCCTCAATTACTCTAATTTCATGTACAAAAACATTTTAAAACTCTTTAAAAGTTTTTTAAAACTAAAAAAAGATGAAGTATGCATCTCTTCCAGGAATTTTAGTTGAATTTTTGCCCAGGCTGGTTTTACTCTGATGTTTTGCTTGTAGATGATTTGGAGTCATTTCCCTGTTGCCATCATAGGTCTTTATGGTGGGATTATTATTTTTTAAATTTGTGCATTCTTCCAGTTAACTTCCTGATTTTAGATTTGATATTAGGTCTGATATCTGTGGCAGAGTCTGGGCTGGTACTCTTCTAATTTTCTCGAATTACTAAGTCTTGGACTATTCTCTCCTCTCAGGGACATGGTAGGGACCTACCCTCAGAATGTTCTGAGCCAGAGCAAAGTCTAATTGCTTTCCTGTGCTTTGAACACTGCAAGTTCTTGATTTGAATTTGGATCTGAGTAAGAACAGACTGTTGCTGCATTTAGCTTCTGCCAGTCATCTAGAATGCTCTCTTGAGATTGGTGGAATTGTAGGCTCCCCTTTTGACTGGGAATTTTTTTCTTTCATTGTTTCTCTATAGACTTTTGCAAACTTTTAGTATTATTTATGCTTTTTAACTGCTTCAGTAATTTCATCAATGTAGTTACTTCCTGGAAATAAATACCCTCTATCAAAGCAGAATATCAGTGGCCCTGCCACTTATAAATTGGGATAAATAAACATGCTATGCTATAAATGTGTTCTAGAATAATATTTTGCTAATCTCTTGAATCAATTCAATGACAGGCCATGATTCCAAAGGACTAATGATGAAACATCCTATCCACCTTATGATAGAGAGATGAAGGGTTCAGACTGTAAAATGAGATAAAGGATTGTCTATTTTAAAGAATATAAGGGGCGGCTAGGTGGCATAGTGGATAAAGCACCGGCCCTGGAGTCAGGTGTACCTGGGTTCAAATCTGCTCTCAGACACTTAATAATTACCTAGCTGTGTGGCCTTGGGCAAGCCACTTAACCCCGATTGCCTTACAAAAAAAAAAAAACAACAAACATATTTTAAAGAATATAATGACAGTTAAGTCTAGGTGCTAGAAATGAGACCTGACTCTGGTCCTGGTGTCTGAGCCATCCTTTTGCTGCTGCCGCCTTTTTGAACTTCTCCTTTACTTAATACACTTTCCAGGTCCTCCTTTCCTGGGAATACCAATCTGAGGGTAAGACCCCCTTCTCAGGCTTTCCTAGGTCTGTGATGTGAAACTGGGTAGAGGGCAATAAACCTAATAGGTGGAAACTACCTGTCCCTGGTGTGTTGTCCCTCTTTGATTCAGGTGACTAGTGAACTTGGATAAGCCATTTAATCCCTCTGGCCCTCAGTTTCCTTATCTGTAAAATGAGGATAATGATAGCACTTATCTAGAAAGATCATTGTGAGATTCAAATGAGATAACAGTTCTAAAGGAATTTACACAGGGCCAGGCATAAGTAAATCCTAGCTATGATGGTGATGTGAATTTAGGTGGATTTAGGTGTGCCATTTAATTTCTCTGGGCCTCAGTTTCCTTATCTATAAAATGAGGGTTTGTTGTTAGATAATTGTTGTCTTCTTCCAGCTGTAAGCCTGTTGATTTTATGAAATGATTCAATCCTGATTGATGGAGAGCCCTAGGCTGTATTTTGAGATAGTTATCTTTTCTTTGTTAGTTTTTGAATAAGGTGAGGAAAATCACTTATCTTCTCGTTTAGCATCTGCAGAGTTATTTGTTGTAGTCAGAGTTGAGGGTAGTCCTGTCATTCATGTCTCCCAGCTTTCCTCTGAAGATATAGATAGAAGCAGCTTAGAATGGTAGAATTACAAATCATAGCTCCTTCTCAAGGGCCCTTAGAGGTTTGCAATCCAAGTTTGTCATACTGCAGTTGAAGAAACAGGTTCAGAGAGAAAAAACTGGGACAATCCCAGTCAGGTTTAACACAAATATTCTGATTCCAAATTAGATCTAGAAGGAACATTAGAGATCACTTAGTATAACTCTCTCATTTTATAGGTGAAGAAACTGAGGCATGGACAGGTAAAGAGGCTAGCTAAAGGTCACAAAGCTTAGAAAGTAACAAAGTTTAGGGACAGCTAGGTGGCACCAGCCCAGGAGGACCTGAGCTCAAATCTGACCTCAGACACTTAACAATTGCCTAGCTGTGTGACCTTAGACAAGTCACTTAACCCCATTGCCTTACCAAAACCCCCTCCCCCAAAACAAACAAACAAAAGAAAAAACTAACGAAGTTAGGATCTGATCCAAGACTTCTCTATCTCTTCTATGCTTCTAAATCCTAGAGATCTTTTCCTTTTATAGTATTATTAATTCTTCTCATTAAAAATATTATGACAGCAAAATTAATATGACAGTTTGTTGGACCAATTGCATGCAAAGTTAATATATGTATAACCTTTAAACATCTATATATTTATATGTCGTTGCTGAAGATAGAAACTCATGCCCAGGATGAGAGGCAGAATTATTGAGGGGATAGAGTGTTGTTAGATCTGGAATTAAGACAGACAGGTTTAAATTCTACCTGTGACACTTAATATCTGTGTGAAAGTCCCTTACTCTTTCAGTGTCTCATTTCCTTCCTTGTGTGTGTGTGTGGGGGGAGGGGTATGTTTTCTTTAAGGTAAATGTTTGTTAAATTAAAAAAAATCACAATAACTTTTCAATGACCCCTTCTCAGTCAGAAAATGCCCCTCTGGGGTAGCTAGGTAACACGGTGGATAGAACACCAGCCCAGGAGGACCTGAGTTCAAATGTGAACTTAGACACTTAATAATTACTTAGCTGTGTGACCTTGGGCAAGTTACTTAACCCCATTGCTCCTCTCTCCACCTTATAACAAAGAAATATGGTGTAGTAAAAAAAAATTCATATATTGTGTGCATCAATTTCCTCATAAAATGGCAGTGATAATACCTATCATATTCACTTTGCTGGGCAGGTGTAAGACTTGAATGAGATAAAGTGCTTTGCAACCTTTTAGTAATATTAATGCTTTTTGACTGATCTAGTTAAACTGATCCAGTAACTGTAGTTACTTCCTAGGAATAAACCCCCTCTATCAAAGCAGAATATCAATGCCCCTACCACTTATAATCTTAGAGGGTAGTTTGATTTATCAAGAAGTTAAGTGACTTGCATAGAGCATATAGGATCATGTATCAGAGGAGGGACTTCAACTCATATTTTCTCAACTTTGAAACTAGCTCCTTGTTTGCTCTCCCATGTTCCCTTTTCAAAGTAATTTATAAAATCAATTACTATTAATATTATTAGTAGTAGTCCTTGAAGAGATAATAGTAGTAGCTATGTTTCAAACACACACAAACACACACAAAACACACTTCAGAGTACTATTGTTAGCTATGGGTCTTAAGGACTATTTTTTTACATAACTGAAGACAACTGAAAAATTACATTTCTACAATGCCAAAAATGACAGATCTAAATGTAAAATTGAGCAATTGTATTGACTGTGCAAATAACTTGGATCTCAGTATCTCTGGGTCCTTAAAAATTTAGGCCAATTCTCATAGAGGCCAGGCAAGGCAAACAAAATTTTTAGTACAAAATGGAAGAAGAAATCTGGAATTAGGTTTCAGACAATCAGTACCCAATGCTATTGAAGACAACATTATGATCTTGGCAGATGACATTCTGCATGGGTGGGGAAAACCACAGAGGCCTGCTGAACATGGTTATTATTTTTTTTTTTATCATTTGTGGCTTGGTAGATTTTGTAAACCTTTCAGAAGAGTTATGCAGTACCTCTAAATTACCTTACCTCTAAAATTCCTTAACTTCCATTTCATAAGACACTTTTCACATACTCAGAAACATGGCCTGGCTCTTTCTCCCAAGGCCAGCTTTTCTATGTATAAGCCTGGTGGAGTTAGAATTCAAATCTGGCCTTGGTATGCAATCTAGGTTATTTTAAGCTCTCTGATTCCCCATGTGCCTTTTATCAACCCTTCTCCATTCTGCAACTATTTGAGTTATCTGGTACATGATCAAAAATGCATTCCCAGCTGTATTGTACCAGTCAGTAGTGGTGACTGGGCCTTCCTGCATCATTTCTCTTTAAATTACACTGTATTTATTGCTTTCTTAATGCTATCTCATTGGAAGTGGTTCAAATTCCACTGCTGGCTCCATGATATATGTGGGGGGAAGGGGTGGCAGGGAGGATTGTAAAGGAGGGAGTTGCAGGGTAAGTAATATAAGACTGCTTTGGTCACCGCCAATGTCTTTAAACATTTGTTTATTGAGTAATTTATCTCTAGCACATTAAGAGGTTGTTAAGTTAAATTGTTACTAGAGAGGAATAATCACCATCTCTGTGATTAAACTGAAATGAAAACAGTTGTATGGCTAATAGAACATGGTATTTATATGGCATTCTAGTGTCAAATAAATAGACTTTTCTTCCTTGAATACTTATAAGAGATGCATGAATCATTCATGGTATCTTTGATATTGAGTGAATGCTCCTTCCCCTGTCAATAGAGTTCATGGAGAAGTAGGTTCATCTGGACAGAGCTATTGGTGCTGCCTGTTCTCCCAAGATGTGTGTTAAGGCAACGTGTTGTTTATCAAGATGGGCTGAATTAAAAGTCAAACCCCGGTAGCCTTTGCAAGTGACATTAACAGAAGAGCAATAATTTCCAAAAGATGTCTGTGGGCTGTTTGGGGTTTAGGGGTGAGGAATGTGTTGTAAGGAATGACATCATCCTCTCCTGGCTCTTCAGTCTCTGTCTATTCTTGTGGCAAAAGAACTATTTCCTAATGATTTGAACTATTGCTAAAACTGACCAGCTGTGGACCATCTCTGTGGTGGGGCTGTGTGGTCAGTAGAGACACAGATATGCTGGTGATTCTCTTCCTGATGTTGTGGAGGCCAATTGTGGCTTCTTGGAGTGACTGAAAGTTACAGTCAAAATGGTTAAGGAAATGACCATGCTGCCCTCCTTGGAACCAGAGCCCTGTGGAAGTGTCGGGCACAAGAAGACGATGTCATCTAAAAACCACTGCTTGGAGGAATGTGACCATATTCCCTGGCCTGAGGAATACAGTTTGCCACAGTCCAGAGGAAACCTGAAATGATTTAGTCAAAGATTGTTTATTTAATCAGCATAAATTTATAGCCTGGAAATTTTGACAGAGGCTTGAATTTACCAGTCACTATTCTAGAAATTCAATAGTCTACTATATCCAAGGAATACACATCTCAGTCCTAGAGAATCAAGTCCTCCTGAAACTTGTGAATGAACCTTCTGTACCCTCAGCCAAAATATTAATGTCAGAGAAACAGAATCCCAAATAAAATCCATCATAGAGGAAGCCAAGAAGACTAACTTTCCAACTCATTCTGAACAAGGTGGGGGGGGGGAATTGAGTGCTTCGTGTAGTAAGTGAAATTAGGGTTTCTAAGGTGCAGACCACATCAAGATGGGTGTGGCTATCTCTATATCCCTATCACTAGAGTAACATTGGGTCTATAAAGAGAATACAATTGACTATAAACTGTTCAAAAATGATATCTGCTACCAATGGTTTTTCTAGGTGGCATAATGAAGCTGGACCAAAAGAATTACATTTCTACAATGACAAAATGACAGACATGAATGTAAAATTGAACAATTGTGTTGACTGTGCAAATAGCCGGGGTTCATCTTCTCTGGTTCCCAAAGAATACAGGCCACCTCTCATAGAGGCCAGGTCAGGCAAACAAAATTTTTAGTACAAAATGGAAGAAGACAATCTGGAATTAGGCTTCATACAATCAGTTTAAGTTCAAATCATTCTTCAGATACTTACTAGTAGAATGATCTTGGACAAGTCACTTAACCTTTTCCTGCCCTAGTCTTCTCAACTGTAAAATAGGGATAATAGTTAGCCCCTACTTTCCAGGGTTGTTGTGAGATCAAATGAGATAATATTTGTAAAGTACTTTGTTAACCTTAAAGGATTATATCAGTGCTAGCTATTGTTGGTCTACTAGCCTTTATTAAGATCTGTGCTAAGTACTAAGGATACAGGAAAAAGTAAAAGACAATCATTGCTCTCAAGAAGCACACAGTCTAATGGAGGAAACAAAAGGCAAAGCAGCTGTCTAAACAATATACAGCTAAGATAAACTGGGGTAGACTCAGAGAGAAGGTATTAAGATTAAGGGGGAAAATCTTCATGCAGAAGCTGATGCTTTTATGAGATGTAAATGCTTCCAGGAGGTAGAGATGCAGAGGGAAAAAATTCTAGAGATTTGGGGTGAAAATGCCCTTAGTAGAGAGATGGAGAGTCTTATATAGGAGACAGACAGGAAGGAAGCCAGTGTCACTCAGATCCAAAAGTATTAGAAGTAAGACGAGAAAAGTAGGAAGTGGCCAGGCTATGAGAGACTTTCAAGCCAAACGGATGATTTTATATTGGATCCTAGAGATAATAGGCGGTCAGTTCAGCAATAGTCCAAATCATTAGGAAATAGTTGTTTTGCCACAAGAATAGACAGAGGGTTCTCTTGGAATTTACTGAATAAGGGGATGATTTAGTCACATTTGCATTTGAGGAGGTTCACTTTTTTTATTCCTTTTTCTTTTTTTTTTTTATTTAAGGTAATGGGGTTAAGTGACTTGCCCAAGGACACATAGCTAAGTAATTAATAAGTATCTGAGGCTGGATTTGAACTCAGGTCCTTCTGACTCCAGGGTCCGTGCTCTATCCAGGTTGACTTTGAAAACTGAGTGAAGGATGGGGTCTGGAATGAAAAGAGACTTGGGACAGGCAGATTCACCAGGAAGATATGACAATCCATTCAGATTTAGGTGATGAGGCCTCCACCAGGATGATAGAAAGTGTCAGAAATGGAAAGGGGATGTCTATAAAATGAAAATAGAAACCAAATGACTCAGCAACTGATTAGATTTGGTGGGGGAGAAATGTGTAGGAGAGAATAGGTAGCTAAAAATCCTGTTATGTGTGAGAGAGCACAAAACCATAGGTCTTAGCTGAGTCTAGAAAGCATGAGGAAGTCCAGAGTGCCAAGAATTTTTTTAAATGATGAGGATGCTTAGATACAAACTTTGAGGCCATCAGTGTCTGGATTAAGGCTGGGCCTACATGAGATCTTGGCGAAACTTGATCAGAGGCTTCACAAATCCATTGTGAGAATGCTAAGATGCATTCACACTGCTACTCAAATCAACAGGTAGGTACTCACAAACATCTCTGTTCCCAGAATTGCAATTGGAATTGTGGAGAATTTAATCTGATTTAATTTAAGAAGCATTTCTTGAGTGCTTACTATAACCAAAGCAGGGTGCTGCCTGTGGAGGATGCTCAAACACTTTAAGGATTTGTGAACTGGTCACAGTGAAGAACTCTATCCATGATGCAGATTCAACACATCTTCTGTTTAGTAAACAAGTTAGATAGCATTAGTAATTTTCCCCACAAAAGAATCACAGATTTAGAGATCATAAAATCCAATCCCCTAATTTTATATAAGAGGAAATGGATCCAGAGAGTTAAAGTGATTTATTTGAGGTTTTACAGTTAGTAAGGAGTGGGGCTAGAATTGAATTCAGGTCCTGGAAAACATTTATATGCTTAATAAATGTTAATTGAGTAAATTTCTTTCTATCTGTTATGCTGAAAGGAAATACCTTTAGGTACTAGGGATTGAAAGAAAAAAAAGAAAGAAAAGAAGGAAGGAAGGAAAGATGGAAGGAAGGAAGGAAGGAAGAAAATAGAAAGGAAGAAAGAAAAGAAGGAAGGAAGGAAAAAATAGAATGAAAGAAAGATTAAAGAAAAGAAGGAAGGAAGAAAGAAAGAATGAAAGAAAGAAAGAATGGAAGGAAGGAAGAAGGGAAGAAAGAAATAGAAAGTAAAGAAATGAAGGAAGGAAGGATGGAAGAAAAGAAGAAAGGAAGAAAGAAATAGAAAGAAAAGAAGGGAGGAAGAAAGAAATAGAAAGGAATTAAGAAAAGGAGGAAGAAATAAATAGAAAGGAAGGAAAGAAGGAAGAAAGAAAAAATAAAGAGATAGAAAAACACTGCAAATATTTTCTGATTTCACCAAGCTTACATGCTATTGATTCAAAAGCATTGTGAACATGGCACTGTGTTACCAGTCATCTGAGAGAACCAGCTAAATCAACTAGTTATTCTGGTGTCATGGAAACGTACCACTTACCCTGTTATAGTATCCACAGCATTAAGTGAGGGAGCCTTTAAAAAAGCCTCACAAGTGGATTTCTGTCAATTGACCACTACCATCTTCCAAGTGTCAAGGAGAGGAACTTGCATCTGGCAAACAGCCTCGTCTTACACAGAATTCCTATATAATAACCTCTCTTGTTCCAGCAGGAGAGAGAGGAATCAAACCAGCACAGCTCTTTTAGTGGCTAAAGCTCTTTATTGAGTACTGCCCAGTGGGAAAGTTGAGGAGTGGTGTAGTCAAAAGCCAGCCAGCCAGTTAATAAACATTTTTAAGTATCTATTCTGCTAGGTGCTGGGGAAACAGAGAAAGTCTTCTCAAGGAGCTCACCATCTCGTGGGAAAGATGATACAAAAAAGAAGAATCAGAAAAGGTAGAGGAAAGGAAGGGGTCCCTAGTGGAAGCAGAGGGATTTGACAGTAGTCCAGAGTAATGCACCAAGATTGGGAATGAAGAGACAGCCCTTGGCACCCTTCTTTGCTCAGTCTGTGGATCACTCTTTTAAAGTGATCTATATTCTTTTGATCCTTTTGATTGGATTATCTCAGAAATAAGTGTGCAACAACATTACTTTTAACCTTTTCAGTATCTGCACCAAAAACCAGGGAATATTTGCAAAGTAAAAAGACATAGTATACCACCTTTTTTTATAATAGTTATACCACCTTCTAAGTAGGTAAGTAATGAATGATATTTTTAATTTCCTTGTAAGCTAAGTAGGAAGGAAATAATGAATTTTAAAACTCTATAGAAAGCATAAAAACATTATTAAAATATAGTTTTATTCTTCAAAAAAGAAGAGGAAGTGACAATAGGAACTACTACTATTTTGAGTCTTATTCTGACCAATACAGAGGATTTGGCTGTTTAAAGTAGAAATGTCAGGAATTTTGAGAGGAAGAGACCACGAACTCTTAGTGTACTTCATAGATAGGGAAGGGAGATCTGGGAATAGTCTGAAACATTTCTTAGATCTTAGAAGAGCACGGAATTCAAAGTAACAAGCAGTAAGATTCTATGCACCAAAATTTTATAGAGGAAATTGACTTAAAACAGAGAAGATCTCAAAAAATGAAATCCTGAAGACTTGATTATTCAGAGAAGAAATTCACCACCATGACTTAGATATCTTCCTCCACTCCTGTAACCTCCTTTTCCCATTGGTGAATTCTTCCTAGAATTTTTGTTTTGTGGATGGAACCAGACAAGTCAACTAGGTGACACAGTACTTTGAGCAACAACCCTCAGGAAGTCCTGAGATCAAAACTGATCTCAGACATTTACTAGCTTTAATCTTTATTTGCTTTAGTTTCCTTTTCTGGAAAATGAAGGTAATAACAGAACCAACTTCAAGGTTGCTGAAAGGATCAAATGAGATGACACAGTGCTTGGAACAGAGGAAACACTATATAAATGATAGCTATTATAATTCAGACTCGCCACCATTTTTTCCTTCCCCCCTTCTCCCTCATCCCTTTCCAGTTGATTTTCGTATTGTTTTTTCTTCCACTATAATGTAAGATCTTTGAGTCCAGGGACTATTTCTTTTTGCTTGTATTTATATCACTAGTACTATGCCTTACACATTTGACTGGACTTTAGGAAGAAGAGAGAAGAGATATCTGAAAAAGAAACAAATGTGGAAGCAGAAGGAATTCAGGGGAAAACAAATTTTAAGACCTACATAAGATAGAATCAAAGGAGAATGCTAAAAAAGGAATATAAAATTATTGTATATAAAAATAGTACTAGAAATGCAAAAGCTGAATTGAAGTTAGGGAAGAGCAATAATGTTATGTAATGTAGTGGAAAGAAAACTGAATTTGGAAACAGAGAATCTGATTTCAAATAGTAGTTTGATCAAATACTTCCTTTTTGACCTTAGGAAAATCATAATTAAACCATTTGGCCCTCAATTTCCCTACAAATAATACAATGCGATATAATATCATAGTGCAATATAACAAAGATTTTTAAATTGTTTTCTGTGAACAAAATATTGGGAATACAAATTTTAAAAACAAAAACTTACTCGCCTGAAAGATACAACCTCCCAGAGTGATTCTAACTGTTAAATAGTGGGGTGATAGTATGGTAATTTCAGGATGGAGAAAGCAGTAACAACTTGGGAGATCAGGAAAGATACATTTTAGAATAGGCATTCTTAACCTGTTTTGTATCATGAACCATCTTGGCAGACTGATGAAGTCTATGGACCTCTTCTCAGACAAATGTTTTTAAATGCATAAAATACATAAGATCACAATGTAAATCAATTATAATGTGATATAGTTGTCAAAATGTACATGTATATGTATATGGGACAGCTAGATGGCACAGTGGAGAGAACACTGGCCTTGGAGTCAGGAGGATGGTGTTTGAATCCCGTATCAGACAGTTAACATTTCCTAGCTATGTGATCTTGGGAAAGTCACTTAATCCTGATTGCCTCACATTCAGGATCATCTCCAGTCCTGATTCATATCTGGCCACTGGATCCATATGGCTTTGGAGGAGAAAGTGAGGCTGGTGTCTTAGCACAGTACCCCCTCACTGAAATCCATTCAAGTGCTTGTCATGGCCTCTTATAGTCTTCTTTGAGAACAAAAGACAAATATTGGATACATATACATACATCTATATCTCCTATCTATCCATCCATCCATCCATCTGTCCATTAATTCATCCATCTAGCCATCTATTTATGAAGTTCAGAGGTTAAGAAATTCTGCTTTAGGAGGAAGCAATAAAATAAAGGATATGCACCAGATAATTTTGAACATTTTTACCAATATGAAGTCTGTAGCATTATGATCCTATGAATGCCTAGGTTAACCAATAATTTTTAAGTTAAAAAGAAACTCATATAAGTATTAGAACCAACATTGTCTATGTCAGGTAGGATAATAATAATAAATTATCAAGAAAAAACAGGACCATTTTTTCTTTATTTGGCTTCTGTTTTCTCTACCAAGAAGTATGCATTTAAGACTTGGAAGGATTGAACAAAAATAGTTACTAAAGAATGGAAATGAGCAGAACCAGAGAACATTGTTTAAGATAAAAGCAATATTGTTTTAAGAATGTTTTTAAGTAAATAAGTCATTTTGTCTATTATAAATAACATATTATATATAAATGACATATGAAGAAAGCTGCCATCTGCATCCAGGGAAGAACACCTGATAACTAGAAGTATGTATAGAATAATTTTACACACACAGACACACACACACACACACACACACACATCTATTTGTGATTAGTGGTAGCCATCTCTAGGGAAGAGGGGGAAGAAAAAAAGGAATTTACTTGATGATTTTGTTGTATATTTGAAAGAATAGCAAATTGTGATAGTAGATTTGCAGTTTCATATACAATCATTTTTTTCATTGTCCTAGATTATGGGAATGCTTGTTTTGTTTTATAAATCAAAAATAAACTGAAAATAAGTTAAAAAACAAAGAATAGAGATTAAAGATTATTTGGGGAAAAAAGAGATATACCCCTGAAAAGATATACTGAAAGAATTTGTGATTGTGATTGCTGTCATTACTGATCTTTGAAAAATTATGGTGAATAGAATAGATGCTATAAGTATAGAGGCAGGCAAATGTAGTTCTAATTTTGAAAAGGAGAGAGAATCATTTTTTCATACTATTGGTTAGTGACCTTGCCTTTGATTCCTGGGAAATTACTGATTATGTTACAAAAAGGATGACTTGTGAGCACTTAGCAAGGCAAGTAGTAATCTTGAAGAACTTGGCTTCATCAAAAACAGGTCATATCAGACTGACCTCATTTCCATTTTTGTCAGGGTTACTGGACTGTTAGATCAAGGGAATGCCACAGACTTAGTATACTTGGAACTCAGCAAAGCATTTGATAGAGACTCTCATGATATTCTTGTGGACAAGATGGAGAGGTGTGAATTGGATGATAATCTAGTTAGCTGGATTTGGAACTAGTTGAGTGGCAATTCCCAAAGAACAGTGAACATTGAAGAATTCTTATTGAAGGCCCCAGGAATTTACACTTGGCCCATTTCCACTCCCAATTCAAAATTTTTAGTTTATTAAATTTATGAAAAACATGAAGTTAGTAATGGAGACTAACACATTGGAGGACAAAATAAAGATGGAAAAAGCTCTCAGCAAGCTAAAACAAGGGGACTTAACTAATAAGATAAATTTTAATTGAAACAATTTTAATTGGGATACACTTGGGTTCAAAAAGACAACTATGCAAGTACATTACACAAGGGAGGAGCATGGACAGCAGAAATAAAATAGGAATTCATTTTAATTTGCAATAAGTTTATTTTGGATCAACAGTGTACTATAGCAGCAATGAACTTTAATACAAGAATATCACTTAGAGTAAGGGAGATGATATTATCACTGTACTCTGTGCTGGAAAGATGATACCTGGAGTAATTTGCATATTTCTGATATTGATTTACAAAAATGCATGGAGAGAAGAGCAACCAGAGTATATGACAAATAGTTGAAGTAACTGGACATGTTCAAATTGGTAAAGAGAAGACCTATGGAACTCATGATAGCTTTTCTTTTCTACCATAGGAAAGAAAGATTAGATTTATTCCACCTGAATACAAAGATTAATGGGTAGAAGTTTCAAACATCAAATATTATTACTTGTGAGGCTGAAAAGAGAAATTGTCTAACAATTCATGTCTTGTCTCTATCATTAGAATTTATACTGTCATATGAATTTGTGTTTAGTGTGGCAGAATCTGTGATCTGTGCTGGAGATTCAGCAATACCTTTAGACCTTGACAAAATTAAAAAAAAATCTACTGTCTGGTTAGTGAATAAGATAGTCTGGATAGCTGAAAATTATCCTCTGGGAATACAAAGGTTTGTTTTTATTTGGAGGAACCCAGAATATCATTCATGTGGATATGCCATGCTGGTACTGATTGCAATTCATCAGTGTTGTCTCTACATTTGCAGCTTTTTTCTTTGTTCTATTACAAATCATTCATAGAGGTTGTCCTCAGATGGCTTACTTTAAATCCTTTGGCATTCGGTGGTTATTAGGATAGCATTCTGCAGATGTTACCCCTAAAACTAGTGATGTGACCACTCCACTTGATTTTCTGATCATAATTTTCCTATTTTTTCTTCATATAGCTACTTTTCAGATTATCATCAGATATATGCTTCAGCCTAATTAGATCCATCATGTATCTCTTCATAAACTTTCCATTGGGTCATCTGCAAATTTTCTTGAGTGATGATGATTCATAATCATATTTCAATGCTGGAAAATGTTGGCATTTAAAAATATAGATTTTATATAATGAAGTATTTAGGGACTGTCTAAAATGTTGCCATTTTCCAAATGTAATTCAGTTCATTTTTTTTCTCTTGTTTAAATTTTAAATATAATTATTGCCCATTTGTATTGCTTGTCAAAGACATCAGTATTGATGGACTAACTCAATGAGCTGCCTTTAGAACTCCATTGAATTATTTTAATCCCAGCACTGGATCCCAACACTTAGCACATTGTCTGTGACATAGTCAATGTTTAATAAAGCCTTATTGTTTGATTGATTGATTGAATAACTTGGTCAGTGCACATTTAGTTTTAAATGAGTAGATGATGGATTACTATGTGGATGTCTTTTTGAGTAAATAAAGACTCCTTTATAGAGGTCCTTTATTATTATCAGAATTGAGAATTAGTCTTGAAGCAGCATAGTAGACAGATCTTGGGCTTGAACTTGGAAGGAAGACCTGAATTAACATCCAGCTTCAGTCACTTACTAGATGTGTGCTTCTTGGCAAGTCATTTAAACTCTTAACCTCAGTTTTCTCACTTGTAAAATGGTGGAGAGTAATACATTTATCTCACAGGGTCATCATGAAAATCAGAGTAGATAATATAAGTACTTACACCTTAAAGCACTCTATAAATATTATCTATTATTATAATATGCATATCATTATATTGTATTTTATATTATATAATGTTATAATATATATTGTATTATATATTATAATATATTATTATAATGCAAAAAAAGAATATTTGGAGGGCCTCATCATCTGTAGTGATTTTAACTTCCATTTGGATGCTAAACAAGACATCTTCTAGATACCCTTTTACTGGTATGCACTTTGGTGAACATATATCATCTTTTTTTAAAACTTGCTGAACAGTTATCTCTATCAAGGATGTTTTAAGACCATCATTGGTAGAATCTTGTTGGAGGAAACCTTCAAGGCTGTATTTTCTAGGGGTGTGTCCAGGAATATACTGGTAAGTATTTATTAACTAGCTCTTCAGGAAAAAGTGTATGCTGAACACACTTTAAAAAATTTAATCTTCATTATTCAATTTTTTAAAAATTTTTCTTACTTCTAGGTAATCAAAAAATTGTAAATGAAGCCCTAATTTGTAGTGTTTGCTGATTTCTTATATGTAAATGTTCATACTAAAAAAATTAACAAATGGCTCTTGTGAATTATTTTAAAAATCTTAATAGAATTTTATTTTTTCCAAATTACATGCAAAGACAGTTTTCAACATTTCTTTTTGTAAAATTTTTCTTGCTCCATCCCTTCCCTTACCCCTCCTTAAAACAGCAAGCAATCTAATATAGGTTAAATGTGCACAATCATATTAGTCATATTGAGGAAAAAATTCAGAACAAAAGGGAAAAAGTCCTGAGAAAGAAAAAACATAAAACAAATTAAAAATTGTAAATAGTATGCTTTGATCTTCCTTCAGATGTCATACTTCTTTCCCTGGATGTAGAAGTCATTTTTTCTATCACAAGTCTCTTGTTAGCTATTATGAGCTAGAATACCCTTTGCTTCTACTAAATCAACAACTATTTTTTGAAATCAATATTTTAATACTTCAATAGATCTATATACTCTTTACAATGTGAATATTTCTTCCATTGGTACAGATTTGAACCCTTTCATACTTCCTGATCATACACAATTCTTATTCTATAAATCTCCTACAGAGGCAGAAGTACAACAATGGTGGGGCAACTGAAGCTTTGACCTGGGAAGGGAAATTTAAGGCCAGACACTGGTTTTTTTCCAAGACAGTGACCTACAAAGTGGTGCCCAAAGATGATCCAGTGGAATGAGGAAAATAGTAGAACTTCTATTAATTTTTAATCTTAAGTAAGAAATAAATTGAGTTTTAACTAATAATTGACATACAAATTGATACTGACATTTTGACTCAGTATAAGGTATAATGAGAGAGGAATGGAAATTCTTTAAATTAGGGGGGTTGCAGTAGATAGAGCACCAGCCCTGGAGTCAGGAGTACCTGAGTTCAAATACGGCCTCAGACACTTGATAATTACCTAGATGTGTGGCTTGGGCAAGCCACTTAACTCCATTGCCTTGCAAAAACTAAAAAAATAAATAAATAAATTAGGGGGGTTGACAGTGGTCATTTACTTTTAGTAAATTATGATGTACTACATGTTTTGATTTTCTATTAGTATAATATGTTATATTATTATGATATATAGGATCTGGAGTAAGGAAGACCTGAATTTAAATTTTACTTCAAATATATCCTAGCTGTATGATCCTAGGCAAGTTACTTCATCTCTGTTTGCCTCATTTCCCCCATCTGTAAAATGGAGATAATAGTAGTATCTAGCTCCCAAGATTATTATGAGGATAAAATGAGATGTAATAATTGTAAAATATTTAGTACAGGGGTGGCTGGGTTGCGCAGTGGATAGAGCACCAGCTCTGGAGTCAGGAGTACCTGAATTCAAATGCAGCCTCAGACACTTAATAATTACCTAGCTGTGTGGTCTTGGGCAAGCCACTTAACCTCATTGCCTTGCAAAAAACTTAAAAAAATGTTTAGTATAATTTATCACACAGTAGGTGCTATATAAATGTGAGTTATCATTATTATTTTTATTTTGTAGTTATTGTTTAGTTGTTTCTTTCATGCCAAACTCTTTGTGACCTAATTTTGAGAGTTTCTTGGTAAAGATACAGGAATGATTGATTTATCATTTCTTGTTCATTTGACAGATGAGGAAACAGACAAATAGAGTTAAATGATTTGTCTAGGATCACATAGCTAGAATGTGTCTGAGGCAAGATTTAAACTCAGGAAGATAAGTTTTCCTGATTCCAGGTCTAGTCCTCTATCAACTCTAGCAACTAATATTACCACAGTTAATTAGGTTTATAGATTATGTTTTCTTTTGTTAAGAAAATAACCTTCACAAAATGGAGTGGTGCCTTGACAAAGATTTATATTTAGAAGCTGGACTGAAGATAATGTAAACCCAGGCAAACAAGAAGAAAGCACCATCTCCTGCTGGAAGCTCTTTTTCAACTATAGTATGAGGTTAAAAACAATGATCAAGGAATCAGATCTGATGAAAAGTGAGGCACAAATTAGAAATTTGGGGGATCATCTGAAATATGAACTTGCATTTATTACCATTACTGAGTAAATTCATCCATTTTCACTTGGGAAATTAATGAATGACTTAGCATGTATCAAGCATTTTCAGATTTGCAGAGTTTTCTAAATATTATCTCATGATTCTCACAATAACATTGTGAGATAGGTGTTGTTATTATCTCCATTTTCTAGTTGATGAAACCGAGGTTGAGAAAGGTTAACTGTCTAACTTAACTGCTTTTTCTGTAATAGGATTGGGGCAGAGGTGTGTTTGATCCAGTTTTATAATAGCTGATAGTAAAATTATTAGTGTGAGCACTTACCTCTTTGAAATTTGAAATGCTATAAATGAAGGCTTGAGTTATTATTTTGATGATTTTCTAGATTTAAAAAAAGTGATAGAGAATAGGTTATTAAAGCACATTGAGCCTAAAAGTGGGCCACATATATAATTTTTCCCCCTGGAGAGTCAGTTGTTAAACATTTACCAAAACACCTCTGGTGGGTGGTCACAATATAATGAAGTAATGCAATATGTTGTTTACAAGAAACACCTTTGAAACAGAGATAAAAAGCAAAATAGATCTCACTGAAAGGAATAATGGAGGAAACTATGTCTTCTTAATAGACACCAGAGTTAATGAAGTAATATCATTATTAAATATTTATGTACCTAGTGGTATAGCATCCAAATTCTTAGTTAATTTTAAAGAATGAGTAGATCAAACAGCAAATCATAGAAATAATCAATCATGTCATCCAAGAAAATGATAACAATATGATATCATGCCAAAATTTATGGGATACAGCCAAAGCAGTTTTTAGGGGAAATTTTATATCTCTAAATGCTTATAAGAATAAAATAGAGAAAGAAATCAATGAATTGGGTATAAAACTAAAAAACTAGAAAAAGAACAAATTAAATATACCCTATTAAATACCAAATTAGAAATTCTGGAAATCAAAGGAGAGATTAATAAAATTGAAAGCAAGTCATTGACCTAATAAATAAAAGAGTTGGTTTTATGAAAAAAACAATAAAATAGATAAACCTTTGGTTAATCTGATTAAAAAGAAGAAAATCAAATTACCAGTATCAAAAATTAAAAGGGTGAACTCACCATAATGAGTAGGAAATTAAAGAGAGAATTTTGTCTGACTGTATGCCGATTAATGTGATAATCTGATTGAAATGGATGAATACTTACAAAAATACAAACTGCTCAGATTAAAGAAGAGGGAATATAATACTTAAATATCCCCCCCATTTCAGAAAAAGAAATTGAAGAAACCATCAAAACCTCCCTAAGAAAAAGTCTCCAGGTGGATTTACAAGTGAATTCTACTAAACATTTAAGGAACACATAATTCTGATCCTACATAAACTATTTAAAAAAATAATCGAGGAAGGAATTCCATCAAATTCCTTTTATGGGGGCAGCTAGGTGGTGCAGGGGATAGAGCACTGGCCCTGGATTCAGGAGGATCTGAGTTCAAATTTGGCCTCAGATACCTAATCATTACCTAGTTGTGTGACCTTGGGCAAGTCACTTAACTTCATTTAACTTGCAAGGAACCCCCCCCCCCAAAAAAAATTCCTTTTTATGACACCAGTATGATGCTGATACCTTAACCAGGAAGAGACAAAGCAGATGAAGAAAATTACCTTTTCCCTAATGAACATTGATATAAAAATCCTAAATAAAATTTTAGCAGAGATTACAGTGTTATTAATAGGATAATAGTTAATAGGATAATATACCTTGATCAGGTAGGATTTATACCTGATAGGCAAAGATAATTCAATATTAGGAAAATATGCCACATAATTGAACATATCAATAACAATGCCAACAGAAATCACATGATTATCTCAATAGATGCTGGAAAAGCCTTTGACAAAATACAATATCCCAGTTTTCCTTTAGATAATAAATATCTATCTAAAACTATAAACAAATAATATATGTAATGGGGATAAATTAGAAGCATTTCCAATAAGATCAGGGATGAAGCATGGAAACCCATTATCACCATTGCTATTCAATATAGTATTAGAAATGATAACTTTAGCAATAAGAGAAGAAAAAGAAATTGAAGGAATTAGAATTGGCAATGAGGAAGCAAAATTTTCATTCTTTGCAGATGATATTATGGCATATTTAGAGGACTGAAGAAAATCATTTAAAAAACTATATGAAGCAATTAACAAAGTTAGCAAAGTAGTAGGAAATAAAATAACCCCACATAAATCATAACATTTTTATATATATGAACAACAAAGCCCAAGGGCAAGAGATAGAAAGAGAAATTCCAATTAAAGCATTTGCAGACAACATAAAATACTTGGGAATCTACCTCCCAAGACAAACCCAGATACTGTATGAACACAATTACAAAGCACTTTGCTCACAAATAAAGTCAATTCTAAACAAATGGAAAAATATCAGTGGTTCATGGTTAGATTGAAATAACATAATAAAATTATTTATTCAGAGCCATAGCAAACAAACTACAAACAACTATTTTTCTGCCTGGTACTAGTTAAGAAATAGAGTAAGGGACCAGTGAATTAGGATAGGTTCAAAAGAAACTGTAGTAAATGACCATAATAATACACTGATTAATAAACCTGAAGACATTAATTTCTGGGATAAGAACTCACTATTTGACAAAATTTATTGGGAAAACTGGAAAATGGTATGACAAAACTATGTCATAGACCCACTTCTCACACCTTATACTAAAATAAGGACAAAATGGGTATAGGATTTAAATTTAAATGGCAATACCATAGACTGAATTAACAGATCAAGAAATACACTATCTGTCACATCTATGAAAGGGGGAGAAATCTGTGATCAAACCAAGAAACAGAGTACATTATAAATCGCAAAATGAATGATTTTGACAATATTAAAATTTTTTCCCGCTAATAAAAACAATACAGTCAAGATTAGAAGGAAAAGAGAAATCTGGGAAACAATTTTCACAGCTAGCAATTTTGATAAAGGTCTCATTTCTAAAATATAGAGAGAATTGAATCAAATTTAGAAGATCACAGGTCATTCTCCAGTTGATAAATGGTCAAAGGATATGAACAGGCAGTTAATGAAGAAATTAAAACTATATATAATCATATGAAAAATGCTCCAAATAATTACTGATTAGAGAAATGCAAATTAAAACAACTATGAGGCACCACATCATACCTATCAAATTGGCTAAGATGATTAAAAAGGGAAAACAATCATTATTGGAAATGTTGTGGGAGGATTGGGACATTAATTTATTATTGGTGAAGTTATGAAATAATCCAACCATTCTGGAGAGCAACATGGAGCTATGCCCAAAGAGCAATAAAAATGATCCTAGCCTTTGACTCATCAATACCAATACTAGGTCTATATCCAGAAGAAATCATAAAAAATAGGAAAAGTCCCACAAATTCCAAAATATTCATAGCAATTCTTTTTTGTAGTGGCAAAGAATTTAAGGAGATGCCTATGAATTATGAAATGACTGAACAAGTTATCTTATATGAATGTTATGGAATACCATTGTTCTATAAGAATCCATGAATGGTTGGACCCTAGAGAAGCATGGAACAAAATTACAAGAACTGATGCTGAGTGAAAGGAGCAGATTCAAAAGAACATTGTATACATTGACAACAACATTGTGAGTTGGTCAACTTTGATGAATGAAACTTCTCTCAGCATTCCAGAGAGCTAGGATAACCCTGGGAGACCAGCTATGGACAATGCTTCCACATCCAGACGAAGAAAAATAAAACAAACAACAAAACAAAAAAAACCCTATAGAATTTGAATGAACACTACATTCACTTTAAAAAATTTTTTTCCTTCCTCTCTCATGGTTTTCTTTCTTTTCCTTTAGTCCTATTTCTTTGTACAACAAATGACTAGTCTGTAAACATATTAAACACACATATATATGTACAATGTTCACCAGACTATTTGCTGCTGAGGTGGGGGGGGGTCAGAAGGCAGAGTGGAAAGAAATTATATAACTTATAAATATGAATATGCATGTATGTTGAGAAGCTTTTATAACATGTAATTGGAAAAATAAAGTAAAATATCAATTGGGAAAAAAGATTTAAAAAAAAGTTTAATGAGGTTAAGTCACATTTCAAAAGCTCTGACTGAATGCTTTGGCTAGGAGTTGGGAGATTTGGATCATAATCCTTGCTGTGATACTACTTCTGTTTACCTGTTTTGTAAAATGTGTTGGAATAAATTGATCTCATTTTCCCTCTAGAACTAACAGCATGAGTGAATCTGTGAGATTTTGGCTCTGTTTGATTTAGCCTCCATTTTGTAGAAACCCTTCTCCCTTCTTAGAATCTTTATTTTTCTTCTCTGGAAAGGAAATTAACTACAAAGAACATATGAAAGAAGACACTATTTGCATCCAGAAAAAAGAACTGGTAGAGAAAAGAACATATAGAATTATTTCACACACATACACAAGTATGTGTGTGTGTGTGTGTGTGTGTGTGTGTATGTGTATGTATATATATATATATATATATATATATATACACAAACACATATATGTATATGTGTGTGTATTAGTTTAATGATAGCCATCTCTAGGATAGAAAGAGGGGAGGGAAGGGAAAAAAGTAAAAAAAAGAAATTTTCATGATTATTATGTATTTAATAGGAATAGTAAGTTGTATGCAATAGATTTGCAGTTTCATGGACAATCATAGTTTTAAAATTCTGCTATATTGTGGAAATACTTATTTTATTTCATAAATTAAAAATAAAATAAATATTTTTTTAAAAAGTGAAGGCACTGATAGATGATCCTTAAGTCCCTTCCAGATCTAACATGATTTTGTGGGGATTTGGGAGAAGGATATCAGTGTCAGGTTCTTTTTCAACCCCTCCAAAAGCATTTATTAGTTGACTCTAAAGGTTTCTACTCTGCACTTTGTCTAACCAGTAATCAATTTTTTTTGGATGTTGAACATGAAGAAACAAGCATGGCTTTAGAATATAGTTATCAAAAATTTTTAATTAAAATCAGAATCTATCAGATGGTGTGTTGTTTCTGGAGGCAAATAGAATGGACATGCCTCTAACAGTGGCCTTGAGGTATCTCAGGATCTTTGTCTTCCTTTGCCCTCTGCCATACCCCTAGTCACAAATGAGGTTGCCTTCCTTTTGTGCTACATGTTCAGGCATGGTTGGTAGTGCTCCTGTCTACGTCAGTGCCTTTAGTAACGTGTTGGTGGCCTCCCCCTTGTTCTCTTTATATTTTGTGGATACAAGAATGGGGTTCAGGAAGTCTGCACACCTTTGCAATATAACTATCCCACTCCCTTTTCTCAATCTTAAATTTCCTGGATATAATTTTCAAGCTGTGTAAGTCAACTCTGGAAATACTTGTGTAGCAGGAGATTAATTCCATTCATTCAGCATGCATGGAGATAACTTTGATTTCCCCAGTTTCTGGGGAGATATGTAATTCAGTATTGAAAGTCTTGGTGCTTTGTCAAGAGGCAACAAATATTGTGTGGTTTATTGGTGCTTCCTTTGTCTTGCAGCAGTAGCAGGGGGATGGAAGCCTGAGTGGGTTAAAAAAAAAGACTATTTCTGATTCATTCTCTTCCTTTTAACTCTTACATGGCAAGCCATTCTCCCTAGCTAGATTTTCTCTGACAGTGGAAGAGAGGTTGTACATTTCCCCCCAAATCTGGTAGCACGTGGATGGCTCATGGCTAGGTGTGACAAACCTGGACCTTGGGTTCTGTCTTCTTTTTCTATTTTGTGCTTTTTTTTTCTTGATCTTAGGTGAATTAACAGTAATCCCAAGATGGATACATCTAGTCCCAGAGGCAATCTTATGAGTTTGAGAAATGAGGGAGATCTGGAGTCCTCAGTTTGTGCTAGCACCACTAAAAATGGTGCCTAACAAAGCTCTATACCAAAAGCTTTATACCAAAGCTCTTCTTGGAGGAGAAATGAGCCCGAGAAAGTCCTGCTGTGGTTTGCTAGAAGATATTAACTTGATTGGAATTGTTTAGATAGTTCACAGTCAAAGTAAAATGTAATATTCTTACTCAGTTGCCTACAAAATAGCATCATGTCTTATTATATCAACCTTCTGGGAGAGGATGATGGTAGTTCTAAGTTCTTATTTCTTACTTAAGGTTTTCTGGCAATGTAAACTTGTGGGCTTTATGTGTATTAATCATTTCTTCTGTGTAGAGGAAATAAATCATTATCCTATTCTGAATCTACATTGTATTATGCCTTTATATACTCCTTGCTTTGGGGATATCTTTGACATAAGCCCAATTTGCATTAATTTCCTGCTAGGACTTCAGAGCAGAAGTGTAAAGAGACAAAGAAAATGAGGAAAAAGAGAGAGAGAGAGAGAGAGAGAGAGAGAGAGAGAGAGAGAGAGAGAGAGAGAGAGAGAGAGAGAGAAATAATAACAACCCTTATTTTAGGTGGTCAGATTCTCCAAGGACTAAACATTATCCCTATGCATCAGAACAGAGCTACGAGGGTCGACTTAATAAAAACTTACATTTATATAGTATTTACTATGTGATAGACACTTTACAATTATTATCTCATTTGATCCTCACATCAACTTTTTATTATCCTCATTTTATAGATGAGGAAACTGAGCAGATTTTACTTGCCCTGTCACACAGCTAGTAAGCTTCTCAGTCTGAATTTGAACTCAGGTCTTCCAGACTCTAGACCCAGTGTTCTAACCATTGTGCAACCTATCTGTCTGTAGTGGAGAAGGAAAGGGCCTAATACCCCCAGTTCCCTGAGTCCAGACTCATTTCCTGTGTTTAGACTAGAAATGTGTTGCAGTCTATTTGCATCCATCCTGTATCTTTCATAGCTTGGATTTTACAGAGACTATAATGTTGTAAGATTCACAACCCATATAGCATCACCAAAATGTTAGTGTTAAAATGTTATTTTGGTTTTTAAAAAGTTGTGGTAATTAATAAACAATGAATATATTGAAAATATATTCTCTGAGGCTCATGATCTTGTTTTCTAAAATATTTTATAACTATAATTCAGTATAATGGATTTTCTTTGTAATCTTATACATTTTGTTTCATGAATTTAAAAACATTATTTCAAAAAGAAAACTACAAGTTTTTGGAAGACTTCCAAAGGGGTCCATGACAGAGAAAAGTTGAAGAACTGCTGTTCTATTTCCTTTCAGAAGATGTGGTCTTCTGTGAAAAAGTATATGTAAAAATTTGTTTGCATTGGTCATTCTCAATAAGATTTTATAGTAATAAGAAAATAGATATAGAGAGGAAGTCAATGATACCTTCCTGTTTATCCCCATTATATAATACTCATATCTCTTCCACATCCTGGGGTTAGTGACAGGGTGCCCCCATTACTTTTTCCATTATGTGGAAAATCTAGGAAAAATTTTTTGACCCTTCATACCAGAGAAGAAATCTTAAATTATTATAGTATTGAAAGATAAAATATATTGATATTATACAATATTATTTTATATATTTCTGAGTTTCTAAACTTCTTCTATGTTATCTACTGACCTTCACATGTTGTCTGTGCCTACACCCATGATATATTGGAGCTATGATGGGGAAAGATGCAGTGCAGAAAAGGTTCTGGGATACCATTAGTACTCTCCCTTCTCCCCATCCCAGTAAAGGAACTACAGTTTCAGTTATCTCTTGAAATGTATTCCCCAATGCCTTCAAACTTGTGCTATTTATTATGAAAATGTTTCTAATTTATAGCTCATGGTCTTACCACATCAAACAACTCACTGTTGTTCCTGATTTTCAGAATGATGCATTGGTTAATATTACTATGACTTCTAACTGGTATTCTTCTGGTACTAGAGATGGTTTAGGACATTTGATTGAATTTGTACTAGCCATAAAACATATCCTGAAACTTTAATTATATTACTACTAATAAAAGTAAGAGTTACTTGCCCCAATTTGGTACTTCAAGGTTTGTAAAGCACATTAAGTATATTATCTCATTTTATTCTAACAACAACCCTGAAAAATAGGCAATATTATTATCCTCATTTTATGCATGAGGTAACTGTGACTAAAGAAGTTAGGTGATTTACACAGAATTATACAACTAGTGAGCATCTGAGGAAGGATTTGAACTCAGGTCTTCTACACTTCAGAATTAGCACTTTCTTCACTTTGTCACCTTGTTGCCTTGCTGTCTTCAATAAATCCCTGGCAATACAGTTTTCACTTATAAAAGCAGAGTAAAATGTTCTGGCAGGGTTCCATGGCTGCCTTGTCATAAATTTAATTATAAAATCAAAACCCAAAGCAGTCTTTTGCTAAATTGTTTTCTTCAGTTTTCTTCTTTCCTTCAGTAAAATCACTGGTAAAAATATTTTATATTTCAGATTTTCCACAAATTATTGAGAACATCAGAAGAACCATAGGAGCTACTGCTCTGGTCTTGTTCTTTTGTGATCATTCACCTGCTTTGCCTGAAATTTGGTCCCAATGAAGCACGGTACATTTGGACTTTGTGCGATCACCCAAGGGAAAAATCATAAGCTAAAAAAGTTCATATAGAGAGCTTCAGTTTGGCCTAAGAAAATGCTATGAGGTTGTATTTTGTACATTTCACTTTTTACCTTGGTTACCACTGTTCTTAAAGATGAGGTCTCATGACTAATCCAGGGTGCAGTAAGGCAGTATAGTGGATAGAATTCTGTGTCTGGAGTCTGGAAACATGAGTTCAGATTTGACTCCAAGACTAGCAGGTTGACCTTGGATAAGTCATTTAACATGCCTTGATTTCCTCATTGAAAAATAATAGCACCTATCTTCCAGGGCTGTGGATTCAGCACAGTCTGGCTCAAAGTGGGTACTTAATAAGTTTTTTCTGACTTTTATTGATCATATCATTTAGAATTGAGTCCAACTCATTATTTTTTTTTTTGTTTTGCTTTGCTTTTTTTTTTTCTTTTGGCAAGGCAATGGGATGAAGTCACACAGCTAAGTGTCTGAGGCTGAATTTGAACTCAGATCCTCTCCACTGAACCAACTAGGTGCACCACCCCTGCCCCACCATTTTACAAGTGACAAAAACGAGTCCTTGAAAGATTAAGTGACTTGCCTGAGATCATAAAGGTAATAGATGGCAAAGAGAGGAATCAAACCCAGGTCTTCAGGCTCGATCTCCAGGTGCTACTCTAGCCAGCTGAACTAATCAAAAGATCGGCCTTACTATGATCTTAGATATCATTGAGTTCAGACTCCTAAGTAGGATTACAGGATCATAGTAAAAGAGGAAAGGATCTTGGAAATCATCTAATTCTAATCCATCATTTACAGATGAGGAAACTCATCTAAGGTGTGTTTTTTTGTTGCTTCAGCCATGTCTGACACTTTGTGTCCTTATTTGGGGTTTTCTTGGCAAAAAAATACTAGAGTGGTTTGCCATTTCCTTTTCCCTAAGGAAACTGTGGGAAATCGAGTTAAATAACTTGCTCAGAGTCTGATTAAGTATTGAGGCTAGATTTGAGCCAGGAAAATGAGTCTTCCTGACTTAAAGGCTCAACACTCTATCCATTGTACCACATAGCTACCCCACTGTCTAAATTTACCCAGATGGTAAAGGGGTTGAGTTGGGATTTGAACTTAGGGAGTCATACTCCAAATTCAGGGCTCTTAGCTCAAAAATCCCAAAGAAGTTAAAGGATTCCCATAGGATCGCACAGGTAGTAATTTGAAGAACTAGAATTCAGATCTGAGTCCCATGACTTTATCATATCATGCTGCTTCCATATAACATGGTTCTGTACATGAGGGGCCCTCAATAACCATTGACCTCTCTATAAAACATCCAGTTCAATGTTTGCCACACCACCTGCCCTTAACAAAGGCTCTCTACATAAACAGACTTATTGACACTGGGATGCAAATGAGCAAAGACCAGAAGAGTAAGGTAAGGTTATGGTAACATCATGGATAAGGAGCCACCTCCTGAAGGTCAGGTCACTGAATTGCTAATGCTAGTGACTTCTTCTTGTCTGAACTGAACTGGGGAATGGGGACAGGTATATTTATTCAGTTATCTTTTCCCAGCTGGTGATTATGAAACCTGTTTGTTTCCAGAGCACAGACTGTTCTCACAAGCAATTGTACTCCCCTTCCCCTATACACTGAACTGTTCTCTACAGTGTTGTTCATTTTGGAATATTCATGTTCATAGAGGAAAGGCTGCATTTTTTAAGACACCAGCCCTTATGTCATGCAGAAGAACCAAAAGAAGAAACATACACACACACACACACACACACACACACACAGCACACACAGACCATCAGACCATATTCTTAGACTGTGTTCACATTAGGAGATTTTTGAAGGACATTCAATACATTGATATATTCAATATTTCATAATGCAGTTGTGGTGATATTCTTCTTTCTTGATTTGTTTGAGAAATGTCCCAAATCTCAAATGGTAAGGGGAATCAATAAATAATTAGTTGGGTAAAAAGTATGCAGTCAATTTCAAGATTTTCTTTCTCTTAATATAGGTTAAAGGAATTTATGAAAATAACAATAATTTTTCTTTTTTTGCCATAACAAGTAGCCTTAGAAATTCCTGATATGGAAACCCACTCTACGAATGCAGGTCAGGACCTGCTCTGCCATTGAGCTGAGTGGTCTAGGGATGCTGAGAGGCTAAGTGATTTGCCCATACAGTTAGTCTGTATCAGACATGGGACTAATGAAGCCCAAGTTTTCTTAACTCTGTTCAGCTCTCTGAAGTTTCTTCTAAATTTTAGAACTCAAAACTTAAAGAATATCACTCACACACACACACACTTCCAACTCATAGATGTTCCAACTCAAAATGTATCAACTCAGAGAAATGATAGAAGCTTTATATTAATCCTCTGATCTTAGAGGATCTTTGTAGACTACTTCCAAGTAAGAAGCTTAGAATAAATTTGCATTAGATTGTGAGCTCTTTGAGAAAAAGCATTTGACACAATGTTGAACACACTTTTGGGACTTAATAAGTGTTTGTTTGTTAGGAACCATTGTAAATTATCTTCACCTCGCATCCTTGAACACCAGAGTCTTATCTTGCTAAGTGCCATGGGAGTGGGAGTGGATTAGAGACTGGAAAGGTATTTAAGCAATGGTGTTTTGGTAAATAAATGGAGCACTTGGAGATCTTGATGGAGTACTTGTCTCTTTTGTCATCCTTATCTCCCACCCCTCCAAAGCTCACATGGGAAAGATAAGGGAGTCCAGAAAAGGGACTCCACACTTGATGACTAACAAGTTAGGTCCTAGATTAAAGAAAGGTTTCTAGTTGGATGAGCAATTCTGCCTTAGCAGCTAGTCTAGGAAATAGTTTAAAACTGACAGAATTTTAAGTCACAAAGTTCTGTAAAAGGAGTCTTCTTGAGAGGGTGTTGGATGAGTAGGTGGGAGGGGTAGGGGGAATATGCCAAAGATCCAGAGTGGAAAGTGCTGAGAACATGTCTGAGGTCTAACAGGACTGAAAACTTTTTATATCCTTTTTATATGCTTTAGAGGCCCAATCTCCTTTCCATACTGATTCTATACCATGACATCACACTTTTCCAGTCACAGGAAATCCAATGTGCTAGTAACACATTTCTAAGAGATCCAAAATAAACAAACCTGACCCTTCTTCTATCCTCTCAAGGCTGATGATCTATGAAGGAAAAATGAATTAATCTACATACTATTGTCAGACCAGAGAAGTTGAGGGAGATCCAGGAGAATGCATTTATTTTTAAGGAAGGGAAAGTTTCTCTACTTAGAAGAATTATGTCACTTGCAAGGGACATCTCTCTAAGGTTCAAAATGTGAATTTTTAGATATTGTAGAGAGAGAAAGACACTCATTTTTCTTCTTTCTTTTGAATGAAAGATTAAAAAAATCAATTAAAAAGCATTAAGCACCTATTTGTCAAACCCCCAACTAGCTCCTAGGGATACAAAGATTGTAAGGTAATAATCCCTGACCTCAAGAAGCTTATATTCTACCAAGGGAGATAAACATATGCTTATATATTAGTATATACAAAAAGTAAGAAAGCATTTGTAGTGATATGTGTTTGTGGGGGCAGGCAACAGGAAAGATTTCATATTGGAGTTAGTGCTTGAGCTGAATTTTGAAAGAAATTTAGGATTTTACATGGCAGATGTGAGAATGAAATACATTCTAGGCATGGGGGGCAGCAATGAAAAAATGGAAGAGTCATGGGCATGCTATATTATTTATTATTGTGCTTAATCAATAATTGAATCAGTTAAATGCAATTCACAGAGTTACAGAATCAAGGATTTAGAGCTAGATGTGACCCTCTATCTATGGACATATTCCAGGGTTCTATTCTGGGCCCTGTGCTTTTTTCTCTCTCTACATTCCTTCTTGGTGACCTCATCAGTTCCCTTGGGTTTCATGTACTGATGACTTTCAGATTTCTGTTTCAAAACCTAGTCTCTTTTCTGAGCTCCCACAATCAGACATTTCTAACTGGATGTTCCCTAGACATCTCCATCTCAATATATCCAAAGCTAAATTCATTACTCCTCTCCCATCTGATTCCTCACACCCCATTCTACCCCATCTGAGCATCAGTAGTCTTCCAACTTTACTATTGTCCTTCCAGTCATTCAGCCAACAAACTGCATCATCTTTGATCTCTCTTGTAACTTACATATCTAATCAAATGGCCAAATCTTGTCATCTCTTTCTCTCTTCTTTCCATTAAGAACCACCTCTTACATTCAGGCCTTCATCACCAATTACTTGAATTATTAGGATAGCCTTCTAATTTGTCTCCCTGATTAAAATCTCTCCCCTCATCAATCTAATACAAGCCAGTTACCAAATGGATTTTCCCAAAGTACAAATCTGATCATTTCACTTTCCTACTCAGAAAACTCCATTATCTCTAGAATTACCTCTTTTACCTCTAGAATCAAATATAAACTCTGTTGACATTCATAACCTGACCCCAACCAACCTTTCCAACTTCACTGGACATTCCCCACTTTCATGCATGCATCAGTTTAACCAAACTGACTTTTTTGCAATTCCTTATTTATGGTACTCTATCTTCCACATTCAAGTCTTTACATTGGATTCCCCTGACCTAGACTAGAATGCACAGCCTCCTATTTTCATCTCTCTGAATTTCATTATTGTTCAAGGGTCAGTTCAAGTATTACTATCTCCATGACATTGAATGCTAGTGCTTCCCTCCCCATCCAAATCACTTTTTATATATTGTCATACACATACATATATATTATATATTACATATTATATATTATATATAATATGTTTGTCTTGCCTGCCTAAATTTTTGCTCTTGAAGGACTATTTCACTTTTGCCCATGTTCCTAATGTCTAGAATAGTATATGACATACAACAGGTGTTTAAAAAATATTTGTTGATGGATTGATTACAGATAAAGAAATTGAAGCACAGAGAGGTAAAACAATGAATATTTATTATATGACTATTACATCCCTGGAGAGGCACTGTACAAAATACTAGAAACACAAAACCAAAAAGGAAACAGTTTCTATTCTCAAGGAGTTCAGAATTTATAACTATCCTTTTATGTAAAAGCATGTAGAAGGCCGATGGTCAGTGTACATAACCAATCTGCATCATAGATGAATGATTTGAATGAATGAAAAAACTTTTTATTAAAATACACAAAAACTTGTTCTAAATGCTGAGAATACAAGACAGAAGTGAAGTAACTCTGATATGGGGAAATAACATGCATGGGCAGCAACTAAGTGGTGTGGTGGATAAAGGATTGAGCCTGGAGTCAGGAAGACATGAGTTCATAGCTGTCCTCAGAAACTTACTGTGTAACCAGTTCATTCATCTGTAAAAATGAGCTTGAGAGCCAAATGACAAATCATTTCAACATTTTTGCCAAGAAAACACAAAATGGGATCACAAAGAGTCAAGCACAACTGCAAAAAACACCAAACTACAGCGTAGGGGAGTGGTGACCAGGGAGGAATTATTTCTCTGGTTTATAAAGTGTAAAAGATGGTGAACAGAGCCTCATAGAGAATGATTAATTGTGGAATTGATTTAAGATTCTATAACTGGTGGTGGTAATGATGATGAGCCTGTATGTGTGTGTGTGTGTATGTGTGTGTTTGTGTGTGTGTGTGTGTGTGTGTATGTGTATGTCATGGAAGGAAGAGGAGATGAATGTATAGTATGTAGCATAACAGGCAGAGTTTGTTGCACATATAGATATTTACTATGTGTGGTGTCATGAAGACCTGAGTTCAAATTCTGCCTCTGATACTAGCACTCATGATGGAGAGCGAGTAATTTTCCCTCTGAATCTCAGTTTTCTCATCTATTAAATAGAGGTAATTATGCCTGTAGCAATTACAATTTGTCACGAGACTGAAGTGAGATAATGAATATAACATAGTTGTAATCTTTAACTGAAATAGAAATCTGTCATCTTTTTCTTTTCTTTTTTTTTCTTAAAGAGGATGGCTCTTTGGGAGAGGATAAAGAAGGAATATATTGAGAAATGGGTTTAGTGGTGCTATTAAAAAAAGACACAAACAAAATTTTAAATTAAGGAAAGAAATGTCAATTTTTTTCTTTCAAACTTGAAACTACACTTTAATCTTACTTTATCTGAATCAACAGTTTATTTTAAACCATTTCAAATAAAGGATAAGTTCTGCATTTTTTTTCTTAAACTGGTTTCCTATTGGTTTCCTGGGTGTGTTGTATAAAGTGGCTCCAGATCTCTGTTTTCTGGCTGAATTTGCAGCACAAAACTGTCTGGTCACAAGAAAAAGCTGCATCCAAATCTAACAGCTGGAAGGGGTGGTAGAGCTAAAGAAATATTTACAGAACTATGCAAACTTCAGACTCATGTGTGTGTTCAGTGAAATTGCTCATAGTGAAAGAATTTCATATAATTTCTGATTGGTAAATATATTTGAAACTTTTTTTTCCCTTTGTATAAGAGGATCATATTGCACATGTAGAACCTTTATCAAATTGTTTACTCTCTCAGGGAGGGGGAAGGTGAAGGATGAAGAAAGAAAATTTGGAACTCAAAATTTAAAAAAAAAGAATATTAAAAAATTTTTGTATATAACTGGGAAAAAACAAAATGTTATTAAAAAGATAATAGTATCATGATTTAGAGTTGGAAGGGAACTTGTAGATGGAGTATGTTAGTAAATGTTTGTCAATGGGCTCTCTAGGAAAAAAAAGGCATACTTTTCAGTTTAATCTGCATAATTAACATTTTCTCCAACCCTTTTTCTTAGTCTAGACAATCAACAAAACTATAAATCAACCCCTAATTTGTTTTCTGGTTTCTGAGGAGTAAATGTTCCCACTAAAAATTTAATAGACTTTGAGTTGAAATCTATACATCTATATATAGATAATATATGCACATTTATATATGTATATGAGTCACTAAGGGAGAGAGAGAGAGAGAGAGAGAGAGAGAGAGAGAGAGAGAGAGAGAGAGAGAGAGAGAGAGATTAAGAGAAGGGTTAAACTTATTCCAGCAAGCCACTAAAAGCAGTTAGTCTAATCTACTCATTTAACAAATAAGCAAACTGAGACCCAATGACAAGCTGTCAGGTCACACAAGTAAATGGCAAAGCCAAGATTGGACCTAGGTCTATGATTCTGGATGCAGGGCTCTTTTCATCTTTGATTAGATATGTTGATGAAGATGAAGATGATGGTGATGGTAGCTAATATTTTTTACAGCACTCCAAGGTTTTCAAAGGGCTTATGTATGTTGTAATAATAATAATAGCTAACATTTATATAGCACTTACTATTTGTCAGTCATAATGATTGTAAATTATTATTTCATTTTATCCTCACTACAACCCTGGGAAGCAGATACTATTATTATCTCGATTTTACAGATGAGAAAACTGAAGTAAGCAAGGTCATGCCACTACTAAGTGTCTCATGTTTTCCTGACTCTAACCCTCTATCTGTTGTACCAACTAGTTGCCCCTAGAGGTTTCTTTCCTCTTCGCAGTATAAGTGAATAAATAGCATGATGGACTGAAATATGGTTCCTTACTTGTAGGCACTTGCTTCCTCTCCATTGTTGACTGTAGAAATCTTTGATCCAGCTCTCCTTTGCCCTTCTTCAATCACTAGCCTTTGCTTTAAAATCCAATCATGCCATCTTCTTCAATTTCTGTTGCAAAGTATCCAAATCTTATCTATCCCTTAGTGTCTGCATTCTAACTGCAAGACCTCCAATTCTTGCTTACTTCTGGAAGAGTTGCTACATATGAAATAAACATTTCATCATTTCAAGATTAAAGTGAGAATATTATGAACACACTCATAAATGGTCTAGGTCTAGAACAAAACTCATTTGTCTTTCTTTCTGAACCCAGTCTTCTTGCCAACTTTCCTTTTTCTGTCCTATATGTCACCATCCTTTCAATAACTCTGGTTCATAATATACGAGTCATCTTTTACTTTTCACTCTCAAAAATTCTCCATATCCAATCATTTGCTATATCTTGCGGATTCTATTTAATTATGAAGCCATCCTTTCTATGTACAGGGCAACTTTCATAGTTTAAGTCCTTGTGCTCTCTCTTATACCACAGCACCTGCTCTCCATTTCAGTAGCTCTAATTCCATCCCCCATACAACTACCAGACTGATAGTCTTAGGGTCTGATGGTCAGACCTTTTCAATCCTTTGTTTGATATTCAAAACCTTTATAATCTTGCTCCTGTCCCACTTTTCCAGCCTTCTTACAATTTACTCTTTTTCTTATATTGTTTGATCTAGTGATTCTGCCTTCCTTGTTTCTGGAACAAGATTACTCTCAGCTCTTGGGCATTTTTTCTAGCTTGCCCCACATTGCTGGAATGTTTTCTTCTCCTCTCTCTTTCCCAGATTTCAGGCTTCTTCAAGTTCTAGATAAAGTCCCTATCTTCCACAGAAAACTTTCCTAATCCTTGTTAATTCTAAGAAAAAATATCATGGAAAATATAGTTTGATTGAGGAAATTAAAATTGCTAAGGTTTAGAGAGACTAAAAAGAAATTATTATATATCTATACATGATGCCTTTTGGTTTGTTTCATTGATATATTTTGTTTTCTTAGTCACTGTCACTTTGTAGTAACCATAAACTTTCTTATTCAAATGTATTATCAAATGTATTCTATACCTAAACAAATAAAAGAGGTTAAATGGAGTAGAGCAAATACATTTCACCTCCATAGCCAGCTGTGTGCTGGTAAACAATTAACAAAAGATTCTTAAGGGGAAAAGAAAGACACAAGACATATTTTTAAATTTTTTCTACATTCTTAACATCTTGTCTCTATTGAGAGGAAGAAAATTTGTACATTATTACTCCTCTAGAATCAAAATTGATCATTACTCTGAATCATGTGGAATTCAAGTAGAAATTGTATTGGATAGGACAAACATTAAAAAAACATGAAAATGTCTTAAGAATCTTTTGTTTGCTCACGAGAATCTAAACTTTCAACTCTCCCCTGATGTATTATTCCTCTTAAAAAATATTCTTTATCCTCACTACAACCGGATCTTCTAAAAATTCATGTTAACTAATCTCATAAGGATCCTCACTGATGCTCAAGAAACTATTATTTCCTGATATATTACCAATCAAATCACCTTAGGTGATCATTTAAAATCTTCTTTCTCTTTCAGCCCAACAAAAATCCCACAACTCCTTTCTGAGAAGATGACTTCACCTCCTACTTTATTAAGAAAACTGAGATTATATGCTATGAGCTTCTTTGCCATTTTTACTACGTGAGACCTACAGTCATGATCTGTACTTTTGCAAAGAAGTGAGAGGGACTTCTTTTCTTATATTTTTTTCTTTAGGGTTCAACTTGATTCTTATGGTTACTTTAAGTATTTGATTTAGAAAATTCTGTTGTTGTTTTTTACATTTGCATTTTATAATCATTATATCTATTGCTATCCTGGTTCTACTTCATTTTGCATTAGTTTTTATTCCATCATTTCAAGCTAGGGCAATTTGCAAGATCTCATTTTATGTTTTCTAGGCAAAAATACTGGAGCAGTTTGCTGTTCTTTTCTTCAACTCATTTTACAAATTATGAAACTGAGGCAAACTGGCTTAATTGACATGTCCAGGGTCACACAACCTTCTGGGTATATACCTATCACTGAAATCTCAGTATCAGTATTAGTTACTTTCTTTGCATAATTCCATCTTTCCTTCCTACTAATTTTTAGTTCTACTAAATCACAGCTCCAACAATAATGCATTAGTGGTCACACAATCTTTCTACAACTTATTTTTTATTAACTATTATCGTTGTTTGTTAACTTGAATAATTAGCTAGGTATGAGGTGAAACCTCAGAGTTGGTTTTAATTGCATTTCTGTTATTTTTAGTGACTTTACAATCTTTCCTTTGGGAAATTTTGCTCATATCCTTTGATCACTTACCTGTTTGGAAAAGGTTTTTTGTTCATATATGTATACATTTTAGTTAGTTGTCTTTGTATTTTTGGATAGCAAAGTTGATCAGAGATATTTGATGAAAATAAATTTTCCTATTTCAACACTTAATTTCTTATCTTAGTTGTATTAATCTTATTGAGAAAAACGTTTTAATTTTCTGTGTTCATAGAGAGTTATTTTTACTTTTTGTAAATATCCCTTGGGTGTTTAAAATTCATCTCTTACTCAAAGCTATGGAAGAAATATGATTTAATCTTTTCTATTTTGGGTAGGATATATAATATTCCTTTCATATGTTTATTATGATTTTCTTGTTTAATATGGTAGAAGATGTTTGAACTCAATTTTTTTCCAGACTACTTTCTAGTTTGCTCAGTTGTGCTTATCAGATACATAATTCTTTCTTGGGTAATTTATATTTTGAGGTGTTCCTAATAATTAGTTATTGTTCTATTGTATTATACTATAAACTCCTTTCAAGTTTTCTATGGTAATTATATCTCTGGTATGTAATTCTTGGCACTAAATATAGGCTGAATGAATACTAATTAATTGCAGTTATTTGTGATTCTTCCTTTGCTAATTTCTTCCATTGATCTTCTTTTCTGTTTTTAAAATCAATATACCAAAAGATTAAATATACTTATGTATATGGATATATGTTATATATATATTTGTTTTATATGTATATGTATATGTATATATATGTATATATACCAGGATTTATTATTTCACCATACCCCACTGAAATAAAGTAATAAAATGTACATGTAGCTACCTTAACCTGGTGTCGTGTGACTTCATTAATTATTCAATCATTACCTTTAGATAAAGTATAGAAAAAATCTTTAATCAATGGTAATGGCATTGAAAAAGAAGATATTCAAAATGAATGGGGAAACTTGGCCCTGTGGGACCTATATCAAATGAAGGAACTAATTCAGAACCAAAGATATGATCAGGGAGAGGAGAGAGCGTTGCAGTTAAACTAATCAGAAGGAACTGATTTGGGGAAAGGAGCTGAGCCTCAAACCTAAGCCTCCAACTCCTCTTAGCCTTTATGACCAGAGTAGAGAGGTCTTCTCCTTGAGAGAAGGAGAAAGGGAGGCCAAGAATCCTAATTATTGAATGTGATTTTTTAGATTGACTCCCATATATTTTATAAAATTTTTAGCTAGTTTAAATGGAATTTTCTGATTGTTTCCTAGATTTTGTTATTATATGGAAATGTTATTTATTTTTGTGGGTTATTATCATAACCTGCAACTTTATTGAAATTATTAATTTTCGGGGGTGGCTAGGTGGTACAATAGATAGAGCACTGGCCCTGGAATCAGGAGTACCTGAGTTCAAATCCAGCCTCAGACACAATAATTACCTAGCTGTGTGGCCACTTAACCCCATTGCCTTGCAAAAACTAAAAAAAAAAAAAAAAAGAAATTACTAATTTTCTCAATTAGTTTCTTTGCTGATTCCCTAGGGAAACTACACACTGAGTCAAGACATATTTATTCTGTTTAGTTGTTTTTTTGGTCATGTCTAATTCTTTGTGATCCTTACTGTGATTTCTTGGCAAAGATGGTTTGACATTTCTTTCTCCAACTCATTTCATAGATGAGGAAACAGGCAAACAGGGTTAAATGATTTACCCAGGGTCACACAGCTAGTAAGTGAAGCCAAATTTGAACTCAGAAGATGAGTTTTTCTGACTCCAGGTCTGTCACTCTATCCACTGCATCACTTGACTGTAGGACTTAATTATTTCTAGAACATTTCACTATTTATTTATGAAGCATTTTATTATTTATAGAACATTTTATATAATTTTTCCACTTGATCCTTATAACAAGACTTTGGGATAGATCCTATTATAATTTCCATTTCACAAATGAGAAAGCTAAGTCTGAGAAGGGTTGATTTTTTTTCAGAGTCACAAACTAAGTATGTAACTGAGCAATATTTGAACTCAAATCTATCTTTAATTCTAACACTACTACAGAGATATCCTTACCTTACTTTTCTATTTATTTGGAAAACTTTTAGTGTTTCTCATTGAATATAAAATTAACTTTTGGGTTTAAAATACTTTTTGTCATACTAAAAATAGTTCTCTAAAATTATACTTTGTAGGATTTTATCATAAATGAGTGTTGTGTTTTGTCAAAGTTTTTTTTAAATTATCTATTACTATCATGTAATTTGGTTATTTTTATTTTAATATGATTATTAATGGTACTTTTAAAACTGTACAACCATCCTTACATTTCTTGTATAAATCATAGTGAATGATTGCTTTTTTTCTTAAGTAGTTGTGGTCTTTTTCAGAAGATTTTGACTTGTTGTTAAAAGTGCCATAAGTAAATTTTTCCATTCTTCTTAAATCTTTTCTTTTCCTCTCAGCAGTTCAGAGAGCTAGGACAACTGTATTAGACTGGCTATGGACAATACTATCCCTATCCAGAGGAAGAAAAACAAAACAAAACAAATTAAAAAACCCCTTCAGAATCTGATGAACACTTTATAAAAAATATCTCTTATGTATCTCTTTCCCTTAATCCTAATTCCTCATACTGAATATATACATACTATTGGTTGCTGAGGGGAGGAGGGTGGAAGGAAATTTTGTAACTTAAAAATATACATATGCATATGGATGAATGTTGAAAAACTTATATAACATATATTTGTAAAAATAAAATATCAATAAAAATAAATCTTTCCCTTTTTGAAATGTGTTGAAATCTAATTCTTTAAAATTGTGGTACCTCCAGGACAAAATTCTTTTTTTTAAAATAGGATTTTGCAAGGCAAATGGGGTTAAGTGACTTACCCAAGGCCACACAACTAGGTAATTACCAAGTGTCTGAGGCCAGATCTGAACTCAGGTACTCCTGACTCCAGGGCCGGTGCTCTATTCTCTATGCCACCCAAACAAAATTCTTACATTTCAACTTAGTGTCCTTGACTCTTATTCATAAAACACATTGTTAATATATCAGGTACAGAAGAGGTAGAATATAAATATAATAGATTCATTGTCATCACTGATGAGAATAGATAAGGTCAAAAACACAAACAGATCTATTTCCTTTCTAATATATTTTTTTCCTTTTGATTTTATCTGCATACGTATTTGGGACGATCAGACTTAGCTGACAAAATCCATAGTGTATGTGTCTAATTTGGTTACCATTACATATATTGATGAGTGCAGTGAAAAAAACTAATCAGACTTAACACTCTTCAATGCATTCAGTCACTTTTTAATTGACTATGTGCAATCAGCTATACAACAATAAAAGCATCATCCCCTCTAAGAAAACATAACCGACCTGATTCCTGAAAAAGTCAACTGATGACTAGGGCCTTCAGTGGATTTTTATTGTTCTTGGTAAAAGCATTTACAAGATATATTTAAGTTATGATTGATGATTAATCTTATGAGTTTATGATGGAACAAAACTACCAATAAAGCTTTGCTTTCCTAGCATTTATCAGCTGATTATTAAATTTTGAGAACACACATGTATTATTAGTAGTTACTTGTCACATTTGGGGCGTACATATCAGTATCACAATATACATAAGTTCTTATCTCATTACAGAAAAAAAAAAACATTGGAAACAAAATGAATTTGTCCATGTTGAGTTAACATTATTACTGTGAATAATTATTAGATTATCATAATTATCTCCCTAATAGCTGGCTCTAACATCAAGATACCTATGAGCTGTTTTTTTCCTTGACTGCTTTTGGCCATTTTAAAGTTAATACTGCTGACAATTGTCTATTGTCATCTTCTCCAATAATTTCAATGAGTTTGTATTATGAATTAGTGTTGCTTTGACTACAATGTCTCAGTGCCTGCAAAAGAAATCAAATATTTGCTAGCTGAGGTGGTTTCTGGGCTCTTTTGGTTTCTTTAGTGTGGTGACTGGTTTCTATCTATTTAATATCATTTTTCTTTTTTAGTTGTTTTTTGGTCCCTACAAGCACCAGCGTAGCAGGTATGAGTTATAGGAACTTTAAAATTTTATTGGCTTTTTGATTCTGTAAAGCTATGCATTTGGAAATGAGTGTAATATCCAGTTTGACCAACTATGAGAGATTTGGAACCTTACAAAAGATAATTAATGTTGGTTGTATCTAAGTGCTTTTTTCATCAAGCAATCAAAGACTGCTTAACAGACAACTGCTGAAGCTTCCCTTAATCACTAGAAAGTTAGCTAGAATTGTGGGATATGGTTAACATACTAAAAATATCCCTAGTTTGATTTGCTAGGGCAGCAGATATTTAACTGAAACAAAACATGGGAAGAAGTTATCAGAGGAATTATCAATCAGTCTGAAGATTTTTCTAATGAATCCACTGAGATTACAGGAAAGGAGCCATTGTTTGGCTACAATTGAATAAGGCCTCCACTATTCTTCTATTCTATGAAGTAAATGTCTGTGTGTGTGTGTGTGTGTGTGTGTGTGTGTGTGTGTGTGTGTGTACATATCTATCTCTATCTCTATCATATCTCTATCTCTATCTCTTTCCCTATCTCTATCTATCTCTATCTCTATCTCTATCTCTATCTCTATCTCTGTCTCTGTCTCTGTCTCTGTCTCTATCTCTATCTCTATCTCTATCTCTATCTCTATCTCATCTCTATCTCTATCTCTATCTCTATCTCTCTCTCTTTATCTCTCTCTATCTCTATCTAAATATCTATATCTCTATCGAAATATCTATATCTATGTATCTATGTATCTATGTATCTATCTATGTATCTATGTATCTATGTATCTATGTATCTATGTATCTATGTATCTATCTATCTATCTATCTATCTATGTATACATGTACCCCATTTCCAATCTGTGTGGGAGTTTGGGATCTGATCAGTCACATTCTTAAAAAAAAAACCTGACACTCAATCTAGGCTTTATTTTGGAGATGTCCCAGGAGTAAAATTTCAGATTAGGCCAATGAGTCAAGTAGAGAAACTGACCCTATGAAGCAAAGTTCCAACAGTCAGGTCCAGTTAGTGTGAAGCAGAGACTTGGAGAGGAAACATTGCTTTGTTTTCTTCCCTACCCCTCTCCATCTTTTCAAATTGAAAGCATACTTGATCATAAACTTTCTAGCTACTATGATTGTATCAGTTCATTAGTCTTCTAATTGATTTTGACCCTTGTTCTTTCCAGTTGATGATATAACTGCACACAATTGCTTCTGACAAGATGAATAAATCAGGAACTGATTATTTTATCTATTCTGCATGGCAACTCAAAAACATTTATTAACACTCAACAACATTTATTAGGCATAAATCCTGATGATACACAGATAAAAATGAAATAGTCTGCTTTCACGGAGCTTACTTGCATCCTATTTTCCTAAATAAAGCATATTAACTCAATACAAAGTAACTTGAAGATTGAGAGAGCATTAGATAAATAGTGGGGATCATGGATGAGTACTCCCTGAGTCATAAAGGAAGATAAGAATTTTAAAAGTCATCAAAGAAAGAAAAATGCTTTCCTGGTACCAGGGATACCTGATGTGAATGTGCAGAGGTAGGAGATGGAAGGATAATATCAGGGAGCAACTAGGTTTCCAGATTATATATAAGAAGTGGAGAGAGAATAAGTATTTACTATGTATGTTCAAGGTACTATAATAAACTGAGTTTGAATTTTTTGGATTTGATTCTCACAACAACCTTGGAAGGTAAGTGTTATCATTATCCTCATATTCCAAATTAGGAAAGTGAGGCAGACAGAGATTGAGTAACTTGATTCACGTCACCCAACTAGGAAGTGTCTGAGATCACATTTGAACTCGGTTCAAACCCTGCACTCTATCCATTGTACCACCAAACTGTCTATGTAAGAAAAGTTATGTGAAAGACATTATTAAATAAGACAGAAAGATATTTAGGAATAGGATTATAGATGGACTGAAGAGCTAGGCTGACAAACTCATCCTATTAATATATAGATTTAATTATTTTACTGAATAACCTGCTCCAAAAACTTCTGTGGCTTGTTTTTACCTACAAAACAAGGCCCTCCACAATGTTAATATTCTAGGTTTATTTCATGTTACTTCTCTTCAAAACTGTTCATTCCAACAAAACAGAACCATTTGTGTTTCTATTGGTATCATTTTTTTTTATCAAATCCTCATGAATTTACATAGAATATTTCTCATATCTGAAGGGCATCACCAAATCTCATTTTAGTCTATTAAAAATTTCTCCTTTTTCCTGGAGCAGTTTAATTCTCAGAATAATCCTGTGAGGTAGGTGCTATTATTATTATGATATCCATTGTTCAAATGCAAAAACTGAGTTTGAGGAAGGATAAGTGCATAGTCAAAATCACATAGCTAATAACTCTTTGAGCTATAATTTGAACCACATACTACTAGTGCTATGTCTTGCAAAAAGGAGTTTCATAAATGTTAAACTGCTTATGATGTCAGACTTTTTTGATATTTGATGTTCAGTGTTGCTGAACTGGTTCCCCCCCTTTTTTTTCTTATGAGGTTCTACTCTTTGGGGGGGAGAGGTGTAAAAGGGATGTGTGAAATAAAAGTAGAAACAAAAGATATCAACATTTATTTTTTAAAAAGTGGGTTGACTTGAATTGCACTGTGAAAATGCCTGTAGATAAATGTATAACCAGTTTGACTCTGATTATTGTTAAACTAGTTTTAAAAACCAGTCAGTTCAGTTGAAAAGGGGGGAATCTGCCTGACATTTTAGCTGATTTCAAGTTTTGTCTTGCCCATCACAATGAATGGTTGGATAAACAAGGATCCAATTGCTGGGGAGAGCAGAAAAAAGTCTCCTCTAAGGGTCTTTGGACCTTTATGAAGCCTTCCATGACCAGTCCAGTCCATAATACTCTTCTTCAATGTCTTAGAGCACCTATGTTAAACAATTCAACTATGTCTATGTTATTTTATACATATTATTTTGAGTGCTGGCTCTAGAGTCAGGGATATGAATTCAGATCTGGTCTCAGACACTTATTAGCTATTGTGCATCTGGACAAATCACTTATTCTTTATTTGCCTCAGTCCTCAATTGCAAAATGGAATATCAGCCTCTATCTCCTAGGGTTGTGGCGAGAATCAAATGAGATCCTCATCTTGCTCAGTACCTGATCCATAGTATTCTCTCCCCCTGCCTTTTTCCCCTTCCCTTGCCTCTTCATGTGTGCATCTTTTTGGTCCCCAACCAGATTGAGAACTTAATGATAGGGCCAAAAATTGATCCTTACTTCTCTTTATGTCCTGTAACATTTGACATTACTCTTAAGTTTATCATAGGTAGTTGTAACTTTTTTCAATTGTTTCTATCATTTAGGATTATAGTTTTAAAGTGAAATACTTTCTTCTCTTCTCAGTATTCTCTTCTTCCCCTTTGAGAGTCTTCCTTTTGATTTTCCTTCCACTTACATTGTATATATATTTTAGATGTACAGTTATTTGCATAACTTCCACCAGAATGTAAGATCCTTGAGGGAAGGGTTCATTATTGTATCTCCCCAGATTAACATAGGCACATAGCAAAGCCTTAACCCTTGTGGACTTATGGATATTATTGAAGCCCCTCCTTTAACAGATGAGGAAACTGAGTCTGCCAGAGAGGAAGAGCATATAGGTGTTAAGAAGCAGAACTGAAACTCAAATCCAGATCCTCAGGTTCCAAATTCAGTCATCTTTCAACTGCATAGCACTTTCTTCTGAGAATAGAAACTATGTCTCCAGAGATCACAACCCACAAAATCAGATATGAAGCAGAATTCTGGAAATTTTGTCAACTAACTGGTTGGTCGAGTCCATAAACAGCAGCTGCTTTGCTTGAATGATTTCTTTGTTTTGATGAATCAGTTAGGTATTTTGATGCCATATAGATATGGACTCCAGAAGATGTCCTATCTCTCTTGCTGACTTCAGAATGATATAATTTAATAAGACAACTTCCAAGATTCCTCCTCTAATGAGAATAGTTTGAGGTAAATGGATGTGTTTCATTGTTTTCTATTCAATGTAGGACTTTGGGTTTGGAATTTGGTTTGAGAGAGATAAGGGAAAAAACTTCTCTCCTAACATATTTCACCCAATCAGAAAAGAATGTCAACAAACTGAAGAAAAAAAGCTTTATCTGCACTTATTTGCCTTAGCAGAATTGTTTGTTTTTATAATCCTCTGGCTTCATATGTTGCTTTAGGTGAGAATAATAGTGATTAATTTCAGTCACTGCTGGCATCTACCAGAGGACTGAACTGATGGGCTTGCAGGGTTCTTGAGAGGCCTTGTTTCCTTTGAGCCAAAGGAGAAATATTGATTTTGGAATCTTGGATGATTTTATAGCCTTGGAGTCACCTCCTCATTAGAGGTGCTGATGTGGATAAAGTTTACCCCATCTTACTCAGAAAGTATAGTTGTTCAAAGCAATTGGAGATTATCTACAAAAGAGACAAATCATTTCTCCAAGATTCTGTGCTACCTCACCTAGAAATAAATTTGTCTGTTACTGGATTTGCCTGATAACTTTTGCTTTTGTTATTTAGTTTTATTTTCTTTGTAGCTTTCCAAAGTTATAAAATGTATTATGGTATTTTTAGACATTGTTCCATTTTGGGAGCTGCAGGCTTTAGCTAGAAATCCTTTCCATATCTCCTACTCACTGACTTATTTATTTATCTCTTTCAATGACAATTTTTGGTACTTCATAAGTACAAATTTCTTTTACAAAGCTTAGGAAATTGGCTTACTTATTTCCTCTACAATATGTGATTTCTTCTGGCTTCACAACACTGACCTGTCTTTTATGCCTAGAATACAACATCTCCTAAACTTTAGCATCCTTCAGCAATCCATGCAAGTTCTATTTCTTGCATAAGGCCTTTCCTGGTACCCTGACTACTTTTCTCTGTCTTGTGAATGTATTAACTTGTTTTTAGTTTATGTATATTTTTAATGGGCTTCTCTCTCTCTCTCTCTCTCTCTCTCTCTCTCTCTCTCTCTCTCTCTCTCTCTCTCCACACACACACACACACACACATATTTTAAATTTTATCCTCATCCTATAAGTGGATGCTTAGTGAATGCTTGCTGAATGAATGACTCTCAGGATTTATGGAACTATAGTAACTAACAATTATATCATAAATAATTTGAATTTGCTCACTCCCAAATCACCTAACATGGAGGCAACCTTGTGGGAAAGACCAAAAACCTGCTTTTGGGAGAAGACACTCTGCATTCCCCTACCTTGTAGGTAGGAGTAACCTCTTTGTACTAGCTACATAATCAGAATAGGCTGCATTTTTTTAAAGAGCAGATTGAGATATTTCACTCTGCCTTCCTCCCTCACTCTAACAGTGAAAGTTCTCTTCATCCATAGCTTAGGTGAAATAAAGTTTTGCCTTTTTCCATTCCCTTTTTGGGCCACAGAATTGGGTTAGGGGGTTTGTTTTGATTTGTTCTATTTGTCCTTTTCAGTTTGTCTGCACTGTCTATTCAGACTATGGAAATCCCTGATCAAAATGGAGTCATGGTGAATTTGGAGGCCAGACATTATAATCAGTAAGCCCAATATGGAAGCCTTGAGAAGCTAGCACACTTGGCACTATTATGTTTCTAGTCATCAGAGGGAAGTTTGTATACATCTGAAATAAATTGTTGTTGCTTTGTCCTTAAGTTATTTGCCACTCTTTCTGATCCCATGAACCAGAGCACACCAGGACCTTTTGAACTACTTTAATACTGTCCATGGGATCTTCTTGGCTAAGATACTGGAATTCCTTGACATTTTTTTCTCCAGTGGATCACCTTTTATCAGAAATAAACTTTCTATGACCTATCTTGGGTAATCCTTTATAGCACAGCTCATAGTTTCATTAAGTCACAAAAGCCCTTATACCAAGACAGGGTAGTGATCAAGAAGAGGTTGAAATAAACATTCCTTTGAAAGAGCTAATTTGAGTGTGAAGTGGTTAAAAGAAACTGGAGTACAGGGGATCCCTATAATTGGGGGGACACCATTGCTGGTGACTAGAGTCAATGGCAGGGACTTAATATAACTGAACCCCTTAAAGTTTCTATAGAATCCTATGGGAAGGAATGAAATATAACCTAGAATCACTGTTTTACATATATATATATGTATATGTATATATATATATATGCATATGTATGTGTGTGTGTGTGTGTGTGTTTAAGTACAGTAGAATGGCCCAGTGGAAAAGGGAGATCTTGGTAAGTCAGGAGAGTTAAGTTTGAGATCTAATTGCAATACCTACTGTGTGACCTGGGGGAAGTGAGCCACATCTTCTCTGTTCCTCTGTGTATACATTTCTTATCTGTAAAATAGGAATACTAATATAGATACTATTAGGATTTCATCATTTCAAGTATACTAGTCCTTCGATTAGACTGTTTCTTGAGGACAGAAAATGTGCCTTACATTTCTTTTTTTTTTACAAGTCTAGAAGAGTTAGGAACATTAGAAATCTGATGTATAAGGTGGGAGAAAGAGAGAGGTATGCTACAGATTAAGTTGCTAGTCCAGTTTGTTTTCTAGATGTATATTCCTTTCAATTTTTAGTACATTGCTATCATTTTTCCTTTTTCTGACAACTGATGGCAGTTTGTTTATTTATGATCTAGAAATGACAGTCTGTTCATCCAAATAAATCTTTGAAAAATTCAAATTATAATTTAGTTTCATCTTTGAAAGCTAGTGGTAGAAAGGCATATTGATGTTATTAATGGAGAAAAGCAATATTAAGGCTGTTGCTTTTTAATGGATAGACCTATGTTTTAAAACTTGCTGGGATGGTACTTTGACATGACATCATTTCTTCAGTGTTCTTGTAAGTCTTGGGGACATCATTAAGTTATAGTTGTTCAACCATTCAAGTTATCTGACCTTATAAGAAGCACTAGTGGATGAGTTTAAGAAGTCTATTCTTTCCTTGGCCTTATCCCAGATATGTAAAATCAAACCATGGAGAAATGTGTGCCTTTTCTACCTCCCAATCAAGATTAACTAAAAACAGACCAAAACCTTAATCATTCAATGATCATCAATTGATCACTCACATTTGCAGAGTCAAATCCTGGGTGCCAAAGCACAAAAGATATAGTAAATAATGGCCCCACAGTTGAAGATGGGTATACATGTAGAATTGTGTAATAATTTGGCCCTAAAACCTATAGACCTGATCTCTGTCCCAGTATTAGTACTAACTGGTTCTGTGATCTTGTACAAGTTCCTTTCCCTCTGTGGACCTCATTGCCTTCACCTGTAAAACAAGGGGGTTGGATTAGTAATTTCAAAGATTCTTTCTGGCTTTAGTATTCTATCATTGATTATGTATCATTGATAAAATATCGTTCATCTAGGGTATCTCTATCTAGTCTACATATCTCTGATTGTTCTATGGTTCTAGATTCTTGTCAAAGGTCCTAGATTCTTGTCCATTTTTCTAGATTCTTGTCCAATGTTTCTAGATTATTGTCATAAACTTCATACTATATATATCTTGGAACCTTTGAGCTGTAAAGTATCTCAAAACTCATCTAGTCCATTTTACAAAATAATAGGCATTCCTTGATAAGATGTCATCTACCCTCTAATAGAAGACCTCCCATCCTGGGAATTTATCTCCCCCACAATATTTTATTCCACTTTTAGACACAGGATTAGAGATAGAACTGGAAAATTCTTCAGAAACTCTCTAATCCAACACTTCCATTTAATAAATGAAGTAAATTGAAGACTACAGAGGTTAAGGTCATCAGGTCAATAAATGGCAGAGCTGGGTTTTGAGTTTAAGTCATCTGATGCTATACCCAGTTATCTTCTACCATTCTGTCTCTTATCTCTTAACAACATTCGTATGATAAGCATCTTTTATGAACCTAAATTGGAGATATCAACTCCTTGAGGGCAAGGATTGTTTTGCTTTCATTTCCTTTGCTTTCATTTCCAATAGCTTGGTACTTCTGTATTTAGTAGGCACTTCATAAATGCTTTTTGAATGAATACTTGCATGAATACAAAGCCCTGAGGTCATCAATAGGGAAGGTTTTCTTTTTTGATGGAGTCAAAATCTGACCCAGCAGTTTACATTCATTGTTCTTGGGATCAAGTCATCCAGAAGTCTTTAAGTTCTCCATGCTAAATATAGTCTGTTCCTTTCTTCATGACAATTTTTTCCCAGCACTTTCATCATCATGGTCCCTCTCCTGTGGACAGCAATCAATAATCAATAATAGCATCAATAAATATGAAGAACCTGCTAAGCATCAACCACTATGTTCTAGTTTTCAATGTGAGCCATGTTTCAGTTTATTAGTGTCCTTTTTAAATTGTGATCCTCAGAGCTGGACAAAATACTCTAGATGAGGCCTAGTAATGGCAGTGTACAACAAGTTTTTTACTAGTGACTTTTTAGCACATGACTGAAGGATGTTAGCCTAACTGTCGACCAAAATATCTAGGTATTTCTCACCTGAACTCTTTTCTAATCATGGCTCATTGATCCTGTTCTTTTTTCAGTTGAACTTTGAACTCAAGAATAGGACTTTACATTCTATGCCCAATAAACTTGATCTTATTAAATTTGACCCCATCATTGCTTATTCATATACTTTTGATTCTATTAGCTACCCCTTCAGGTATTCCTTCCAATTTTGTCTTATCCATTAATTTAGTAAGCATGTTATCTCCTTCTTTGTCTCCCTCATTGATGAGAGATATTGAACAGACCCAAGGGCAGATTAACTTTTCTATTCATTAATTGCTATTTGCAGCAGGTCATTCAACCAGTTTAGAATGCACCTAACTTTACTTTCATTCAACTTGGGACATTTCTCTCAAATAAAAAAAAATATGAAAGACTAATATAACTTTCTTTGACACTACAATGACTTTTAATTTCATTGTTCCTTTCATTCAGTTCTTCATTAGAGGCAGCATAGAGTAATAGATAAGGCATTGGACTTGGACTTAGGAAAGTTTGGGGTCAGGTGCTTACAAGTGTGACCTTGGGTGAAATCACTTAATCTTGTCAGATTGAACTTGATACTTCCTTAAGGATTCTTGAAACTCTAAATTCATGTTGCTATGATCTGCAACTTTGTAAACATATTTAGTGCATTATAAAGGCCAAAAATTAATCACCTGGTGACCAACTTATGATAAGTCTCTCTGACTTTACTAAGACTGACCTTTGGATAGTAGTATATTACCAGGCCCATATTCCAAGCTTTTCCATCTTGTAAGAAATTACCAAAACTTGTGGTCTGCTGACTTTGTAATGGAGTGTACCTGGAGTCAGGAAGACTTGGGTTCAAATCTTGCCTTAGAGATGTAGGAATTGAAAGACTTTGGACAAGTCATTTAACTTTTCTCTCTGAATTTTGTTTGTCTAATCTATAAAATGGGGGGTTTGGACTAGATCTAATATAATAAACATTTATTAAGTGTTTATTATGTGCCAGGAATAGGTTCATTATGTTTCATGGAGAAGGGCAAAGGTAGTACAGGTGGTAGGAATCAGGTGGACTATTATTTTAGTACTTCTATACAAAACCAGAAGATGTTTTAAGGAGTGAGGGGCTCAGGCAAACTGGTTACAAAGCTCATTCTCTTTATTGTGCAGGTATAAAGAAAAACTCTGCATACCTTTCTTGGGAGAAAATCTTAAATTCTTTGCTTTATCTTTAATCAGAGCAACCATGTACATTCCTGAAGAAAAAGGCCTTAAATTCATAGAGCCAGGTGACAGACTAGTGGAAAATTGCCAGAAAACATATTTTCCTGCTGTTAGCTTGGTTTGAAAAGGCAAATCATTTTAAACTAAAGAAAGTTTCACAGAGAACTAAATGAGACACAAAGAAGGAACCCTAGAAGAGAAAGTTGGAATGATAAACTTAAAAATGGGAAAGAACAAAAGTAAGAAAAAAATGTCAATTTAATGAAAGGTATTTTTCATTATTTTACTTTTTCCAGGGTAAAAAAGGAAAAAAAATAAAAAGTACAGTTCCCAAGACCTATATGCTTCAGAAGGGAGAGTAGTTTGGTTCCAAAAGGCTTTTTCAGTTAATCAAGATTATGATTATGGCTTCACCACCATGAAGTTGCCCCACTCTTAAAAGAGCTAAATTCAGATGCTTGTAACAAAGGTTTTGCAAACTATAAATTAACAGTGATTTGTTGGGGATTGCTTTGCCTTTGTAGGATTTCAATTGTACATATGCTTCCAAATGTGGAAGGCAAGAGTTCCCCACATATTAAGTGCTCTTTTTATTTTCCTGGGGAGGGAGGGAAAATGAGAAGGCCAAAGACTAGTATGAGTGCCTGAAAAAAGGGAGAATTGTTCCCCTGGCTGTAGCCAGCTGTTGTGTGAGGGTGCTGGGGCACAATCCCAGCTCTCATGTGTAGCCCAGAGGGAGATGTGTGGCTGGGGATGGGGCCAGAAAATACACTTCCTTGTCTAGATGAGAAGCCCCTGAAAGGGGTCTGTATTTTGAGAAGTGAACTCCTACTCACCCTTTCTCCATGAATGGAAAGAAGTTTCCATATACATAATGTGTTTGGGAGTTAGGTGTACTGATGCTGACCATTGGCAAGAGGCCAGTATATTCTTTCCTTGGCCTGGAGGCAAGGAGGAGAAGAAACTCAATCTGGACTCTGGAATCTTGAGTTCATTTGGACACAGCTTTCTTTGGCCATTCTATTTGCCGGAACTGAAAACTGCAGGAATAAACATGTCATAAAATTGTGAGAGGCAGCTTGTCATTGAGGATAGTCAGTCTCAGAGTCAAGAAGACCTGTGTTCAAATGGTTTTTCTTTTGATGTTTTTACATCATTGTCATTTTTGGATCTAGTTTGCTTCCCCAAAACTAGACCTCCAGTTACAAAGAAAAGTAGTTAAGCAAAAATAACTATTATGGTGAATGCATTTGAAAGTGTATGTATGAGTCTGCCCTAGGAACCCTCCACTTCTTTGTGAAGAGGAGATAGGCAAGTTTCATTTTCTATTCCTGAGGACCATTATTGGTTTTTAGGTTATTCAGAGTTTAGCTTCCTTTTAGTGATTTTTTTCAGTTACATTGTTGTAGAAATTGATTATATCTTTAGAGGCAGGAAACAACTGGTTTCCAGGAGACATTTCAAATCAGCTGTTTGTATGCAGACAGATCATGGACTGGTTAGATCAAAGTTCAAATCAATAGCAAATTGGAAGGAAGATGAGAAGTTATTGCATGCAATTACAGTAACCCCATTTCATGTTTATATAAGTTGTTGCCTTTGAAAAAATGGAAAGTGGACAAAAGTAAAGACATCGACTCTGACCATAACCATTTATTTATTCTCCCCACCCCTGCCCTCCCCACCTCTCCCCCTCCCCTCCCCACCTCTCCCTCCCTTCCCCTCCCCTCCCCACTTCTCCCCTCCCTTCCCCTCCCCTCGCTCTCTCCTCCCCTCTCCCCACTCCTCTCTCTCCTTTCCCCTCTCCCCTCTCCCCTCTCCCCCCATTCTCTTCTTTTTCTGTTTCCTTTGGAATAAAATGGAAAAAAATAGAGATCAGTAAAACCAACCCACACATTGATTTCACCTGGCAGAAGATACAAAGTTCTCATGGTCTTTGACTTCTGCAATAAAGGGAGGGAAGCCTTTTCTCCCCCTCTTCTCTGTGGTAAAACTTTTTTTTTCCATTTTGTATTTTTTTCCATTTACATTAGCACCAGAATTTTCTTAGTTATTCTCTATAGTTGTAAGTCACAAAACACTATGATCTCAGAAGAATCATAATTGCAGGGGAAAAAAACAAGAAAGCCATATGGTTGCTATAATAATTAGACTACAGCTTATTACTGAGGACAACTTAGTGCATAAGAAGTTGTCTAAAATACCTCATCAAGAATGGGTTTGATTAGAATGGGAGGTGGCTTGGTCATGTAGGATTTCCATTTTGTAGAGATGGAAAACAGATCTATTAGAAGGATATTCTCAACTCTCTGCTCAAGGGAGCAGAGAGAAAGGGGAAAGGTTACTGAGAAAGAGTATAGTAGAAAACAAGTTTGAGTAATTTACTGGATAGTCAGAAAGTGAAAAAAGTAATTAATATCAGAAACTGAGTCATAGCAATAAACAGTATTTACTGGGACAGAAGATAGAGGAAGCAGATTCCAGGTGAAGCTATCATTTCATTCTTCAATTAATCTAAGAATATGATAGTAAGACTTTGGGATTCAGGCTGAAAATTATATTCATATATTGTCTTGACAAGGCTGTTACAGTAAAACTAAGGTTAAGCAAGGAAGTTAAAACCTCAGTTGTAGTCATATTATAGAGATCAATGAGAACCAGGACATTAAAGCAAAATTTAGTCATTTGTAGGGGAAAAAAATGTTGCAGGCACACAGGTAACTAGTTATGCATTAGTGTACATATAGACTGCCATATTAGAAAGCCCAAGAGAGCTAATAAGTATGCAACTCTTGACTTCAGCATATTCAAATGAAATCATGGCATTTTTTTCTCTATCCTTTTTTCTCCAATTTGTTGCTAAACGACTCTGACTCAACTCCCTGCCCCCAACTCATTGTGAGTATTTATAGATGCTGGCATGTATATGTGTATATGTGCATGTGTGTGTATAAATGCATTTAAGTTCCCTTAATGACAAGGGTTATTAAAATGGGTTAAACAGTTCTGCTTGTGTGGGTGCAAGCCATTCCTTCAACTTCAATACACTGAAGAAATTTCCAGTCTCTGGGAAATTGGCATATGAGTCACACAAAGAATCAATGATGAAACATATTCCTTGTGTCTCTTATGATACACTCACACAGAATATACAGAGAACAAGTAAAATGAATTTTACAGCTGTTTAAATAATGAACAGCAGACTCCTGGGGATGTCCATATGCATGGGAGAAGGGCTATATAGGATATCTGGAACCTAAGTTGGAAAGATAAGGTGAAAAGCAAGATTTTCTCCCAATATTTGGAGAAAAGAATTTTGGGAGCAAGTTAAATTTAGTGCTAAAGACTGGAAGTCCAATTAATTTTAATTTTTATTAATGAGATACAGTTATAAAAAAAGCATTTATTCACAGTCTTACCATAACATTTGATTGAAACTCAATGTCTACAAATGGACTTTTGGAACTTGTGTGCATCTCTGTGTGTGTGTGTGTGTGTGTGTGTGTGTGTGTGTGTGTGTGCAACAAAATTAATTTGACATTTATTTTTTAGAAGTGATGAATTTTATTTAATGATTCTTAGGGTGAGAAGGGAGCCAGGGACAGTAAATATCCCAATTAGATATGTTTATTTATAATTGGTTTGAACTACACACATATATTCTCTCTGGGTAAAAAATTTCAAGGAATATTGGCAGTACAACATTTACCACAGCAGAAATTTCATCTCTCTAAAATGATGGTCCCCTGGGGTAAAAATTACCTAGAAATTTATTAATCCTCAGTGTTTTGATCCCTTCACTGCTCCTTCCAGTGTGAAGAGAGACGTGCTCTATTTTCTACTAGTAGAAGAATTCCTATGGGAACTGGGAATAGAAGACATATCTTTAAATAGCTTAAGACAATAGAGAAACAGAGAGCCTGGAAGTTTTGACAAAAGAGACATTTCAAGGAAATTCTTCATTAAAAGGAAAATAACCCGGCCGGCTAGGTTGCTCAGTGGATAGAACACTGGCCTTGGAGTCAGGAGTACCTGAGTTCAAACCTGGCCTCAGACACTTAATAATTACCTAGCTGTGTGGCCTAGGGCAAGTCACTTAACCCCATTTGCCTTGCAAAAACATTTAAAAAAAAAGGAAGATAACCACCTAGGTCTGATTGTAGGGAGGTAATTGGCTTTGGGATATGGGGTTATAAAAGTTCTACCACATCTAAAAAGAATCTAGGGTAGTAGGAGGAAGGATAACTATAGAGGTGGTTAGGTGGTGTAGTAGATAGAATACAAGAAATGGTAGCAGGGAGATCTGAGTTCAAATCCCAGTCTTAAAGATTTACTAGCCATGTGACTTTAAACATCTCATTTAAATTTTCCCTTAGTTTTCTCATTTGTAAAATTATTTGGTCTTTGTGAAGATCAAATGAGATAATATTTATAAAGTATTTTGCTAATATTAAATTGTAATACAAATACTAATTATTATTCTTTCATCTTTAAAATTAAATGAAAATTAAAAATTAAAAATTTTCAATTCAATTCAAAATTAAATCAAAGGAAAAAATAAATGAAAGAGTACTTATAAATTAATATGAACAAGGAGTATATAAAATACATCTGTTTGATATTTTAGTGCCTGAAGATTGAAACAGGCATTCAGGAGATCAGTCAAATTGTTCTTTTGTCTGCAAAACAATTGATTTCTGTCCTTATCCCAACCTTGTTTGACCTTGAGTTTTCATCTTTCAACAGCAGTATTATTCTCATTGCATAAACATTCCTCAGGTCACCCCATTTAAAATTTCTATGCATTATTTATTTATTTATTTAAATTTTGAATCCCCCCCGTACATGCAAAAACAAATTTAGCATTTACTACCAAAACCCTGAGTTCCACATTCTCTCTTCCTCCCATCCCACTCCCCCTCAATCTTCAGCTCCTGCCACCAGAAGAGAGCTGTTGTACATATCCTTATACATATAGATTCTTTTCTTCTGATATTTCATCTCTTCTGGAATATATACCTAGCAGTGGCCAAAAGGTAGGCATGGTTTTATAACCCTTTGGGCATAGTTCCAAATTGCTGTCTCAATTTTTCTACATTCTTTCCAACATTTGTCATTTTCTCCTTCTGTCCTATTAACCAATCCAAAAGATATAAGGTACTACCTCAAAATTGTTCCAACCCACATTTCTCCTATCAATAATGAGGTAGGACACTTAAAAAATTTGAAATATATTACATTGATAACCTCATCTGAAAACTGTTCATATCTCTTGATCATTTATCAATTAGGAAATGATTCATAATTTATAAATTTGATTCAGTTCTCTATGTTTGAGAAATGAGGTCTTTATTAGAGAAATTTCTTTCAATATTTTTTCCCTCAGTTGCTACTGATGGCTGTATTTCCTTCCATCCTATTTCCCTCACCCCCATTTATTCTATTTTCTCTCTTCTTTCAACCTGCCCCATCTCAAAAGTGATTTTCATCTGATTATCCTCTCCTCATCTTCCCTCCCTTCCATCAGGATCACCTACACTACCCCCCTTACTACCCTCACTCCATCCCCTTTCTCCCATCCCTTTCCTCTTCTATTTTCCTTTAGGGTAAGATAGATTTCTATATCCATTTGAGAGTGTATGTTTTTCTGTCTCTGAGTCAATTCTGATGAGAGTAAGGTTCACTCACTCCCCTTTCAGTCCACTGCAAAAGCATTTTCTTGCTCTTTTATGTGAAATCCTTTACCCCATTCCACCTCTCCTTTCCCTTTCTCTTAGTACATTCCTTTCTCTCCCATTAATTCCATCTTTTTAATATATCTTCAAATTCACCTCCCTCCTGTGTCTTGTCTATATATGCCCTTTTAACTGTCCTAATAAATGAGAAGGTTCATATCATCTTCTCATGCAGAAATATAAGCAGTTCAACATCATTAAGTCCCTCATGGTTTGCCTTTCCTGTCCATCCTCTCTAAACTTCACCTGAGTCCTGTACTTAAAGATCAAACATTTTTGTCAGTTCTAGTCATTTCATTAGAAAAGTTTGAAAGTCCATCTTTTCCCCTGGAAGAGTGTGTTCAGTTTTGCAGGTTTGTTGATTTTTTTTGTTGTTGTTTTTGCAAGGTCACACAGTCAAGTAATTATTAAATGTCTGAGACCGGATTTAGATCTCAGGTCCTTCTGACTCCAGGGCCAGTGCTCTATCCACTGTACTATGTAGCTGCCCCAGGGTTAGTTGATTCTTGATTGTAATCTAAGCTCTTTTGCCTTCCAGAATATTTTATTCCAAGCACTAAAATTTGGTTAGAATCAATATTTAAAAGTATTTGGAGTGGTTTGGGGAAGAACTCTAGGGAGTCCATGCCTTTATTCTACCTTCTTTGTTCCCAAGTCACCTAAATGATTGACAGTTAGCCCAGAGCTCTGTAATAGAAGACACCAATAAATGTTGAATTACTGGATGATTAAATGAAGGAATGATATTGTATGGATATCACTTTAGAGATCTATGACTTCTTCCTGTCATCAACCCAAATTGTAATGAACTTCTACAATATCATATTGTTTAATCTTGATCATTTCGCATTCCCTTCTTAGTAGGGTTGTGTACTTAGAAACTTAAATACTCAAATGGTTCTGTGACCTCACCCATCTAAATGTTCCCTCTGGTGATGCAGAACATGATCTAGCCATGCCTGCTCTTCCTGTATGATTGCCATCCACATCCTTTGATAAGTTTCCCACAAAGTGTCCACCCAATGTGCTGGAGGGCATCCTCAATTTTTTCTGACAACTTTTGCAGCTTGAATCGGCAAAAAATCAAGCCCATTTACAGTGATATCTATCGAAGAATCAAAAAATAATGTTTTTTTGGTAGTAAAATCATATTGAAACCAGTATTTGGCTCAGACTATCTCTTCGTTGGCCTTTTAAAACTTGGTAAGGAATTGTTTGTTGGTTTCAGATGGCACTAGGGAATTTTAGGCGAAACCGCTGGAATTTGTCTTTGGAGTAGAAATGAGCCTATGTTAGCATTCATGTGTTATGGTGAGATGATGTATCCTGCTCTATAACCATGTATTCAAAATATCCATTAAAGACTAAAAAGCATATTTCACTAATGTACTAGCACTAAGGGAACTGGGACTTCACATTGTTTACAGAGATGAAAACAGGATGGAACACTGGGGACTTAATTTGAAAAAGAAAAAATTTACTGTTCTGGAAAATTTTACTTTTGAGCCCCTTTCCATCCCTTTGCTGCCCTTGAGAAAATTCACTTTGGCTACAAGCTGCCAGAAACTCTGAAAAGTGTAACACACTCCACCCATTTTGCTGCTCCCTTTAGAAAGGCATAATTAGTAGTGGGGGTATGTAAATAGTATATTCAGACTGAGGTTGTCATTCGTGTACCTGGGAAGGGAACCAATATGAAATATCCTGGAACAGAGAACCTTTATGAAAACGTGGGTTATGTTGCCTTTTTATTTATATAGGGTAAAAATAAAGCTTTATGTACAGGCTCTGTTTATAGACAGTTCACACTTAACTTATTTCCATGTATGTTCCTACACATGGAAAGACAGCACCCCTTATTTGTATGATTCGAAATCAGCAAGTTGCTTATTTAGAGATAATTTGCATGAAATAGTTTAGTGCCTTAGGCAGGGTGATCTTCAGATCTGAACTAGTGATAAACTAAATTTGTGCAAGTCACATCATCTACTTACTTGTTTCCTCCAACTTTCATTAGTTTTTGAACATCAAAGAAGAATTTTGCCTAGCAATCTTGTTTCCAATGGAAGGAGAGGGATTCACTGCTGGGGAAGGTTTAGGTTAGAGCTTGGGTGTGGTGGAGGGCAGGGCAGGCCCTAGAAAGACTCACCGGGGACCCAGACTCATTGAATAAAGAAATGCTCCATTTCATCATCTTAAGGCCTTTTATTTTAACTAGTTATTCCTTCTACCTAGCTGTTAAACTCAATTTTTTACATGCCATAGGATGAGTATAAATGCTGTCATCAAGCACCCTTTAAATTTTAGCACCTTGGAATCAAAGTCCTAATCATCCCATCCTAGTTATTCCTCTGATCAATAATTTAGTTCACTAACCCTATGGGGCTAATGTGTATAGAATGAAATATGAAACTGTAAATAAAAGCTTAATGATATTTTTATTTTAATTTATGGACAGCCTCCTTTGGAGAATTCTTTAGGATCCTAAGATGGTATTTTTAAGACTCCCACCAAGATTCCCAGGCTATAAAACCCTTTATAGTATCACTTAATGTCTATATCTACAACCAACACTTCCTATAATAGGGTCTGTGAAGAACTGGAATGTCTCCTTCCCACAGAGACCTCAGCTTGGCAGGAAGAGCATATAACATGGAAGAAGCAGCTTTTGAAAATATCAAAGATGGTAACTGCTTAAACATTAGCAGATACAGAGGATTAGTCCCTGTGGTCTACATTACCTAGATCATATTGTGATTGTGAATATATTAATTCTAAAATATATGAATTCTAAAAAGATATAAAAACATTAGTTATCCTGTTGATTAAATGATTACTGTAAGAAACAAATTTCTATATCTCCCATGCAACAGGAAACTGTCTCTGAATAATTCTGTCCTCAGGTTCTGTGTGAAGGCTTAAGGGTTTTTCTCTTTTGGGGGGGAGGGAAGACTAACAGAATATTTGAACACTTTAAGGCAGTCAACTGAAAACTAAAAGGTTAAGGGAAAAAAAAATCTCATTTTCTGTACTGATTGTTGTTTCTATTCCAGATGTATCTTCCTTTTCTTTCATTATTATGAGTTGAGTCTACATGGAAAATACTGCAGTTTTAGTTAGAATTTTAATTTTAAAAAATTATAGGTCACATTTATGTAATAAAAATGCTTTCTGGAATAGTGGTGTGAAACCACAGATCTAGTCCAATCTTGCACTCCATAGATGAGAGGATTAGCATATTGAGGCCCAGATAGGGAAAGTCATCTGTCATTTCCTCTTCCTCTCCCCAGCTTGCCCCCTCTACTTCAAAAAAATAAAAGTTTAGTAGAGAGAACTCTGAATTAAGAATCAGAAGTTTGGGTGCCAGGTCCTAGATAGGTGATCCTGTGTAAATTAATTCAATATTCCAGGCCACATGGGATTTATTATAGATTCATAGACCTGGAAGAGACTTCAGAGATCATCTAACCCAAGCTCTTTATTTAGTAGTTGAGGAAACTGAGGCTTATAGGAACTCAGTGCCTCCATTTCCTTAAGTGCTTCCTCAAATGCTTTGGGTATTTTCTTTTCTGTCCTGCAAGTCTAGAATGCTCTTCTTCTACCTATTGCCTTCCCTAACTTCCTTTAAGTCTCAGCTAAAAGTCCCATCTTTTACAGGGAGTCTTTCCCAATCATTTTTAATTCTAGGCCTTCCTTCTATTTTTTTTTTTTAATGTATTTGCTTGTGTGCTATCTCTCCCATTAGATTGTAAGTTCCTTGAAGGCAGGGATTCATCTTTTGCCTCCTTTTGTATCTCCAGCCATTAGCAAAGTTCCTGAATCATTACTGTTGTTCAGTTGTATTCAACTCTTAGAGAGCTCATTTTCTTGGCAAAGATACTAGAATAATTTGCTATTTTCTTCTCCAGTTTATTTTAAAGATGAGGATACTAAAGCAAATAGGGTTAAGTGATTTGCCTAGAATCACACAGCTGGGAAGTGTCTGAGGCTGAATTTGAACTCAGGAAGATGTTGCTCTCTCCTATACTATCTAGTTTTTATTTATTATACTTATTTATAGTAGTTTTACTTATTATATTTATTTATATGTGCTATTATGTTTTAATATTTAATAAATTATATTATTTAATTTATAATTGAATATTTAATTTATAAGAATAATAAAATAGAATAAGCATAGTCATAAATAATTAACATTATTTATTATATAAATATCTTGTATTTATTGATTTATTGATATGTAAAATAAAGGAATTAAACTCAATGTTCTCAAAGTTCATCTATAGCCCTGTCATTCTAAAATACATTGTGACCTGTAAACTTTCTCATATAATTAATTATCTTTCCTCAATGGTCTCTGTTAGTTAACATTGATAAAGGGTTTGAAAATCACTCCATAGATATGCTCTCATTACTTTTCCAGTAATACATATGATCAAAGATATGATGTTATTACTTTTCCAGAATCATATACACACCTTTCTGATACTATTTACTAGCCCATGCTCCTATAGTTGTATAACTGGGAGAACACCTCAGAATCTTTAAGCTTAAGCACATAGTTTAAGTCTTATATTTACTTAGTTATTTCTCTGACAAAGAATTGTCCTATCAGTTCATGAATACAAGTCTACATCTTTCAGGCACTTCCATTTATTAGTCAATTTTCTGTCAAACACATACATTTTGGGAGTATAATTGGAAGGAATGGAACTGGTTAACTTGAGTGGTTTGATTCCCTGTGTATGATAAAGACAGAAGGGAAGGAAGGAAGGAAGGAAAGAAGAAGGAAGGAAGAAGAAAGAAAGAAGAAATGAAGCAAGGAAAAGAAAGGAAAGAAGGAAGAAGGAAACAAAGTAAAAAAAAGGGAGGAAATAAGGAAGGAAGAAAAGAAAACAGTAAAGTTTGGATTTGATCAAGGTTGAAATGGAATGTTTGGATACCATAATCATCATCTCCTCTCTAGTTTTCTCTTTCTTCTCTCTTAAAAGATTTGGAAAATTACCATGTAAATGTACCATAATCAACTGTTTAAAAATAATGCCTCATGTGAATAGAATTTTTTAAAACACTAAATCACTTTTTTTTTTTTTTTTTTTTTTTTTTAGTTTTTGCAAGGCAATGGGGTTAAGTGGCCACACGGCTAGGTAATTATTTAGGTGTCTGAGGCCGGATTTGAACTCAGGTACTCCTGACTCCAGGGTTGGTGCTCTATCCACTGCGCCACACCACCCTCCCCTAAATCACATATTATCATTTTCTTTACTTGCAATAGCTTTGTAGAATAAATATCATCTCGATTTGTCAGATGAGGAAACTGAGGCAGAAAGGTTAAATGATTTGTCCCTAAACACAGATTTGTTGATGACAAATCAGGACTAGACTCAGATGTTGGAGAACATCTAGTATAAATTTCATGCTTTATGGATAAGGAACTTGGGGTGTATAGTAAGTGATTAATAATCCAAAGTTACACAGTATATAAGTAACCTATCAAATCAGGATTAAAATCTAGATATTCTGACTCCTAGCCTATTCCAAGTTTATTGACTCTATTTTTGTACTAACTGTAAAATGATGATGTTCATTTGTTTGACTCTTCATGACCCTGTTTGGGATTTTCTTGGTAAAGATCTTGGAGTGGTTTGTCATTTCCCTCTCCTACCTGCCCAGGGTCACATAGGTGAGTGGTCTGAAGCTAAATTTGAATTCAGGAAGATGATCTGGCTTCAGTATTTTGTCCACTGCACCAGATTGCTCTAATCTCAAAATCCAATCCTATAATTATTGAAAAGTGAGAGATAGTGATGAATTCTACCATCTTTATTTTTTTGAGATAGCTTGAATATTCCATCAGCTACTAGAATGTCCCAAATGTCCCAAAATGACTTAACTTCTTTAGCTCTTTCCTAACCCTGCCCCCTTCCCCAAATTTCCATTTTTTTATAGACATTTATCTTTCCAATCATTAAGTTAGTCAACTGTCAAGCACGGATGATTGCCAGATACTGTGCTAAGCCTTGATAATACAAAGAAGTGCAACAAATAGACTGTCTTTGAGGATCATACAAGATATATATTGTGTAGGTAGAATGTTGTTGTTATTATTTGGTCGTTCATTTTTTTTTTTTTGAGGTTTTTGCAAGGCAAATGGGGTTAAGTGACTTGCCCTAGGCCACATAGCTAAGTAAATTTTAAGTGTCTGAGGCTGGATTTGAACTCAGGTACTCCTGACTCCAGGGCCAGTGCTCTGTCCACTGTGTCACCTAACTGCCCATGGTCCTTCATTTTCAAAAAGGACTATGACACCAGGGAGATGATGTCAAGAGAGGCAAGAGAATTGGATTTAAGTGAGGGCGGGCTGTGCAGTCACCAACCTCACTTTCTCCTCCCAAAGCATCTGGGTCCAGTAGCCAGTTAAAGATCAGGATAATCAGAGATGGTTCTGGATGCAGTGGGAGACCTTGGACTTTTTAAAGTCTTTAACAAGTCTCAGTTTGACTGAGGCAACACTGATTCAGTGATTAAGGCTAGATAAGAAAGAAATGAGGCAAAGAATGACTTTTTTTTTACTAGTCAAATTTTTTTTTTTAAAAAGATAGAGGGAAAGAAAGGGGGAGAGGAGGGCAAGATCCTCTGGGTTTCTGGTCAAAAAAGAAACAGAAGCAATTTATATTCACTTTGAGCCAATAAAGACCTAAACAATGACAAAAATGGACTTGACCTGGATTCTCTTAATGACCAATCAATGAGAACAAGGGTGATTTAGGTTTAAGGCATGGTCTTTAAAAGAGGAATCTAGCCAGTAAACCCCAAGATATCTTGAGATGTTTCATAGATCAAAATTTATGTTCCTTTGGGCAGAGCATCTGCAGGTTAGAGTATGATACCTTTTGTGGACAAAAGGAAGGGAAAGAAAAAAAGACAGAAAAAAAGAAAGGGAAAAAAGAAAGGAAGGAAGGGGAAAAAAAGGAAAGAACTGTGTTGTCTGACAGGATTGTTGGGTCCCCATTTAAGCCAGCTTCTACTATTCATAGAGGTTTTTGTTTGACCTTCATGAAGAACAAGATATTGGGGAGGTGTTTCTATGTCATACAGATGAATTGAATTTAAGTGGTGGAAGGTAATCTGAAAGGGGAGACTGGGTGGAAAAGATAGCGAAGTAGGAATAACTTCCCGTTAGAAGATGGGTTTTGAGCTGAGATTTGAGGGAAGTCAAGCTAAGAAGTGGAGGTGAAGGGTCAGAGAATTCCAGGTATGATGGACAATCAATGCAAAGACTCAAAGATAGATAGAGTGAATATTTGAGGAACTGCACGCAGGGTGATCTGGATGAAATTTCAGAGTTTATATGGGGCAGTTGGATAGAATGTTGGAATAGAGTGCTGGGAAGACTCATTTTCATGAGTTCAAATCTGGTCTCAAACTTACCAGCTGTTTGATCTTGAGCAAGTCATTTAACCCTGTGTTTCTCCATTTTTTCATCTATAAAATTAACTATAGAAGTAAATGACAAACCAGTCCTGTATCTCTGCAAAGAAACCCCAAATGAGCTCATGAATAGTTGGACACAACTAATAAATGACTGAAGAACCACAACAGAATTTCTAGAAGGGAGAGTCATATAGGTTCACGAACCTTCTACTTACTTCTGACTTCTTTATCTCTTTTATCCAGTCTATAGTCAATTTTGTCATATCTACTTTCACACTATTGATCCTATCTATACTCATCTCTCCATTTCTCATGGCCACAGCTCTAGTCCAGGCCCTTATATCCTCTCTTGTCTAAATTTTTAAAATAAGTTCCTGATTGATTCAACTCTTTTCAGTCTCTTTCCTCGGCAAAACTTCTTTTCTTCACAGGTTCCTAAATAATCTAATATACAATTTTGCCTATATCAATTGACTACTGAAAAATCTTTAGTAACTCCCTCTTGTCCTCAGGAAAAAACAGAAAAAATTTCACAGCCTGGCTTTTAAGAACATACATGGACTGTTTTCTTCCTGTATTTTCAGCATTTTTTATGTACCTTCCTTTGCAGGTTTATGTTCCAGCAAACTAGACTATAAGCTATTCCCTGAATCTATCATTGTACCTTCAACTTTGATATCTGAAATATAATTCCTTTTGTCTCTCAGAATCAATTCTGTATTTATTTATCTGTGCTGATGTTAAATACCTCCGGGTAGAATGTAAGTTCTATGGGGGCAGGAATATTTTTGTATTTGTATATTATCTCCACTGCCTAGCACAAAGCCCTAATAGATGCTTAATAGATGTTCATTGTGTGGACTAAAACTACAGAGTTATAGAATCAATAGTTTTGAAAATTTTGAAGAGGTCTTTGTCCCTATCTCTTCTAGTCCATAACTAAAAGGAAAATCCTCCTGGCAAGTGACCATCCAGCCTGTTTTGAAGACCTCCAAAGAGGGGGACCTCATCACTTCCCAAGGCAACCTAAGCCACTTGAAGAAAGTTCTCATTATTAGGGAGTTAACATTGTTGAATAATTTCATTCTGAAACTTAAATGGTTGTGCCCCAGTAAACTGTCCATACTTTATCCAGGGTTATCAAGCTTTTGACAAATAAGGTTTTCAGTGAGTTTGGGGGTATTAGGAGTCCTATAAATGTTGTGTTTTGGGACCATTCACTTGTGGGAAGGGAGGTTCTCATGAGGTTTGTTGAGGTTGTAATGGGTTTGGTGACTATAGACTATAGATCTGAGGCTCACGCCTGACTGATGATATTCCCAAGGATCTAAGGAGCTGAGTCTTACTTACCAAGTGGAAATTGATGGTTGCCTGGGAGTCAGCCAGGCTTTGGGAGTGAGTTAGCCTTTACAGGGAGTGGATGAACAGAGGGCCTATAGAAAAAGACTACTCAAAGGAGAGCCTGCATGGGGATAAAATATAACAAATAAAAATTAATGCCAAGGTCAATATTGCTCCTGCTTTGGGAGATGGTAGCTTTCTGCAGCCCACAATTTAGTAAGCCTGCCTTTAGAAAAAAGTTATACTTTTCTCTATATTTTAACCATATTTCATCTGATTATAAGTTCCAAGTTTTTAAGGGAATGACAGAATGAGTGGGGGTTAGGGGTCCAATCAAAACTGATTTTTTGAAAAGTAAAATAAATGGATGTAGGATTTCTTTTTTTCTAGAAAACCATTCTGAGAGCAGGTTCTACATACTATAATAATAATAAAAACTAACATTTATATAGCCTTTTGTGATTTGCAAAGTGTTTGACATGTGTCATATCATTTAATATTTATAACCACCATGTGAATCAGATACTATTATCATTCTTATTTTATAGAAGAGGAAACTGAAGGCAAGAGGTTAATTTGCTCAGGATCATGCGACTATTATGCCAAGAGGTTAATTTGTTGAGGAAAACAACAGGGGCTTGTGGGGATTTTCACATGAAGTCAGAACTTGAAACTTCATTTGTGATAAAGAAGATAGGGTTATAAAAAGATTGTGTAACTGTTTGCTAGAATTGGGCAATAGGAGGTCAATTTTCACCTGGTAGAGAGACAGAGTTCAACATATTCCCTCTACACATTATGGTTCTAGCCTTCTATGAACATGTCTTCATTAGAAAATTAGGAAAAAATATACACACAGATATCACCTTCCACTTTGCTTTATAGATAATTTCAGGAGATAAGTCCATATAAAAAGTGCTTTGAGTTCTATGGGGAACATTCACGACAAATTTGGAATCAGGGAGTACTTCATGGAGGAGGTGGCATTTGACCTGGATTTTAAAGGACTTACATTTTTTAATTAATTAGTCACAAACATTTATTAAATTCTAGGTACTATTCTAGATGTTGATGAGGATTCAAAGACAAAAATGAAGCCAATTTTGCCTTTAAAGAATGGCCATTTTATCAGATAAACTATAAGTACACACTAAAATGAAAAGAAAACATAAGGTGAATTTGGTAGGGTAGGAGCTAGAAACTGGAGCATGAGGGATAGGTATCATGAAAGGCCTCAAGAAGCAGATGATGTTTATTTGAAGGAAGCTAAAGATTTGGGATCCAAGTGAAGTCAAAGAAAGGGGGTACATTTCAGGCACAGGGAATAACTTGCTTCGGTCAGCTAGGTGGCACCATGGATAAGACACTGGACCAGGAGTTGGGAAGAACTGCATTCAAATCTAGCCATAGATACTTACTTGCTGTGTGACCCTGCATAAATCAGCTAACCTCTATTTGCCTCCCATTCCTCAACAATAAGGTGGAGATAATAACATATCTATCCCTCAAGGTTGTTGTGAGGATAAAATGAAATAATATTTGGAAAGTGCTTAGTATAGTACTCAGCACATGGTAAGTTCTATATAGTTTGTTCCCTTTCCTCCTCCATCTATGGAAAAGCTAGAGAGGAAATGGAGTTTTGTATAAGAGGAAGGTCAGTTTGATTTGACTGACTAGTTCATGAAAGGGAGCTTTGTGTAATAAGCCTAGAAGACAGATTAAGTTCTGAAGGTCTTTAAATGCACAACAGAGAAGTTTTCAGTTGATCTCAAAGGCAAATAGGCAAAATTTCAGGGTTACAGGTTCTCAGGTAAGGAAGAGAATAAGCAAAGGTTAAAAGGTTGGAAAAGACAAAATATCTTAAAACAAATCTTTTATTTTGATTGTATTATAGGCACATGAAGGTGAGGAGAATGAGATAAAACAAAAGGGAAGATAACTTCAAATCATGGAGTGAAAATCAAAATCAAGCCAAGAGAAGTTTGAGCATTATTCAGCAAGTGATAGAAAATAATTGTAATTTTCTGAGAAATCATGATGTGAGATCTAAGACTATAAGATTATTTTGTTATTGGTGTGAGGGGACCTGGAGCAGAGAAACTGGAGGCTACTATAATAGTCTAAGGAGGAAAATAACTTTCATTTAATCTGAATTTGAGCACAGGTTGAATGTGTCAGTGAGAATTGGCCATCTGTTTCCTCAGCTGAACAGCTAGCAACTTGATGAGCAGAGCCCACTTAGCTCTCAACTTTTGTAAAGGTGACTGATGTACTCAATTAATATCCTTCTTCCTTTCCACTTTGGAATATTTCATTGCATAGGCAAATGAAGAAGAAGTAGAACTTTTATCCATACACAAGGTAAAGTTGAGTTGAAAAAAAATCAATTCTCCTATAGACCTGAGGCAGATGTGGTTTGATGTAATGATAATTCATTAGTATTAGTTCCTGCTTACAAATGCCAGATGGGAGAATTTATCAGAGGTGTTCCAGAAGTGTAGGCTTTGTTGATTTCTGAGAAAAATGAACCTGGTTTGCACCCATTGAGGAGTTTTACACTAGCATGCCCATTGACCTGTTTTCTGATTAAATTCTGAACTTGTCCCTATTTGGATGCTGGCGTCACTTTTACGTCTTCCCTCCCTAATTTTGCAGTGCTTGAGCTATCAATTTATTTTTCAGTATGCTGCACAAGTGACTCATCAGCAGGAAACGTGGCTAAATAGCCAACTTAGCTGAAAATACAAATAAGTGTATTTTTCTTTTGTGGGACCAATTCGATAAAAGGGAGAAAAGAACCTTGAGAGAAATGAACTCTTGGAGGTAGTAGAAAGAAGACTGACTTAGTAGTCATCTTACTTACAATGTAACATTGGAAAAGTACCTCCATTTTGCTTGTAATAAAACCTTAGTCAAATCATTTATCCTTTATGGAACTCAGTTTCCTTTTCTGTTGGCATTAAACGATTATGATTTTTCAAAATCATGGAGCAATAAATATATCTTTAGAAATCCTGCCATTTGAGAGGCTAATAGAAATAGAAATAATTATGCTTCTGATACCAATAATTATAATAAATAGTAATACTAGCTGACATTTCTAGAATGTATTAAAATTTTAAAATACTTCATTCATGTTGACTCATTTAATTCTCTCAAAAATCCTGTAGGGGATAGCAGTTATAGTTATGACCATTTTGCAAATGAGTAAACTGAGATACTAAAAAGTTAGGTGCCTTGTCCAGGGTACATAACTATTACTTTTCTGAGTCAGCCTTTGAATCCAGGTCTTTGAATCAATTCTGCCTTTCAATCTGTTCAGAGCCCTATCACGTACCCTTGGCAACACTCTGGAAAGAGGGCTAACAATGAAGTCAGGACACCTAGGTCTGAATCTTGCCTTATATACTTACTGGTTGTATGATCATGGCTAACTCACTTAATTTTGGTGTTTCAGTTTACTCATGTACAAAATGGCCACAATAATGCTTGCACCCAGGTTTTTTTTTTTTGTTTGTTTGTTTTGAAATTGTCATTGACAGTGGTAAGTGGCATAAATTATGAGGCAGGTTGGTGGAAGTAGTAGAGAATTGGACTTGGAATCAGGATAGATTAGTTTGAAACTTGCCTCAGACACTTAATAGTTATATGACATAGGATTAGTAACTTCCCTTTTCATCTATGAGTCTTCCTTATCCATAAAATAGGAATAATAATAGCACCTATCTCACAAAGTTATTATGAATGAGATAATGTGATACTCAAATTTTATAAAGTGCATCACAAGCTTCAAAATAACATATAAATACTAACTCAAATAATAATTTTTTTTTTGCAAGGCAATGGGGTTAAGTGGCTTGCCCAAGGCCACACAGTTAGGTAATTATTAAATGTCTGAGGCGGGACCTGAACTCAGGTATTCCTGACTCCAGGACCAGTGCTCTATCCATTGCACCACCTAGCCGCCTCTCAAATAATATTTTTAATAATAACAAAAGGTATTAATACATATACAAAATCCAACCAAATTTAAGAAAAAAAACCTGATTTGATTGTTTTTTTTTCCTATGAATGTGTAATTCAGTTGTTTTGGTCTTTCATAGACATGACTGAATATTAATCAATATATTTTAAGACTGAAATTAGAGGCATCATAACTAATGTTTCTATAAATCATCCATGTATAAGAAGAAGTTATATGTATATTTTGACGGATCTGTGGTTTCACTGGCTTCAGCTTTTGGTTTGTTCTTGTGGTTGCTACTACTGCCTTCTCACCCCACGTGATTCTTATCTATGTCTCTCCATAAATCCTTCACAGATGATCCACCCAATTGGCTAGAGGCCTGCCTTCTTCTGAGTCTTTTGTCCATATCAAATATTTTCCAAAAGACCATTTTTTCAATTTTTTTATCCTCTGAAGTACTCCTTATTTTTCATGTAAACAATTTCACAAGAACACAGATTATTGGGAGTGATTACAAGAACACGCGCTATATCTGTTACTAGATAGTAGAGTATGAAGGAAAGTCTATGGTAATGAAAGCATTACATGAAAGAACTCTTTTCCATATTTCACACCTGGACAGAATCCAAGTTTCAAAGTTCAGAAGGCCCCCTAAGTATGTTAGAAGATTTTACTTCATGACTCATGAAAGAAGTAAATGTTTTGTCTTCTTTGATCAGGCCTGTTGATCATCTCCTTGCTCTCCAAATGTTACCTGCCAGATCTTTTTACAAGTCCCTCTAGTTGGTGTTTCACAACCCCTTCTAATTTGTGACACATGGGTGTGGAGGTTAGGAACAGTGATTCCCTTCAAAAGAATTAAAGGGGCAGCTAGGTGGTGCAGTGGATAGAGTCAGGAGGATGTGAGTTCAAATGTGGCCTCAGACACTTAATAATTACCTAACTGTGTGACTTTGAGCAAATCACTTTACCCCATTACCTTGCAAAAAAAAAGAGTTCTAGATAAGACAAAAAATGAACTCTGTTCTTGTCAACTATTGAATTCTGATCTGGGAAAGATATTGAAGGAATTTCTATAGTAGCAAGGAATACTCTGCAAGGTGTTAGATAAACCCCAGTATTTCACTGGTCACTTGGAAATTTGTTTAAGATAATTAATTGCATAAGGAATTTTGTTTAGATCACTCCAATCTTATATTTTAGTGGAAAGTCAGATTTCATGCTTTGAACTTACAATAATTAATAAAAGGAAATTCACCATTTAAGCTCTGATTCCACAAATAAACATTGAAAGAGGGGTTCCCCTTACCCTATATTTTAGCTCTAATATAATAGATGGTATGAACACTAAAATATTAAAATTAAAACACAAATGCTTTTTTTTTTGTTTATAAACCATGAACTACAAAAATGGAAAGTGACATGCAGCATGTAGGAAAGTTATCAATAGTAATCACTCCATTAGTCATTATTGTTTTAACTGTTTTCAGAGAATGTGCTGGTGTTTGTATGTTTGTGTGTTTGTGTGTGTGTGTGTGTGTGTGTGTGTGTGTGTGTGTGTGTGTACAGGACTGGTGTTTGGTGTTTGGGTGGTTCTTTGAATATAGTTGATGTGTCTGTCAAAAGATGTAGCAATAAAAAGAAAAAAAAGACTCTTTTACTAGGGTTGGACTAGATGACCTCATAGTCTGTTTCAGCTCTAAATCTATGATAATATAATTCCATGTAACCAAAAAATAAACAGAACTCCAGAAGAAGAGAAAACAGAAGGGCTTATTCCTCCCTCCCCCTTCCCTTCCAACTCTGATGCTGCAACTGCTGTTTGGATACTGTTCAAGTAGTCTTGTAACAGTTCAGAGGCTTTCATACCTTTTTAAAAAGTCATTCTTCAACTTCAGAAATATTTGAACTCTTATCAACATGGAAAATCAAAATTTTAAATGAGTTTTGTATGCTTGTGGCTAGAGAATGATTTTGTGCTTTGAGTCAGTCAATAAACTTTTCTTCTTTTTCTTTTTGATTTTTTGCAAGGCAATGGGGTTAAGTGACTTTCCCAAGGTCACACAGCTGGGTAATTATAAAGTATCTGAGGCCAGATTTAAATTTAGTAATGTCCTGTCTCCCAGGCCAGTGCTCTATCCACTGCACCTCAATAAACATTTCTCAATACCTACTAGGTTCCAGTCACTGTGTTAAGCAATATCAACTTTCAATTGATAATTGATATCACAATATGCTTTTCTGTTTCCATTTTTAAAGTATTAATAATAATATTTTTGGTAAGAGGAGTCTATACCTTTGATTTCCTCTTGTGTATGGAACCTGAGATGTGGAAATTTCCTCATCAATATAGATTGCATCTGAGTGTACAAACAATAGCCTCAAAGAATTGCTTGGAGTAGGATGACTTGTTTAGGATCACATAATCGGTATTTACCTAAGTTGAACCTGAACCCACTGATTCCAATTTAATTATTATGAAATATTATCTATCTTTTTATAATTCAGGTTAATATCTGAGGATGATATTATGATTCTTTTCTATTGTTTAGATTTTTCCATTTAAATATTATTTTTGAATAACTTTTATTATTCTAGTGACTCATTTTTTTTTTTTTTTTAGTTTTTGCAAGACAAATGGGGTTAAGTGGCTTGCCCAAGGCCACACAGCTAGGTAATAATTAAGTGTCTGAGGTCGGATTTGAACTCAGGTACTCCTGACTCCAGGGCCGGTGCTCTATCCACTATGCCACCTAGCCACTCCATAGTGACTCATTTTTCACTTGGGGCTTGATTATAGGTTCTTAGATTTGGTACACAAATAATGGATCCACTGAAGTGGTTAAACATATCTGAATTTGCAGTATCCAAAGATACAATTTTGGAAAATATGGTAATTGGTTGCAATCCAAGGGAAATATGCAATATGGTTTAAATAATGTGACCACTTTAGGAGATTCATTATTCCCAATAGATGGAAAAAGTGATGGATCTAGGTATAGGTGTAATCTATTCTCATTTTACAGATAAGGATACAAAAGCCCAGAAGGTAAAGTGATTTGTCCAAGATCATAAAGGTAGGAATTAGCAGAGTCAGTATTAGAATCCAAGACCTAGGACTACACATTCAGAATGCTTCCCACTACATCACGAAGCCTGTTTTGAATTTATTCATCTGTGTACATCTTCTTTCTCTTTCCTCCCTTCTCCCAACTGTACTTCAACTGCTACCTAACTCATTCCTCCTTCCCTCCTCCCCTCAGTCTATAGCATCATCTATTTCATTGGAGGTAACTTTAGGGAAGGCAGTACTGCAGATGGTAGGCTTAATAACTTTTGAATTGAATTGTACACTAAGGATAGGGGAAGTTGAGGGAACTCGATTTGGAGTTGGAAGAACTGTTTTACAAACTTGGCCATCTTTCTTATTAACTGTGTGAACCTGGACTAACCTTTCATTTCTCCATGCTTTAGGTTGCTAATTTGTAAATTGAAGGGGCTTGTAGATATACAAATATTAATAACAGTTCTTTTCAGTAGGCAACAACAGGAAACCAAGGGCTGCCCGTTTCCTGGGTATGAGCTAAACAAATCATGATATAAGAATGTAATGGGGTATTATCATGCAATAAAAAATGATGAAATGGACAATTTCAGAGGAAGCCAGGAAAACTTTAAGAACCAATAAAAAGATAAGAAAATAGAACTAGAAAAATTTACTCAATGATGATATTATGGATAATATCTTTGAAAGATAATACCTTTGAAAGATTTTAAAACTCTTGATTAATGCAATGATAAACCATAAAATAAGACTGAAGATAAATTCTGCCACTCTACCAGAGGGGTGAAAAACTTAATGTTCAAAATGAAACATGTATATTTGGATATGGCCAATGTGAGACTTTGTTTTGATGTCGTACACATATTTGATGTGAATTTTTAAAAAAAAAGTGTTTGGAAAGGGCAGGAGAGAGTTAGAAGAAGAGTATTAATAAATGCATATAAAGTGTATATATATATATATATATATATATATATATAAATAATATTTTTAAAAATAAATGAAAAATAATTAGGATGCATGAGATTAGATAGATTTATTTTCTAATATTTTGATAACTGTGTTGATTTCCTTTGAAATTTTATTTCTTTTACTTTATCCAGTTTGGAATATTATTTTGAGAAGGGATCCATTAATTTTTTTCTTCCTGCCAAAAGTTTTTCATCCTGTCCTTTTCTTGAAAATTGCTTTATTTATAAGATTACAATTTATTTTTATTTTTGTTTAGTTATGGGGTTAAGTGGCTTGCCCAAGGCCACACAGCTAGGTAATTATTAAGTGTCTGAGACCGGATTTGAACCCAGGTACTCCTGACTCCAGAGCTGGTGCTTTATCCATTGCGCCACCTAACCACCCTATAAGATTACAATTTAGAAGGTTACAATTCATTCCCCAATTGATAAATGGTAAAAAGGATATGAACAGGTAATTTTTCAAATGGAGAAATTAAAGCTATATATAATCATATGCAAAATGTTCCATATCACTTCTGAGTAGAGAAATGCTAATTAAAAAAAACTATTATGTTGGAGAGGTTTTGGGAGAATTGGGATATTAATGCATTGTTGATGGAGTTGTGAACTGATCCAACCATTCTGGAGAGCAATATGCCCAAAAAGCAATAAAACTGATCATACCCTTTTATCAAGCTATACCAATACTAGCCTTATATTCAGAAGAAATCATAAAAAATGGGAAAAGTCCCACATGTCCCAAAATATTTATAGTAGCTCTTTTTGTAGTGGCAAAGAATTGGAAATTGAGAGGATGCCCATCAATTGAATAAGTTATGGTGTGTTATTGTTATGGAATAGTATTGTTATGGGATACTATATGAGAAATTATGAATAGTCAGACTCTAGAGAAACATGGGTAAAATTTACAGGAACTGATACTGAGGGAAGGGAGCAGAATCAAGAGGACATTGTATACATTAACAACATTGTAAATTGATCATCCTTGATGGATGCAGCTCCTCTCAGCAGTTCAATGGTGTCCATATTCAGAGGAAGCAAAGCAAAACAAAACAAAAGAAAACAAAGAAAAACATAAAGAATCTAAATGAACCCTATGTTCACTTTTTAAAAAATTTCTTTTATCTTTTTCTTTCCTATCTCATGATTTTCTTTCTTTTCCCTTAATCCTAATTCTTCATACAGAAAATGACTACTCTGTAAATATGTTAAACACAAATGTATATGTATAATGTTCACCAGACTGTTTGCCATTAAGAGGCAGGGGATGGGAAAGGAGGGTGGAAGGAAATTATGCAACTTATAAATATGCATATGCATGTGAATGAATATTGAAAAAAATTATAATGTAATTGAAAAAATACATTTCAATTGTGAAAAAATCTTTCAGTTTCATTTCACATAATAGCCCTATTTCTAATCTCTTCCATTTTAAAAAGTAACATAAAATATATTATGAAAAAATACATTTGGCTATATAATAAAGTGGCCAATAGTAGAAACAGATAGCAGTATGAATTCTGGATTTATACCCCTAAAATAAAGTTAAGAGCTAGAAGAAAGATTTCAGCAACTTGAATAGAACTTGGTGGATATGGAAATATAAGGAGAAGAATCAATGAAAAACACCCAACACTGGAAGTAAAACAGTCAAATGTTCATTTTTTGATATGTATTAGATGTGTTCTATTCTTTCTGCCTCCATTTGGAATTTTCTTGTCAAAGATACTGAAGAGGTTTGCCATTTTTTTCTCCAGTTCAATTTACAAATGAACAAATGAGGTAATGTTAGGTTACTTGCTGAGGGTCCCACAGATATAAGAATCTAAGGCTCATAAAAGTATACTTTTCGATTTGGGGAACCTTGGTGTCTCTGTATTTCTGGGTGTTGAAGCTCAGAGGTTATCCACATAACCCAAGGTCATCTAGGTAGTGAGGAGCAAGACCCACATTTGACCTTTAGTCCTCTAATTTCCAATCTAAAGCAAATTCCACTGTGACACAAAGTAAATCAACAGTTTTGTTATTTAAATGATAGTCTATAGATTACACACACACACACACACACACACACACACACACACACATGCAACATAATGTCTGTCTATCTCTCTTTCACTATTATTGTAGTGACCCTTCTACATTAATTATAGATATCTAGAATCCTGTTTGGGATCTGCAATCATTCTTTACAAATTTCTATGAATCACTACTAACCAGAGTTACAAACACAAATGACTCCATAGTGATATTAAAGATATACTTTAAGTAGAAATGACAGATAAGCAATAAAAAAATTAAAAATTGATAATAAGCAGTCTCTTTCTTCAAAATCTCTCCAAAACTCCAGATCTGAGAAGTGGAGAGTTTAGTTTGCCACTAGTCTGCTATATTAAATCATATAAGTCCTCAATCTTGGGATACTTGAAAGGCTACTTGGTAACTTCTCAATTCCTCATAGGGTCTTTGGATCTTGATACCTGGGACTAAATCTCCACTTGGCACTGGATCAGTCTTTAACATTCTTCATCCATGGCTTTCTGGGGTGGAAGGGAAAAGCATCAAAGGGTAGCCAAAGCACTCTTCCTGAGTTCAAAGGCAGCGTCAGACACTAGCTCTGTGACCCTGGGCAAGTCATGTATCCCTGCTTGCCTCAGTAAAATGACTGGAGAAGGAAATGTTAAACCAATCTAGTATCCTTGAAAAACAAAACAAAACAAAAAACCCAACCCAATCCCAGATGGGGTCAAAAAGATTCAGACATGCATGCCTGAAAATAACTAAATAACTGAACAATAATAGTATCATGTATATTAATATAGTTAATATAATATAGCTATACACACATTTTAAAAATATTGTTTTTGCTACTATAGATACAATTGTTTTATATAATAAATAAAATATGTTTATATATAATATTCTATAAGTATACACATATGTATGTGCATTTACATGCATATAGGTTTACATGTAGATAGTAAGTAAGCATTTGATAAATGCCTTCTATATGTCAGACACTATACTGAGAAGTAAAGATTCAAAAAAAAGTTAAAAAACAGCTCTTACTCTCAACAAGCTTATAGTAGAGATAGATAGTAATTTGGTAGGTGGCTGTATGGATAGAGTTGAATCTGTAGTCAGGAAGATTTGAATGTAAATACTTTCTCATATACTTACTAATTGCATGATTCTAGGAAATTCAGGATTCACTTAAAACCTCTTAGCCTCAGTTTCCTTATCTGTAAAGAGGGGATAAGAGTAGCATATATTTTGTAAGACTGTTGTAAGAATCAAATGAGATGAAGGTAAAGTAATTTGCAGATCTTAATGTGCTATATAAATGTCAACTAATTTTGTTACTTTTATTATTGTCATATAGATAGGTAGGCTTAAATTCAAATCTTACTATTTTGTTTTTAAAAACTATGACAAAAAAAAATCTCCTTTGGTACCCAAAGTATCTAATTAGCTGCATATATATATATATATATGTGTGTGTGTGTGTGTGTGTGTGTGTGTGTGTGTGTGTGTGTGTGTACTTCCAATTAAATTACCAGATCTAATTTTTGAATTTTTCCTTTGTGGAGACAAATGTGAATGTTTTAGTTCACCAAAATTTCTTTGGTGCTTCTTTTCACCTCAAACATTTTCTTTTTCTAACAATTTTCATAAATTGGTTCTATACCCTAGTGCTATATATTTCCTAAGGTGGATTGTTCTTCTTCCAATTCATACCTCATCCAGAACTGACTCACCTTTCTTCAAGGATTTCATATTCATTTCCAGGGATTGGCAGCAGAGTCATGACAGCCTCATGTATAATGATTCACATTCTTTCCAACCACTTCAGGTATTGATTTAGTATCTCTTCTTCAGAGCAAGAAACAGAAAGTTTTGGCTCCTTCTCCCTTCTTCCACTCCTCTTAGGGGCATTTGGTTCAATATAAGAGCTCACAGAAATCTTTCTATTCATTTTTGGTTATTGATGGAGAATTTTCATTACCAGTTCCATTTTCCATTATTTCCCATAGCTCCTTGGATCATACTTCCTGACTATCTGCTACTGAAATTAAATCAATTGAAATTAGAATTTTCCCCCCTTTCTTGATAAAACTTCTTCTTCCTTTTTTTTTTAGTTTTTTTTTTTTTTGCAAGGCAATTGGGGTTAAGTGGCTTGCCCAAGGCCACACAGCTGGGTAATTATTATATGTCTGAGGCCGGATTTGAACTCAGGTGCTCCTGACTCCAGGGCTGGTACTCTATCCACTGCGCTCGATAAAACTTCTTAATAGAGATAAGAAACATGAGGGCTTCTTCTAAACCACCACAATATATCAACTGGAAAGAAATGCTCTCCTTCTTACGGTACTAGAACGTAACCATACAGCTTCAATTTAGGCACAGAGAATATTTTGGACTAGGAACAAGAAATTCTTCTTTCTCTTTCTTATATTCTTAAAAGACCTCAATGAAATTTCACATCTTCTTTGATTACTGCAAATTTCCCCATCTACAGACTAATAATATGACTTTATATTTTGTCAGGTTTGCAATAGATACAGGAGGCAAGGAAGCAAAATGTCTTCTCTGAAAGAAAAAGAAAACCCCCTTTCTTAGATAATTGCCTTAAAATAGGCTTACAAATAAAACTGTAGAATTTTGCAATGAGATGGGCCCTAGAGTTTAATAAATCACTCATACAGTCACAATTGATAACAGAGACCTGAATTTATTTATGCTTCTGAGGTAACTGGGACCTTTTCTCTCCTATCTCCTGTTCTGTGCCTCAGTTGCTTTATCTGTAAAGTGATTACAAATATTTTTGTCTCAATAGAATTATTCTGAAAAGGAATAAGATCTTGTCTGCTACAAAGTTCTATAAGAATACAAAATGTGACTCAGTAGGACACTGGTTTTCAACTTCTCTTTTAATATCTCAGAAGATAGTAGCAATAAAATTTTCTTGTGTATGTTGAGGAAAAGAATTTCCAATCCTCCCATCCTGAATTATTCTGGGAATCATGGAATTAATGTTGGGAAGGTTATTGGCAGTTACCAATATAAATTACCACACAGGTTAGGTTTCCCCAGAAAATGTTTACACTCTTAATTTATGATATTCCCTAGATGGAGAAAAGAAAAAAAAAGTCTCTTGTTCCACAGAGATTTTTACTGAATAACTGATAGGGCTTTGTTTCACAGGTTGCTTGTAATATAACTGGAAAACACCATAATATCTGAAGAATCAGAATTGTGAGTGACCCAGAGGGCAATACAGAGATGCATAGTGGGTGAATGATACCAATGATTCTTTGCATGTTAGATAGAAGTGACAAAAGATCTATGATCTGAAGGTTAGAAAAAGAGCTAGTTGAATCATATGGAAAGGAACATAGGATAACAAGGGGGTAACTTAAGTCCTATGGTAGTACTTAAAGAATGATCTAGGGGAAATCACAAAACACATTGGACTGAACCCTTTTGTGAGGACATGAACAAAAATGGTACAAAACTGGAAGGTGTAGATGGTTGTCATTGGAGGGAGTGTATATATCAGTGAAGTCACAGGTCTATTGACATGCAGAGGTAAGCTAGAGGGATGTAAGGATTTGTGTTCAGGTGTTTCATCTGTTAATTATTTGCTTCAGTGGATTGAGTACTTACTGAATGTGAAGTTAAAAAAGACCTGTGTTCAAATCCCACCTTTGCAACTTATAACAGTATCAACCTGGACAACTAACTTAACATCTACCTACCTTTGTTTCTTCAGTTTTAAGATGGGAATAATATCTCCGAGGGTTGGTATGAAGATAAAATCAGATAAGGTTTAAAAAGTACATTACAAACTTTAAAATGCTAGTTATCATCATTATCATCATTAACAATACTGGGTCAAGCAGTTTTAGAAAGTCATCCAATTAGATCAGATATTAGATTTAAAGAAGTTATATAACCCAGGGAAGCTCATGCATTATTGAAAGTGGCGGTGGAAGGGTGACAATGGTAGAAAACATTTTTCTTTCCCTTTCCCTTTGCTTTTTGATAGGAAGTATGATGAACTTTCCTCTACAACTTTGTGTTCTGTCTGCTGAAGAGAGGGGAAATCTGGGCTTAAAATTTCTGCCTACTTGCCTTTAGACCATCATATCCAATCAATCAAGAACTTTTCAAGTTGATGGCCTTTTATGAATGGCAAATTTGTATACCAGATAGAGAACTGAACTCAGAAAAAAGACCTGAGTTTGAATCATGTTTCAGATACTTGCTAGTTGTGTGTCATTGGGCAAGTCACTTTATATCTTTGGGCCTCATTTTCTTCATCTCAAAATGAAGATAATAGTAACACTTTCCTTACCATGTGGTTGCTTGACCATGCTAGGTTGCTTGACCATTGGATTTAGAGCAGATAAGGAACTTAGAGGGACCAATAAACATACTTACATTTTCACAGCAGAAAGATACATGTACTCATCTAAGTGACATTCAATTGAAGCAGCTATTCCCATAACCTATAAACCTAAACCCATGAAACAATTTTACCTCTTTTATTGCACAATTTCAGACAAAAGTAACTGAGTCTGAAATTACATTATAATTGCCACAATCTTCCCCTACCTTTCTACATATAGGTGATGTCTGAGTATTCTTGGAGATAGGTATTCCTGGAGAGAGACTAAGTTTGTCTGTTGGTTATCAGCCAGGACTCTGGGCCATTGACACAGGTCTTGACTTTTGCCTTGTCATAGGATTTTGATGACTTTTGGGAAGAGAGTGAGGCTGATGATTTTCACAGCTCTGTCTCACTTAAATCCAAATGATGCCCAAGTCAAGATATCACTCTTGTGATGTCATAGGTTTTCTTTGAGAAGGAAGGATGAATAAGAGTCATATTTTAGAAAATTGTTGGTGAGAAACAGATGCACATGTCATGAAAGGAAATGACAAATATCATAACTCACACTTCTCCTGGACCTCAGCCATCTATTTTAAACAAACTTTGTTATTAGGGCAGTAAGACATCCAGTCACTTAAAGAGTACTATATGCTTCAAAATGACATGAAGTTGTTCCCTGGGTTGCCAATTTTCAGTGAAATTCTTTCTGGCAACTAGAGAGTCTTCATGGAAAGTTAGGAAGAAGCCTTGATGGTCATTTGGTGTAGGGGGAATATACTCACAGTAACAAGAATTTCTAAACTCTAGCAACTTTTCCAAGGAAAGCCTTAATAATTGAGGATGATTTGGTCAGTAGTTGTATGCATTTGCTTATCTTTGGTCTCTACTGATATGCAGAAAAACAATTTTTCTCTATTTAGAGGGAAGGATACTTTCTTAATATGTAACGACCTCAACAAATCGGGCTAGAGAATGACACATGATCTTAGAGGCTCATAACTCCATCCATAATTTGAAATATTTATACAATATCCAAAAATATGGATGAAAAAAGGAAGACAGTTAATTGGCTGATTGTTTTCTCAACATGGCAGTTGTGTGTGTGTGTGTGTGTGTATGTGTGTATTTATATGTGGTGGGGGGGTGAGGGAAACTAAAGGCAGAGAGATGGGATTAGTGTTTTGACAACAGGAAGGAACAACTTTCACTTAATGGAATTATTACCAATATGTTCTCCTTTGTTTACAAGAAGACAAGATTACTGTTTGGCCTGGCTTTGGAGGGCCAGGGAGGGGTAAAGGAAGATAGGTTGACTATAGGGATCTTCTGAGATCATAAAGTCTCCACTACAGAGGGAAGGCAGACCTTTTGTGGCTTTGGCTGTCACGTCTCTCTCCACAAGGAAGGATGTAGGCGGTGTTGCAGTGACCTACAATGAGAATACTGACTCAAAGTGGACCCTTCAGAGTGTGTAGGCCTTTGTTATATCTGATAAGGCAGAGGATTATTTGAAAATGCCAAGGTAGCAGCAGTCATTTGTGTTGTCTCCTAGGATGTTGGAATGAAGCTTTTTGTCAACTTTTTAAAGGCCTATGAGATTGGGGAGTCAAGTTGTGGGAGGCTGTGCTGAACTACTTAGTCATTAATTTGTTTTTTTCCATTAATTCTTATTTATATATTTTTTAAAACTCTTGTTTGTGAATAATAAGTCTATTTGACTATATCAGGTCTAAACCAATTCATGGTGACAGCTACCTTCCCCTGGTTACTCTGAGAGTTCACCAAATGAACCTCCCCCTTCCTTGACAAAATCCCTTTAGAGGAAAAAATAATGAGTCCTATTTTGGACATGCTAAGTTTAAGATGTCTATAACTGACTCCCCTATAACTACATTTACCATCCTCTTAACTTTTCAAGTCAAATGTATTTAATATATCTAAAAACATTATTTCAAGAAGGGATTCTTGGATTTCACCAGTGTCAGAAGAATCTCTCTCTCTCTCCCCTCCCCCATGCAGCTTTGATTTAATTGACAAAGTAAATTCCTGAATGATGAAACTCCCTCTAGCAATGCAACTTGACAGGTTGTCACCTTCTGTGCAATTTATAGTCTTAGAGAATATCTTAGAATAAGCATGGAGAACTTGAGTCACTTTCTCAGGATCACATACATAGTAGGACTCGAACCCAATTCTTCCTGGTTCTAGGGCCTGCTCTCTATCTGTTGTGCTCTTATCTAATTGCTGCTTAGTAGAAGATACACAAGCAAAATAAAAATTAAATGGTTCTTCCTTTTTCTTCATTGTCCCTTATCATTATTGCTGTTACTTCCAGCCAAGTATTGATTTTTTCTCTTCTTTGATCTTTATCAGGACCCCAGCTTAGCATCTTTTTTTAAAGTCCTTTTTGTTATTTTTAGCATCTAAATTACTATAAATTTCTTAAAGGAATAATATATATAATCCTAACTATAGCATTGTGTGAGTTACTTTTTTTTGAGTCTTTGTTTCCTCATCTATAAAATGAGGATGTTGTAAGAAAGGACTCCCAAGGATTATTGTAGCTCTAAATCTTTGATTGTATAATCAAGTCTCTATTATATTTTAAGTTCCTTGAGGTCAACAAGGACTATGACATTTTTGCCTTTTTATCTCTAGAATCTAAAATAACGACTTGGACAAAATAAGTGATCAACAAATGTTTGTTGAATTAATAAGTGGATTCATGAATGAAAATAATGAAATGTAAATGGAATTAAGTTTAGAAGATAGTTTTTCTCATTTTCTTTTCAATGCTTTGTGGGAAAATACTATTTAACATGGATATAATAGATTCCAGAAGATTATTTTTGAAAATTATGCTTATTCAACCAGAAATTATTTCTCTGTTTATTTCTTTGAGAATCCCCTTATTTGTTTCTAAAAATTTTGTTTGTTCACTAAAAGAAAGATTTAAAAAATGAAGACTTAGTAATACTCCTGCCTTCACCAAAGATGGATGGAATTTCACTAGTATATCAATTTCTCTAGTTTACTTTTTTAATATTTTTTAGAGGATGTTGTCTGATGTTGTTACTGAGAAATTTTAATTTCTTCATTAAGGGTAAAAAGTCTAGGTTTTCACATTACCAAGTGATGAAATGCAAATATTCTCATAGAGCAATAATTGTTCCAAGGATGAAGAGCACTGACACATAGCACTACCCCTGAGGGAAATTTGTGAAAAGTTGGCCATGGTGCTAAAAAATATAGGCAAACTAGTTAGCTGAAACCTCTACTTTATGATGATTTATTTGTTTTAGTAGTATAGTAGCCTAGGAAATCCCTTCACTTCTATTATTAATTCATTAGCTGTAACCTCTCAGCCATAGACTACATACATTTTCTTTTCTGTTAAACACTTTCCAATGACTTGGACACTTACTGGCTAAATCCTTTTGAATGTGTTCTTTTGTTTCCATGAAGAACTTTCTCATATATGAAACTCTCCAATTAGAAATTCCAGAAATTGGGCATTTGCATTTTCTAGTTGGTCAGAGAATAGAGGAAAAGACAAGACTATGGAGATAGTAATAAGATTAGATGATCTTTTATCAAACAATAACTCACATAATTGATGAATATGATTCAATGAAGTCATGGTTCACTTCACTGTCCTATTCTGCAAATGAATATAGGTCTACCTATCAAGAAATTGAGGGATATCAGATAAAAAAATCAAGGTATGGGCAAATTAGAAATTTAAACAGAGATAATAATATTAAAATTACAATCCCCTAGAAGTCCTCATCAGGCTGCTGCTTCTTGTTCCAGGTAAGATGGACTTGACATTAACACTGATAAGTGTGGAACAGATTTGTGGAAGTCATGAAACTTAATATGAAGAACCTGAAGGTCATATCTTGGCAACTCAACTCTTGATGAGAGAAGAGGAGCAACTGCATTGTTCTTAACAACAGTTCAGTGGGATTCTATTAGAAAAGGAATTATTTTTATACTGATGTTCAGCCCTTGATTTAAAATTTGAATCAAATGGTGGCTTACCCCTTCTGGAGGCAACTTGACTGTGACTGTCTTGCTATTAGGTTCAATTTCTCAGGCTGAACTTTAGATTTGAGGCAAGTTGAATCCTCTAAGTGATTGCCTAGAACTGACCCAATTGAGACTCCTAGGCTCCTGCCTTCCAAGATGGACTTCGTTCCTAGTTAGAAACCAAGTCCATCTTGGAAGATGGGATCTAAAATAGCTCTTAGATCAAGCAGTAGAAAATGCATTGACCTTGGAGTCAAAGTCCTTCGTTGAATTTCTGACTCTACTATTTGTCACTTGTATGATGTTAAGTATACAATTTAAATGCTCTGAGCTTCAGCTGGGATAATAACACTGTTCTTTATCTCAAAGGGTGTTGTGGAGATCAAATGAAATAATGTTTAAGTACTTTGAGGGTATTATGCTTATGGGTGTTAGCATTCTGATTATCACAGGTGATTTTCTTTCTGTTCCATAACAGTTTGTACAGCTTAGCGTCATTTTCATAAAGATTTGAGATTTCCAGGTGAAACATATTTGCCTTTCTCTAGAGTAGAACCATTCATTCTAAGGGCTTGGGGTCTTCAAAAGGCTCAGTGATATGGACAAAGTTTTCACACCATCTGGACAAAAGTCTCACACATCATGCTGAATATCAAAAAGTTCCAGATCTAAAACAAGAGACCTGATATAGTTCCATGAGCATGTTTTGTGTTTTTGATAACTTTTGAGTATGCCTTATCCATCCATTCCTCATCATCTTGAAATGAAACTAGAGTTGGCACTTAATGTAAGTACATTTGAGGCTCTATGATATCAGATTCCAAGTATATACTAACTCAGACCTTCAGCCCGATTTCTCTGCCATCTCCAATTTTTGCTTTCTGACATTTGTGGAGTGAACACACATACCAGTGATGCTTCTTATTAGTAGAGCATCCTGAAGTGTGTGCATATGTGTGTGTGTGTCTGTGTGTGTGTGTGTGTGTGTGTGTGTGTGTGTGAATGGGAGGGAGTGTGTGACAACAATCAACTGGCATTTACTAAGCCCTATAAGTGCCTTATCCAGCATCACTCTTTTCTGAAGTGAAAACAAACTCCTTTACTACTCCTCCCCATTAACTCATCCCTTTCCAGTTCAATTTTATCACTTCCAAGTCTTTTTCTTCTTCTACCCTCCCTTTGTTTCTTCCTGGAACCCTTAGTCTTATCAAGTGGCCTTCATCACAGATCACTTCCCACACTCTCCATCTTCTTGAATTCACAGAAACCTGATTCACTCTTCCTCAAAGATCTCATATCTCTTATTACCCTCTACTACCTTTCTAGTATCTACTTACCAGTAGATAAGAGTATTGGTCTTGAAATCAGAAGGACCCGAGTTGAAATCCAGTCTCAGGCTTTTGCCACTTACTAGCTGGGCAAGTTATTTAACCCTGAATGCCTCACATCTAGAACTATCGCCAGTGTCCTTATTCATGACTGACCATTGGACCAATATGGCTCTGGAGGAGAAAGTGAGACTGATGACTTAGCAAAATCCTCCCTCCCTCAAATCCAATTATGTGCTTATCATGACATCACTACCCATGATGTCATGCTCTTCTAGAATGAAGGACAAACATCAGATCTCTAGACCACCACTACTAACCAATCCTTCCTATAAGGTCATTTTACCTGTACATATTCCATCCCATCCACCTACTCATTTTACTTTAACCTACCAGACTTCAACATTTTCCTTCATTAAAGGAATTCAGCACATTTTAGCACAGTATTCCTTTGAACCTAAACTCTGGGTTTATATTTATGCACTTCAGCGTAAACATTGATGATCCCTTGTACACTTTCTTTTAAAAATTTTTTTTGCAAGGTTATGAAGTTAGGTGACTTGCCCAAGGTCACACAGTTACGTTATTATTAATAGAAAAGTAAAAGTGGAATACCTCTGCTATAGAGGAATCTAAATGCTTTTTGTGCATGTATATTGGAACTAATTAGATAGAAATTTGATATTGCAATATGCTACAAGATAAGTCTAATGAAATCTTTTGATTCTGATTTAGCAGTTGGGTTCTTGGTTATCTCAGTTCAAAAATGAAAATTCCAGTTTTGTGTAGAATATACCTATATGGCTGACTTCCTAGATTAAATCAGAATTCATTGTTCTGATTTGATCCAGAAGCTTAATAGAGACAGACATTATCAATGAATTCATCATATCATTCAAGTAAAGAAGGAGACAGAAAGTTTACTTATGGGTAACTATGAAGTTGAAAGTAAACTCTTCCCTGTACTACTGACTTTTGTGTCATTTTTCTAGTTCTTTTTCTGCATGCTGATAGATACTTTTCTTTTTTCTAAGTTTCCTTTGTTGTTATTAAGTGACAACATCAATTGCTGGTCATACTGGAGTGGCAGAAGCTATGTGTTAAAGGGTAAATTCAATTTACTTTGTTATGCAGGAGAACTACAACTGTTTATCAATGCCAGGCAGGAAAAAGATGAAGAAGAAACAAAGATAAAATGGAAGGTGATCCGGACAGGAAAAAGGAGAAGGTATGAAGAATATAAATATATTGTAGATTACTAGAGAAAGGTACAGAGAATATTAGGTCCCATTGTGCTTTTGAGAATAATAAAGTTTTTTATTTGGTATAACAGGATGTTGTTTTAAAGGTTCTCCTCCAACAAAATGTTTCTCATACAAATGTCAAAATTATACTAGAATCCTTGAAAGCTATGGCCACAGCGATAACTTTGTTTGATTGCCTTCTGATTATCAGTATTAGGTAATGCATTAAAAAACGAGATGATGTTTACCAAAGGTATTTAACATCATTATTCAAGAAGATCAGTGCACCTGCCCTGTAAAGGAAAGAGATTTTATTTTTTTTAGGGTTTTTTTTTTTGCAAGGCAAATGGGGTTAAGTGGCTTGGTCAAGGTCACACAGCTAGGTAATTATTAAGTGTCTTAGGACAGATTTGAACTCCTGAGTCCAGGGCTGGTGCTTTATCCACTGTGCCACCTAGCCAGCCCTGGAAAGAGATTTTCTATAAATGCTAAGGTACAACTGACACTTTTGTTTATGGAGAAGGTAGAAGAGGCGTGATTTGAATCTAGTGCCTATGAATCTAAAACTAGCTATTTTTTTCAGGATACCATATTCTTTCTATATCTGGAACATCTGATAATATCTTGCTATGGAGAGAATGGACATCTTTGCTGACAAAAAAAATTAGCTATGGCTTAAAATTCTGCGACTGGTGCTATGCTTTGGATGGATTCATTGGAGGGCTATGTTTTGCTTGGTTACTTCTCAAAACTTCTCAAACTGCAAGTTAAGAATTCAGAGATCCAGGTTTCTAGATAGAGGAGAATTTCCTGAGCATTGTACACTTATCAAGAAAAGAGGATCACACACAAAGAGGTTCCTGATGTTGGTAGCAGTAATGAAAAGAAACTAAAAACAACATGGGAAACCAAGGGATCTGTACCTTATTCTTTGATATTACCATGATTTTACTTGGATATTATAGATCTAATGGGAAGGAGGTTGTCTATATAATAGTACCATGTGTTTCTTTTCTAAAGAAACCTGGTAATATCACAAGGCTAAGTATCTTCTTTGGAATGGAAGAGAAATTATTTGGAAAAATAGGATGGCGTCTTCTGGCATTTGAACTCAACTTTGATTCCTTTCTGAAGCATATTCAAACTGAGAGTAGTGTTAGCAATTTGGGAGACACTGTGCATCTCTTTGGAGAGTATGATTCACTGAAGAGGGAGAAATATTTTATAATTATTTATGGACTATTTTTAAACTTTGGTGTATTTTCTACATTTATGCATATTATCTTTCTTTGTTTTTTTTAATGGATTTTCTATTTGCTGAAATAAAAGAAGCATAAAAAGCCAGAGATCTCATGTAATTCTAGAGCTTAGTATGCTGAACAAAGATTTATAATTATGAATTTTTTTTTGCTATTTTGAGATTTTCTGTCATGAATTTTGTCATAAATTATTAGATCTTATATTTGAGAGTAAAAGACTCTTATTCTGTATAGGTCATGTTAATAAAATATAAAGTCCTTTTATTTTTAATATTTTGATTGAATTCAATTTTCATATCTTTCCATTTTCATAATTTGCCAACAAAAACAGAGTAACAATAACATTGAAATTTATAAGGAAAGCTTCTCTATTCGAAACATGAATAATTGATATCAAATGTGACAAATTTGGGGCAGCTAGGTGGCACAGTGGATAAAGCATTGGCCCTGGAGTCAGGAGTACCTGGGTTCAAATTCAGTCTCAAACACTTAATAATTACCTAGCTGTGTGGCCTTGGGCAAGCCACTTAACCTCATTTGCCTAACAAAAACCTAAAAAAAAATGTGACAAATTTTATGGAGCAAGTTTAAGCTCTTTATAGCCTAGCTTTACTCTCCTTATCATCTCTCCTAATTAGAATTAAGGGTAGCTTCCAAATGAAATTCCAAGTTGGATTTGTACCAAAACACTTTAATCATTTTGTGTGTTTATTATATCTATCTATATATGAATATATGAAAATATTGCATATGAGTGCATTTTGGGCATATATTCTGTTCTTTAATTTTTTAATTGTGTTTTTTGATCCCATTTAGAGTTTTCTTTTTTAATTTTTTTTATTTTGTTTTGCCAGGCAATGGGATTAAGTGGCTTGCTCAAGGCCAAACAGCTAGGTAATTATTAAATGTCTGAGGTCAAATTTGAACTCAGGTACTCCTGACTCCAGGGCCAGTGCTCTATCCACTGTGCCACCTAGCTGCCCCTCATTTAGGGTTTTCTTAACAAAGATATTGGAGTGATTTGTTATTTCCTTTTCCAATTTATTTTATATTTCAGGAAACTGAGACAAACAGGGTTAAGTGATTTGTCTAGAGTCACACAGACAGTAAGTTTCTGATGTCAGATTTGAACTTGGGAAGCTGAATCTTCCTGATTCCACACCATCTTGATGTCCACCACAAACATACATATATATTCACACAAAAATATGTATGAACATATACACACATGTACATATACACAATATCTGAGTCATGAACATTGAAAACATATTAAATAGTTCCTTCATCATATAGGATCTTTCTCTAATGATATCAAAATATATTTGGACATGATAGTTATTAAATTCTTAATGTATCTGAAAGAATAATAGAAACTAAAGGTTTGGCTCTAATACAGAAGTCAAATTAAACCAATGGATGGAGCATATAATTGATGAACATAAATTATAATTGTTATATTGATATTTTTTAGGCTGAATACATTGTTATCAAGGAGAAAACTGACAGAGTTAATAGGCTTATTAACAACATAAAATAAAAATAAAAATTTAATACAAGTCTTAACATACATTTTCAGGAAATACAAAATACACATATTTAGAAAGAATCCCTAACCAACGCTCATATAAAATTAATGAAACAAAGAACCCATTGCAACAAAGCAGCTATGAAAAGGTGAATACTTCTTCACCAAAAAAAAAAGATTACTACATATTTTTCAGAATATGTGATAGAGGTTAAAACTTAGAAAAAAATACTTTTGGGATGAGGAGACTTCACTGCACTGAACAGTGGGAAAAGGATGATTCAATTGCAATGCCATGGAACTTGTTGAATGTAACTGAAAACAGTTTACCTCCCCATGGAATCTATTTAAAAAAAAGTTATGATCCAAGAAGAGTCAAAAGGCCTCCACAGGCAGAAAAAACTAATGAAATTCTTTGGAGAAAGGATGAGGTGGAGATTGCCTTATGGTTATCAGGATTATATTGAAAATGCCTCCAGTGGGATAATAGTGAATATGCTTACATCTAAATACTTTTATTCAACTAATGAAGGCAATAGTTCAAAGTGCTACTAAATACAAAATAATCATGGCAACGATTTTTATTTGAACTCCATCATAAAAGATGAAAATGAGAAAAAGGGAGGAAAATAAATATTTATTAAGAAGCTGATATGTGTCAGACACTATACTAAGTCCTTTACAAATAATATCTCATTCAAATGAAATTATTCATGAGAATTCATTCTAAAAATTCATAGAGTGAAATTATTGTTTGACCCCTATCTACTGCTGCTGCAAGTGCAGCAAGTGCAGCAGCAGTTCATATCTATACAAAGTTTGAAGGTTTGCAGAATGCCCTTCTCACAATAGTTCTGAAACAAGCAGTTCGATGAACCAGGAAGTGTAAGTATCAGATTACTCTGTGGACAAAGAAACTAAAAGCTATCAAAAATTAAGTGGCCAACTTAGTCTAAAGTTTGATTTAATAGCAAAGTAAATTTATCTAGGCTTTTTATTTCAAGTTTATTTTATTTTTCTTGGATTAAATGTATTTCCTGAAAGTAGCATATGGTTAGATACTGCCTTTTAAGCCCCCTTTCTCTTTCATTGGGGTTGAGCCTATTTATATGATTGGGAAGTTGGTCTTGTTTTCAACAATTCTTTTAACAAGGAGTTAGGGAAAGGATGTAGGAAGAGATAGACCTGTGATTTTGGCAATTCAGGCTACTTTCTGTGGGGAAGTGCCTCAGACCATAAAGACTAGCACCAATGGTCTCACTTACATTCTTATAAAGTTTCTTGGGACACTGAGTAGTTAAATAATTTTCCAAGGATCACTTAGGTGGTATGAAAATGAAGTCATGCTTGGACTCGTCTTCCTGACTTTGAGTCTAGTCTTCTGTCTACTACACATTCCTTTACAAAAGGGAATATATTTCATTATTAATATTATTCATCAATATTTAAAGGCTTTTTGTCATATTAATAATGATATACTTTAAAGTTGGATTTTCCTCATTGTCAAAGAAAGGAGCCTCTGTTTGAGAATATCTAAGTCTGTTTTTCCATTTTTGAATTTTCTCTTATACACAATTATGAAAACTTTCTTGATTTAACCAAAAGCTAAAAAAAGCATGAAAAATTATATTTCAGTTTGCAATCATAGTTCTTCAGTTCTCTCTCTAGAGTTAGAATGGCATTTTTTTTGTGGGACTATGGTATTAAGTGACTTGCCCAAGCTCAAACAGCTAGTAAGTCTGCTATGAGACCAGATTTGAATTCAGGTCCTCCTGATTCCATGGCTGGTGCTCTATATACTGCACCATCTTCCTGTCTTTGGATGGCATGTTTTCATCACCAGTCCTTTGAAATTGTCTTGGATTATTGTATTCATTGAAGTAGCAAAGTCTTAACATTGTTACAGCAACATTTATGACTTTCAGTCATGTTAGCCATACTTATACATGTGAGGTGGTTCCTCAGTGTTGTTTTTATCATTATTTCTCTAATTAATAGTGAATTAAACTTTTTTTTATAAGGATGTTGATAGTTTTGATTTTTGTTATCTGAAAATTGTCTGTTTATATCCTTTGACTAACAATTGAGGATTGACATTTATCTTTAGAAATTAGGTTCAAGTCTACTTATATTTGAGAAATAAGACCTTTATCAGAGGGAAAAGCTTGTTATAAAAATCCCCCACCCCCATTTAGTATTTTCCTTCTAATTTTGACTGCATTGATTTTGTTTGTATAAAAACTTTTTTTAAAATTTTTATTAAAAATATTATTTGAGTTTTACAGTTTTCCCCCAATCTTGCTTTATTCCCCCCACCCCCACCCCACAGATAGCACTCCATCAGTCTTTACTTTGTTTCCATGTTGTACCTCGATACAAATTGGGTGTGATGAGAGAGAAATCATATCCTTAAAGAGAACAGAATTCTCAGAGGTAACCAGATCAAACCATAAGACATCTGGGTTTTTTTTCTGAATTAAAGGGAATAGTCCTTGTACTTTGTTCAAACTCCACAGCTCCTTATCTAGATACAGATGGTACTCTCCTTTGCAGACAGCCAAAAATTGTTCCCAATTGTTGCGCTGATGGAATGAGCAAGTCCTTCAAGGTTGAACATCACTCCCATGTTGCTGTTAGGGTGTACAGTGTTTTTCTGATTCTGCTCATCTCACTCAGCATCAGTTCATGCAAATCCCTCCAGGTTTCCCTGAAATCCCGTCCCTCCTGATTTCTAATAGAACAATAGTATTCCATGACATACATATACCACAGTGTGCTAAACCATTCCCCAGTTGAAGGACATTTACTGGATTTCCAATTCTTTGCCACCACAAACAGGGCTGCTATAAATATTTTTGTACAAATAATGTTTTTGCCCTTTTTCCTCATCTCTTCAGGGTATAGACCCAGTAGTGGTATTGCTGGGTCAAAGGGTATGCACATTTTTGTTGCCCTTTGGGCATAGTTCCAAATAGCTCTCCAGAAGGGTTGGATGAGTTCACAGCTCCACCAACAGTGTAATAGTGTCCCAGATTTCCCACATCCCTTCCAACAATGATCATTATCCTTCCTGGTCATACTGGCCAATCTGAGAGGTGTGAGGTGGTACCTCAACGAAGCTTTAATTTGCATTTCTCTAATAATTAATGATTTAGAGCATTTTTTCATATGGCTGTGGATTGCTTTGATCTCCTCATCTGTAAATTGCCTTTGCATATCCTTTGACCATTTGTCAATTGGGGAATGGCTTTTTGTTTTAAAAATATGACTCAGTTCTCTGTATATTTTAGAAATGAGTCCTTTGTCAGAATCATTAGTTGTAAAGATTGTTTCCCAATTTACTACTTTTCTTTTGATTTTGATTACATTGGTTTTACCTGTGCAAAACCTTTTTAATTTAATGTAATTGAAATCATCTAATTGGTTTTTAGTGATGTTCTCCAACTCTTCCTTAGTCATAAACTGTTCCCCTTTCCATAGATCTGACAGATAGACTAGTCCTTGATCTTCTAATTTGCTTATAGTATTGTTTTTTATGTCTATGTCCTGTAACCATTTGGATCTTATCTTGGTAAAGGGTGTGAGGTGTTGGTCTAATCTAAGTTTCTTCCATACTAACTTCCAATTATCCCAGCAGTTTTTATCAAAGAGGGAGTTTTTATCCTGGTGGCCTGACTCTTTGGGTTTATCAAACAGCAGATTACTATAATCCTCTCCTGCTTTTACACCTAGTCTATTTCACTGGTCCACCACTCTATTTCTTAGCCAATACCAAACAGTTTTGATGACTGATGCTTTATAATATAATTTTAGATCTGGTAGTGCTAAGCCACCTTCGTTTGCATTTTTTTTCATTAAGCTCCTGGCAATTCTTGACTTTTTATTTTTCCATATGAATTTACTTACAATTTTTTCTAGCTCATTAAAGTAATTTTTTGGAATTTTGATTGGTAGGGCACTAAACAGATAGTTTAGTTTTGGTAGAATTGTCATTTTTTATTATATTAGCTCTACCTATCCATGAGCAGTTGATATTTGCCCAGTTATTTAAATCTGATTTAATTTGTGTGAGAAGTGTTTTATAATTGTTTTCAAAAAGATTCTGAGTCTGTCTTGGCAAATAGACTCCCAAATATTTTACACTGTCTGAGGTTACTTTGAATGGAATTTCTCTTTCTAGCTCTTCCTGCTGTTTCTTGCTAGTCATATATAGGAAAGTTGAGGATTTATGGGGGTTTATTTTATAACCTGCAACTTTGCTAAAATTGATAATTGTTTCCAGTAGTTTTTTAGATGATTTCTTGGGATTCTCTAGGTAGACCATCATGTCATCTGCGAATAGTGAGAGTTTTGTCTCTTTCTTCCCAATTCTAATTCCTTTAATTTCTTTTTCTTCTCTAATTGCTGATGCTAACATTTCTAATACAATATTGAATAGTAGTGGTGATAATGGGCACCCTTGTTTAACCCCTGATCTTATTGGGAATGCCTCTAGCCTCTCTCCATTGAGTATAATGCTTGTTGATGGTTTCAGATAGATACTGCTCATTATTTTAAGGAAGAGTCCATTTATTCCTACACTCTCTAGTGTTTTTAATAGGAATGGATGCTGTATTTTGTCAAAAGCTTTTTCAGCATCTATTGATATGATCATATGGATTCTGATAGGTTTGTTATTGATATAATTGAGTATACTAACAGTTTTCCTAATATTGAACCAACCCTGCATTCCTGGAATAAATCCTACTTGATCATAATGTATTATCCTAGTGATGACTTGTTGTAGTCGTTTTGCTAAGATTTTATTTAGGATTTTTGCATCTATATTCATGAGGGAAATAGGTCTATAATTTTCTTTCTCTGTTTTAACTCTTCCTGGTTTAGGTAGCAGTACCATATTGGTTTCATAGAAAGAGTTAGGCAGAGTTCCATCTTTCCCTATTTTTCCAAAGAGTTTATATAGGATTGGAACCATCTGTTCCTTAAATGTTTGGTAGAATTCACTTGTGAATCCATCAGGTCCTGGAGATTTTTTTTTAGGGAGTTCACTAATGGCTTGTTGAATTTCTTTTTCTGAGATAGGGTTGTTCAGGTATTTAATCTCTTCTTCATTTAACCTGGGCAACATATATTTTTGTAAATATTCATCCATTTCACTTAGATTATCAAATTTATTGGCATAAAGTTGGGCAAAATAATTTCGAATTATTACTTTAATTTCCTCCTCATTGGTGGTGAGTTCACCTTTTTCATTTATAATACTAGTAATTTGGTTTTCTTCTTTCTTTTTTTAAATCAAATTGACCAGAGGTTTATCAATTATATTGTTTTTTTCATAATACCAACTTTTGATTTTATTTATTAATTTAATAGTTTTTTTTTGCTTTCAGTTTTATTAATTTCTCCTTTGATTTTTAAAATTTCTAATTTGGGGGTTTTTGATTTGTTCTTTCTCTAACTTTTTTAGTTGCATGTTTAGTTCATTGATTTCCTCTTTCTCCAATTTATTCATATAAGAATTTAGAGCTATAATATATCCCCTGAGAGTTGCTTTGAATGAATCCCATAGGTTTTGGTATGTTGTTTCATTATTATCATTATCTAGGATAAAATGGTTAATTCTTTCTATAATTTGTTTTTTGGTCCACTCATTTTTTAAGATGAGGTTTTTCAGCTTCCAATTTGCTCTGGGTCTATATCTCCTTGTCCCAGTATTGCATATGACTTTTATTGCATTGTGATCTGAGAAAGATGTATTCACTATTTCTGCCTTTCTGCAGTTGATCATTAGGTTTTTATGTCCTAGTACATGGTCAATTTTTGTATAAGTTCCATGTACTGCAGAGAAAAAGGTATATTCCTTCCTATCCCCATTCAGTTTCCTCCATAAGTCTACCATATCTAATTTTTCTAACAATCTATTTACCTCCCTAATTTCTTTCTTGTTTGTTTTATGATTTGATTTATCTAGATCTGATAGCGGGAGGTTGAGGTCTCCTACTAGTAGAGTTTTGCTGTCTATGTCTTCCTGTAATTCTTTCAGCTTCTCCTCTAAGAATTTGGGTGCTGTACCACTGGGTGCATATATATTCAATATTGAAATGACTTTATTGTCAATGGTACCTTTTAGGAGGATAAAGTTTCCTTCCTTATCTCTTTTAACACTATCTATTTTTGCTGCTGCTTTATCTGAGATAAGGATTGCTACCCCTGCTTTTTTTACTTCAGCTGAAGCAAAATATATTTTGCTCCAACCTTTTACCTTTACTCTATATGTATCTCTCTGCTTCAAATGAGTTTCTTGTAAGCAGCATATTGTAGGATTCTGGTTTTTAACCCACTCTGCTATTTGCTTATGTTTTAAGGGAGAGTTCATCCCATTCACATTTAAGGTTATGATTACTAATTCTTTATTGCCCTCTGTGCTATCTTCCCTCTGTATTTTCCCCCTTTCCCCCCTTTTATCCATATTCCCCAGTATTTTGTTTTTTAATATCACCCCCTTCAGTGTGTTTGCCCTCCTATATCACTCCCTCCCCTTTCTTTCCCCTTTCCCTGTTCACTTCCCTTCCTTTTGTTATTTCCCCTTATTTCCTCCACTCCCCTTCCCTTTCTCTGTCCCCCCTCCCCTTTTCCCCTTTTACTTCTTGAAAGGTTAGATGTTTTATAAGTTAACTGAGTATGTGTAGGTTGACTTTAAGCCAAGTCTGATGAGAGGAAGATTCAGGTGTTTCTCCTCTACTCCCTTCTTCCCCTCTATTACCATAGGTTTTTTGTACCTCTTATTGTAATGAGATTTGTCCCATTCAATCCCCTCCCTCCTCCCGTCTCTTTCCTGTCCACCTTTTTTAGGGAGGTAGTGTATTTTTTTTAGATCATTCTATCTAAGTCATAGAAAATTCTGAGTGTCTGACCCTTCTAGTTCAGTATATTCTGTTGAATAGAGTCCAAAATCCTGAGAGTTATTAGAGTCTCTCTCCCGGGTGGAGTTAAAGCCAGTTACATCCCATTAGATATCAGTCTCATGGATAGGTCATGGATGTCCAGCATTTCTGGCTAGGTATATATTCTGTCTGTTAGAGTTACATTTCTCAGGATTCTCAGGATTTATGAGAGTCTCTATTCCCCCCCCCCCCCCCCCCCATGCTGGGATATAGCCAGTTTCAACTTGCTGGATTGCATTTTTTTCCTTTTACCGCCCCCCCCCCCTTTTTTTTTTACCTTTTCATGTGTCTCTTGAACCTCCTGTTTGATATCCAGATTTTCTGTTTAGCTCTGGTCTTTTCATCAGAAATTTTTGGAATTCTTCCATTTCGTTAAATGTCCATCTTTTTCCCTGGAAGAGAAGGCTCAGCTTTGCAGGAAAGTAGATTCTTGGCTGCATTCCAAGCTCCCATGCTCTTCGAAATATCTCATTCCAGGCCCTTTGATTCCTTAAAGTTGATGCAGCCAGGTCCTGCGTGATCCTTACTGTGGCTCCTTGATATTTAAATTGTTTCTTTCTGGCTGCTTGCAGGATTTTCTCTTTTATCTTATAGTTCTTCAGTTTGGCCACAACATTCCTTGGTGTTTTCCTTTTTAGGATCTTTTTCTTGTGGGGATCGATGTACTCTTTCAATAACTACTTTGCCCTCCGATTCCATGGTGTCAGGACAGTTTTCCATCACTAGATCCTGTAATATTAAGTCCAGGCTTTTTTTCTCTTCAATGTTTTCAGGAAGTCCTATAATTTTCAGGTTTCCCCTCCTCGATCTATTCTCGAGGTCAGTGGTTTTGTTGATGAGGTATTTCACATTTGCTTCTATTTTTTCTATTTTTTGATTTTTTTTAACTGACTCTTGCTGTCTCGTGGAGTCATTAGTTTCTGTAGACTCCATTATTTTTTTGGGGGAGGAGTTTTCTTCATTAACCTTTTCCAATTGGTTGATTCTACTTTTGAAAGAGCTTTCCATTTGACCAATTGAGGTTTTGAGAGAATTAATTTCTTTTTGCATTTGCTCATTTGAGGATCTGAGAGAATTCTTCTTATTTTGCAAGGTATTAATTGTCTCCCCCAAATTTTCCAGTTGATTTTTAAACTCCTTCCTTATTTCTTCAAGGAAGTCTTTCTGTGCTGGAGACCAGATTGTATTCTCCTCAGAGGTTCCAGGTCTCTCTGGGTTGGGGTCTTTCCCTTCCAGGAATTTTTCTATGGATCCACCTTTCTGCTGACCCTTCTTCATTATGCTAAGACCTTGAGTTGGGTGGGGCTGGTTCACCTGGGCTTGGGATCTCTAAAGGCTTTACTGAGTGCAGTTTCTCTGGCTGACCAGTAGGAGGAGCTGGTTGCCCTCTCTGGGGTGTTTGTGACCTTCGTTGCGAGGCCTTCTCCCTTTGCTTGAGGGAGGGAATCGGAGTTATTGAATTCTTTTGCCTTCAATCAATGGTGGGCTTTACCCTGGCCTGAGGTGATTCCTCAGCTGGGCTGGTTCTTTTGCTCACACACCTGGGCCTGCTGGTACTCAGCCAAGGCTGCTGCGGGAGACAAATCCTGAGGTAGATTTTCCTCTCCTGGCTTTTCTTTCTAGGTTTTCTGGTTCAGATTTCTTTTAAGAGGTTTGTTTCATGTGATAGATGGGGAAGAGATCAGGAGACTTTAGAACTGTGCCTGTCTTCTCTCCGCCATCTTGGCCCCGCCCTCTGTATAAAAACTATTAAATTTCTTGTAACCAATATTCATTTTATCTTCTGTAATGCTATCTCTTGTTTGTTCACAAACTCTTCCCTTATTCATAGAAGAAGTAATATTTTCCATGCTCCCCTAATTTGCTTATATGAGTTTTTATTTCTAAATTATGTCAAATTTAATATTCAGCTCTGAACTTTTCATCAAGAATTCTTGAAAGTCCTTCATTTCATTAAATGTGTATTTTTCCTCTTGTAGAATTATCTTTGGTTTTGCTGGGCAGTTTGTTCTTGGTTGTAATACTAACTCCTTTGCCTTCTAAACCCTCTATTTGTTTGTAATTCTGTGTAATTCTTATTGTGAGTCTTTGATATTTCAATTATTTCTTTTTGGTTGCTTGCAGCATTTTCTTATTGATGTGGGAGTTCTGGATTTTAGTTTCACTTTGGAATTTCTTTTTATGAGATCACCAATGTATTCTTTTAATTTCTACTTTGTTCTTTACTTCAAAAATCTGAACAGATTTCTTTATTGTTTCTTGAAATGATAGATTCTTTTTTTCATCACCACTTTCAGGGAATCTAATACATTTTTCTTTCAAGTATTTTCTAGATCAATTGATTTTTTTATAAGATATTTCATGTTTTTTAGTTTTTCAGACTTTTTATTTTGTTGTATTATTTTTGATTCTCATGATGTTGTTAGCTTCCCTGGGACTTGACAATTCTATTTTTTTTTAGGTTTTGGCAAGGCAAATGGGGTTAAGTGGCTTGCCCAAGGCTACACAGCTAGGTAATTACTAAGTGTCAGAGACCAGATTTGAACCCAGATACTCCTGACTCCAGGGCTGGTGCTTTATCCACTGTGCCACCTAGCTACCCCAACCAATTCTAATTTTTAAGGAATTATTTTCTTCAGGACTGTTTTGTGTCTCTTTCACTAAGCTGTTAATTCTTTTTTCTCATTTTTTTTGAATTTTCCAAATTTTCCATGTATTAATTATATTTGATGTTTAAAATTCTTTTTACTCTTTTTTTCTCTGTTGAACTCCTAGAGGGATTCTTATTGGGCTTGTGTCCAATCTGACTTTTTTTTTGAGGATCTGTAGATGTTTTTGATTCATTGTCTTCTTTCAGGTAGGTTCTTTTATTTCTAGTTTATTCATTTTTCCAGCTATTTCTTGACTTTGGATTTTGTTGGACTTTGTTAGAATGAGGCCCTGCTCACCTGCAGGGGAAATAACTAATATGTTCTTCAATCTTTTATGTTCTGCTTTTTTCACTGCTTGATCTAGCGGTCAGTAAGTTTTTGATGCTTCCAAAGTGTTGTTACATGGGGAGAGGTCTAATCACTATCCTCCTGGTCTGTGCTCTGGTCCTTATTTTTCTTATAAATTTTCATTAGTTACTTATACACATCAGAGAAACTTTCTTTTAAAAACATTTTTCCTGCTTTGTGACCATGACTACTCATTTTAACCCTAGAACTTTGACTGAGTATTGAGTAATAGATGACAGACCATCCTGGAACTGTGACCCTAAATGAGGAAGTAGTCAACAGAGCTGTTAAATAATGACCAATCTTCTCAGAGCTGGCACAGGGTTCCCCTGAAATATTCTGTGACTAGATATTAAATCACCTCACCATCCCTGGGAACTGGGTATTTTGCATAGTCATTGCTGCTATGACTGCTAATATCTTTTCTATACTGTCAGCCTGCCTTCAATTGAGCCTACAGACACCTCTTTCTGTCTGCTTTAACTATTCTCACCTAAAAAAAATGACTCAGTGTGATTTTTTTAAAATTTGCTTTTCCACTTAAAATTTATCTAAATATATCTTAAAATCTTATTAAAGAGTGCTATGTTGGGAAGTAAGGCAAGAATGCTATTCTTCCTTCACCATTGTGCCTCTGCTCCCCATTTTCCTTAAATTTTTAAATATTATATTCCATTTTCTGCAATCATTCCTTGTTATTTTTAAAAAGTTTACAGTTATAGTAATTATTTTTTTGGTGATTTTTTTTACTACACACATTGATATTTAGAATTATTTCCTATCTTTCTGTTTTTAGAATTTTGTCCATGAGATGTGTAGGTATGTTAAATCTTGGGTTGTTGGGTTGTTGGGTTGTTGTGATAGTGCTGAGTTTTCTTTCTGTTTATACTTTGCCAGTTGTTTCCACTAATTTGAGGAAGTTTCTTTGATAACTTATTATAATATAGAAAATGGCATTTTTATTTGTCCATATTGCTGGGGTGAGTAATTTTGAGAATTTTATGTTCTGATCCATCCTCAAGGTCCGTCACTTGGGTGTCTATGTTTTCTAATCATTTAGATATGTAATTTTTAGTAATTAGTAATTTTGTAATTTATTAATTTTAAAACAGTTTTTACTTTTGTTTTCCAAGTTGTATAATTCTGTTTTGGGTTATTTTAAAGTAGGATTAAAAAGTAAGTTTTCTGTTGTAGCTTCCATAGAGGTCATTTCATCAGAATTTCTTTTCATTATTAAAAAATTTTGCTCACATAACTCAATTATTAATTATAGATATCTATGCAATTACATTTTGTCAGTTTCATGATATCTCTTAGGAGGACATTTTGTATTTCTATTGTTCCTGGAATTACATAAAATTAAAAGGTTTTTCATAAACAAAACTAATGAAGCAAAGATTAAAAGGGAAACAGCAGGGGAAGATGTTTGTAAGTTTCTTTCATAAAGTTCTTATTTTCAATATGTATAAATAACTTAGGAAAATTAAAAAAATAGTCACTCTTCAAGAGATGAATGAGCTACAGATATGAAGGAATAGATCTCAAGTGAAGTGACCAAATTTATAGCCATATAGAAAAATGCTCCAAATGATTACTAATCAAGAACTTCAGGTTAAAGAAATTCTAAGATTTCATATCATATCCATCAGAATATCAAAGATGACTAAAAAAGGAAAAATAACAAATATTGAACAAACTGTAGAAAAATAGGGACATTGACACACTATTGGTACACCAGGCAATTTGAAATTATGCACAAAATAATTATGAAACAGCACATTCCCCCTGTTCCAAGAAAACTACTACTTAACTTATATACAAAGATTTGTATATATTTATGTACAAAATATTTACATCATCTTTATGGACCAAAATATGTATATTATCTCTTTTTGTGGTTTTAAAAACCTGTATCCTAAGGGAATGTCCATCAATTGTGGGGTGGCTAAATAAATTGTTGTATATGGATGTAAGAAAATATAATTGTGCTATAGAAAAGAAATATGTGATAATTAAAAAAAACATGGAAAGTCTTAAATGAACTAATTTAGAATTAAGCAAACACAAGCAGAACAATTGCTATCATAATATTAATACTATAAAAAGAATAATTTTAAATACTTTTATAAATCGATAAAAAGAATATGAGTTTTTATTATATAAATAGAATATAAACAAAAACTTTATAATATAACAAAAATCATAATATAACAAAAAACCCAAACAACTTTGAAAGTTGTAAGAACTATGATAAATACAATGAAAATACAGTTCATGATTTGAGAGGACTGATGATTTAAAAAAATCTATTGAGTACCTAGATAGATATATGGTAGGTTTTGAATGCATATTAGACACATATATTTTTGGTATATAGTTTTTAAAGCAATTAGTTTTGTTTGACTATGCATATTTGTCTTTTCTCTTTCAATGGAATGAGCATGAGAAGAAAAAATAGATTTTTTTATTTTTAAAAAATATATCACAAATGTGAAATGTTGCATATGATTTCAGATGAAATAACTATTATTAGTTTTACTTAATTATAAGAGACTTCTCATGAAGTAGGAATAGAATGAAAATGCTTTTAATATAAAAACATAGCACATCAAATTTATTTTTTGTCTTTAAAAAACTATAGTTGTTGTGTTTGGACTTTATATTATATTACCTTCCTAATATATTTCCTTACCTCATTATCTCCTATTTGACTACTGCATTGTCACATAGTAAATAATTATTAAATGTTTTTAAAATTCATTCATTCATTTCCTGTCAAAATTCTTCTTGGAAATATGTTAAAATATATGTACATATTTTATTGAAAGAGAGAGAGAGACAGAGACAGAGACAGAGAGAGATAGAGAGAGCTTCCTATTTATTCAAGTATTCAAATTGATTTTAAATCTAATTCATATAAACCTTTACTTCAAAATTGCCAATCATAATTCCTCTATTTCTTTCTATAGTATGTAATTCTTTTTTAAAAAATTTATTTAAGGCAATGGGATTAAGTGATTTGCCCAAGATCACCCAGCTATGCAATTATTAAGTGTCTGAATCTAGATTTGAACTCAGCTCCTTCTTTCAGGGCTAGTCCTCTATTCACTGCCCCACCTAGTTGTCCCCATACTATGTAATTCTTAGACATATATTCCCTTAAATTTTCCATGATTATCCACCAAAAATTCAGGGAATATTTCTTACCTTATTCTGATAGCATGAGGATATCAATTGAGCAATCTGTTCAGTCATTTGTCATTCCTATCCTCAAAACATGATCACTCTGTCTTCTCTTTCTATCATACATTTTTTTGATGACATCTTTTAATCCCCATTCTTTTTTTGTTGATGAAAGAATTTATACAACCAAAATTTCCCTTTATGCTTGCTTTCTACATCTCAAAAGTTTTGCAATATTGTCTCATTGTCATCACTTTCTTTGATTAAATTATCTATTTTTTCTAAGATGTGTTCCTTGTCTATTCAATTATTTATATTAAAATTGCTTATTCTTCAATTGATTTTAATCCTTTGTTCAAGTCTTTTTATTTAAATAATTTTTACTGCATTGTGCTCAGTAAAGGGATTGTTTCATATTTCTGCTTTTCTGTATTTATTTGTGAACATGTTGCTACATGCAAATACATGATCAATTTAGTAAAGATGCCATGAACAGCTGTGTTTAGGTATACTCCTTTCTGTTCACATTCTGAAAATGTTAGCTATATATAAACCTAACTGACTTTTCTAAATTTCTGTTCCAGTCCTTAAATTCAGTCATATTTTATTTTATTTTTTACATTTTTCTACATCTGAAAAGAACATTGAGGTCCTCCATTCTTTTAATTTTACTATCCAATTTTCCTGCACCATGATTAACTTTTCAACACATAGGATATCCCAAAAGTCTTAGTGCAGTTTTATGCTAATAAGGCTTAAATGAAACAATAGCATTACTAAATATTTTGCACCTAACAGGACATCTATATGAAGGAAATCTCAAAAGTCTTAGTGAGGTTTTGAGCTTTAAAACAAAGTTTTACCACCAATTAAGAAGAAATTAAAGCAATTATTAGGAGTTGTTTTGTCCAATTATATGCCATCACAAGTGACAATCTAAGTGAAATGGAAATTATTTGCAAAACTATGACTGGCCCAGATTAAGAGAAGTCAACATGAAGTACTTCTGTCTTAGAAAAAGAAATTGAATACAGCATAAATGAGTTCTGTAAGAAAAAAAATCCACAGGACCAGATAGATTTACATGTGAATTCTACCGAACATTTAAGGAACAATGAATTCCAATACTATATAAACTATCTAAAACATAAGTAAAGAAGTAGTCCTACCAAATTTTTTTATGACACAAATAGAGTTTTGATATCTAACCAGAGAGCAAAAACAGAAAGAAAATCATAGACCAATTTCCTTAATGAATATCATTTTAATTTTAACACATTTTAAAAATAAAAAACTAGCATAAGATTACAGCAATGTAGCACAAAAATCATACACTATGATGTTAGATTTATACTAGGAATTTAGGATTTATTCTATATTGGGAAAACCATCAGCATAATTGACCTTATAAATAACAAAAACAACACAAATCAAGGATTATTTCAATAGACAAAATATAGCACCTATTCCTATTAAAAACACTAGAAAACATAGGACTTAATGCAGTCTTTTTTTTTCTTTTTGTTTTTTGCAAGGTGTTGGTGTTAAGTGACTTGCCCAGGGTCACACAGCTAGGTAATTATTAAGTATCTGAATCTGGATTTGAACTCAGGTCCCCCTGACTTCAGGCTCCAGGGCCAGTGCTCTATCCACTGTGCGACCTAGCTGCCCTACAGCTCTTTCTTAAAATGATAAATAATATCCATGTAAAAGTAAGAGCTGGGGCAGCTAGGTGGCACAGTAGATAGAGCACTGGCCCATGAGTCAGGAGTACCTGAGTTCAAATCTGGTCTCAGACACTTAATAATTATCTAGCTGTGTGACCTTGGGCAAGTCACTAACCCCACTGCCTTACAAAAAAAACTAAAAAAAATAAAAGCAAGAGCTAACATTATTTGAGATAGGGATAAAATTGAAGACTTCCTAATAAGATCGGGGTAAAACAAGGATATTTATTATCACCATTAATATCCAATATTGGACTAAAATGTGCCTAAAGCAATAAGACAAGAAAAAGAAATTGAAGGAATGAGAATAGGCAAAGAGGAAACAAAATTATTACTTTTTGCAGATGATACAATAGTATACTTAGGGAACCCTGGAGAATGAAATTTTAAAAAAATCAACTAGTTGATACAAGAAACAATTTTAGCAAAGTTGCAGGACATAAAATAGACCCACAAAAATCACCAGCATTTCTTTATTCTTCCAACAAAACCCAGCAACAAAAGATTGAAGGAGAAGTTACATTTAAAATAACTTCAGAAGCAGAACCAAGATGGCAATGTACAGAATGGGATCCAACACTTCCATCTAAAGAACTTTAGAATATTGACTCAAATAAAACTTTGGAGTGGCAGAGCTAAGAAAAAGTTGGAGGGACCTAAGAAAACTTAAAGGGTATATAGGAGGGGTCTTTAACCCTAGGGTAGATTCAGGCTTGGAGTGCAGCAGGAAAACCAGTGGTGGGTCATAGAGACAATCACCAGAGTCACAACAGCAGTAGCTGTTTAAGAAATTCTAAACCCAGAAACAGTAATGAACATGTAATAAAAATGACAATTCTAGCTACATTAATTTACTTAATCAGTGCCATATTAAACTACAAAAGAATTATGCATTAGGGCTAGATAAAATAATTCATCTGGAAGAACAATTGTTCAAAAATATAAAAAAAATCTAAATGAAAGTGGCCTACCTGATTGTAAACTATATTACGAAATGGTAATTTTCAAAACAATCTGGTCTTGGCTAAGGAATAGAGTAGTGGAACAGTGGAATAGATTAGATACATTAGATACATTAGGTACATAGGTACTACATGGTAGTAATTAACCATTGTAATCTAGTATTTGCTGAACCCAAAGATCCAAGTTTTTGTGGTAAGAATTCAACATCTTGACAAAAATTTATGGGCAAACTAGAGAGCAATATGGCAGACCAACATTTTATGCCAGAGAGAGAACTAATGAGCTCTGAATGCAGATTTAAGCATATTTTTTCTTGTTTCATTTTTTTATTTTTCAACATGAAATATAGAAATATGGTTTGCATAATCTTATATAAATAATAGATCACAATTTTTGTTTGTAAAATAATTTCTAAAATAAAAATATGTAATTTACATTAACCTGTTAGGGATTTATTATTATTGCTGTAAAATATATTAGCAAATATTCAAATGAGTTTTAATTTCTAATCATAAGAATCAGTAGATGTTTATCCATATAAACAAAACTATTTTCAATAATTTTAAGAATATGATGAGTTCTAAGACCAAACATTTGAAAACAATTGATCTATTACATTAGTGGTATATCTTGAATTGTACTTGGTTTTTATTGTTCTTGATTATGTCTTTTTGAAATATCATAATTCATGATTGTCTTTCTTTTACATGGGTGGCCACCATATCTTGTATGATACTGCCCTTGGATCTTGGTACTTGACTTAACTTGGTTTCAGTTTTTTTCTTTGACCTGGAAGTTATGGATTTGGGGCATGGCATTTAGGAAGTTTTATTTTAGAATTTCAAGAAATGATTAGTGGATTATTTCTATTTTTCACCTTTCACTCAACTTCTAATAGATCAGGGATGTCTTAATTTGTGATTTCTTTACATATGATATCTAGTTTTGTTTGTTTTGCTCATGGTTTTTGAGAAACAAAATGATTTTTAACCTGCCTCTCCTTGACCTGTTTTCAAGATCAGTTATTTTATATAGTGAATATATTTTGTCCAATATTTTGATTTTGTGTTGATATTTTTATTGTCTCTTGGAGTCATTGATTTGTTTTATGCATTCTAATTTTGAGGGAGTCTGAATAAGATTTTCTCCCTTTTGTTCTAAACTATTTGTTCTTCCATATTTTTCTCTCAACTCTTTTTTTTTCAGGAATTCTAGTCCTTGTAACTCAGTCATTATTTTCCTCTCAGAGGTTCTTATACTTTTAGCAATTATTTTCTTTATCTTCCTTTTGTGCAACTTGTATTATATGCTATTTCTTTATAATATTTAACACTCCTTTCTATTTATGGACATCTTTAGCTTCAATTCCTGACTAGGGATTTTGTGCCAGAACCAGGTTTCACACTTTCCCCACAATCCTGGATGGGATAGTTAGATTCTGGTCCCAATATCATGATCTAGGCTCTTGCCTCTAACTTTCACCTTCCCTGGTGTATTTATTTAGAGCAATGTCAGATTTCAGATCCCTGTAGATCCCAGGTTCAGAATGCTTTAGTCTTTAGGATCCAGTGGAGTGCCTCATGTAATACTGCAATTATGTTTCATACCTTCCTTGTGTGTCCTGGATACCCAGTTCAATGTCTGTGGTTATAACTTCCAGAACAAAGCAAATTCCCATCCCTTCCTATGCTTCCCTGAGATTTTACTGTCTCAGTCCTCTAGGATGCCTGCCCCCCAGTACAAAGTATATAGGTTTAATGGCCCTCTGGAGCATCTCAGGTCAAATTACTGTGGATTTCCCATTCACACAAAATGTTGATATCAGGATGCTGCTTTTTTCCCATTTCCAAACCCCTGATCAGGGTGGTCAGAGAATTGTGGATTTCTTAATCTCTTTGAGCTTCCCCCCCTTTCCTTCTCCCCAGGTAGAAGAGTCTATAAGCTTCAGATCCCTCTACTGTGACTGGTTCAAGTTCTGTCAGGTCTTGTTTACCTGAATCCAACTGGCTTCCCTAGTACATGGATCCTATGGGCTTCTTAGCAGGTTTTTTTGGCACTGGACTGTATTAAATTATTTTCTATAACTTTCCTTTGAATTTTTTCATTATATTTGATTTGATATTATTTTTAGATCTTTGTTGATGTCTATATGGGAAAACAGTTTTTATGTAACTTTTCATGGTCCCATTTAATGCATTGTTTCCTTATCCTTCCATTTAGCTGAAACTTCCTTTTGCTTTCTGGTTTTATTTATATTCAAATTATGGAGATAATCATGATTCAGTTTTTCTATTTATTATGCATACTCTTTGGTCATTGGGGAAAGAATTTACTTTGAATGCACTAAGTTAAAATGGATAGTCTAAAAACTGTAATAGTACTATCTTCTTTTCTGTTACTCCTATCATCCTTGTAGAAATGAAAGAAACTGCTTAGGACCAGTAATTTTCTTTGCTTCATTGGTTGCTTTGGTCAAAAAATCAGACCAACATCTTGGTAATAAATCTTTGTTTATATTTGACTAGACTGTAAACCTGACTTGAGCTATTGCTAGGAGCTGAAACAAAACATTTCTGGTATAGTAGAACCTTCCATCAATTGTGTTTCATTGACATAACCTTAAATTTTTACCTCTACACAACAATTAGGCATCTGAAATGGAAATGGAAGTCCTTATTATACACTTATAAGTCTTGTATTTAAAGATTCAAAACCATGAACTTAAAGGAACAATATGATGTCATTACAACAGTAAAGGAACGCATGTTTAAAGGAACACATCTTCACAAAAATTGAATTCCCAAGAGGGTCATAGACTGAAGGGAAAGGGAAGTTAAGGGAAGCATGGGCAGACTTCTTCTGATGTGATTTTATTGATAAAAAAATAAGTATATTTGGCAAATGTGTGGATAGTCCAAATACAAATGCAACATAGATGCTTTTGGCTAGAATGTTTTGCTCACATGGATCAAATTCACCAGGTATTTGCTAGTTCTTGGCTCTACTTTAGCAGAAAGTTGCTTTTATAGGAAAGAGAACTGAAACATGTCTATGACATGTTCCACTTTAGGGGAGAGATGAATAGTTCAGAAATAAACTTTTCTTTTCCTGGAAGAGAAAGAGAAATGCTCAAAAAAAATCAAGCAAATCTTCTTGATCTGTAGTGATTTTCTTCAGGATTTCAAACCTGCAAAGAAGAAAATGAAGCTCTTTGTTCTGCAATCTATACCACCATCTATATTTAAGAGGAGAGAGAGAGAGAGAGAGAGAGAGAGAGAGAGAGAGAGAGAGAGAGAGAGAATTATAGCTTCTTTTGAGATTCATATTATTATCTATCCTTTAGTGAATAAAAGCAGGCATGGTCATAAAATGTTTCCAGAGAGAGTAATTTCTACATTATGAGAATAGTTACTTTTTTAATATGGAAATTTTTGCTTCCCCTTTTGTTTAATAGATCTATTTTGAGGATAGAGAAATGAGTTCAATAATCAGTAACTCAGAGAGAGGAGAGAACCCAAGATATTAAATCCTCTAATTTTACCACAAAAAAACTTTAAAAAAATTCTATTTAGGTATAGCACTATACCAGTTGACTATGAATATACCAGTTGAAGAAAATGACTTTCATTTGAAGAAAAATTATGTTACATTCAAGTGAAATAAATGAAAGTATATGTGTGTGAATATTGTTATATTTCTCTATTCATTGTAAAGGAAATGCTGGGTCATAAAATGTTTGCATTTTACTTTCAACTAATATGGTCAAGGTTTTTAGGTTTCTATTTTTCTCTACTCAAGTGGATACATAGCATTGTACTATCTCTAATATTTTTTCCTTGCTCTCCTTATTAGATATGAATATTTGAATATCTGAAACATTATTTAGAGTACTTTAATTTAGTATTTCCTCTAAGATCATGGATGTACAGCACTATAGTCTCAGTGGCTTAATATGCTATTCATTCTTTTGAGTCAAAGAGCTATTTTAAATATGGTTGTAGCGTACAAAGGCCCAAATCCCAGATGGGAAAATTCAGCCAGCCTCTAGTTCACTTAAAGGAAAGATGTCTTTATATTTTCTTGCTAAACCTCTCCTTCCTAGAAGACAAAGATTTTTGGCTGGGTTTTTTAGGATTGTAGAGAGAGGGCAATGAGAAAACTGCAGCCTACCCTCAACTCAGTCATGGGAATGATCCCTTCATTTCCTTTGCTTAATAATTGTTTCCTGTTAGGATTTCAAACCTGGCCATTGAGGATTGTTTTTCATTTTCTGACTGGTCTCTGCAAAGGAAAAAAGAAAGATTCTTACCTTTATGACATAGTACTTCCAAAAATTCTCTCACAGAGGGAGAAGCTGAAAGGAAACTCATCCTAAACAATTCATCTCAGAAAAGAATGCTAACTTTAAATATAATCTGGACTTTTTTTTCTCTCGAGAAAGTATTCCACATTAGATTAACTTTTATATATTTGAAGACATTTATTTACACTCAATATTATTGTCAACAGAAATAATGAAATCAATAATCAACTCTTTTCAAGCTATCACATTGTCCCTCTATAAAAATTAATTTGATTTAATTAGAATGCCTCTGACATACACTCTCTGCATACATGTATATATATATATATGTGTGTGTGTATATATACATACATATATATATATATATATATATATATATATATATATATATATATATATATATGTATGTAATGTTCTCCCATATTTAGAAGGATAGAGTTAATTCAGTTCCTTAAGAGTAAGAGATTGGAGGGGGGGACCTTCACACTAACTCAATGGCCTAGTTTATCTGACAGCATGTGAATTTAAAAATACGGATGATTAATTTATTCTTTGATATTTCCAGGTAACAGCCTTTAAAGTTCCTGATTTTTTTGTATGCACAGAGCAACTTAGACATAGTCTCTGAACTTTAAAAATTTACTATTTAAGTTGTCACTGAAAAGTGACTTTTTGATCTGAATTTTTGGAAAGAACTTTCTGGATAGATAACAGATTCAAAGAGATCTGATTGTATCAAATACACTTCTGTGGCATAGACTGAAGTCAGGGTCTCTTCCTTAACAAGAGAACACATTAACTTTTGCCACTAAATGGTATCATTCCTTTGACTGTTTTTGATCTAGGGGCTAGGAAGTCATTTCTGTAAACTTGATTTCATCAGTTTTACCCATATTCAGCTCTCTGAGGTTGTGCCCTCCACATCTGATTATCATGCTATACTTACTCTTAATTCTTTGCCTAGAAATCATATTTCCCCCTCTGATTTGTAGATAACATTCTTAGTGAGTCACTGGGTTAAACTCCCTGCTATTTCTTAAGGGGGAAGAAAGGGAGGAAAAAAAGAGCAGAATCCATTTTCAACCCCTTTTGTAGGTCAAAAGATCTTTTAATTTTACTCTCTTAGCAAAATCTTCAATGCCGTGGCTTCCTGTTAAAAGAGGAGGTGAGAGGAATTTCCCAGCAGTGACAAAATATTTGTTTTAGTTACACTGTTTGTACAGTATCCTGATGAAGCATGTGATAAATAATGGGTAAAATTCTCACTTCAGTCAGAACATTTATTACAGTCTGAGGTACTTTGGCTCTGCTGGTGTTAAGTTAATAAGCATAAGACAATTCAAAAGAAATCTACGAGTACCCCAGAGTAACTTAAAAAAAAAAGTTGCACTTAATGGTCAACCACTTCCTTTTTTCCACTTCTTAATCCAGAATCATTGGCTATTATACTCAATGTTTAATCAACTTCTTAACTCCTAAAATGTGACTTTTGGCCCAACATATCCTATGGCAGATGGCCATTATATCAGCACACTTTCTTTAAACTTCATCCCATAAGAAAATGCCTCCATATTTCTCAAGCACAATTTGCTGTCTCCAGTGATCCTGGCAAGGCTATATCATCTCAGACTTCCCCAGATGTTGTGTGATCTCATCTCTTATTTATTTCTTGAGTTCCTTGCTTCCCATCAAAGTCAAATGTCCTAGTGTAATATTTCCTGGCTCCTTTCTCATCCCTTTATGAAAGAACTGGGACATACATTCATTTTCCTCAAGTCCCCTGGTACCTCAACTCATTTCAAATTGCTGTTAGGCAGAGCAGATGATACAATGCATTTTTTTTTATTTAGTGAGTGTTCAGTGGATGCTGACCACTTCTTTACTGTTAATTTCTTTCAGTACCTATCAAATTGGAAGAGAGAAGGAACTGCTTTGTTTTAATTCATTTGCTCTTGTTTATTCCTTACTCAAAATAAAGCTTAAGTAAATAAAGTCTTGCTCCAGTTTTCATAGGATCAAAGATTCAGAAATTAAAGGGATCTCAGAGGCCATCTGGTTCAACTCCATTATTTTACAGATGAGGAACTGATTCCCATAAAAGGAAAAGGATTTGACCAAGATTACTAAGATAAGCAATAAAAGAAGCAGAATTTGTACCTAAGTCTTTTGACTTCATATCTAGTACTTTCCATTATATTAGTAGACAAAGGTAAAGGATGGCATTTTGACATATATTTTTTAAAAAAATTATTTTGTTTCAAATTGTCTCTTCATTCACTCCTCCATTCATTAAGAAGGCAAGAAATATGATATCCATTATACATATGAATTCATATAAAAATTTAGCCATGTTGTGGGGAAAAAAGAAAGAAAAATAAAGAGAAAAATTCAATATACACTCAGAATTCATCAGTTCTCTCTTTGGAGATGAATAGCATTTTTCATCATGAGAACTTTGGAATTGTCATGGATCATTGTATTGATCAGAAGAGCTAAGTCTTCCTCAGTTGTTTGTTATTGCAATATTGATTTTACTGTGTCCAGTGTTTTATCTTTGTTCACTTCACTTTGCATCAGCTTATGTTTTCCCAAGTTTTTCTGAAACCTCCGCTCCATTATTTCTCAGAGCACAGTATTATATATCAGAATCAAACTTGTTCAGCTATTCCAAAATTGATGGACATTCCCTCACTTTTTTTTAGTTGTTTATTTTTTTAAGTTTTTGCAAGGCAATGGGGGTTAAGTGGCCTGCCCAAGGCCACACAGCTAGGTAATTATTATGTGTTTGAGGCCGAATTTGAACTCAGGTACTCCTGACTCCAGGGCCAGTGCTCTATCCACCAGTGCTCTATCCATTGCGCCACCTAGTCGCCCCCAACATTCCCTCACTATATGATTCTTTGCCACCCACCAAATTACTAATAATTAGTAATATTTTTGTACACATAAATCAATCTTTTTTTCCTTTTTATTTTACTCCTTAAGATATAGAATTTAGCAGTAGTATTACTGGATCAGAGAGTATGTATAGGTTCATAGTCCCTTGGGCATATTTCCAAATTCTTATTCTCCAAAATGGTTGAACAAGCTTCACCAACAGGGCATCAGTGTTTCTATTTTCTGAAATTTGACATTGTGAAGAATGTTATTTTGGAAAGTTTAAAATTAGTTTCCCATTTCTGCATTGCAATCCTCTTACTCTTTCCTGAATAACTTTATCAAGCTCATGTGTATGGTTATCCTATATCTTTTTCCACTGAGGAGCTAAGGACATCTATTCTAAGATCTCTCCTCACCTTCACAGTATATCTTAAAGACTCTTCACATTTTCTTCTCCTCATTTCTTATTTACTCCAGCTTCCAAGAAAGGTGTGACTCCTTTTGTTGAGACCACCCCTCTATTTCTGCCTTTATGTCCTCTTCCATTTTTTTAAAAAAGAAATTGTTTTATCAATAATTTCATATCATTCATTTCTTTTTTTGGTGAGGCGATGGGATTAAGTGACCTGCTCAAGGTCACACAACTAGTAATTATCAAGTGTCTGAGGGCAGATTTGAATTCAGATTCTCCTAACTACAGGACCAGTGCTCTATCCACTATGCCATCTAGCTACCCCTATCATTCATTTTCAACCTCTCTCTTTCTACAAGTTCTTTCCATACCCTTATGAATGTACCTAGATCTCTCTTATTAAAAATCAAATACATAAACAAATAGACCAAGAAGAAAATATTTTGTTTGTCCTAACCATCCTCAAACCCTATTTATATTTCTCTCCTTTTTCAAACGTCCTAAACTCTTGTTGCCTCTCTTTTCTCACTATTCACTCACTTCTTGACCTTTTATGACTACAATACCACTGTTCTATAGAAATGACTATCTCTAGGTCTACTAACATTTTCATATCTGCTAAATCTGGGGGCCATTTCTCCTTCCTCCCTCTTCAAGGTTTTTCAGATTTTGGTTTGACTTTTGTGATGCTACTCAGTTTTGATCCTTCATCAACCTGACTGGCCACTTTTTAAAGTCTCCTTGACTGGTCTATTAACTGTCTGAAGTCCTTTCTCTTCTCTCAGAGATCTCAAAATCTTCCATAGTTTTAATTGTCATTCTATGTGATGATGATGTTCTTTGGAGATGCTATATGATTTATCTTGAAGAACATCATGATTTCAGGGAAGTGATGTCATGATAAGCAAGTGAACTGAATTTGAGTGAGAGGATGTTGTGCTGAGTCACCAGCCTCGATTAGTCCTCTGAAGTCATCTGGGTACAGTGGTCAGATGTGAAACAAGAAGATTGGAGATGACCCTGGATGTGAGACAATAATCAGGATTAAGTGACTTGACCAAGGTCACACAGCTAGTAAGTGTCAAGTGTCTGAGGTCAGATTTGAATTCCTATTCTCTTGACTCTGAGGCCATCTGCTTTGGAATCTGTATACCTAAGCATAATATTTCTCCTGAGCTCCAGTCAAATATTTTCAATTGCCTGTTAACTATCCCTGCTTGAATCTGTCAAAAGGATTATAAACTTGAAATTCAATGAAGTTATACTGACATTTATCAATTAGTTTCTCTATCCAAAGCTCAAAGTGATATGTATTAGATTTAGAAAGTCAAAGTGAAAAACAGCACCCCCCAAAAAGCAAAACAAGAAAACAAAGAACAAAAATCACGAAATCTGAACAGATATTATGATCAATTTTTAAACATTTTTGTGTTTTCTTTCCTATCCTATGGTTTTCTTTTTTCCCTTTTGTCCTAATTCCTCATACACCAAATGACAAATATATAAACATGTTAAGCACATGTACATGGACAACTTTTACCAGATTGTTTGTTGCTGAGGGGAGGGAGATGGGAAGGGGGGGTGATAGAAAATGTGTCACATAAATATGTAAGTGGATGCATGTTGAAAAATTTTCATAACATATAATTAGAAAAATAAAATATCAAAAAAGAAAAGAAAAACAACTCCCATCCTCAGGAAGCCTGGCACTGGAGGATCCAACATGTATAGTGATGAGTAAATAGAAGATAATTTGAGGAGAGAGAGGCCTCAATAATTGAGGGGGAGTGAGTAAAGCTTTGTATAGGACAAGAGTCTTATTCTGAGTTTTGAGGTACCTCAGAATTCTAGGAGCTAAAGGTAAGGAGGGAAAGAATTTCAAGCATTGAGGAAACCTATGAAAAGGACTAGAGGAGGAAAACAGTGTTCTGAGTTTGGAAATTAAAAACAGGACAGTTTAACTGGAACAAAGAGTACACAGAATTTTGGTTTTTTTGTTTGTTTGATGGGGGAGACCTGAGCATGTTTAAAGTCTAGGGAGGAACTAATAATTGAAGATGAGAAAGTGGGAATGAATTGGGGGGGGGGGGTCAGTTTCCTGGTTGTGGAGGAGACTGGAGGGTATAGGAGAAGAGTTGAAATTTCCAATTAACAACATCAAATCCAGTAAAATAGTTTCATGAAGTCCAAAAACTGCACAAGATTTCAGAAACCTGAATTAGTAAATTTGAATCCTAATTTATCTCAGCTCCATTCCTAATCTCTTTCCAAAAACTCTATTCCTACATCAACAAGTACCTATTGAACATTTCAAAGTGACTTTATTGCCTACATCATAGATTAGGAGTTTCCAGGGAAGTAATGTGAAGAGGCAGATACTTGTGACTATACTAGAGGGTAAGAGGAGAGGGACATAAGAGTGAACTCAGAGGAAGTGTTACACCTCCCAAAGACCAGGTGAACTTGTGAACCTCAAAAAAAAGTCAGAAAATCTGGAGTTCTCATTAATATCAGCAACCGAATTTCAGAGAAGCAGTAACTGATGGGAGTATCTGCTTTGGGAGCTGAAAAACACACAAATGACAATATGATATATTGAGAAAAGGCAATTGCAAGATTACACAAAGGTGCTGATCTTTGGAGCCCAACAGAGAGTAACACCTATGAAGAAACTCATGATGGTTCCAAGAAGAGAAAAAAGACTTCCCTTAATTAAGAGCTATGATCTTACTTCTTGTCCACATGAGCTCTCTGTTGTGTTTGAGCCTATTTTCCCTAGAGATCTTAGGTATGAGGAGTTCAGGGATATGTTTCTGTAGTCATTGTCTTTCCTATGCCTCCTTAGTAAATTCTCTCTTTAACAAAAGCTAATTAAGAATGACTTATAATCAAAGGGAAGTACATTGGGTATGTTCCTGACTGTATTAGAATCCCAGTCCCTCAGGGTCAACATAAAAATCCCAAGGTAGCAATTAGCCAACTGCTGAGAATCTTACCTAACATTTGAGTGGCCATTGGAAAAGTGGTTCCACAGTGACTGCCATGACAAAGAAAAATACAAATAAAAACACTAGACATAGTGGTCACAAATGACAATGTATATAGTATTCTGCTCTAATCCTGTGTTTCTAGTGTAAGAAAATTTTTGTTGTTGGTGTTGTTTTCTGATTTTAAAGTCCATCATTATTTTTAAAAATTATATTGAATTTTGTTTCTTTTTTAGCAGAGTTTCTTTACTTATATTGTAGTCTTTGTATATATTGTTCTTATGATTCTGCTTATTTTATTTTAATCTGTATTAGTATATAATATATAGAAATCTGATGTTTCTATGAATTCTCATGGTTTTCATTTGCTACTAATAATATTCCATTACATTTAAAAACCATTTTTTCTCCTCCAGTCATTCTACAATCCATAGGTAGCATCTTTGTTTCCAGTTCTTTTTTGCCAGAAAGCTAAGTACTTGGGCATTTAAAAGATCTTAGTTCCTATATTTGTTTCTATAGAGTTTATTTAGAGTATATACCCAGTAGTAGAAGTGCAAAGTCAAAGGGTATGGAAGTCCCTTTCTTACACAATCCCAAAGAGTAATCTAAGGGATACTTTCTCACAGTCTTTTCAGCAGGACTAGTCCCATTTTTTTGTGATTGTTGTTAATTTGCAGAGGAAAACCTCAGAGTTTTAAAAATTTGCATTTCTCTTACTATTAGTGACCATTAATATGGTCACTAATATTAATATTTATGGTTCTCTCATTTTATTTTTTTCAAAATAGTTCTATCCTTTGACCTCTTACCTTTTAAAGAGTTAAGCCTTGTTATTATATATTTTATTTTCTTTCCTTTTATAATAGCTTTTATTTTATTTTTTAATTGAAATTTAATTTTATTTTTCTAATTACATGCTATGTAAGTTTTTCAACATTTATTCATTTGCAAACTTATGAGTTATACATTTTCCTACTAGTCTTCCTTCTCTCCACCCTCACAATGAGGTAAAAGTTGTATTTGTACATTTACATTTAACATATTTACATATTAGTCATTTTGTGTATGAGTAATTAGAACCAAGGAAAGAAAGAAAATTATGAAATAGGAAGTAAAAACATAAGAGAAGCTTTAAAAAGTGAACATAGTATACATTCATATTCCATGGTTTTTATCCACATGATTGTGGATGGCATTGTCCAAAGCAGGTCTCTCAGGCCTATCCTTGTTCCTTGATCCACTGCTTGAGAGGAGCTGTAACTGTCACAGTTGGTCATCTTACAATGATGTTGCTAATGTTTATAATCTTCTGTTGGTGCTGCTCCCTTCCCTCAGCATCAGTTCTTGTAATTATTTCCATGTTTCTCTAAAATATGACCACTCATGATTTCTTATAGAACAATAGTACTTCATAGTATTCATATATCATAACTTATTCAGACTTCCCCAATTGATGAGCAAGCCCTCAATTTCTAATTCTTTGCTACTACTATAAATATTTTTGAATTTTTGAGACTTTTCCCATTTTTTATGATTTCTTTTGGAAATAAACCTAGAATTGGTATTACTGAATCGAAGGGATGATCAGTTTTATTGTTCTTTGGGCATTCCAGATTGCTCTCTAGAATGACTGGATCAGTTTACAATTCTATCAACAATGTATTAATGTTCCAATTTTTCCACATCCTCTCCAAACATCAATCATTTTCCTTTTTTGTCTTCTTAGCCAATCTGATAGGTGAGAGCTGATACCTCAGAGTTGTTTTAATTTGCATTTCTCTAATCAATGAAATTTTGGAACACTTTTTCATATGCTTATATTTAGCTTTAATTTCTTCATCTGAAAACTGCCTTTTCATATTCTTTGACCATTTATCAATTGGGGAATGACCTGTAATCTTATAAATTTGATTCAGTTATCTATAATTTTAGAAATGAGTCCTTTATCAAAAACACAAATTATGAAAATTGCTTTCTAACTTTCTGTTTTCCTTCTAATCTTGGCTGTGTTGGTTTTATTAGGGCAAAAGCTTTTTAATTTAGAATAGTCAAAATCACTTATTTTGCAATTTATAACATTCTCTATTTCTTGTTTGATAATAAATTTCTCCCCTTTCCATATATCTGACAGCTAGAATATTTCTTAATTTCTTAATTGGCCTATGGTATTGCCCTTTATGTTTAAATCCTCTACCCATTTTGACCTTACTTTGGTAGGGAGTATATGTGTGTTTTTGCATTACTATTTTCCAGCTTTCCCAGAAATTTTTGTGGAATGATTTCTTATCCCAGAAGCTAATGATTTTGGATTTGTCAAACAGTAAATGCTATAGTCATTTACTACTATTTCTTTCATACCTACTCTAATCCACTGGCCCATTACACTATTTCTTAACCAATACAAGGCAGTTTTGATGAGTGCTAGTTTATAATAGAGTTTTAGATATGATGCCAGCTAGACCTCCTTCCTTTGCATTTTTTTTCAGCAATCCCTTTGATATTCTTGATCTTTTGTTGGTCCAGATGAATTTTGTTACTATTTTTTTCTAGCTCTGTAAAATAGTTTTCTGGTAGTTTGATTGGGATGACACTAAATATTAATTATGGTAGAATTGTCATTTATATTTTATTAGTTCAGCTTAAACATTCCAATTATTTAAATCTGACTTTATTTGTATGAAAAGTATTTTGTAATACTATAGTTTCTGGGTTTGTTTTGGGAGTAGATTCCCAGATATTTTATGTTGTCTCCAGTTACTTCAAATGGAATTTCTCTTTGTATCTATTGCCCTTGGGGGTTTAAATGATTTATGTGAGTTTATTTTATATCCTGCTATGTTGCTGAAGTCATTAATTGTTTCAAGTAGTTTTTTAGTTGATTTTCTAGGATTATCTAAGTATACCATCATATCATCTGCAAAGAGTAAAAGTTTTCCTTCCTCATTGCCAGTTCTAATTCCTTCAATTTCTTTTTCTTCTATTATTGCTAAAGCTAACATTTATAATGCTGCATTGAATAGCAGTGATTTCTTTGGAAATGATCCTAGTTTATTCCCATTATATATGATACCATTTTGATGATTTTTAGATAGATACTGTTTATTATGTTAAGGAAAGCTCTATTTATTCCTATACGTCTAGTTTTTTTTTAAACAGGAATGGGTACTCTGTTTTGTAAAAGTCTTTCTTCAGCATCTAATGAGATAGTCATAAGATTTCTGTTGGTTTTGTTATTATGTTCAATTATGTTGATTATTTTCCTAACATTGAAGCATTGCTATTTACTTCTTGAATCAATCCCTCTGTCAAAATATACTCCTTTTATCTATCCTGACAGAGGTATCTTTCTCAAGGGTTGATTGATTGATTGATTGCAAAGCCACATTGCCTAATGGTTACTATCTAAGTACAATCCCCTCTTCTGTCCCATTAGAAATACATTTCTCAAGAATCATAAATAACACCAAATTATAGTCTATAGCACACCCTGTTTTCATGTACTCTCCATGAACATACAATATTCATGAAGCACAGCATCATGCAATGCAAAATCATTTCATGAACCATTTATGCTACCCCTCTAAGCACAGTCCCTTCAATTGTAGCCAAAGCATCAAGCAAAGCAAAATCACTTTATGAGCTATTCACATCAAATCCATCTGAGTACATTCTCTTTCTACATCTCTATAGTACTGCAGCCACAGCACTACAAACCACCCCAAACAAGATATTGGATACACTCTCTACATCAGTCCCTATGCACTCCAACCATAGCATACTGTACCCCCAAATAAGACAAATCTTACATTATTTTTTTGCTTCAAAACATGCATTAGGGATTATTTTCAGGGGATGTCTTTTTTCATGTACAGCAATCTACATTTATTCATTTATTCAAGTACAAAATTATACATTTATTCAAATATCATCTTCACCTGGAACATCATCATCAGCCTCCAAATCCCACATTCTGGCCTCCGTTTTGCACCTTCGTTTTCTGTGGAACATTGACCCCAATCTCTCATGTTACACAATGGAGCTCTCCTTAATTGAGCACTTCTTGTCCATGTAGCTTGCTTTTAGTACATTGGCAACACAGCTGTCAGTGATTTTATCCCATGAATTCTTCACCCATGTCTTGATCTCTTGCAGGCTAGGCTTCACAAAGTTTCCACACTGATTTCTCGCCATTCTATTTTCAATGTGATCATTGATTTCCATGCACAAAAGATCCTTGAATGACTTGTTTTATGCTTGATTTATGCAATATCAAGAGTCTGGAGATAGGTAGACATTCCTGTGGGAATCATTATTTGAGGTATTCTCTCAGTAAGGAAGTTCTTAATGTCTTTAGCATGGTGAGTGTTACCTGAATCTCAGACTATCAGACCTCTTTAGCCAGCTTCCAAAATAAGTGGCACCAATAAATTGATCCATTTCCTTATAACAGTTTATGTGTACTTGGCTTTTTCAGTTTCAAAAACATAAATGTCTGAAAACATTCTATCTTCTCTTCCTTGCCCTTAGTGATAATTAGAGGTGGGGCTTTCTTCCCAAGTGCATATGTTATTCATGTGTTGTGTCTGTACTCTGATTGGTCATTTGGCAATAAATTTCAAGTTCATCTGTTTCCAAAGGTGTTTTACCCCTCCTCCAAAGGCACCCACCTTGCTATATATAAATACTTGATCATAACTTATATTATCATTTAAGTATTAATGTCAAGAATATTATTACCCTCCTTAATTAAATATTGGGCACACTCTCTCCCTTTGTAACTTTAGCACTCCAACCCTCCCTAATCAGAGTATCAGGCACAACTCTCTCCCTCTGTCCCTATAGAATTCCAACTCTAGTACTGCAACCCTTGTGAAATAATGTGTGGAATAAGACAAGATCACTTTATGATCTATTTAGGTCCTGTCCTAAGTACACACTCTCCCTCTATCCCTATTGTACTAAAGTATCTAGCAAAGTAAGATCACTTCATGATTTTATTATGTATAGACCCTCTAAGAACTCTCCCTTCCTCTGTACCAATAGAAAATGCAACCCTCAAAATCACCAACATTTATACCCCTGTCCTCTAAGTAAAGTCCCTGAAACTATTTCCAAGCCTCATTAGTTGAGATATTGACTGAAGGCTCAATACTTTCATGGTCATCCTATATACCCTTATGTTCTCTCAAAGTTTATTTCTTTTAACTGTCCTAAGTGGTATGCAATTTTTAAGAGTTACAAGTATTATCTTACCTTGTAGGGATGTTTACAGTTTAATGTTCTTGATTAGTGTTTTTCCCCTGTTTATTTTTTTATGCATCTCTTTAGTCTTGTATTTGAAGATCAAATTTTCTGTTCATTTCTGAACTTTTTAATCATAAAATTTTTGGAAGTCCTCTATTTCATTGAAAGACTATTCCCCCCCCCCCCATGGAATAATATGCTGTATTTTGCAGGGTAGTTAATTCTTCATTGCAATCCTAGGTCCTTTGCCCTCTGGAATATCATATTCCAGGCCTTTTGAACCTTTAATTCAAAGCTGATAAGTCTTGCATAATTCTGATTGTGTTTCCTTCATATTTACATTGCTTCTTTTTGATTCCTTGCAGTATTTTCTTCTTTACTTGAGAAGTCTAGAATTTGACTATAATATTCCTTGGAGCTTTTATTCCAGGGTCTCTTACTGGAGGAGTTCTGTGGATTCTTTGAAGGATTATTTTGTCTTCTGATTCTACGATATTAGACCAGTTTTCCATGATAATTTACTGAAAGATATTTTCCAGGCTTTTTTTTTCTGATTGAGGCTTTTGGGTGGACCAATTAATTTATAAATTATTTCTTCCGGATCTATCATCTGTTTTTCCTAAAAGATATCTTACATTTTCTTCTATTTTTTTCAGTCTTTTGGTTTTGTTTGATGGAATTTTGATGTCTCATGGAGTAATTTTTAGTATTTTAGTTTCTTCAGTTAGCATTTGTGTTTTCTTTTCCAGTTGGTTAATTTTATTTTAAATGAATTGTTTTCCTTTTCTAGCTGGTCAATTTTATTTTTTGATGAGTTATATTTTCTACCAGTTGGTCATTTTTACCTTTTAAAGGAATTGATTTCTTAAGTGAATTTTTTTTTTTAGGTTTGTGCAAGGCAAATGGGGTTAAGTGGCTTGCCTAAGGCCACACAGGTAGGTAATTACTAAGTGTCTGAGACTGGATTTGAACCCAGGTACTCCTGACTCCAGGGAGGGTGCTTTATCCACTGCGCCACCTAGCCACCCTTAAATCAATTTTTTTTATAGTTCTCCTGTCTGATTTTCATTCCCACTCCCTCTTTTTTTCTTCTTTCTATCTTCTTTGGTTTTTAAAATCCTTTTTAACCTCTTTGGAGGTTTAGTTTTGAGGTCAATTCATAAACTCCTTTGAGATGTCTCATGAAAGCAATTTTCCACTGGTTTCTTCTGAGATGGCATTTTATCATCCCTATCTGAATTGTAGCTTTTTTGTTATTCATAGAGGTCTTTTTGTTTTTGGTCATTTTAATAGTTGAGCTCCACTCCTGGGGTAGAGGGAGTATAGTCTCAAACGTTTTGTTCTGGGATAGGGATCCGGTCCCTGGCTGATTTTTGCCTAGGTGTTGCCTATGCAGCTCAGGTAGTGGCTATACAGCTTAGGTGTTGCCTGTCCAGAGGTTTGTTCCTCCATCATGGCCAGGCTTTTCCTTTGTGCTGTTTTGTTTCCAATACACTCCTCTCTCTGTTGCTCCAGTGTTTCCAGGGCTCTGACTATGTCTGATGTTGAGATTCTCCCTGCTGACTTGCTGTCAAGCTGGCTTGCTGAGTCAGGACCTGAGCTGCACTGTGATTAAGAGCTTCCTGCTGGTTTTCCCACACTTCCTCTTATGCTGGTCTATACTTCCCCATCTCCACAGAAAAGACAGACCTTTACTGACTATCCTCCAAAATGTCTTGAGCTGTGAACTTGTTTCACTCTTTTGTTTTGGTGGGATCTGCAACCTTTAAAGTCTGTAAAGGGTCTTCATTTAAAATTGTGTAAGGAAAAGCTCTGGAAACATGCTAGATTTGTGCCACCATTTGGTCTCTGCCCCAGAGTCTTGGTATTACTTATTTTCATTACTTTTCAGTATTTGTTGATTATTGTACTTTTTTGATGATAACTAATGCAATGCTTAATCACTATAATTTCTCTTTATTTACCTTCATTGATTTTATTTATGCAGCATTTTTTGATTTTGATTCTATTCAATCAAAATTGTTTATTTTGTTTTTATGTTGCCTTTTCTCACTTTATTTTTGTGAGTTTCATATAGTTTCATTTTTAAACTATTAAGCATTTATTTCCCCACCCACACACCAACAACCAAAAAAAAAGAAACCTAAAAGCTTATAATGAACATGTATAATCAAGCTAAACAAATTTCTACTTTGATCTTCCCCAAAATCTGTCTTATTATGTTTATTTAGTCCATCACCTTTTTACTTTTTCCCCCCCTCATTCATTTTTTCATGTGACATTTTATGTTCAGGTTGCATGATTATTTTGAGCTTTTTGTATATGGTATAAGAAGTTGGTTTCAATCTAATTTATGCCAAAGTTTCCCTCACAATGTTTCTTCTATTTCTATTTCACTTTTATTTAAATTTAATTATAAATTAAAAAAATATTCTTTTGTGTTGATAAAATTATATCTTTTGGTTTTTTGTCACATCTGTTTCCAATTACATACCTTCCTACCAAAATTATTTTCTTTATTAAAAGGATAAAAATAGAGAAAGAAGTTTAGTTTGTTCAATAAAATTAACCAATGAAACAACTGAGTTTAAAATTTAATGTTCTGAACCCAAAGCTTTGAATCCTCTGCAAAGAAGTGAGGGAGGGGGTGGCTAGGTGGCACAGTGGATATAGCACTGACCCTGGAGTCAGGAGTACCTGAGTTCAAATTCAGCCTCAGACACTTAATAATTACTTAGCTGTGTGGCCTTGGGCAAGCCACTTAATCCCATTTGCCTTGCTGAAACCTAAAAAAAAAAAAAGTGAGGGAGGTACAGTTTTTTCCTCTATTCATTAAGACTATACTTATATAGGTCATTTATTAAAATTATATTCATATAATATTTACACAGTATTCCCTATTTCTTTTTATTTCTCATTAAGCTATTCATATTATTTTCCTGACTACTTAATTTTTCATTAGTCCATACATTTTCCAAGAATTTGTGTTTTTTATTTTCAATATTTCTTATAATTCAGTATTCTTACATTTTATCTATGTACCACATTTTAAAAAACCATTCTGCCATTCAGTGGTCATGTATATTGTTTACAATTCTTTGTTACTAAAAACAAAAATCAAAACTGTAAAGATTTTGATATATATTTTCTATCTTTAATATACTTTTCCAATGATACACAGTTTATCTGTTGAATCTTTGGGTCAAATGGTATGGCTATATATTTTATTTTATTATGATTATTATTTTGGTGTTTTCAAGGCAATGGGATTGTGTCACAGAGCTAGGTAATTAGTAAGTATCTGAGGCCGAACTTGAACTCAGGTCCTCCTGACTCCAGGGCTGGTGCTCTATCCACTGTATCACCTAGCTGCCCCTTTATTTTTATTTATTTATTTTTGCTTAATTTCTTTATTTCCAGGAAAGATTCCATGGTGATGCTGTGATGAAAAGGCATAAGTAATTTTTAATGATTTATTTGTTTTTACATTGATACAATAATCTTGTTGTAAAAGTAAACATAAAATTTCCACCACCACCCCCCCCAAAAAAAAGATAGAGAAACCTCAAGAGAAATGAAGTGAGAGGAAAAAAGGTATATTTCAGTCTGTGTTCAGATACCATCGGCTCTGTCTCTGGGATGGGTTGTATTCTTTAACATAAATACATTTGAGAAGTTGCTTCAATATTTTTTCCCATAGTTGCTATTGTTAATTGTGTTTCCCTCCATTCTATTCCTCCCCACTCCCATTTATTCTATTTTCTCTCTCCTTTTACGTTGTCCCTCCTTAGAAGTGTATTATATCTGATCACCCTCTCCCTTGATCTTCCCTCTCTTCTATTATCTGCTCTACCTTTCCCCTCCCCCTGCCCCCTTCTCCCATGCTTTTCCTCTCCTTTTTGCTCTAGGATAAGAAAGTTTTCTATACCTAATTGAGTGTGTGTGTGTGTGTGTGTGTGTGTGTGTGTGTTATTTCCTCTCTGAGCCCTTTCTTATGAGAATTAAGGCTCACTCAGTCCCCCCTCAGCTTCCCCCCTTCCACTCCATTGCAAAAGCTTTTTTCTTGAAACATCTTAGCCTATTCTACCTCTCCTTTCCCTTTCTCCAAGTACTTTCCTTTTTCACTCATTGACTCCATCTTTATGCTATATTTCATTATATTCAGCTTCTTCCTGTGCCTTGTTTATATATGCTCCAACTGCTCTTATGAATAAGAAGTTTCATGTGAGTTATCAGTATCTTCTTCCCATCATTAAATACCTCATAATTAGTCTTTTCCATCTATCCTTTCAATACTTCACTTGAGTCCTGTACTTGGAGATCAAACTTTTTATTCATCACTGGTTGTTGCAACAGGAAAGTTTGAAAGTCTCCTGTTTCATTGAAAATCCATATTTTCCCCTGAAAGAGTATATTCAATTTTATTGGTTAGTTGATTCTTGGTTTTAATCCAAGCTCTTTTTGTCTTCCATCTTTTGCCTTCCAGAACACCATATTCCAACTCTATGAGTTCTTAATGTAAATGCTGCCAAATCCTGTGTAATCCTGGCTGAAGCACCAAGATAGTTGATTGTTTCTTTATGGCTGCTTGTAGTATTTCCTCTTTGACTTGGGAGTTTTGGAATTTGGCTATAATATTTCTGGGAGTTTTTTTTTGGGGGGGTAATCACTTTCAGGAGGTGATTGGTGAATTCCCACAATTGCTATTTTACCCTCTGCTTCTAGGATCTCAGGGCAATTCTGCTGGATTCTTTCTTCTTTTTTTTGCAAGGCAAATGGGGTTAAGTGGCTTGCCCAAGGCCACACAGCTAGGTAATTATTAAGGGTCTGAGGCCAGATTTGAACTCAGGTACTCCTGAGTCCAGGGATGGTGCTCTATCCACTGCACCATCTAGCCATCCCTGGATTATTTCTTGAAAAAAATCTAGATTCTTTACCTGGCCATGACTTTCAAGTAGCCCAATAATCTTTAAATTATCTCTTCTGGATCTGTTTGCCAGGTCAGTTGGTTTTTCAATGAGATATTTCACATTTTCTTTAGTATTTCATTCTTTTTAGTTGTTTTATTGTTTCTTGATTTCTCATGTAATCATTGACTTCCTTTAGCTCCATTCTACTTTGAAGTATTTATTTTCCTCAGAGTTTTTTATCTCCTTTTCCAACTGGCCAATTCTGCTTTTTAAGGCATTCTTCTCCTCACTTGCCTTCTGGACTGCTTTTTTTCTGTTTGACCTACTTATTTTTATCATGTTCTTTTTTTGGTGTTATTTTGTATTTCCTTCACCAAATTTCTCACTTGGTTTTTATGATTTTTCTGCATCTCTCTCATTTTTCTTCCCATTTTTTTCCCTCTAGCTTCCTTACTTGCCTTTCAAAATCTTTTCTAAGCTCTTCCATAGTCTGATACCATTTCCTATTTTTATTGGAGGCTTTGGATCTAGAAGCTTTAACTTTGTCATCTTCTGAGTGTATATTTTGATCCTCCATGGGTCCAAAGTAATTTTCTATGGTCAGAATCTTCTTTTTCCGTTGTTTGCTCATTTCTTCAAGCTTTGACTTACTATATTTCCAAAGTCACCCCAGGGACATTAATTCCTCCAATTCTTATGAGAGGTTCTGTTCTACTGATTTGTGCTCTGGTCTAAGGATGACCACAAGCACTCCCTTCTGCCCTGTGAGGAGGGTCCCTGATCCTCTATGGTAGTGTGGGGACCCAGACTGTGACCTGGATTTGAGTATGGGAAAAGCAACAGATTCCTTTCCCAGGGAGAGCAAAGAGACCTCTGCTGTCTCTTCTTACCCAGTTACCATCTCTGGGCTGAGCCCTCTGGAAGCAGCTGCTGCTTTTTTTTTTTTTTAGGTTTTTGCAAGGCAAATAGGATTAAGTGGCTTGCCCAAGGCCACACAGCTAGGTAATTATTAAGTGTCTGAGACTAGATTTGCACCCAGGTACTCCTGACTCCAGGGCTGGTGCTTTATCCACTATGCCACCTAGCCGCCCCTGAGTAATTAATAAGTAATTAATTAATAAGTAATTAATAATTTAATTAACTCAACTCTACTTATGTCCATCATACTACTAACATTACCCATTATACTTAACCTATTTTATCCATACAAAACCGACAAATTCCCACAATACTGTAAAAACATAATTAAAATATCATTCCTTACAAGTCTTGTACCAATGCTACTATTTATACACCAAGGATTAGAATCAACAGTAACTAACTGACAATGATTCTCAATTGCTTCTATCTCCATTAATATAAGCTTTAAACTAGACTATTTCTCAATTATCTTTATCCCAATTGCCCTATATGTTACATGATCCATTCTAGAATTCTCAATATGATATATGCACTCTGACCCTAATATTCACCGCTTCTTTAAGTACCTAATTATATTTTTATTCACTATAATCATTCTTGTATCCACTAACAATTTAATTCAACTTTTCATTGGATGAGAAGGCGTAGGAATCATATCATTCTTATTAATTGGATGATGATACGGACGAACAGACGCAAGTACAGCAGCATTACAAGCTGTCCTATACAACCGAATCGGAGACATCAGATTCATCTTATCCATAGCATGGTTAATAATTAATAATAACTCATGAGACCTCCAACATATTTTTATAACAGACATAAACACGCTAGCCCTAATGGGCCTAATTATTGCCGCCACTGGCAAATCAGCCCAATTTGGTCTTCACCCATGACTTCCTTCCGCAATAGAAGGACCAACCCCAGTTTCAGCCTTACTTCATTCAAGCACTATGGTAGTAGCAGGCATCTTCCTATTAATTCGTTTCTACCCAATAACAAAAAATAACCCAACTATCCTAACTACAGCTATATGCCTTGGAGCCATCACAACCTTATTTACAGCAATCTGCGCAATCACACAAAATGATATCAAAAAAATCATAGCCTTCTCCACATCAAGCCAACTAGGATTAATAATAGTAACTATTGGGCTTAATCAACCACACCTAGCATTTCTTCATATCTGCACACATGCATTTTTTAAAGCCATATTATTTATATGTTCTGGATCAATTATTCATAGCCTAAACGACGAACAAGATATCCGAAAAATAGGAGGATTATTAACAATTTTACCCATTACTACATCAGCCCTAACAGTAGGAAGCCTGGCACTTATAGGAACCCCCTTTCTAGCTGGATTCTACTCAAAAGACTCAATTATTGAAGCCATAAATACATCATACGTCAACTCATGGGCATTACTAATAACAATAGTAGCTACATCACTTACAGCTATATATAGCATACGGATCATTTACTTTGCCCTACTTAATCAACCACGATTCCTCCCACTAAGTTCACTAAACGAAAATCATCCAAACCTAATTAATCCTATCTTACGACTAGCCATTGGAAGTATCTTCGCAGGATTTATCCTAACAATAAACATTCCTCCAATATCCATAACACCAACTACAATACCAACATCAACAAAACTATCAGCCCTACTTGTTACAGTCATAGGACTATTACTAGCATTAGAACTAAATGCTCTAACAAACAAGCTACCACTAAAAAATGTAATCCATACTCATAACTTCTCCAATATGCTAGGATACTTTACCCATTTATTTCACCGATCATATCCTCTAGCTAATTTAAACCTAGGCCAACACATCGCTACCATACTAATTGACTTTAACTGATTCGAAAAAACAGGACCTAAAGGTCAAGCAAATCTACACAGTTACTTATCTTCATCTATCACTTCACTTCAAAAAGGAATAATCAAAACTTACTTCCTTTCATTTATTATTTCAATTATTATGATCATACTTATTATTTAATTACGACCACGAACTACTTCTAAAACAATGTAAATAGTAATAAATAAAATTCACCCTAAAAGAACTAAAGCTCATCCACCACAACCATACAACAATGATACACCACTATTATCCTGCCCCAAACAATATTCACCAACCGAATCAAACAACTCAATAGAAGTTGATACCTCAATTTCACCTGATGAAAAATACCAAATAGCCTCCATCAAGAGAACAAAACAAAGTATACTTAAAGCAACAACATTACCAACTCAAGTTTCAGGATACTCCTCCGTTGCCATAGCAGCAGTATATCCAAATACTACTAATATGCCACCAAGATAAACTAAAAATACAACTAATCCTAAAAAAGTATCTTCTAAACTAACTACAATAGCACAACCAACTCCACCACTAATTACAAGACTTAACCCTCCATAAACAGGCGAAGGTTTAGAAGCAAAAGCTACAAATCCAAAAATTAACAAAATAGAAAATAAAAATAAAATTATTATTTTCATTATTTTTACATGGAATCTAACCATGACTTATGGTATGAAAAACCATTGTTGTAATTCAACTACAAAAACCTAATGACAAATTTACGAAAAACTCATCCACTAATAAAAATTATTAACCACGCCTTCATCGACCTACCAGCCCCATCCAACATTTCAGCCTGATGAAATTTTGGTTCACTATTAGGAATCTGCCTAATTATCCAAATCCTTACAGGCCTATTCTTAGCAATACATTATACATCCGACACACTGACAGCATTTTCATCCGTAGCCCACATCTGCCGAGACGTAAACTACGAATGACTTATCCGTAACATACATGCCAACGGAGCCTCAATATTTTTCATATGCTTATTCATTCATGTAGGCCGAGGAATCTATTATGGATCCTATATATATAAAGAAACATGAAACATTGGAGTTATTCTACTACTCACAGTAATAGCTACAGCCTTTGTAGGATATGTTCTACCTTGAGGACAAATATCATTTTGAGGGGCTACTGTAATTACCAACCTCCTATCAGCAATCCCATACATCGGAACCACATTAGTAGAATGAATCTGAGGAGGCTTCTCAGTAGATAAAGCTACCTTAACCCGATTTTTTGCATTCCACTTCATCCTGCCTTTCATCGTTACAGCCCTAGTTATTGTTCACCTACTTTTCTTACATGAAACAGGATCTAACCACCCAACTGGACTAAACCCAGACTCAGATAAAATCCCATTTCATCCATACTATACTATCAAAGACACTTTAGGATTTATTCTAATGATCCTAGCACTACTTCTTCTAACAATATTCTCACCAGACATATTAGGAGACCCAGATAATTTCTCCCCAGCTAATCCACTTAACACACCCCCACATATTAAACCAGAATGATACTTCCTATTTGCCTATGCTATCCTACGATCAATCCCAAACAAACTAGGCGGAGTACTAGCCTTACTAGCATCAATTTTCATTCTACTAATAATCCCACTACTTCACACATCCAAACAACGCAGCTTAATATTCCGCCCAATTTCTCAAACACTATTTTGACTATTAACCTCCAACCTACTAATTCTTACATGAATTGGAGGTCAACCAGTAGAACAACCATTCATTATCATTGGCCAAATTGCCTCAATCACATATTTCCTAATTATTATTGCCTTTATACCAATAGCAGGACTATTTGAAAACTATATACTAAAACCTAAATGAAGGGTCTAAGGAATTTAATTAAAATACTGGCCTTGTAAGCCAGCAACGAAGGAAAAATCCTTCCTCAGACATTCAAGAAGAAGGCCTAACGCCCTACCATCAACACCCAAAGCTGATATTCTAATTAAACTACTTCCTGACAACAATCATCAATTTATATACTATGTCAGTATTAAAATTTTTAAAATTTTTTTAACTTTTTATAAAACATACATTATTATGTATATTTTACATTTATTATGTATTATTTACATGTTATGTTATATTGTACATAATAAATTATGTATTAAATACATAAATATTAATATAATACATTATTAACTTATACATAAGACATAATCTTATTATAAGTACATAAACATTATAAAGTAAATTTTAATGTATATAGTACATTAATTTACTTTACACTAGCATATAAACATGTACATTAATAAAATACATTACTAAATACATTAAATTAAAAATTACTATAAAACCTATTATATACATTCATATCTATAATTACATATTAATTAAAAAAGTACATAATACATAATATGTATAATATTACATAATACATTAAACCCTTAATATTACATAATACATTTGGTCGTTGGAGTACAACTAACATATCATCAATGAAAGATAGATCATATACCTTTATCCACTAGCATATCACAACCTTTAACAATACCTTAATAACCATCTCACGAGAGATCACCATCCCACCATCGTAAGATACAACATCCTTCAGAGCAAGCCCATAAATAGTGGTCGAACCTAAGTATGACTTTTCTGGCTATTGGTTGCTACTTCAGGCCCATTCATTCCTAAATCAGCTAGAACTCCTTTTCGTAGAGGCATATGTGATGGTATTGGTGCTTATCAACTCATAATCGCGGCATTTTAATGGTCGCTGCGGGCATTTAGGGGATTTTATTTGGGGGTGGTTTATCAACTGGGCGGGAGCCTGAAAATCATCCGACGAAATTGTTGACTGACATGTTTAATGTTAGCGAGCATTCAGTGTATACCTCATTTGATGAATCCTTAAAAGACTTCTATGAACTATTATTAAGGTTAAGTACAATTAACTATTAGATATATAAAAGATATATTAATTCAATTATTTCTAAAGGAAAATAAATCAATGATCGTAAGACATAATATTTATTTATATATATATATATATATATATATATATATATATATATATATATATATTATTCCACCCCCGTGCAGATAAACACACGCCACACGCGAATTTAAAATAATTTATAATAATAATTTATAATAATTTATAATAATTTAACAAATATAAACTAATGGTTTATATTCATTAAACCCCCTACCCCCTTACTAAATCAAATTGATTCCGTCAAACCCCAAAACCGGATAATTTAACTTAGCAGAGCCCAAAAACTTTGGTGCAACTCCAAATAAAAGTAATTAATAATTAATAATTAATTACGTTCCTGTGGCTACCCTGAGACCAGAGGTGGCCTGGTCTCCCCACTCTGATTCAGCAGATTTTTGCCACTGATCCTCAGGCCAAATCATCTGGAAACCATTCCAACTGCCACAGACCCAGGTGATCCCAGGGACCCAGGGACCCCATGGACTGTTCTTGGAGGACTGGAGCTGGTTTGCTCTGGCTTGACTGTGGGCCAGGCTGCACTATGTTTTTTTCTGACCACTGGTCCTGGTGGAACAGACCTTTCCTATGGATCTCCCAAGTTGTCTAGGACTGGAATATTGTTTTACTCAGTCTTTCTGGGGGTTATGCCCCTCTAAAATTTGTTTGAATCATAATTTTACCAGTTTTGGAGTTTTTTGAAGAAGAGTTGCTTGGAATTCCTGTCTTCCCTCCACCATTTTGGCTTCACCATGCCTATATATTTTAAATGTGTTTCATGCTTATAGCAAATTATTCAATTTTTAAAAAATCCATATCTTCAGTTTCTTTTTTTTGTTTTGTTTTGTTTTGTTTTGTTTTTGGAAGGCAATGGGGTTAATTGGCTTGCCCAAGGCCACACAGCTAGGTAATTATTAAGCATCTGAGGCTGGATTTGAACTCAGGTACTCCTGAGTCCAGGGCTGGTGCTCTATCCACTGCACCACCTAGCACAGGGAAATTTAATTCACTCATATTTAGGATTAATTTTTTAAAATATATGCTTCCTTCTGTTGAACAATATATATTCTCAGAAATATATGTACATATACATTTATGTATATAATTTCTTCTTTTAATACATCTTTTAATAAAGATTAAATATCTCTGGTTTTCTTTGTTCTCATCTGATCCTGATCTTCCTTTAATATCTTCTTCTTTCTAAATCCCCCAATCCTTTGAATTTGTTGGAATTATAATTCTCTCTTTCTTTTTTTTTTTTTTGGTTTATCTTGTTATTTCCTTTTCTAGGCAAAATGAATGATTTGCTGGTACAGTGAACAGAGAGTGCTGCAGAGACCAAAGTCTTCACTATGAGCACCCCAGGTTTCATAGACATCACAAAGAAGGACTAGGCTGCAGAACTTTGAGCTTACCTGAAATTTAAAGAAACTGAAATCTCATAAGAGAATTTTATTCAGAACATTGAAGCATGTGAAGTTTGTCTAACAGAGGATGAGAAAAATATTGAGTTGGTAATGAGCATTGTAATTTTTTTAATCATAAAACTTGACAAGCAAGAAGCTTCATTTGAAAGCCTACATGAAAAGCTGATCAAATTTTGGGAAGGTGAACATCTTTTCCTGCAGCTTCAATTGTTGAGCAAAAATTTCCAAGGACTGGATAAGAATACACATAAAACACGCTGTCTATTGTAGCAGCAGCACCTTGTGATATGATCCAATTTATTACAACTGAATTGGATCAAGTTCAGAAATTAATTTCTGACTAGAACTTCAACAATAGGGAAAAAAACATACTCTTTTGAGACCACTTCATGAAGCCCTGGTGGACTGCAAAAAAGAGCAACACTTTTAAAGAACCTTGATAGAATTGCCAGGAAGTTACCCAGTGTTCACTGTTGCTCAAGGTCAGGTTGATGTCCACATGTATATTCTAAGATCCAAACTTCTTCCTTTTGACCATCTTCTTACTTTAAAACCAATCAAGTATTTGGAAGGGGAGGTTATTTGTGATCTTTTAATCATTTTTGTGGGTGAAAAATTGGCATCATATGTTATTTTACCAGAATGATAAATATTTTATTGATTCTTTTAGCTTGTTGAATGAACAGAATATGGCAAAAACGAGACTCCTTACTTTTATGAGAATGACAATAGAGAACAAAGAAATCTCTTTTGTCATAATGCAGCAAGAACTGCAATGGAGCTGATAGTGTAAGAACTGAGATTGATCAAAAACAGAAAAATATCCTTGTCACAGAACAGATTGGACATTTGGAAAACATCAGTGGAAACAACTGAAGGACACACTGAATACTTGGAAGCAAAACTTGAACCAACAGAAAAACAACTTTCTTAGTCTTTCTGATATCTGAATCTTTATATGTGATTCTGTTCTCATTGGAGAAAATTCTAAATCATAATAAACATTCTATAACAAAAAGAAAATGAATGAGGTACCTAATCTTCCCTGACCATCCACATCCTTATCCTTTTTTCTATTTTAGTGGCATTAATTTTTAATACTCCTTTACAGGAAATGTTTTCATCACTCCTTACCTTTTTCCTTTTTTTTGTTCCATAGATTCTTATACTCTTTTTTGCCATGTCATTGTCTTCCAGACAGTGTGAAGAGTTTTGTTCTTGACAAAAAATTATGTCACTGACAAAAACATAATTCTAATATACATTCATCAATTTATATAGCATTAGTCATAAGAAGCCAGCATTTCATTTCTTTCCTATCATTGCTACCTAATAGTTTTTAGCTCTCTTCTCTTTGTTCAGTTTGCATGTTTAATATACTATTTACCTATGGATTCTTTATAATAAATGATTCTCATTCTTATATTTTGCTGGCATTCCAATTATTGATGCCAAGCTCAGTTTTGTATGACGTATGTAGGAGCATTCCTAGAAAAGAATTCCTAGGCTATTCATTTTCCCTGCTCTTGATTTCCTCAGAAGGATTTTAGTGGCATTTCATATTGGGTCAGCAAACCTGGAATACCCCTGTAGACATGTATTTGATGACAAGTTACTTTTAGGGGTAAGTTGTTCTTTTTTTCTTTCTAAACTTTCACTTTCAAAGATTTCCTTTGATTTCCTATAACCAAGGAATTATTGTTGAATTCTTTTTTTTTAGATTTTTGCAAGGCAATGGGGTAAAGTGGCTTGCCCAAAGCCACACAGCTAGGTAATTATTAAATGTCTGAGGCCAGATTTGAACGCGGGTACTCCTGAGTCCAGGGCCGGTGCTCTATCCACTGCACCACCTAACTGCCCCTATAACTGTTAAATTCTGATTGATTCTCTTGGAAATGAAAAGTTTCTTCTTTCATGTTTATAGCAAATTATTCAATTAATAGAATTAAATTCAAAATCAGGAAAACAAGAGTTCAAATGTAGTCTCAGACATTAACCAATTCTGTGACCATGGCCAAATCTTCTAAATCTTTTAACTATTATGAATCCCTATTTTTTCATCATAAAATGGAAATGATAATAATAACATTAACCTTACAGGACCAAATGAGATATTTGTAAAGTGACTTACCTATATAAATGTTGGCTTTTATTATTATTATTATAATTACATATGTACACATACAGACATAAGTGATATACATGTGCTTGTATGCCTATGTATGCCTCAGAATTTAAAGAAAATTTCATATGTAGTACTTAATTAAAAACCAGCAGGAGTCCAACTAAAAGGAAGAGAATTATCTTTCTTTGGAAGTAAAATCTATCTACAAAGTTACCTAGAATAAAGATGGTTTGTAATTGTTTTGTTGGTAGATTAGAGATTTAGCTTAAAACAATTCTTTGGAGTTTAAATGAGCAAAAGTAATAACAGTCAAAAATGTTGCTTGACTACTTTTCACTAAAATTCTTCAAAGCATCCAGGGGTTCCTGAGGATGGACTTCAACAATTTAGATCTCAATCTCTTCACAGGTTAGTTAGTAGACAAGATTAGGTAACTTTGTAGGTAAGCTATTGGTGATAACTCTCTCTGAATTTAGCTAGGCTGTATCTCTGTTGACAGAATCCTTTACTAGGCCTTGCATTCTTAGACTTTCCTTGTTTAGACTCCATAGTTTGTTTTTTTTTTGGAGGGGGGGATGGCATTTTCCATTATAGGTTTCTCAGTCAGTTCAGTGCAAAAGGAACTGAGATTTCCTATTATCATCATCTTAGAGTATGCCTCTCAACCCTGTCTAGGCATTGAAATAGGATTTAGTTGCATGTGACTGCTACAAAGTTTTTTTTTTAAAGGTAATTTCAATTTTTTCAATGAAATTAAGAGAAGTATGGTATATAGCTTGAGGGAGGTACTCACTCCTACTGATCTCTGCACCAGTAAGATCACATCTGAAATTTTGTGTCTGGATTTAGGCATCACATTTTTAAAAGGAAATGGCTAACTGGAATATGTATTTTTATATATATATATATATATATATATATATACATATATATTTCAGATTCTTCTTTTCACATGTTAATTTATTTAAATTTTTATTTATTTTTTCTAATTACATGCAAAGATAGTTTTCAACATTCTTTCTTTTACAAGCTTTTGAGTTCCACATGTTTATACCAACCTCCCTTCCCTCCCTTCTCCCCATGGCAAGCATGTACAATCATGTTTAATATGTTTCCATATTGATCATGTTGTAAAAGACAAATTGGAGCTAATGTGAAAAAAATATGAGCAAGTTTTAAAAAGTGAACTTAGCATATTTTGCTCTGCATTCACACTCCATAGTTTTTTCCTCTGGATTTGAATGGTATTTTCCTTAATAGGTCTTTTAGGATTATCCTTGATAACTAAACTACTGAGAGGAGCTAGATCCCATCATCATAAAGTTGCTATTAATGTATGCAGTGTTCTCCTGGTTTTGCTCACTTCACTTAGCATCAGGTCATACAGGTCTTTCCAGGTTTTTCTGAAATCTAGTTGTTCATGATTTCTTACAGAGCAATAGTACTCTATTACATTCATATCACATAACCTGTTTAGACATTTCCCAATTGGTAGGCATTCCTTCAATTGGAATATATTTTAAAAGCAATAGCTTATATTTCCATAACACTTTACATTTCAACACATGCTTTCTAGCATGGTAGTGGTTCTGGGTTATTAAAAATTGTCTGGGTAATAGCTCCCTTTGGGGTATTGAAAGGATGATATTGAGAAGCGTTTTGAATTTATGCTTTTGTCTAGAGGGCAGAACTAATATCAACATTTGGGAGTTAATGGGAGGCAAATTTCAGTTTGATATTAGAGAAGGATTTTTTCTAATAATTAGAGCTGACAATATAATGGGCAGTCTCATGTTATATTAACTCCTCCACTGCTGGACATTATTAGGTAGAAATCAGATAATTATTTTATCAGAGTTATCTGATAATTCTTGAAATGATAAAAAGTAGAGAACATTGAACCTGACTTAGAAAGGTCTGAATTCCAATCCTGCTTCTGATATATACTGGCTTTGTGTCCCAGGCAAGGACCTCTTATCTTTTCTTTGCTTCAAATTCCTCATCTGTAAAATGAATATACGATGAGATAGTATCTATTTCATCCAATTTGAGGCTCATGTCAAATGAAATGATACATTTAAAAATGTATGGGTAAAGTATTATGCAAATTAATTCAAATATTACATAAATGTTTTTTTATTTTTATATTGAATGAGAAGTTGGGCTAGACAAACTCTAGGATTCCTTCAAACTTTAAAATTCAGTAAATTTGTGCTGTTTTTGTTACTTTAAAAAGCAGCTGTTTACCACAGTGGTAACAAAACAGCAGAAGGGAAAGGTCTAAAGACACCTTAACTAAACTTCCTTTGGATGGACCCCAATGCATTTCAATTCAATTCAATAAACATTTATTAAGCAACTTATTATATATGCCAGGCACTTACTATTGAAAGCAGCAGATGAAAAGTGGAGAGTTAACTAGAAAGTCCAGATATAGGAGAGGAGGCTGAGGAATTTGGGAAGATGTTAAGTATCTAACTCTGAGTTAGCAGAATAATGATGATAAGATTTCAAGTGAACAGCTTATCCAGAGAGGGGCATTTTGCTCCTTGGAGTTCAAATTGAATAAAGCTACAGATGAAAAATAGAGAATCCACAAATAGAAAGAAACATGTCAACATTTGTGGGGTTAAAATAAAATTTAAAAGTATATTCCTGAATTCACAGGCCTTCAGCAGACTTTTTAAAAGACAAAATAAATATATAGAATATATTATCTGGAGTGATAGTGGTTGAGACTCAGGCATGTTTAGATGTGGTGAAAATGGGGAGGGGGAGCTGAAGATCTTGAAAGGTCCAAATAGGATCCTGAAGGGCTTCCTTCTCATCAGAAAGAAGAAAGATCATCAGACTGGCAGAGCAAATAGATTTTTTTACCTTAGATTTTTTTTCTTTTGGGGAGTTTCTCATTCTTGACCCAGTCAATCAAACACTTGAGGGTCATTATGAAATTCTTCAGGAAAGAAAGGGATCTGGACTGATAAGGTTGTAGGAGTTTACTGTGAAGTACAGGCTCCTGATTTGCTTGAGATTGTAGATGGTGGTGATTGAATAAAAGATTTATAGTTTGTCAGACTGGGAAAGGAAATTCCTTATTATTTGATCCATGTCCTTAATTTTATTTTATAAATTAAAAAATTAAATTCATGAGCATTTATAATAACAAAAGAAAACAAAGCCTCAAAACAAAATTCTTGTAAGACAAGCATTGTCTAGCAAAAAACCAATTCGCACATCGTCCATGTCTTAACATTTTTTTTTCTTTTAGGTTTTTTTTTTTTTTGCAAGGCATATGGGGTTAAGTGGATTGCCCAAGGCCACACAGCTAGGTAATTATTAAATGTCTGAGACTGGATTTGAACCCAGGTACTCCTGACTCCAGGGCTGGTGCTTGTTCGCTACGCCACCTAGCTGCCCCTTTGTCTTAAAATTTTTATTTTATTGTGTCTCGTCTTAAAATTTTATTTCATCGTGTCTCGAGTCTGTCTCTTTTGTCAGAGGGTGGAATAGTACACATCATCTTGGGTTCTAGAGTCACAAGTCCTTTTAGAGTTTGTCTTTAAAATATTTATATTTTTTAAATTCTGCTTATGGGGCATCTAAGTGGCACAGTTGATAAGAGTGCTGGGCCTACAGTCAGGAAGACTCATCATCCTGAATTCATATCTGACCTCAGACATTTACTATCTGTGTGACCCTGGATAAGTCACTTAACTATTTGCCTCAGTTTCTTCTTCTATAAAATGCACTGGAGAAAGAAATGGCAAACCATTCCAGTATCCAAGAAAACCCCAAAAGGGTTACAATCAGACATGATTGAAATGATTGAACAATAGTTAATTGTTCTTCTGGTTCTACTAACTTCATTGAATCCTTGCACAAATCTCTCCAGGTTTCTTTGAAACTATTTCTTTCATCATTTCTTATAATACAATGACATTCTTTATGCTCCTGTGTTTTATCATTTCACATTTGGTGGAAATTCTCTCACTTTCTAGTTCTTTTCCACCACATAAATGATCTGCTGTGAGTATTTTCACTCATTTGCATCATTTTTTCTTTTTATCTCTATGGAGGTCTAATAGTTTTTCTGTTGGATCAAATGAAAGTGTTCAACTCTCATTCTTACAGATGAAGAAACAGGACCCCAGAGTAATGAAGTGACTTGTCCAAGATCAGAAAAATGACAAATCTGAGATTCAAAGCCAGATTCCCCAACTTCAAACCCAGGACTCACCCAATGTTTCATCTCTCCACAACTCTCCAAGGAGAATGGAATGGCAGTAAAGCAACTGCTCTTAACACCTCACTGTATATAACCCAGTCCCATTTATCTTCAATCAAATGGAATCTAAGTCCCTTATTGAAAATTTGATTATAAATGCAAAGTAAACATTAAGAAAGACTGAAATAGGGAGGCTAGGTGGAGTCAGGAGTACCTGAGTTCAAATTTGACCTCAGACATTTAATAATTACCTAGCTGTGTGGCCTTGGGCAAGCCACTTAACCCCATTGCCTTGCAAAAACCTTAAAAAAAAAGAATGAGTGAAATTTTGGTATCACTGGTTCTTAGAAAAGGCAAGATAATTGTCTCAAGTAGCAGAACTGTCTAGAAGAGAAATTTGCTTCAGTGACAAAGATCAATTCTTTCCATTCTTAGTGTTGCATTCAGCCAAACCTAATGACTTTGTCTTACCATGAGCCTATGGCTCCAAAAATGAAGTCAGGTTCCTTTTTTTCCTGCCTGTGCCACATGAATTGGTTCATTCATTTGAAAGGAAATTATTTCAGGACCCTCACACTTTGAATCTTGAGCAAGTGGGTATTACTCATTCTCAAAGTATTTTGGCATCACCTACAGCTGCTGTGTATTTTTAGTACTTGAGTCTATGTTTAAGAGAAAGAGATGAAGAAGAGATGAATAAATGATAGAAGAGGAGAATAAAAGAGCAAACTGTATTTATCAAATGTCAAGTCCATAGTAATTGAGTTTAAAACATCTGGTGATTTATAGAGTGTTGGAAGTTAAAAATAAACAAAGGCAAAATACTAAATTGTGCCAACATGTCAAAAGCAAAATTGCCAATTCAAAAAGGGCTCTAAATATAACATGAAAAGACGACGAGATATTAGGGAACAAGGAGATATTACTCCTGTAAAAGACATACTGCTTAAACTTTACAAGAACAATTAGTTGGGATAGCTAGGTGGTAGAGTGGATAGATCACAAGCCCTCAAGTCAGGAGAACTTGAATTCAAATCTAATCTCAGATACTTGAAACATTAACTGTGTGACCTTGGGCTAGTCACTTAACTCTGACTGCCTAATATTCAGAGCCATCTCCAATCACTCTGATTCATATCTGGTTACTGGAATCAGATGACTCTGGAGGAGAAAGTGAGGCTGTTGACTTAGCACAGCATTCTCTTAGTCAAATCCAGTTCACTTTCTTGTCATGGCATTATCTTCCTGATGTCAAGGTCTTCTTTGGGAATGAAAGACAAACATCATCATCATCAATAAGAGCAAAAATTTTCTTTCTGCCATTCAGAAGATTAGTAATCAAAGTAGCATTCTGAAGAGAAAGGGACCATGGTCTATATCCTTTCTTCTATCTTCTAATTTATATGCAAAAATACTTTTGGACAATAGTTGAGTGTAATGAGATATTAGAGGACAATTCTCTCATTTTACTATTGAGTACATGGAAGCCCAGAGAGATGAAACTACAAATTAAGTGATTTTTTTGTTGTCCTTTGCTGCTCTTCTTTCTAGCAAAATCATTAGGAACTGAGGAATTGCAAGGGTCTTTCTTTCTTGAGTTAATGGACTAGGCATTCTTTCAGAGCTCTAAATTGCACTTTAGGAAATCTTAGTATTACAAGGGACTGCTAGGACCTGACTTGTTTTACGTTTTCCTACAGATAAGTGGGTTACTTCTGAATAGTTTAGTTTAGAAGGTATTATATTATTTATGTATATTTATGGATGTATATACATATACATATATATGTTTAATTTACATGTTCATCTAGCTGTTTAAAATAATAAAGATGAAAATTGTGAGGCATTTAAAAAATGAAAATCACCACCTAATCAAATTCTTTCATTAAGGAAAGGTACAGAACTCATCAAAGAAAAAAGAAAAAACTTAAACCAAACACATCATTTAGCCCTTGAATGGATTGGGTACAAGCAGTTTATCTAGACTGAAATAACCTCTTAAAGTGACCATGTGGATGAATTCTGATAAAGGTCTCATTTCTAAAATATATAGAGAATTGCATAAAATTTATAAGGTCACAGGTTATTCTCCAATTGATAAATGGTCAAAGGATACAGACAGTTTTCAAATGAAGGAATTAAAGCTATATATATAAGCATATTAGCAAAATGCTTCAAATCACTATTGATTAGAGAAATGCAAATTAAAACAATGAAGAGGTATCATCTCACACCTATTAGATTAACCCAGATGAGAAAAAGGGAAAATGATCAATGTTGGAGAGGTTGTGGGAGGCTTGGGACATTGATGTATTGCTGGTGAAGTTGTGAATGGATCCAGCCTTTCTGGAGAGTAATATGTAACTATGTCCAAAAAGCAATAAAACTGTTCATACCCTTTTATCCAGCAATTCCAATTCTAGGACTATATCCAGAAGAAATTGTAAAAAAATGGAAAAAGCCCCAATGTTCCAGGATATTCATAGCAGCTCTTTTTTTTTTTGTAGTAAAGAATTGGAAATTGAGGGGCTGTCCATCAATAGAGGAATGGTTAAGTAAATTATAATACATGAATACTATGGAATATTATTGTCCTATAAGAAACAATAAATGACTTGTGGGGTCTGATGCTGAGTGAAGGGAATAGAGCCAAGAGAACAATTTACGCATCAACATTATGAGATGAACATCCTTGATGGAGGCAACCCCTCTTGGCAGTCCAGAGAGTTAGGACAACCATATTTGATAGATTATGGACTATATTATCCCCAACCCAGAGGAAGAAAAACAAAACAAAACAAAATACACACGCAAAAAAACCACCCCTATTGCATCTGATTAATACTTTATAAAAGTTGTCTCTTATGTATCTCTTTCCCTTGATCCTGATTCCTCATACCCAAAACTACTAATTTGTAAATATGTAAAAAATATGTATGTAAGATGCTAACCTGATCCTTCCCAACTGAGAGGAGAGGTGTGGGAAGGGAGGGTGGAGGGAAACTTTGTAACTTGGAAATACACATGTACTAAGGGATGAAAATAAAGGGGGAAAAAGAAAAAAGTGACCATGTGGATGGATAAGTTGGGCATGGAAAACAGATCAGGATTGTTACCACAAAGAAAATCCTTTAATTATAGGGAAAATAAGCAAGGCAAGATCTTGCTCTCCTTTGGCCTCAGTTTGCTCTAATCTCTTAAAATAAAGAGGGATCAAAATTGTAGAAAAAAATAGAACTTGTTTCAAAGGTGACCATGCTTGATTAATTTCTATCACAGTCATAAGAATATAGGGTAGCATCAATAAACTAATGAGATCCCAGGCTGCATTAAATGGGGAATAAATGAGGAAATGAGAATTCTATAATGCTGCCCACATCATATCTCATCTGGAATATTATATTGAGTTCTAACATCTATGGCTTAAGAAGTGTAATGATAAACTAGAGACTGTCAGAGAAGAGGAACCAAGCTATCATGTGAAGATTGATTGAAGTAACCTGGTATGTTTAAACTGAAGAGGAGAAGACTCAGGGGGATCAATGTTAGCTATATTCATGTATTTGAAAGACTGTCATGTGAAGGATAGATTAGACTTGTTTTATTAGTTCCAGAAAGTTGAGCCAAGAACAATGAGTGGAAGTTACAAAAAGAAATTTTGGCTTAATGTCAAAAAAAAAAACCTTCTTAATAATTGCAGATGTCCTAAGATTGTATGGGCTGCCTTTTTTAGAGGTCCTCAAGTAGGAGCTTGTTTGGTATATCATAGAAAGGATTCCTTTTTGTCTATAGGTTGAATTAGGTGGCTGCTGAGGTTCCCTATAATTCTCAAATTCTGGGCATCTGAAAAACTGAAATTGTTCCAGGTCACTGACATTGAGGACATCAGATTTACCATATGCATACCTCAAAAGTTCAGTAGTTACTGTAATAATTAATTTATCTTCCTGCTCAAATGAATTTAGTTAGAAAGTGTCTGACAGAGGTCAGAAGGATATCAAAAGTCTTTGTCTATACTATATGAAAACTGATTAAAGGATAGTAAGCCAGGAGAAGAGAATATTTAGTTGAGAGCCATAATCATCTTTAGGGCTTTGAAGAGCTGTCATGTGGACTTGAGATTAGACTCATTTTATTTGGAAACAGTTCAGGGGTACAGTGATTAGGTCAGGTACCAGACCTGAAGTTAGAAAGACCTCAGTTCAAATATAGCATCAGATTTATTATTAGAAGTATGATCCTGCTTGTCTCAAAAGGAGAAAAAAATACTTCTTTCATTTGGCTCCAGTGGATGGAACCAAGAGCAATGAGTGGACATTTTGTTTGATGCTAGGAAAAGATCTCTTAATTATTAGAATTGACCATAAGTGTAATGGGGTACCTTGGGAGAGTGGAGGGTTAATTAGAGACCTCTTTAGAGGTCGTTAAGCAGAGATTGGATGACTATTTCTCAGAAATGTTATGGTGGAGATTTCTTTGTTAATATGGGTACTACCAAGTAGCAACTGAGGTCTTTTCTAATTTCAAAATTCTAAGATTTCATAATTTCATCATTTTTAGACTTACTAGTGTTTGCACTTCGTGAATTGCACAGTTGATCTAAAGATATGATTTGTGTTGATTATTGTGAGAGCCAGAATTTCAAGTTATGGTTTTCTTCCATTGCACCATTGCCTGAGGCAAATGTGTTTGGAAGAATATCCAAAAATGCCTCCAGTTCCAGTATATGACACAATGAAAAGAAATCATTTTTCCTTAGCTTTCATTTAGAATTATAATAATAATCTTATACCCTAAAACTTATCTAAATGAGCTCTGATCAGTTATCCAAATTACCAAATTCATTAGCAGCAAGGTACATGAGAATATTTTTGTTTTATTTTTATCATTAGTTAAGCCAATGTTGGCATCTGGGCTTCCAGTTTAATTATGACTGATGACATTTCTGCTTCCTCAGGTAGTAGGAAGTCATAGAATTTAGGGTGAGGAGAGCATTTATTAAGATATTTAATAGTTAGAATGAATACAAGGGGACAAAGGAAAGTTTATTTATTAAAGAAAGACTCCAAATCAGTAAGAAGAAAATTGGCTACAATGGATAGACTAGAGTAGAGGAAACTGGGAAAATGTTAGTTTGATTAAATAACACAAACACTTATTATGCACTTTGATTTTGTGCTAATTGAAGGAGCTAACAAGAAGAAGAATGCCTCCACTCTCAAGTATCTTCCATTCTACTAAGGGGGAATATCATTTACATGATTAAAGGAGGAGTCATTTCTATTACTATGACCATGAGCATATCCCTTAAACTTCTTAGGTTTCAATTTTATAGCTTCTGTGCAACAGAAATAGACTAAGAAGTAATCAGAGACATCAGCAAGTCCAATCTTCTTTTTTTACTAGATGAGAAAACAAGCTTATAGAAGCTAAGTGAATTGTCTAATGTCACATAGCTAGAAAGAACCAGAAGAGGGATTTGAACCTTGATATTCCTGATTTCAGGTATTAGATGATAAGGGTCTCCCCTAGAATATTAGCAATGTTAGTATTTATACTATAGCTCTGATGAACTATGATTTTTCAAGAGGTTTCTAGAATAACTTTGGGGGAAAAAACCTATTTCTAAAACATCTTCATCATGAAGAAGTTGATAGAAGAAAACATAATGTGATTTTCCTTGACCTTTTCTTACTCTTTCATTTGTACATTCATTCATTCATTCATTCATTCATTCATTCATCTATTTATAAAGCCTTTATTAAGTGCCATTTTTGTGTAAGACTCTATCTTAAGACTTTATATCTATAGTCCTATATTTATAATACCCCTTTCACTCTACACCTACCCCACCCTTTTGCATGGAGGGGATTTGGCTGAGTGACGAGAGGGATGAGGAGTGATGAGACAGGCAGTTACAGAACAGGGGTTTGGTGAAGTTAGAAGGAGATTAAAATTGGAGGGTGGTGATGGGGTGGGACACATGCCAGGTAGTTTATCTTTGCCAAGGCTAGTTGTTGGGTCCACCCACTATACTACACAAGAGACAAGCCAGCTGCAACCAGAGTACACTGTAGTTCTGGATAAATATAAGGACATCTGTCATTTTTCCAGTCCATCCAGATCTCAACTCCATTGTCTGTGGCTATGAATTCTGGGATCAGAATTTCTCCAGAAGTTCTGAATCAGAATCTGTTGATTAGTCCTGATGGATGTGAGTCCAAATCATTTTGAATTGTGTTTTGTTATTTACACTTCTACTGTAAACTGTACATTGCTCCATTCTCTGATGATATAGTACATGAAGTGATGGATTTAGAGTTAGAAAGACCTTACTTTCACTCAAAAGGCAGTATAATTTCTAGAGTCAAGGAGGGGGATAGACTTGCTGCTACTTGGTAAACTTTTGAGTATTATTATGCATTGTCTTCTTTCTACCTTGTACTATATACTTGTTTATCAGTTCTATTTAGAATAAAGTAATTGTACGTGGTTTACAAGCATGTTTGACTGCCTGTTAGATTTCCTGCAACTGGAGCTCACTGAACTATAACTGGATCGGGAAGAAGGTAGAATTTGCCAGCTGGTTTATGAAGGATAAAGACACAAATTCACCACACCTTTGACAATGAATCAGTGATGACCTATAGAGAGAAGTGGAGCTGAGGTTAATAGACATCGGTGGGCTGACTCTCTGAGAATCATAAATAACATGGTATCTACTCAGAATTTCTGTACAATGGGAAATGGAAAAGCTATCAACATGAACCTGGACATGTTCAGCTTCCCATGCATCTTGGAGAACTAGATCAGGTCAGTGGTGTATTTATCACTGTATAATTACATATATCTACTCAGGAGATATTTTCTCCTTGAGCCTTGTGAGCCAAAGAATAAAAGATCTGAAGATGCTTCCAAGGAGGAGATGTAATTGGTAAATATGGGTTGGGTGGTGAATAAATTTTTGTGCATTCGATGATTTCAGAAAGTTGTTTTCAAACAGATTTTTAAATATAGTTCTAGGATGGTCAGTTTGATTTTGTTTAAAAAAATCAGCCATTCATCAGCATTGGAAGTTACTGGTGAAGGGGACCTCTTTTTGCCAAATAAATCTTGGCACCTTGCTTGGTGACATATCCCATATGCTGAAATACATACATACATACACACACACACACACACACACACACACACACACATATAGCACATTTAGTTATATGTAAATATAGATAGATGCATATATATGTAAATTAACTATACACATAGATATGTATGGAAAATCAATCGATTTCATGTCAAAGATCAAATTAATAAAGACCCACTTTTGTTCTTATCTCATTATTGACCATCATTCTGCTTTCTTCAGTAGAAAGGCATCATCATGAATTTATGTCCCACCAGATTAGTCATGTGGAAACTATCTGATTCACAAATTCTACAGAATTTTTCACATGTAAATTTGATCATGCTACTTCTATCCCAAAATATACTTGTTGGTTTTCTATTTTTATCATGTTTAATAAGAAAAGGTGCATATTTAATCTTTTGATTCACTTAGTAGATTTTTGGGGGGAGCAGAGAAAGGAAAGAAGCATTTATTTGGAACATATAAATTCTAGGTACAATGTGAAGTGCATTACAATTATTATCTTATTTGATGCTCACAACAACCCTGGGAGGTAGATACTATTTCCATTTTACAGGTGAGGAAATGGAGGCAAACAGAGATTATGTAACTTGCCCAGGGTGACACAACTAGTAAGTGTCTGAAGCTAGATTTGAATGTGGGTCTTTCTAACTCTATCACTTCATGTACTATATCATCAGAGGATGGAGAGATGTACAGTTTACTGACTTTGGCCTCTTTGGCATCAGGCAAATCAAATTCAAATAGAAATATGGTCACAATCATTACATAGTGGACCATATATTAATTTAGTATATATATACATATATATATATATATATATATATATCAAATGTTATCTGTGGTGTATTGTATTTTTATTAACTATTTTCCAATGAAATTTTCATCTATTTCTGACCACAGTTGGGACTGTTGGTCTTATGCTGGTGTTTGATACTACTAGTGTAGGGAAGAGGAAACTATTAATACTGATCTTAACTTTATAGTATTAGGAGTCTATAGGGTCCCTGAGAGATTAAGTGATTTGTCCATGGTTATAAAGTCAGTGTATAACAAAGGGAGGACTTTAATTCATATCTTCCTTAGTCTGGTTTCTCTATCCACCTACACATTATCTCTCTGTTATGTTACATATTTAAAAATTATTTTTAATTTATGTAATAAGACAAGAAGTTTCATAGTATATTTTTTCATTTTTCTTCATATGTTTTTGTAATTAATTTGTGATTTTGTATATTATTATTTCCTATGTCAGTTTTTAATTTCCCTCTAAGCTTCTTAAAAGAAAGGGATTCTGGTTTACTCACCCAGAATATAAGGTCAATCACTCTGAATGTAGTAGGTACTTAGCAAATAATATTTTTTTGTATTGTTATATTTTGCAAGGAGTTTCACTTACCATTGTGGGAGCAGCCATGTTGAGTATCCTCTATTTATCAGTCTTGTGAGTGGGATCTATATACCAACTATATATCAACAAATCTCATTTCCCCTGTACTGTATCGGTTTTTTCTTAAGTTATCATTTTGAAGTTAGTCTCATCCATACCTAACTTGGTTGCATTCTTAGACTGCTCTCAATGCATGCTATGTTTGGTCAGTCAAAGAATACTCCAGAGGAGATGGAGAACAGAGACAAAACAAAGGGCTGATTAAACACTGACACATTCCTGCAGAACTTTGTGCTCCTAACTGGATGCCATTTTGAACACTTTTGAGGGTGACAAAAGATTTTTCTTTCAAAATAGATCTGAGTTTTGGTATTGGCTACAAGTCTTTGGAATCCAGTGTTGATGAAGGATTTAAGTCAAACTATGTCATATTAGTCAGTTACTCAACAAGTACCTACTATCTTTCTGATACTTTGCTAGAAATGAGGGAGGCAAAGACAAATACAAAATAGTCCTGACCCTTGAGTAACATTTCATTAATGCAAATATGTGTATGGGTAACACATATAAATTCATATTAGTATAAAATATAAATGCAATAATTATTCCTTCTACATCACAATTTTTCACATCATGGGATTTATCATGAGTTAGCATAAGAAATTAAATGGCAACTTTGGGGGGAGTTTTGTAGAAGCAGAAACTACATGTGAAACCAACAGAGGATAAAGAACTTAGCACCAAATACTTAAACCAAATTTTTAAAAAAAGGTACTGTATACACTCTATAAGAGATAAATAAAAAATTCAGACTTTTTTGCTGGTTTGGTGGGAGCACCAAAATTTTTTATTTAGATATCACAGATTGTAGAATGGGAATGGGCTGCATATACATTTATATGAATAAAAGTATAGATTATTTATCATTGATGGTTGTCCTTCATTCTCGAGGTGGACCATGACATCAGGGAGGTGATATCATGACAAGCACATGAAGTGGGTTTGAGTAAGGGAGTGCTGTTGTAAGTTGCCAGCCTCACTTTTTCCTTCAGAGCCATCTGGATCCAGTCACTGGATATGAATTGGGGCACCTAGAGATGGTCCTGGATGCAAAGTAATCAGGGTTAAGTGACTTGCTCAAGGTCAGTGTCAAGTGTCTGAGGCTGGATTGGAACTCCCATTCTCCTGACTTCAAGGTCAGTGCTCTATCCAATGCAACACCTAGTATCATACACACACTGAATACAAGATTTGGGTGGGAAGGTGGGTGGAGTCACCAGAAGCTGGAAAGTATTCCTCTAGATAAATTGACATTTTAGTTGAACTTTGTAGATGGAGGTGATGAGGAAGTTCATTCCAGGCATGTGCAAAGACACAGAAATGAGATATTTTGAATGAGAAACAGCAAGGTCAATTGCTGTGGTCTACAGTGTGAATGTAGGGAGTGATATAATACAAAATAGAATAGAAACAGATTGTAAAAGATTTTGCATGCCAAACATAAGATATTTGCTTTTGAAGAACCCAAGAGAGACAGTAGAACCTATTGAATGGGGAAGACAGATTTTTTTTTTTACAGTATCATTTTTGAATTCCAAATTCAAAGTGATCTTCAGAGATACTTTGAAGAAGTCCCCTGAAAGGAACACCCAACATATTTTGAGCAATGGCAGCATCATGGGAGAAGTATGTGCTCTCTCAAGGTAACTACTTTGAAGGATACCACTCCTTTGAATGAACATTTTCTTATGTTTTAAGGTAAAACAAGAAGTCATACCATGTATTCCTGACAATTCTAGCTGGCTAACTGCCTGCTCATCTACTAACCATGCAATTTTTTTAAAGTACATCATGACTCAAACCAGTAAGTCTTCCTATTCTGTCTGACTATTTACTCTACATTATGTATCAGTGATTACACCATTCAGAGTACATAGCAAATCATGCACAATGTGTCAATTAGCCACAAAGAAAGTCACACAGTTGGATAAGAAGAGAATGTTGCAATCAGAAAATAGGAAGGAGAGTTGGCATGGTAGGAAAATGGTAGGAAATATCTATCAGTGGTTATTGCAATAGACCACATTGGAACATTTTAGTAAGGAATTCTATTGGATAAATTTCTATGTTTTAGTTTCTAGAATGGAAAGACCTACTTGTAATTTTTTTCCAGTAGAAGCCATAAGCTTTGTAGTTATCATTGGTCTGATTGAATGGTTGCTCTGGTACTATAAGGGGTTAGTTGATGTAATTCAATCCCCTTTTCTTTCCAGTGTACCTAGTTCCTAAGCTGAAGACATTAGCTAAGGGCTGTTTGCCCACTGCTCTGTCCCAGACCTTCCTGGAGTTCCACTAATTGAAAGAATTCTGACCTTTCTCATCTTCCCAGAAATCCAGGATCAGTTTCCAAATTTGCCCCAGGGCACAGAAAACTAAGCTGACATCTGCAGTTTTTGACCTAGACAGCAGACCTTGCTTGTCTCCACTAAACTTTCCTTATATTATCATTCCACTGCCTCTCTTATTTTAATTTAATTTTCTTATTTAATTTTTATTGTAGTCAATAAGCATGAACACAAAGTGGAGTTGGGGAAGCATAGCAGCCTATGTGTAAATGTGTGTAAATAACTTGTGTGATTAAACAAGGGAGTTTAGTTCTTTGGTGTCCTCTATCTTCCTTCCAGTTTCCACTTAGGTGCTAGCTACTCTCTGAAGCCTTCCATGATCTCCCATTCTCCTTAACAGCTGCTTTATTCCACCTTAGAGTACTTCAGATTTACTATTATACATATTATATTACCTTAAAAGCAGGAATTGTGTTGATCTCATCTTTCTGTTTCCAGTGTCTAGCATGTCTTCCATATAGTGCCTCTTCATACATATTTTTTAATTGAATTAAATGCCTCATTAGCTTCTCAGAGTGTCTTCTAGTATCCCTAAATAGAAGTTCTAGTTTAGTTCCATATGAATTCTTTTGACTTAAAGACTTGCCCAACTGGGCTAAATTCTGTGGTTCTTGGGAACACAGAAGAACATTGGATTCAAGTTCATTTTATACAGAGATGAAGAACATTGAATGTGGAGTTATAATATTTAACTGAATGCTAAGCATTTTAGTGCTTTTCAAATAATGATCTCACTTGATTCTCACAACAACCTTGGGAGTAGTGCCCAGTTTTACAGATAAGGATACTGACGTGAAGAGAGATTAAGTGACTTTCTCAAGATCACATAGTAAATGTTGGAGGCTGCATTTGAATTTAGGACTTCCTGACTTCATGCTTGGTGCTTCATCCACTGTATAACCTACATGTCCCAAGACCTAGGTTCTAATCCTGTTTCCTTAGTTCTGGTGTGACTTTGAGCAAGTTATTCATCTCTCTGGATTACAGTTCTTTATCTATTAAATTGAAGAACTACCTTTCTACACTAAATCTTCCTGCTTCAAATCTCTTCCCATTCCAGTTCATCTTCTATTTGGCTATCAAATTAATCTTCCTAAAGTTCAGATTTGACTGTTAATTACCCCTTTATTCAATAAACTCTAATGGATCCCTGTCATGTCCAGGATCTAATATAAAGCCCTCTGTTTGGCATCCAAGACGTTTTACAATCTGCCTCCATTCTACATTATACCGTATTTTCTTCTCTTCTCTTTTTACTCCTTTTCTGCTATGCAAGAATGACATTGACCTCTTTTTTATTTCTTGCACAAGACATTCCATCTTCTGACTGGGAGTTTTAATTGGTTGTTCTGAATGTATATATTTTCCCTGCCAGTCTCCAACTCTTGGCTTCTCTGGCTTCCTTTTCAGGTCACAACTAGGAGACAGCTAGGTTGCACAGTAAACAGAGTGCTAACCCTCAAGTCAGGAACCTGAGTTCAAATCTGATCTTGATATTTGCTAGCTGGTTGACCCTGAGTGAGTCACTCAACCCTGATTGCTTCCAAAAATAAAATGAAAAATCAATTCTCAGCAAAACCCCCAGCTTCTTGTAGAAGTCTTTCCTGATCGTTTTTAATTCTGGTAGCTTCCCTATATTATCTCCAATTTTTCCTATGTACATAAATATCTATATCTATAGATAGATAGATATAGCTGTCTATATTTATGGATATGTATATCTATATTTAAATATATCTTGTTTTGTACATAGTTGTTTTCATGTTCTTTCTCCCATTAAAATCTCTGAGACCTCTAAGCTTCCTCTAACTCAAAGTGAGTGACTCTTGTTCAGATATGGTTTAGATTAGATGATCATCAAGATTCCTTTCAACTCTGAAATTCTGCTCTTATACTTTATTCCTTACAGTGAGCTGGCATCTATTTGCCTCTCTGAAACTTCTGCCTATTGCTTCCTTTTCTTCTCTATTATCTTTCTTCCATATACTTAAAATATCTGAAGACATCTATCATATCTCCTCTAAGCCTTCTCTTCTCCAGACTAAACACCCTCATTTCCGTCCTTCTCAAAATATATAATCTCTAAGCTCTTCATTATCTTGGTCTAAGAAGTGGAACCCAACCCTTTCCCCATTTTAAATGAAGAAGATGCTTTAAGCAGTCATGTCTCCAGAAGCTTTAAATACCAAAGGAATTTTGGCAGTTTCCCAATTCATTGGGTTTATCCTAGGGGTAGAAGATTTTAGTTTAAAATTTGAAGATTGTAGTTCAAGACAAATCCCTGAAAGGGAACTTTTAGAAGGAGACAGTATAACTTTCTCTAGTGCCTGGGGCAAGGATGCATTCTGTCTAATCAGGGTCACAGTTTCTATAAGGAAAATGAGAATCAGAGTACTTGTGTGCCTATGTGTGTTGAAAGAGACTGTGTGTGTGTGTGTGTGTGTGTGTGTGTGTGTGTGTGTGTGTGTGTGTGTGAGAGAGAGAGAGAGAGAGAGAGAGAGAGAGAGACTGTCTTTTGTTTTTTGTTGTTTTTCTATGGTCAGTGTTTAGCATAGTGCCTGGTATGTAATAGGAGTTCATTGATGGATCAGTCACAATTTTCTTAATGATCATTTAATCCAATCTTCTCATATTATTCTTTTTTATTGACTTAAAAGTTTTAAAATATTATTTTTATTGTTATTTATCCTTCCATATATATATATATATATATATATATACTGAAGCCCAGAGATGCTGTTAATATTCCTAAGGTCACAGAGAAAATAGTGGAGCCAGCATTCAAACCTAAATACTCTAGACTCCAAATCTAGTATGTCCTCATTATATCATCAGAACAAATATACATGATCACAACTCCCATCCAAGAAAATAAGCCTTGTCTCAAAGAGAGTTTAGGAGAGTCATTAGAATAGCACTCAATCCAGAGTGATTCAGTCTCTAAAGGAAGACATCTGAAAATGAAAAATAACAAATGTTTGACTTATGCTTGAGGTTGTTGGGGAAAAGGACCATGGCTGCTCAGCTTCTGTTCCCTAAATTTCAACATAAAAATCAGAGGGGTGCAGTGGGTAGGGGGGGTGGGGGTTGGGTTGGGACTGTTCAGAGCAGCTTTTGTCCATCTTGGGTTGGGAATGCAGTGTTTGTTTTTAGCATACTGAAGAGTGCTGAATAAGTGTGTGGTTTATAAATATTTGCATTCTGTAATTGTTTTTAGGAAGGACTGGCAGGGCTGGATCACCCAGGGAGTCATTTGCTCCTCCTCTCTCCATGAGGAGCTACAGAATTGTTAACAGGTTTCATTTCCACCACTCAAAGGCTAATCGGCACTCTCTCAGTCTGGTCACACTTCTCCAAAATGGCACTTTCCCAAGGAGCACCATTAGCCTGACTTTCTTTAATGTTGCCACCACAAGAGCAGAAGAAAGCAGAAAGGAGGGAAGCACATTAACAAGTTATCAAATATACCCTTACCTTCCACTTTTATAGTCAAGGGTATGTTTTCTGGTCATGTCTTTTTTCTTCTTTCCTTAGAAAATTGTATATTATAGAGTAAGGCAGTTATGTTATAATGTATTACATGTTGGGCTTGGGGTCATAAAGACCAAGGATCTAATCCTAACCTTGACATTTGCTAGATGTAAGACTGCAGACAGATAGTTTAACTTCAGACTAGTCAATTCCTAGCCAGGGAGTACTAGTAAAGGTTTAACATTTGAATAGAGGATAGCAGAAGGTGCACAAAACAGGATTCACTTTTAAGTGTAATTTGCAATACTCTCATTTTTCTACATTATTTTCTTATGTTTAGAAAATCAACAAAACATTACATTTAGCCCTGATTACCAAGAAGTAAATACTCCCACAGAAAATTTAATATTCCTATAAGGCAGGGGTGGAGAATCTTCTCTCAAGGGCCATTTGGATATAATAGCATTTGCCTGCTATATTTTGTCAGACATTTAATTATTTCATCCCTGAAAAGCTCCGAGATTTATTGAATTACGGGTTCAGTCTGTGTTTGCTGTGGTAGAATCAGTCAAATGACCTGTGGGTCAGACGTTCCGGACCCTACTGTAGGGGGTAAGAACTGTCCTGAAAATATTCCTGTCTAGGACTTACCTGTTATGACCTTGAGAGCTTGTAATGTATGGGTGGAAGATGTCCTCACACCTGTAGTTCCCTGCACTGATTACATTATAGAGGCTTCATATGCTAGAAGATTTATGTTTGCCCATGTATGCATGCAAATATGAATACAGATATAACTTTGAGACTGAACCTATGATTTCATCATAATGGAGACTTTCTTCATCTTCACTCTTCATCTTCTTTGTCATCATAATCATGTCTCTTAACTATGAGTATTCTTCAAGTCTCTCTTCTGGGTCTCCTGATCTTTTCTCTCTAGTCTCTCTTTGTAACTTCATTAGCTGAGATGGATTTAATGATCATCTCTTTAGTAGAAACTCCTTTTACTAATGTAGATTTCTCATTCCTCTATAATTTCTAGTCTTAGAGGTACTTTGGTCAATAAGAGTTTAAGGGTCTGCTTGTCTGTGGGCACATGACTAGTATTTGTCTGAGGTAGTGTTTTGAACCTGTCTTTTGTAATGCTAGTCTGGACCTTCTCTGCACTTCACTTTTTAGAACTTTAGGAAATTTTCTAAAACTATAAATTTGCTGAAAATGTGCAAGCCTACATTATTAGAAGAATTCCCTGACTTAGAAGTTCCCTATACTAATGAAATCATACTCTAATCCTTTTACACACACACACTCCATATATACATATGTACACATGTTAAAATATGCATGATAAAATATGTTATATTCATATTTTGTATATATTTAATATATAGTTTATATGTCCATATACAAAAACATGCATACATGGACAAATATCACTATATATATGTGGATCATAAAAGGTATACTCATATGTATACACAGATGCACATGGACAAATATATGCATATAAAGCAAACACAAATAATGCCTTCAGCTAGAAATGTTTCCTATGTTTCTGCTGATGTCTAGAGAACTACACGAGCATTGTGTGTGACATTTTAATGGATTTAATCCACAATTTGGTTGGATAATTTGATAATTAAAAAAAGCATCTGGTAATAAAGGGTTTCAAGTAGTATGATTTGCCTCAAGTGAATTACACAAACAATGAAAATAAAGAGAATCATTTTTTTTTCACATATGGCACTTTAAGAATGGTGGGTGGTTCTTTCAGAAAGTTTCCTTTTATTTTGGATCTGAAACTGGATGGAGTGGTTGATTTGAGCCAACTCCAGATGGATAATGTTGAATGAATGGCCTGGGGGTAAGGCAGTGTTTTATTTTGTTTTTGCTTGTGTGTATGTGTGTTGGCTATAAATTGTTCTTCTCACTTTGTAGGCTGACTCAGTGGCCACAGATAAAGCTGTGGAGATGTGTCAGGCTCAAAGGGAAAAGAGAAGCCTTGCAATAGCTTCTATATGGAGTGATATGACATGAATTGATGATTGATTGATATGGCATGAATTAGGGAAGAATAAAAGGATTGCCTTGTTTCAGTGAGGGCTCTGTTGAAGTAGGATTATTTGAATTTACAAAGTACCCATTCTGCATGGCGGTAGCAACTGTTTCAGCTGTATTCAGCATCACGTGAATAGACACATTCATCAGGTCTGGAATGTACTTCCCCCTTCTCCCTACCTCAGAGAGAGTTCCTCTCATACTTTCAATATTCAGTTCAAGTTCCACTCTCTGCATGAAGTCTTCAGTAATAGTGTTTTCCCTCCTAAATTATCTTGTAGCTATTTTGTATTTATTCTCTTTATATTTAATTTGCTTTAACTTACACATATAAGTACTTGCTTGTCTTTGGGTAGGAGTGTTACATGAATTTTTCATTCTACCTTTATGGAGCCTAGCATTCCTCACAGTTCCTAGCATATAGAAAGTCTTAATTACTACTTGTTGATTGATTCTTTACTAGACATTATGGAAGTCATAGCCTCAAGACTCTGAGATAAGTCTTGATTTTTTTTTTTTATTCTGGACTGAATCACAAAAACTTTTATACTGTAAAGTATTTTGTAATAAAATTTAGGGGAAGAATGGAACTCTCCATGAAAGAAACAAATCAGATAATTAACAGTGTCCAGGCACATGGGAAGAAGCAAATGATTAAAAAAAGGAAGAGTAAGATCAAGATCAAGATCATAGATAACATTTGTATGGTTTTTTGCTACTTGCAAAAATTTCATAAATTACCTCATGGTCCCCATAACAATTATGTGAGTATGTTTCATGGTCATTATTTCTCCAGATCTTCTGATTATAAATCTATCAGTTTCCAATAACTCATTATTGAATTGGCATTTTAAGGTAAAATTTAGAAAATACTTAGCAATATAGGGTTCCTTTTGGTTTCTAATCTCATCACTCAACTGAAAAGTCTCTCTAAAATTTGAAATCATTTGTTAATTACTAAAAATGATAACATTTTCTAAATTGACCTCTCAGCTGTATTTGCTATTATTGGTTATTTTGTCTTCCTGGGAACTCCTTTTCTGGGTTTTCATGATGATACTCCCTACTGGAACTTATCCTACCTGCCTGATCACTCTTCATCTTCTTTGTCACCACAATCATGTCTCTGAACTATGAGTGTTCTTCTAGGCTCTCATCTGGGTTCCCTGATCTTTTCTCTCTATAGTCTTTCTTTGTAACTTCATTAGCTGAGATGGATTTAATGATCATCTTTATGCAGATGACTTACAGGTCTATTTAGCTCCAGTCCTTCCCCTAAGCTTTCATTGCTCATCACCACTTGCTTATTTGAAAATTCAAATGGGGTATCCTGGAAACAACTCAAACTCAACATGCCCCAATCCGAGCTTATATTTTCATCAAAACTCACAACTTTTCCAAGAGATGAAATTTCAGAGAAGCCAGAAAGACTTGTATGAACTGATGCTGAGTGAGATGAGCAAAACCAGAAGAACACTGTACACCCTAACAGCAACATGAGGGCGATGATCAACCTTAATGGATTTGCCTATTCCATCAGTGCAATAATCTGGGACAATTTTAGGATATCTGTAACAGAAAATACCATCTGTAGCCAGAGAAAGAACTGTGGCATTAAAACAAAGACCAAAGACTACTACCTTCAAATTAAAAAAAAAAGTTGTCTTATGTACTACATAATTTTGCTATCTCTAATATTTTATTTTTTCCTCAAGGATATCTTTTTTCACTCAACACATTCAATTTTGATTAATGTATAGCATGAAACAATGTAAAGATTATCAGACTGCCTTCTGTGGGGGGATAGGAGGGTGGGGGAAATTGTAAATTCAAAACCTTACAAAAATGATAGGTAGAAACTACTATTATATATAATTGGAAAACAAATAAAATATTTAAAAAACCCACAAAGACCCCACCATACTTCCAGTATTCCAGGTTCCTGACTTTAGTGTAATCCTCTTTGCCTTCACTGTCTCTTTAATATCTCTTGCAATTGATTTCTTCTCTTTACTCACAGAGATGTCACCTTACTTCAGGGTCTCATCACTTCTTACTTGGATTATTAGAAGTCTATTAATCCAGCAACTTGCCTCACATATCTCCCCACTCCACTCCACCATCCACACAGCTGGAATAGTGCTTTCCCTGTCTACTGGTTCCTTCCCTTCTACTTTCAAATATCCATATCTCCTCCATCAGTAAAAAATATGCAAGCAAATAAACCGTTTAGTATATTTTATCATATTTTCAAGCTCCTACTTCTTTTTTCAGCTAATCTCTAAGGAAAAAAACTTTCTCATTTGCTGCTTCCATTTCCTGTCTTCTCAATCATTCCACTCTGTTCTTATCTTGCAATTTTAATCAATTCCTAAGTCTGTACCTCCACAATATCTTTTGTGTCTGACTCCTTTCTAGGCACAAAGCTACCAGTTTGGTTCTAGTTCTATTCTATGTTATTCCAACAGTTTCCTAATTAGTCTTTCTGCTTCAAATTTCTCATCATTGTTAAGAAAATAAGTCCTCTCCTCAACAGATTCCATAGGCTTCTTATTTCCTCTAGAATAGGATATAAATTCCTAATTTTTGAAGTCCTTTATGACCTGGTCCCTGTCTTCCACTCCTGAATTGAATATTATTCCTTGGTCTGTCTTTGGCAATCTAAACAAACAAGCTTTCTTCTTGTTCCCCTTATAAAACAGTTCACTTCCCTTCTTTGGGCCTTTTTATCAACTGTCTTTAATGCCTGGAATGGACTTTGTCCTCATCTCTCAAGAACCTCTTTCTTTCTTCAAGGCAAAGGCAAAGCATAATTTTCTACATAAAACCTTTCCTTATCTCCCAGTTGCTGGTGACCTCTCTCCAAAATACTTTGTATTTAATCTCTTTATGTTTATTCTGTGAGTACTTGCATATGTATTTATTGCCTAGCTCATGGATTGCAAACTGTTTGTGAGTAGTATCCTTTTATTATTTTTGTTTGTATCTTTTGCACCTAACATAGCACCCAGCATATAAGATGTGTTTAATAATGGTTTAATAATTGATTGATTTCTTAAACTTACATCTGATGCTTTTCAATAAACTTCCCTACTTAATAAACTACATCGGCTCCCTATTGCCTTTGAAATTTGTTATACACTTTTTGCTTTAACACATAAAATCTTCTATAGCCTGGCCATAATCCACCTTTACAAATTCATTATTAATTGCCTCATGTCCCTTCCTGAACTTTAGCATTGAGCATTTAGCATTTTCCAGATCTCTCTGATCTCCACACAAAGCACTCAATCTCTTCTTGCCATTCTCTTTCTGGAATGAATGTACTTGGTTCTGCTTTAGAGAACCATCTCATCCTTCAAGATTCAGCTGAAGTAGCATTTCCTACATGGAGAATTTCTTGATCCCTTCAACTGTTAGTGTACTGACCTTATATTTGACCATATTTTATTTATTTATATATATTTTCTTTATGTTTAATCTGAATGGGGTACTATATCTACATACTATATTCTCTCCTTGCTAGACTGTATATTTTTTCAGAGCTGGAATTGTTGCATTTATTTTTGTATCTCTAGTGCCCAGCATAGTGTCTGGTACATAGTAGGCACTTAATAATTGCTTATTAATTAAATTATTTAAGCATTATATTAATGATAACAGTAAAGATGATAAAAAATTCACTGCCTCATCTGTATGGAACATATTGGAAGATATGGAAGCGAGTCAAAGAAAGCCAAGACAAGGTTTCTGAATATTCAAAATACAATCCACAAAGGAAGTCCAGTTTATAAACTTTACTAATATCTTTAATTCAGACTTTGTCTCACATTACTTCATACACAATGTTAACTAGTTCTGTTTACTATTAAAGACAAATCAGGGGGTAGCTAGGTGGCGCAGTGGATAGAGCACTAGCCCTGGAGTCAGGAGTATCCGAGTTCAAATCCGGTCTCAGACACTTAATAATTACCTAGCTGTGTGACCCTGGGCAAATCACTTAACCACATTAACCCCCCGCCCCCAAAAGGCAAATCAGAAACATATATGAAGAGAATGACAATCATGCTGTATTAAATACAAGAGCTGGTTGATAACCTGATGTAATGAGAGAGCCAGAAAAACTGCACATGTTTTAAAAGAAGTTGGAAGATTTTAAAAATCTAAGTTGTCTGAGGCCAGTTAAGTTCAGGGACAAATAACACCACACACTTCAATAAATCCTGGAGAAATCATTCAATAACAATAAAGGACAACAGTAAATGACTCAGGGTAAGAACTAGGAATGATAAGATGTTTAATTATATATAAAAAGGTTCTTTTATCTCAATAAAGTAACTCAACATGGTAAGGATTACATCTGCTTTCTGGAAAATTAGTTTATAACTTTGAAGACATTCATTGCCAGTAATCTGACTGGATATAATGAATTATTGGACATGGCATTTCATGAAAAAATTTTTAAAAATCTTTTAGTTTTGTGGGACTCCTTTCTGTTTCTGTTATGATGTTGCAGAATAGCACATCAAAGGAGGTAAAGCAGTTTTAGACTGTCTCAAATATTAGTTTAGTTGTTAGAGAATAAGTTCCTTATCCAATGAACAATGAGTGGACATTCTACTGGAGAAACAAATCAGTCTTAGCTTTTTATGTAAAAATTAAACCAGAAGACAAAAGAGAGTATCATCTAAATAAAATGACTTAGAGAATCTCTTTGGAAAGGCAAATAGAGGTGGGGATGGTTTCATTTTATGTCTAAGTACACTCTTGTCACTTGACTCTTGGTCTCTGTAATACTCATGTTGAACATTTGCAAAAAGTTCATCATGAATATGATTGTAACTTATGTATTCACTATCTGTCTTAAGGGATGAGGAAGTAAGCGTATTGTAAAACTTACTAAAATGAACCCAATTAAGCTAATGTTTGCTTTAATATGTAATGATGTTAATGCAAAGGAGGACAAGGATAAGATAGTGAAAATTATATATTGGAAAACACAATTCAAAAGTAGTATATGAATCTGAAATTATCTTTCTTTCAGGAAGCAAAAAACTTTATCTTCTGGCTAACCAGAAAGAGATATGACAGACCAGGGTAACATGGATTTTGAATATAAATTCATCTGCAAAATATTGTCAAGGAAGTATATGGTAGAAAATTAAAGCCAGTTTTGACTCCATGAAATAGTGAGAAGCTAGGTGGGAAATCCAAATTTACAGAGTGTTATTGAGAGATCCAACTAAGCCATTTGGTCTTAGGCTTTTAAGGATAAGTTGAATTTTTAAAAAAATGAAAAATATGAGTAAAAATTTCTGTCACAAATTCTTTTTTTTTAAAGGTTTTTTGCAAGGCAAATGGGGTTAAGTGGCTTGGCCAAGGCCACACAGCTAGGTAATTATGAAGTGCCTGAGACCAGATTTGAACCCAGGTACTCCTGACTCCAGGGCCGGTGCTTTATCCACTTAGCCACCTGACCCCCCCCCCCCCCCAACTCTTTTCTTGAAGCCTAATGACAACTGGACCAAAGCATTTGCATGCCAAATTTAGTACCTAATAAGCAGCTTGAGGAAGTAGAAATAATACCAAATAAAACAAAGATGGGAAGAATAGCTGGAGAAGACCAAGTATACAGAGGGTAGTTTGTTTCTAGAGATGACACAATTTTGTGACAGTGAGGAATCAGTTCTTAAGATACTTGAAAAGAGGGAAGGATAAGAGACACTTGAAAAAATCCCAAACAATTTCATTATTCCCCCTCCAACAATTCTGAAAACACAAATAACCACTGATCTATATGTCTTCTTTCTTATTTCTACAAAATTTTAATAAAAATAATCTACACATAAATCAAAGAGTTCTAGATGAAGGTGTGACAATTTATTAGATAGTGTAGGGTTACAAAGTTCCACATTGCTTATTGTTTACTGTCTAAATATATGAACACTCTTGATTTATTAGAGAACAATATCTGTAAAATTTTCCTGTGACAAATTGTCTCCCATGCATATGTTAATAGGATAAAACTTCTTGAAATGTTTAGCAACAAAGATGATTTTCTTTGAGAAGTTATGTGTGGTCATCAATATCCAGCAAAGGAAGACAGAGGCTCACCAAAGACATTTGATACCATCATGAAAGATGTGCAGCACAGAATCCAAATGGCAAAAGGACTTCCAATAGATGACAATAGTCCCCACATGCTCCTGCTCACAGATAACATTTTGTTCATTGCATCAAGCTTGGGATAATTGCAATCTCCTAAATGAAACTCCTTTTTACTCTTAAGTGTTTAACCTCTACAGTGGAAAAAATCAAGTGAATGAAAAATATTTATTGTCTAATCAATTAATTCAGCAGCCAGCAAACTTTAATTATATGACTTCTATTTACCAAATGTGAGATACACATTGAGATATAAATAGAACAAATGAAACAATATCTATTTACAATTTTTTTTAATCTATTAAGGCAATGGGGTTAAGTGACTTACCCAAGGTCATACAGCTAGGTAATTATTAAGTATCTGAAGCTGGATTTGAATTCAGGTACTCCTGACTCTGGGGCTCTATCCACTATGCCACCTAGCTGCCCAACAATATCTATTCTTTATGTTTTAATTATTCTATCCAAAGGGCATTTATTAAGAACCTACAGTTTTCAAAGCAATGTGCTAGATGCTAATGATAAAGACAATATGAAAAATAGGCCTTTCTCTTAAAAGTTTGCATTCTATTGAAGGAATGTTTTCAGATTATGACAATCTGTTCAATGAACACACAAAGATCTAATGAGTGTGTATGTGTATGTGTAATCCTCTCATACATGATATCCTCTCATACATGATCTCATTTTATCCATCAGGGTGATAGGAAACTGGCATTTTTTTCATTTTAGGGATGAAGAAATAGATTCAGAGAAATTAAATAATTTTATGAGAACACAGATTAGTAGCAGATACAGTACTGGAATATCTCTGATTTATTAAGATCAGATCTCAAAACAGGGAGTGAAGGAGGTGATGTTAGATAATTGTGTCGGTTGGACCTCCGAGTTTCTTTGTGATTAAAAGACATTTAAGATCACAGAATTAGATAATGGGAGTACCAAGATGATGCCCCAGACCTTCTGTGGCTAAGTTCAGCACCCTTTCCAAGATACCATTCAATTTCCTCTGAGAGCACTCCCACATATACTTATATACACATAAGCACACACATGCACACAGAAACAGAGACAAAGATAGACATAGAGAGAACTAGACTAATAGAGAGACAAATTGATAGATGTATGCACAGACAGATATCAGGGAGAGACAGAGAGATAGAGAAACATAAACAGAGGTAGAAACACACATGGAGATAGAAATAAAGACAGAGAAAGAGAGAGACAGACATAAAGAGAGTGATAAACAGAGACATACATGCATATACATATATATATACATATATATAAAACATAGTGTTCAGCATTTTGCAGTAATCCAAATAAATAGATGTTTTGTAAAGAGTATTTGTTGAGGGACAGCTAGGTGGCTAAGTGTATAAAGTACTGGCCCTGGAGTCAGGAGTACCTGGGTTTAAATCTGGTCTCAGGCACTTCATAATTACCTAGCTGTGTGGCCTTGGGCAAGCCACTTAACCCATTTGCCTTGCAAAAAAAAAACCAACCTAAAAAAAAGAGTATTTGTTGAAAGAAAGAATGTAAAATGTTCACAAGGTAGATTATTATGCAGAATTTCTGAGCTTTAGGCTATTGATATGATGATGATTAAAACAGTGCAAGTTATCCCTTGGGTCACCAGGCAAACACCTGTTTGCCTTCTGAGGCTATTCAGAACACCTTGGAAAAAGGAGGGCTAGATGTTCCCTATCTGAAGTAATTTAAAAAGAAGATTTTAAAAAGTTAAGCAAAAATAAGCAAGTGTGGCATTGTCCAGTGTGTTCCTAACAATCTCCCTACTTTGCTAAGAAGGCAGTCTCATCTTTGAATTCAAGCTTAATCATTATAATTTTGAAGAATTTAGCTTCAGTTATTTTGCGATTATTGTCCTTTCATTTACATCATTGTAATCATTATTTTTCTTTTCCTCAGTTTATAAATATTTTTTTCTGGTATTTCTTTTATTTTTATTTTTGTCATCCATATGCACATGTATATTTTTAAGCTATAAAGTCAGGTTAGCATCATATATATATATTTTTGATAAACATGTTTACAGATTAGTCATTTTTAGTATGAGAATTAGGATTAAGGGAAAGAGATACATGGGAAATAATTTTTATAAAATGTTCATCATATTCTTAAGGGCTCTGTTTTTTGTTTTTGTTTTGTTTTGCTTTGTTTTGTTTCTTCCCTCTGGATGGGGATAACATTGTCCATAGCTGGTCTAATATAATTATCCTAGTTCTCTGAACTGCTGGGAGGAACTGCTTCCATCAAAGTTGAACATTTCACAATGTTGTTAATGTGTGTATTGTTCTCTTGGTTCTGTTCCTTTCACTCAGCATCAGATCCTATAACTCATTCTATGCTTCTCTAGAGTCTGACCATTTATGGTTTCTTTAAGAACAATAATATTCCATAGTATTCATGTACCATAATTTGCTCAGCCATTCCCCAGTTGATTGGCATCCCCTCAATTTTCAATTCTTTGCCACTACAAAAGAGCTGCTGTGAGTATTTTGGAACATGTGGGACTTTTCCTATTTTTTATGATTTCTTTTGGATATAGGCCTAGAATTGGAATCAAAGGGAATGAACATTTTTATTGCTCTTTGGGCATAGTTTCATATTGCTCTCCAGAATAGTGGATCAGTTCACAACTCTACCAGCAATGTATTAATATCCCAATCCTCCCACAACTTCTGCAGCACTGATCATTTTCCATTTTCCTCATCTTGGCCAATCTGATAGCTGTGAGGTGATAATGCATAGTTGTTTTAACTTGCATTTCTCTAATCAATAATGATTTGGAGCATTTTTTCATATGATTATATATAGCTTTAATTTCTTCATTTGAATACTATCTATTCATATCCTTTGACCATTAATCAATAGGGAAATGACTTGTAATCTTATAAATTTGATACAATACTCTATATATTTTAGAAATGAGACCCTTAACAGAACTCCTAGTTGTGATGATTGTTTCCCAGCTTACTGCTTTCCTTATAATTTTGACATTTATTTTATTAGTGCAAAAACTTTTAAATTTAATATATACAAAGTCATTCATCTTGCAGTTTATAATGTACTCTAGATTTTGTTTGGTCATAAGTTTCTCCTCTTTCCATAGATCTGATAGTGTATTTCTTGGTCTATTAATTTATCTATGGTATTGCTCTTTATGTGTAAACCCTGTACCCATTTTGATCTTACTTTGGTATAGAGTGAGAGATGTGGGTCTATGCCTGGTTTTTACCATATTATTTTTCAGTTTCCCTAACAATTTTTGTCACATAATGAGTTCTTATCCCAGAAGTTGATGTCTTTGGGTCTGTCAAACAGTAGATTGCTGCAGTCATTTACTGTGGTTTCTTTTGAGCCTCTCCTAATGCACTGATCCATTACTCTATAATATATTATATACCAGGCAGTTTTGATGACTGTCACTTTAAAGTATAGTTTTAGATCTGCTAGAACTAGACCTTCTCTTACATTTTTTTCATCAGTTCCCTTGCTATTTTTGACTTTTTGTTGTTCCAGATGAATTTTGTTACTGTTTTGTACCTTGGTAAAATAATTATGTGATAGTTTAAATAGTATGACACTGAATAATTAATTTAATTTGGGTAGAAATGTCATTTTTTATTATATTAGCTCGACCTACCCATGAGCATTTGACATTTTTACAATTATTTAGATCTGACTTTTTTGGGTGAGAAGTGCTTTGTAATTGTGTTCATATAGTTTCTGGGTTTGGGAGGTAGATTACCAAGTATTTAAAGTTGTTTATATTACTTTAAATGGAATTTTTCTTTCTATCTCTTTCTCTTGGACTTTGTTGTTCATATATAGAAATGCTGATGATTTATGTGGATTTATTTTATATACTGCTACTTTGCTGAATTTGTTAATTGTTTCAAGGAGATTTTTAGGTGATTTTTCTTGTCTTCTTTAAGAATACCATCATATCATCTGCAAAGAGTGAAAGCTTTGCTTCCTCATTGTCAATCCTGATTCCTTCAACTTTTTTTCTTCTCTAATTGCTACAGCTAGTATTTCTAATACTATATTGAATAGTAATGAATATAATAGATGTCCTTTTTTAACCCCGATTTTATTGGAAATGCTCTGAGTTTATTCCCATTATACATATTTGTTGATGGGTTTAGTAGTTACTATTTATTACTTTAGGGGAAAATTGCACTTATTACTAAAATTTCCAGTGTTTTCAACAGGAATGGATATTATATTTTATCAAAAACTTTTTTGGCATCTATTGAGATAATCATGTGATTTCTGTTGGTTTTGCTATTGATATGTTCAATTATGATGAGAGTTTTTCTAATATTGAACCATCCTTGCCTACTTGGCATAATTCCTAGCTGATCATGGTGTATTAGCCTAGTAATAATTTGCTGTAGTCTCATTGCTAAAGTTTTATTTTAGATTTTTGCATCAATATTTATTAGGGATATTGGTCTATAATTTCTTTGTCTGTTTTGGTTCTTCCTGGTTTAGTACCATGTTGGTGACATAAAAGTAGTTTTTAAAAATAGTTTATGTAGAAAAGGCATTAATTGTTCCTTAAATGTATGGTAGAATTCACTTGTAAATCCATCTGGACTTGGAGATTTTTTTGGGGGGAGTTTATCGATAGTTTCTTCAATTTCTTTTTTCTGAAATGGGGTTATTGAAATAATTTATTTCCTTATCTGTTAATCTGGACAGCTTGTATTTTTGTAAATATTCATCCATTTCACTCAGGTTATTCAATTTATTGTCATACAGTTCAGCAAAGTAGTTACAAATTATTTCTTTAACTTATTCCTCATTCTACCCTTTTCATTTTTGATACTGGTAATTTGATTATCTTTTTTCTTTTTAATTAGATTAACCAAAGGCTTGTCTATTTTATTGGCTTTTTTAAATAAAACTAACTCTTAATTTTCTTCATGCTTTCAATTTTGTCAATCTCTCCCTTGATTTTCAGAATTTTTAATTTGGTATTTAATTAGGGATCTTTAATTTGTTCTTTTTCTAGATTTTTTATTTGCATACCCAATTCATTGATCTCTTCTTTCTCTATTTTATTCAGATAGGTATTTAGAGATATGTTGCCCCCTCAAAATTGCCTTAGTTGCAACTCATAAATTTTGATATGATGACTCATTAGCATCATTTTCTTGGATATAATTATTGATTATTTCCATTATTTGCTGTTTGATCCACCATTATTTAAGATAAAGTTATTTAATTTCCAATTAGCTTTTGCTTAATCTTTCCATGACTCTTTATTATATGTAATTTTTATTGCTTCATGGTTTGAGAAGTATGTACTTATTATTTATGCCTTTCTGCATTTGATTATATGTTTTTTGTGCCATAGTACATGATCAATTTTGGTATAGGTCCCATGCACTACTGAGAAAAAAGGTATATTCTTTACTATCCCCATTAAGTTTTCTCTAGAGGTCTGTCATATCTAAGTTTTCTAAGTTTTCATTCACCTTCTTAATTGCCTTCTTGTTAATATTTTGTGGTTAGATTTATCTAGTTCTGAAAGAGGGAGATTTTGGTTCCCCCATTGTTAAAGTTTTGCTCTCTATGTCTCCTTGTAATTCATTCAGCTTTTCTTCTAGGAATTTGGATGCTATATCACTGGGTGCACAAATGTTTAGTAATGAAATAGCTTCGTTACCAATGTTTCCTTTTAAGAAGATGTAATTTCCTTCCTTATCCCTTTTAATGAGATCAATTTTTGCTTCTACTTTATCTGAGATCAGGATCACTATTGCTGATTTTTTTTTTTTTACTTCAGCTGAGGCATCATATATTTTGCTCCAACCTTTTACCTTTGCACTGTGTGAATCTCTTTGCTTCAAAAGTGTTTCTTATAAACAACATATTGTAGGATTCTGGTTTTTAATTCATTCTGCTATCTGCTTCTGTTTTATGGGGCAGATCATCCCATTCACATTTAAAATTAAGATTACTAATTCTGTATTTCTCTCCATGCTACTTTTCTCCATTTACATTTTTCTCTTTCCTTTCCTCTTATTCCTCCTCACCAAAATTTTACTCCTTTTTCCCTTTGACTTTTCTTTTAAAAATTTAACTTTCAGTTTATTTTCACTTTTACCTTTGCCTTCACCTTCCCTAGTTCCTTCTTCCCTTATCTTTCCCTTTTCCCATCCCCCCTTCCCTGAAGATTAGGATAAATTTTTAAACCCAAGGTATCTTATTCCCTCTATGGGCCAAAAATATTGATTAGAATTAACTCAGCATTCACACTCTCTCTTCTTTCCCTCTAAAATTATAAATCTTTGTACCTCTTCATCTGGTGTTATCTCTCAAGTACTATTAATCAAACATCATCAATCACAGTTTGATTATTTGATTGATTGATAAGTTCATATAGCTATCAAAGTAACATCACAGGATGATTGCTTGATTGCTTGATAAGCAGCATTGTCTCAAATTACATCAAATTATAATTATAATAATTTTTACCTTATCCCTTTTTCAAGTACCCTTCAATGGCACACAGTTCTCCTCTTGAGCCAAAGTATCATCCAAAGCCAAATCATTTCTTGAACTATATGTGCCCCTTCCCTGGGACCTATTTTCTCTCATACTTTAACCCCCTTCTGACCCAGGATACTTAACTCCTTGTTAAGCTAAACAGATTAAGACAAGCCTTGATCTAATTAACTATAAGAATCTTAAATATCTCTAAGCACTGAGAGGCTCTGGAGGTCTCATGTGAGAACTTTACAAATGATTGTAAATATAACCATTGAAAGAATACATAGAACCCCTCTAGAAAGAGACCCCAGAATAAAGACTCCAAGTTTATGATGCCTTCATTAGAGAAAGTGCTAAGCTTCATCAGCATAACAGAATTAATGTGGACCAAAGGATAATGAGGCACTTTAGTTAACATCCCTGCTTTTTATCAGGGCTTTTTGACTCAAACATGGTGATGTCAACTTGGACCTCTTTAATGGAGAAACAAGACCCAACTATACCCATATGCTTAAGTCCAGTCTCTTCAATTATATTTCACCCTTTAAGAAGTAAAGTTCTCAGGAATTAGAAGTGTTATATCTTTTCTTTTTATAAATATTTTATTAGTTTTCCAATTATATACAATAATAGTTATCATTTTTTTGTAAGGTTTGGAATTTTACAATTTTTCCCCCAACCTCCCTTCCCACCCCTATCCCCCCACAGAAGGCAGTCTCATAATCTTTACATTGTTTCCATGCTATACATTGATCAAAACTGAATGTGTTGAGAGAGAAAGCATATCCTTGAGGAGAAAATAAAATGTTAGAAATAGCAAAATTATGTTGTATATAAGCCACTTTTTTTCTGAAAAAAAAAAAAACCTAGGGAATAGACGTTGGTCTTTGTTTAAACTCCACAGTTCTTTCTCTAGATACAGGTGACATTCTCCATTGCAGGTACTCTAAAATTGTCCCTTATTATTGCATTGATGGAATGAGCAAGTCCATTGCGATTGATCATCACCCCTATGATGTTATTAGGATGTACAATGTTCTGATTACGCTCAACTCACTTAACATCAGTTCAAGCAAGTCTTTCCAGGCCCCTGTGAAATCTCATCCCTCTTGGTTTCTAATAGAATAATATTGTTACGTAGCATACATATATCATGATTTGTCCAGCCATTGCCCAATTGATGGACATTTACTTGTACATCTTCTCTTTTAGGGTTGAATACAATTTGATGGTCTTGACCACCATTGTTTTGTTTTGTTTCATTTTTTCCTTCCCCTTTTCATTTACCTTTTTATGCAACTCTGGAATCATGTATTTGGTGATTGAATTCTCTATTCAGTTCTGGTCTTTGTGTCTGGAAATCCTCTATTTTGTTGAATATCCATCTTTTCCCCTGACAGTACCTGCTGAATTTTGCTGAGTAGCACATTTTGGGTTGTAATCCTAGGTCCTTGGATCTCTGATGCATAATATTTCAGTTCTTCTGATCCTTCAATGTTGAGACTGATAGGTCCTGTGTGAGTCTGATGCGTTTCTTTGTATTTGAATTGTTTTCTTTTTGTTGCTTTCAATATTCTCTCCTTTATTTGAGAGTTCTGGAATTTGGTTATAGCAACCCTTGAGTTTTTATTCTGAGGTCTCTTTCTGGAGGGGTTCTATGTATTCTTTCAATGGTTATATTATTTTCTTGTTCTAACAGATTTGAACAGTTTTCCATTATAACTTTCCTGCATGATGTTTTCTATGTTGTTTTCTTTTTGATCTTGGCTTTCTGGTAATCTGATGATTCCTAGATTGCCTCTCCTGGATCCATTTTCTATGTCATTCATTTTTCCTAAAAGGTACTTTACATTTGCTTCAGTTTTTTCAGTCATTTTATTTTGTTTGATGGAATCTTGTAGTCTTGTAGATTCATTGGTTTATATTTGTTTAATTCTAATTTTTAGGGTTTTATTTTCTTCAATTACCTTTTATATTTCCCTTTTAAAGTTTCTGAATTCTCTGGTCAATATTTCATAATTTTCCTGCATGACTCTCATTCCTTTTTTTTTCCATTTTTCTTCTTCCTCTCTTCTTTGGTTTTTAAATTCTTTTTAAAATTATTCAATGATTTTTGTATTTGAGTCCAATTTAGACTTTTGTTTTTATACTTCTCCTGTTAGTGATTTTTCACTGATTTCTTCTTCAGACATGGCATTGCTGTCATCTTTGTCTGTAAAGTATTTTTCTATTATGAGCACTCTTTAATTCATCTTTGTGGTTTTAGCTCTGCCCCTGGGGTATAGGAAATATAGATTCAATCTTTTTATGCTGGGACTGGGTTCTGATTCCTGGCTTGTTGTTGGCCAAGATGTTGCCTATGCAGTGAAGGCCTTGCCTTTGCAGAGGTTTTTCCTCCTTTGTGTCTAGGTTCTGACTTAGCAGTGCTTTATTCCCAATCCAGTCCCATCTTTTGCCCAGGTGTTCCCAGGGTTCAGACTCTGTTTGGGCTTGGGGTCCTCTCTGCTGGTTTGCTGTCTACTTACTGGAACCTCTGCTGATGTCAAGCTGTTGGGACCTTGATTGCACTGTGGCTAAAAGCCTCCTGCTGGTTTTCCTGCTCTCCCACCTCCTGGGCTTTACTTCCCCTTTGCCCCCAAAGTGACAGACCTTTACTGAAGATCCTCCATAATGTCTACTGCTGAAAAATTCTTTGAATTTTTTTCTTAGTGTATAAATGTTTTTTCAATGCTACTGTACATTACCATATTTATTGTTTCTAGTAGGTAAGTAATATTCCATTACATTCATGAACCACAACTTGTTTACCAATTTCCAAACTGATCAGGATCTGCTTTGTTTTGAGTTCTTTAAGTTCCAGACCTCTGATACTACCACCACTCTTGTGAAGACCCTCATCACCGAACACCTGCACTATTGCAAAAATCTGTGAATGGGTTTGCCTTTCCTCAAGTCTCTCCTCATTCCAATTTATACTTCAGGCACTAAAGTGATTTTTCTAAAATACAGGTCAGAACATGTCACTCCCTACTCAGTAAACTCCACTGGTTTCTTAAGACCTCCAGGATCAAATATAGAATAGTATTTTTGCATTCAAAGTCTTTCATAACCTAGTCCTCTCTTATAATTCCGGTCTTCTCACACCTTACTCCCCTTCATGTAATCTTCAATTCCATAACACAACCCCCTGACTGTTCTATGAATACAACACTACTTCTTTGCTCTTGGCATTTTTTTCTGGATGTCCCCAGTTCCTAAAAAATTTTCCTTCCTCTGCTCTGACTACTGACTTCTTTGGCTTTCCTACTAAAATTTTTATCTCTTCAGGAAGCCTTCCCTAACCCCTACTAATTCCACTTTCTTCCCTCTGTTAATTATTTCCTATTTATCCTGTATATAGCTTGCTTTGTTTGAATGTTATCTCCCTTTCTAGACTTGTAAACTCCTTAAGGGGAGAGGCTTTTTTTGCCTCTTTTTATACCTTTAACATTTAGCACAGTGTCTAATACTTAAATATTTATTGATTGAGTTATTATTTATTACCTTTAAGTCTTCTGTATGCTCCACCTTATATGAATTGAAGACTCAGGAATATTTCTGAGGTTTTCCTGTATTGGTTTTAGTTTCTGGAAATGCACAAACAAAAAAATGGAGCAGAAATTCTGGGAATATAGTTCATAGAAACTCCCCATCCTATGAGATCTTTAAGAAGTTAGCTTCACAGTAAATAATACTTGATTTTCCCAACGTAGGTAATTTCCATTCCAACTTAATGGATAGTAAAGGCTAAGTATTCTTAGGATTGGATACCTTGTATGTTGCTTTTGGCAGTATTAACTCAGTTTCACTAGAGTAGCTGCCAACTTGTATCCTGTAGATGGTGCATTGGAAGATAGTGTGTACAACTCAATTCTCTCCCTCATGCATACTGTTTGGGTTTATTTTTTCACTCATTACCCTCAGACAGACGTCAATGACTAATAGAGTGATAGACATGGTACTGCTCAGCATGACTTTTTCTCTTCATTGTGGAAGAAATTTTTAAAAAGTCTCTTAGAGGCTTCAATTTTACATTGTCTTTTGTTTAGTACTACATTCTCCCCATATCCCCCTAAAGAACATGGATCTTGCTTTGTGCTTGGGTTGGTATGAACATCTGGACATTCAGATAAATTTGATGATGAGAAGGCTTTTTAGATCTACATATGTCTCAAATGATTTTCATATTCCTTTTCTATAACTGCCAAGAAAACTTGGCCATTTTGGAAGGCAACAGTGAGACCAGTTTTCTGAGTCATAAGTCAAGAGAACTAGCTGATATGGATCTAGAGAAAGAGCTTTAGGATTTTAAGAAGAATGGAATAACTACCTCCTTTCCAATAGCTGTGGTCAGAAGTATTCTGTGTATGATTACATAGCTCATGTGCTCCTGAGATCAAATTGTCCTGGCTATGTAGTTGGGCATGATACTCCCTGTTCATCCTCTCAGGTATGTAGCCTTTGTCCATGGGTGTCCTAACTTGCTACTTTCCAACAGTGCTTTGAGAATGTTATAGAAGAGTGGTGGCTAGGTATTCTGTCTGCTGTCAGAAATGATTCTTTGGCCAAAAAAGTTTGAGGTCGATATGACCTGAGAATAGAGGAGTGACAAAGAGTTAGGATTCCTTTAGAAGCCATGTAATCAAGAATCATAGGAAGTGAGATTTCGTGTCCTTGATCATAAAGGACTTTCATGTCCTTGATCAAAAGACAAAGTCTGTAATTACCTACTGTGTACAACAGACAAAACCTTGCCGTTTTTTTCCACCTGTATGACCTTAGACAAGTCATAGGACCTTTCTGTGACTTGACAGCTTATTATAAAATAAAGGGATTGGATCAAATGATATGTCATGCCCTTTCTAGCTCTAAATATATGAACCTTAGTTTTATATTTTCATAATTGTACAGCTGGGAAACTAGCTCAGATACTGGCATGGTCTGAGTTCTGAAAGGTATTTTATAGTGTTTCATGATCCAGTTTTAGTAAAATTCACACAAATATAGGGTAATTAAAAGTTTCATGGGCATATCAGGTGGAATACATCATAATTAAATGTTGGAAAGTTGGAAAATTGGTAACACCAAATATTGTGAATGAAAGAATGTGACAAGCCTCCATTTTTATCATTAGCCCCATGTATTGTATTTGAGTACCTGCCCTTAGGTTAAGGGGATGATTAACAAAAAAATTATTATGGTTAATAAAAGGCAGCATAGTGGGGCAGCTAGGGGTGCAGTAGATAGAGCACTGGCCCTGGAGTCAGAAGAACCTGAGTTCAAATCCAGACTCAGACACTTAATAATTACCTAACTGTGTGACCTTAGGCAAGTCACTAAACCCCATTGCCTTTTTTTTAGGTTTTTTGCAAGGCAAAGGTACTCTATTCACTGCACCACCTAACAGCCCCAACTCCATTGCCTTTAAAACAAAAGAAAAAAAGGCAGCAAAGTGAAGAGAAGCCAGCTTCAAAGTCAGAAAGATCAAGTCCTGCCTGAATTGGCCACAATGACTCTGTGGCCATGGATGTAAGCCACTTAACCTCTTGACATCATCAGAGAGCTCTCTGAGGCAAGACATTTCAGACAAGTTGTAAATCCATTGATCTTCTTGATAAAAGGAGTTTTCACATTAAGAAATTTATTTGATGAAATTTCAAGTTCAGTCATCCACTTCCAAAAAAGCAGTTATCATTGATTATGCCTATTCAGAACTGGTGGATAAAAAAGAATCCTAAGTTTAGCTGTAGGAAATGTCTCTAATCCCTTGGGGTATCGCAGAACTGAAACCCTAGACCAAATTGCTAAATTCAAGTTCCAATTTGCTTCATGATTAAATGTCAAGATTGTTCAGTCAAAGTCAAAATACTCTTTACATATAATGAGAAGAAACATTGGGGTACAGTAAAAGCACCAAACAATGGTAGAAGCCAATGAAAAACCAGGCAATGGCAAGCCCCTAGGTGACAGAACATTATTTGTGAAAGTGATAACTATCCTACAGTCCGAGGACTCAGGGAGTAAAGGGTGGCTTTGTTGCTAGGTAACAAGGGTCTGTAATTGTGTAACTCATCCAACCAAAGCACTAAACATACCACATTTCTGCTTCCATTTATGTGATGGCAGCTAAGAAACACTGGGTAACAGAAGAGAATTATGTAATATGGAAAAAAATACAGGTTGACGTTGATGAGAGGGGCCTAGGTTGTGAAGGGGGAGTGATTTACTAGTCAGAATTAGAACATCTGTTGGTGCTACTTCCTCCTAAGATTGGAAATGTTTGAGGAAGTAGGCTCTCTAGCCTCTTGCAGCATCTGTAGACAGCAAGGTGAAGGGGAAATTTGGCAGCTTTCCCAACCAGATCATTCAAATTCTAAAGTATAGTCTTAGGACTGAATTACTGAGTTTGGCTGTGCACACTCTAACTTATCAGTCTATTCATATGAGAGTGATTTTTAGGTTTTCGTCATTTTAGCAATGGTGCCAATTCTCCACTTAATTTTGCACAAATGGGCAGGTTTAGGATCTATGGCCCTTAGAGAACACAACCTAACTCTACTTATGAGCCAAAAGGCAAATGCATGCCTCATAATTTATGTAGTTATCTACCTGGGATGGAAATTAAAATTGCACAGGTTATCAAATAATCTAATTCATTTAGTCAACAGAATTAATTACCACATTACTAACTGTAAGAGAGTTGATGATGTGAAACCTAATAACATTGTGTTTTTATCTAATTTTCTTAAGTATGCTCCTATCTATTAAATCAGGAATACCAAGCCATAGATTAGATTTAATATATAATAGAATTTTCAATTGGAGACTCAATGTAATTGAAGTATTACATATTTGGATATAAAATGCCATGGAGAATGACTGGAATAAAATGGCAGCTAAATCCTGATAAATCCCAAGTGGGTTAGAAATTTGGAATACTGGAGAGGAGACAAAGGAAAAAGATGGGGTGAAGATGGAAGAAACCAAAAAACAAAACAGAGAGACAGAGTAATGACTTATTTATTCACTAATTTATCTACTTATTTATTTCACCATTTAATTATTCATTCATTCATCTATTTATTTGTTTATATTTTCAGTTTCAAATTTCTTCCCTCCCTTTAGTCCTTTGCTCACAAATTGAAAAGGCAAGATTGTAGTAGTCATTATAGATATAAAGTCATGTTAAACATGTCTATATTAGCCCTGTGGAAAAGAAAAATAAGAAAGTAGAAAAAATATACTTCATTTTGAATTCAGAGTTCATCAATCCTCCCTCTGGAGGTGGATAAGATTTTTTTTTATCATGAGTTCTTTGGAAGAATTGTAGAACTTTTTATTGATCAGACTAAGTCTTTTTTTTAGTTCATCAACATTACAATATTGCTTGTACAGTACACAATGTTTTCCTGGTTTGATCTACTTTACTTTGCAAACAGTTCATATAAGTTTTCCTGGGTTTTTCTGAATCATTTCCACTTAATATGTGTCTCAGCACAATAGTATTCCATCACAATTATATACCAGAACATATTTAGCTATTCTCTAATTGATGGGCATCCCCTCAATTTCCAGTTCTTTACCCCCCCCAAGAAAAAGCCATTCTGCCATAATATGTGTGTGTGTGTGTATATGTGTATATATATATATATATATATATATATATATATATATATATATATATATGTATATGGATCCTTTTCTTTTTTCCTTCTTTTTTTTAAAATTCTTTTGTGATACAGCAATATTTCTAGATCAAAGGTTATGTAAATCATTACAGCCTTTTGGGCAGAGTTCAGCAATAGAATTTTTAAAATACTACTTTATTTTTCCCAATTATATGTAAAGACAATTTTAACATGCCTTAAAATCATTAAGTTCCTAATTTTCCCCCCTCCTATCATTCCCTACCTCCTTCCTAAAATGCTAAGTTATATTTCCATATTAGTCAGGTTGTGAAAGAAGAAAAAGACCAAAAGTAAAAAAAAAATAAAAACTCAAGAAAATGAAAATGGTATGTTTTGATCTGCATTCAGATTCCATTAATTAATTCTGTGAATATGGACAGTGTTTTCCATCATGAGTCTTTTGGCATTATCTAGCATCAATGTATTGCTGAGAAGAGTTAAGTCTATTATAGTTGATTATCACATAATGTTGTTACTAAGCACAATATTCTTCTGTTTCTGCTCAACTCACTTATATGTCTTTCTAGGTTTTTCTGAAATCTATCCACTCATCATTTCTTATAGAACAATAGTATTTTATTGCATTTATATACCACAACTTATTCAGCCATTCTCCAATTGATGGACATTCCCAATTAATTTCCATTTCTTTGTCGCTACAAAAAGAACTCCCATTAATATTTTTTGTACATGTAGACCCTTTTCCTTTTTTTGTGTGATTTCTTTGAGATTCACACCTAGTGGTAGTATTGTTTGACCAAAAGGGATGCACAGTTTGATTTCCTTTTGGGTATAGTTCCAAATTGCTCTTCAGAATAGTTGAATTAGTTTACAATTCCACCAACAATGCATTAGTGTTTCAATTTAATCACATCTTCTCCAACATTTGTCATTTTCCTTTTCTGTCACATTAACCAATCTTAAGATGATGTTTGTCCTTTGTTTTTGAAGCAAAACCATGGTATCAGAGGGTGATACCCTGACATGCATGTGAATTGGATTTGAATAAATGGGGTACTTACTATGCTAAGTCTTCAGCCTCATTTTCTCCTTCAAAGTCATCTGGGTCTGGTGGACAGATAGGAATGGAAAGAACCCTGAATGTGAGACAAAGAGGATCAAGTGATTAACTCAAGGTCATATAGCTAGTTAGTGTCTGAGGTTGAATTTGAACTCAGGTCCTCCTGACTGAAGGACAAGTAATCTATCAACTGCACCATGTAGCCATTTATGTCTAAATCATGAGTTCATTTTAACTTTACTTTGCTATATCTTCCAATTATAATTGTTTTCTTCAGTCAATTTTTGTGCCTTTTCAAATTGCTGGCTTTTTTCATTATTCTTCTCTATTATCATTTCTTTTTCCAAGTTTTCTTCTACTTCTACTTCTACTTCTACTTCTACTTCTACTTCTACTTCTACTTCTACTTCTACTTCTACTTCTACTTCTACTTCTACTTCTACTTCTACTTCTCTTATTTTATTTTATTTTTTTAGGTTTTTTTTTTTTGCAAGGCAAACAGGGTTAAGTGGCTTACCCAAGGCCACACAGCTAGGTAATTATTAAGTGTCTGAGACCAGATTTGAACCCAGGTACTCCTGACTTCAGGGCCGGTGCTTTATCCACTATGCCACCTAGCCACCCCCTCTTATTTTATTTTTAAAATTCTTTTTGAGCTCTTCTAAAAGGAATTTTTGGGTTTCATATTTGAGACTTCACATGTAGACATTTTGACATTGTTATCCTCTTCTGAACTTGTATTTTGATCCTCCAATCCCCATAGTAGCTTTCTATAGTCAGGGGTCTTTTCTAGCCCATTTTATGACTTTTAAAGTTGAGTTCTGCACCTGGGGTATAGGGGGAACTGTCCTAAGTTTCTTATTCTGATGGCCAGGGGCCTGGCCATAGGCCTTCAGTGCAGAGACACCTCTGGGACTGGGTGTAGGGGGTGTTGTCCACAGCACTGGGGTTGTTGGTGCTGACCAGTTGTACCACTGATCTGCTGAGCCCAGACTGTGGACCTTGGTTGCTGATCTGCAATGTGGTTAAGAAACTTATTAGCTTGCCAAGGTATTGCCTACACTGGGCTGTGTTCCCCTTTTACCCAACTGAAACAGACTTCCTGAAATCCTTTTAAGTTACCTTGGACTGGAAAATGGTTTCACTTTTTCTTTTTTGTGGGTTCTATTGCTCTAAAATTTGTTTAGAAGCTTGATTTAATTTTGCTTCTAAGGGAAACTGGAGAGAACTCAGGCAACTTCCTGCCTTTTCTCTGACATGTTGACTCTGCCCATTGGTGATATTTTTCTTTTTTAAAACTTCATCATGTGATAAAGAAAGAGGGACAAGATGGAGTGTGGGTAGTTTGTAATATCCTACAGCTCTTTCATTTTTGTGTGATAAATGCTGAATAGCATGGTTGCTAATAACTATATATAAGGTATCTCTTCCCATATTAGACCTTTCCTGGTTATTAATGTTCACCTCCCTTAAAATTATTTGCATTTATTTTGTAAATCACTTACTTGTGCATAAGCTGTGAATAGAAATGTTATAGTTTATAATAAATCAAAGGTTGTTCGTTAAGTTCAATATGGAAAAATCATTATTAGTCCCTTTTAAAGACATTTGTTTTTACATAAAGTATCCACTTGTTATGTTTGCCAGGCTAGGCCACTTTTTGCTTTCTTTGGTTTTGACATCTGCTTCTTTCTGGGAAGCTGGACTCAGCATCCAGTTGAGCCATCCTAAAATATAAACAGTGCAGCTCACATATTCGAAGATTAGAATTTATTCAGCATTATAGAAATTGGGGGATGAGGATGGGTGAGGAGGAAGAGAAAAAGAAATTTTGTGAGTAGGAATCAGGGACTGGTGACAAAGAAAGATTATCATCATTTTTGCTGCTTCCATGGAATAGGAAATTTGAGGCTAGTGATGAATCATCTAGGCAGGATAAGACCACAGGAGTTTGCCAGATGTAACCCATCAAAAATGTGACCCTTCTTTTAAGATCTGATGCATATGCCACCACTGGAGGGAAGTCCATTCAATATGTCCTAGCTGAAAGTGATTTCTATTTCTTCAAATATCTCATAGCATTTTGCTGTATGTCTCGTTTGCATTTTTTTCACATTCTTCCTTGTTACTGATCTTTTCCCCCATGGATTGTAAGGTCCTAGAAAATAAGCTTTGTACTGTATCTTTCTTTTTATTCCTAGCACTGAATACAAGTCTTAAACTAAATAAATGATTGTTGAATTGAATGTAATTCAATAGGGTGCTACCCTACCAAGTAAGGGCTGCTAGATTGCAAAGTGGATAGAGCACTGGATTTAGAATAAAGAGGACAGAAGTTCGAATCCAACTTCAGACACTTACTAGTTTTGAGGCCTTGGGTAAATCACCTAACTCTGATTTCCTTGCATCAATCTCTAGTTTTCCTGATTAAAATCTGGCCACTGGACCCAGATGGCTCTGGAGGAGAAAATGAGTCTGGTAACTTAGCACAGCATCCCCCTCACTCAAATCCAGTTCATGTACTTGTCATGGCATCACCTCCCTGATGTCATGGGCTGCTTCAAAAATGAAGGACAAACAGTACCCTCCCAAGTCAGCAAGACTTGGATTAAAATCTGGCCTCAGGCATTTGTTAGCTATGTGTTCCCGGGCAAATGAATTAATCTCGCTGGATTTCAACTTTCTCATTTTTAAAATCAGGGAATTGGTTTTAATTTCTCTTTCTTAAGCTCATATGAATGTAAGTTTTTGTAAAATTCCCAGATGCCTCTATTTCTATAAGATATAGTCTGGACAACATGTATTTTCCTTCAGTGTGCCTTTGTCTACATTAGGCCTTTCCTTATGCCCTTGACTGTTAGTGTTTGCTCTCCCCCAACTTGAAATGACTCTATTAACTTTGAAAATCACTTCTACAAAGTTAGTTATAGCCTCCCAAAATCTATTGGGGCTTATAGCTCATTGAGGGTAAGGTTTATTTTATTTTTTGCTTTTATATCCCCACAGTTTAGGTGAAGGTCTTGCTACTATATTAAATGAGGAACTTAAGAAGTAAGAAGTTAAGAAGAAGTACAACTGACTGAGTTGGCAACTATATTTTATGATGGAGGAAAAAAAGCTTCTGTCATTTGAATGAACACTCAAGAAAGTCAAAATAACTAGTCGAAATAAGGGACAGGATGATTCCCTAAAAGATTTATGAGCAATAAAGATATTCTCAATGGTTACAAATCTATTTCAAAAGCCTCTCATTGGTCTTTTGGCTTCCAACATCTCTTTCCTCTTGTCCCCACTTCAGCTCTATACATTTTCCACAACTCCCAAATTGGCATGACTATAGCAAAGGTTTCACCATACCATTCCCTTACTCTAGACACTTCAGAGACTTTTTTCCTACTAGATGAAATGCCAACTCTTCTCTTTGATATTTGACATACCCTTCACAATCTGTTCCACCTATCCTTTAGATTTGTCATCTTCACAAATTCTCTATTCTAACCAAACTGTCCTAAAACAAACTATTCTTTATGTATTCCATTGCCCTCCTCTGAGGCCTCTAGTCAGCCTATTCTCCATGACATAGATGTAATGCCAATGTAAATTTACAGAACAAGTGGTGCTGGTATGTTGCAAACACTTAATTTAGTCTTGCTGGAGGAATGAACAGAGACCTATTCATTTGATCTTCACCTTACTTCAGAAAATAGTCCAAAATAATTAAAACTTATAAACCATAGAATAGAATAGTTCAAAATTACTTTCCAGACTGTCTCAACCATTTTATAGCTCCCTGTATTGTTCCATTAAAGCACATTGCCTCTGGTAGTAGCCTGCCTCCACATATCTGCTATGATTCTACACTCAGGAGGTTCTTAACAGTACTCATTAGGTGGTTCTCTCCTAATTGGATCTTTGATCCACTCACTATTTAAATTGCCTGGGATGATGCATATGCATCCTTTATAAGGGTATTATTTCAGTAAAACATTTGTGGTTTTACTATCAGAAACCTCTCAACCTCTGCCCCCTTTTCCCTTTTAGGGGTTGTCTGATGTTTGGATAGTGTTTGAAAATAGGGAGAGAATAGAAACAAGGGAATTCCAGTCCTCCTTATGAGCCAAATTTTCTTAGGAAGATAGGATCAATTCTTAAATATTCATGAATAATTTTAATCCAATCATTAGACAAAATATTCTGTTTCCTAGCAATGTCTTTCCAATTAAAGATCTAGGTCTAGAAGAGATTTTAGAAATCTTAGGATCACAGATATAGAAAGAGAAGAAAGGACCTCACCTAATTCCATTACTTTCATTTTGCATATGAAGAAACAATCCCAAAAGATTAAAGTGATTTACCCAAGGTCATGCTGTTAGTAAGTATTGGGGGATTTAAACCCTGGTTCTAAATAAATGCTCTTTCCAGTGTATGGGGTCATCTTGTCTAACCTTCATCTTATAGATGAAAAAAATGAGACCTATAGAAATTAAGTATCTCATCTATGGTCATACAAAGATTAAATATTGGGGCAGCTAGGTGGCACAGTGGATAGAGCACCAGCCCAGGAGTCAGGGGGTTCTTTCAAATCTGGTCTCAGACATTTAATAATTAACCTAGCTGTGTAACCTTGGGCAAGTCACTTAAACCTATTGCCTTGCAAAATAACAGAAATAAAAAAAAGCGAGTAAATATCAGAACTGGAATTTGAACTCACGTCCTTTGGCCCAAAATATTGTACTAATTCCCAATGTTTCTCATTAAGGCAACTGCCAAAGTTGGATAAGTTGTTTTGACCTTTCATCTTACTTTGGGGACTTTAAGTTCTATACTAATTGTATTATGAATTATGACCACGGCTTATACTATCATCTTTATCTTCAAAATTTCTCTTCAGTGTGCCCTTAACCATCTACTTTCCATATCCTTAACTTTTTTCTTATTTTGATATCCATTTATTAAATACCTGTTATCATGTGGCACTTTAGGCAATACAAAGAAACATAAAACATTGACTCTATTATGAAGGAACTTACAATTTATTTATAGATTTTTAAAAATGCTATTTTTGTTTATTTTTTCCAATTGCATGCAAAGATAGTTTCCATTAGTCATCTTTTTTGTAAACTTTTTATTCAACATCTTTCTATCTTCCTCCCTCCCGTCCCTTCCCAAGACAGTGAGTAAACTGATATAGATTATGCATGCACAATATTTTCATATTAGACATGTGAAAGAAGAATCAGTACAAAATGGAAAAACCATGAGATAAAAATATGGAACAAGTTTTAAAAAGTGAAAATATTGTGCTTCAGTCTTCATCCAGACTCCTTACATTTTTCTCTGGATGTGGATGGCATTTTTCATCAAAAGTCTTTTAGAATTGGGACCATACAATTTAAATGAAAAGTGGCACTCTTTTCTAGAGAAGAAAATTTGAGGGAGTTCTCAAGGAGCAGGTAATCTTATGGGGGAGATAACATGAAAACAATTATATACAGACAAGATATATATTGGATAAATTGGATATGATAGAGGAAAGACACTAGCATTAAGGAAAATCAGGGAAGCCAAGAGGTGAAGAGGGAGAGAATTCCAGGCATGGAGAAAATCCAGTAAGAATATCTGAAGTAGAAAGCAGCTAGCTAGGTGACACAGTATATAGAGAACTAGCCCTGACTGTCAGGAGAAACTGAGTTCAAATCCAGCCTCAGACACACATTTAATACTTAGCTTAATACTTAACCCCATTGCCTTACCAAAAAAAAAAGAATATCTGGAGTTGAGATACAGTGAAAGACCAATGTCCCTCATGTGCAAACTACAACAAGAATACTAAGGTATGAGAAGATTTGAAAGGTAACAAGAGTCAAGGTTGTGAAGTATTTTAAAAGTCAAATAAAAAGAGTTTATATTTGATCCTGGTGATAAGTATATTGAATAAGAGGCAGAAGTGGGATGTAACATGGTTAGGTTGTGTTTTGGGAAGATCAATTTGACATTTAAGTAGATGGACTGAATAGGGAAGAGATTTGGGGCTTATACCACAAGGGTGGAAGTATAAGAAGAGAAAAGACAAAATATATATGAGATGTTTTAAAGATAGAATGTTCAGAACTTGACAAAAGATTGGAAATGGGAAGTGAGAGAGTAAGGAGTTGAAGATAACACCTAGATTATAAACCCATGTAGTCCTCTTGGGAGGAATAGGGGAATTAAGAAGAGAGGGAGATCTTGAAGGGGGGGAGATAATGAGCTGTTTTAACAGTTCAAATTGTTCAATAGGAAGTTGCAGTTGTGAGACTGGACATTAGGAAAAAGATTGGATAAAAAAAGTCTGAGAATTATATACATAGAGATGATATTTGAATCCATAGGAATTGATGATAAGATCACCAGATTTACTAGTATAGAAGAGGACACAGCATGAAACCTTCAGGACCACCTATGGTTAGTAAACCTGACCTGGAGAAAGATTAATAAAGGAGCCTGAAAAAATAGTGTTTAGACGGTAAAAGAAAAATTATGAGATAGTAGTCATAAAAATATAAAAATAAGAGATTGTCGAGAGAAGAATTTGACTATGTCAAAGGCTACAGAAGGATAAAAGCTTATTATATTTGTCAATAATGAGAATATTGAGAATTTTGGAAAGAGCTGTTTAATTAAAATGAAGAGGTTGGAAGCATGAATGCAGAGAGTTAAGAAGAAATTGAAAAGAAAGGAAGAAGACCCCCATGATAGATTGTCTTTCAGGGAATTCATCCATTAAAGGGGAGAGAAATATATAGACTGAGAGTTAGCAGGTATGGATGGTTCATGTGAGTATTTCTTGAAGATGTGAATGTGTTGGGAGGCAGAGACTGAGGATTAGTAAGAGAGTGGGGATGATAGAACATTCTCCTGGAGAAGATGAGATGGAATGAAGAATTTCCTTTGCCAGGGTTATTAGTCATCTCTTCACATGAGATATTAGCTAGCATTAAAGAGGAAAAGAACTTAAGAAGGTAGTAGAGACTGAAACTGATTCTCCAGTAGATCAACACGAGGGAGGAAGGAGAATGTAGAGTAGGTAGGGTTAATGCTCTTGGAAAGAATTGAGACAAAGAGAGGGTGGAAGTTATGGTGAAGGTGTCACATGGAAGAGGGAGAGGTGGAAAGATAACAGATATGGTTAAATGAGGGAAGTTCAGAGTTTATGATCACAGGAGTGAAACACATGTGAGTGAGGGCAACATCAAGGGTTGACCATTTCTCTTTATAGCTGAAGTAAAGTGGAAGAGTAAATATAAGTAATAAATAAATTGAAGAACTGGGAGGTTAGGCTGTTTGAGGAATTATCAATGTTAACAAAATTTCCTGGTATGACAGCAGAAACTGGGAAGGGAAAGACTGTGAGCTAGACACTGAACGTGTTGAGGAAAGAAGAGTGTACTGAAGGTTGGTATATAAGAGCTACCAGAATCTTGATTGGGTGATAAATATCAATTGAGTGAGACTTAAAAGGGGTAGAGATTGAGTAATGGTGGAAAGAGAAGAACCTGAAAATTTCAGTAGAATTCCAGTAGTATACTTCCTCCCCAAGCTTGACCAGTGAGTAGAAATGAGGGAAAATGAGTGGAAGTGTACTCGGTGATAGTGTAACCTAAGTTCCAAAACCCATTGGTATGTGCCTGTCTTCACTGGTGGAGAACAATGACCTGTTTCTGCATAAGAGAGGGAAAAGAATTAGAGAACATAGGAGAGGGAAGGCTCTGTGCATTTTAGACTTCTAGTTTCTTCAATTCTTTGAGATCTGTAATCACTTTGGGCACTATGGCTTCCAAATTCAAGAGAGAAAATGGATGATATCAGCAACACTTCAAGTTGCTGCAGGGAGAATTAAAATGACATTAAAGAAGTTAGTAGTCTCCTTCATGTCTTTATCCTGACTTTGCTATACTAAGCCTTCAGGGAATTTCTCCTTGGGTGAAATCTAAGTCTCTTTCTCTCTCTCTCTCTCTCTCTCTCTCTCTCTCTCTCTCTCTCTCTCTCTCTCGCTTAAGATGAATTGTCTCATTCCCAGTGAGAAAATTCCTTCACTACATATTGCCTGGTATATATTCTTGTGTGTGTACATACATACATATATTTATATATAAATACATACACAGATGAATATATACATACATATACATGCATACAATTCTGCTTTGCTATTGACTTAGTTAAATGAGTTTCTTTGCTACTTGTTAAATGTGAGTGTGCAACTGGGATTTAGTGGGAATGGTGTCAAGATCTGGTTATAAAACTTGTGTATTTCTTCCACATTAATGAATAGCAATCAGAAGTTTAACCTGAAAAACATATCTCCTAGACTAACAATGTTTAAAAGAACATATAGATAGAATTCTAGCTCAGTATCCTCTCTTTGTGAGGAGAGTAATGAGAGAAAACTTCTGGCCTCAACTTTCTATTTCCCCTTCTGGTAGTCTCCCTTAAAGAAGAATAGAGGGACAAGAGACTAGAAATGTCTTTTCTGTCACTCTTTGAGCCACATGGAAACATCCTAATGCCAGCAAGAGTAACCAAAGGAGGCTGTGGCATCAGAAAACAGCCTTGTATTAACAAAAACCTCAAGATTAAAAGAGTAGGAAAAGAAAAGATTTAAGATGAAAGCAAATTTGTTACCTATGGAACAGGGCATTCCAGAATTCATAGTAGATGGGAGAAGTAGCATGGGATGGATATTGGTATGGTTGCGTGAAAGAGGCATGGTATAAGGGAGAAACATAATCAATCTACAGTGGTAAAAGGAATGTGTTTTTTTTTTTCATAGAGCTCTGACATATGGAGCAAGATGCTTTTTCTCCATAATGTCTTTTGGACTGCTGACTGGACTCCTCTACATCCTTATTCCACCCCCCCCCAAACTTTCACAGGAACAACTCTTGAATATAGTGCCCAATTTTCTCTCCTATACTAATAGGGAAATAGGACATTTATTTAAAAAGTGTTATAATACAGGGCAGTAAATAAAGGTTTAATGCAGAGTTTAGCAAAAATAATTTAGAGTGGGTTGATTTTGACTTTTGTGCCAAAATCCAGCTCCCATGAATTTTTTCTGAGATCAACATTTTTGTTTAAATTTCCTCCAAGACTTAAAGTTGGCATAGTAGAAAGAGTTGGCTCTGGAGTCAAAGGTCCCAGGTTCAAATCTTGTCCTTGTTATTAGCATTTAGCCTCTCTAGGCTGATAAAATAAGTGAGTTGGACTAGATGACTTCTGAGATGACTTCCAGCTTAATGCCTCTGAGCCCATAAGAGTTTTTGATTGCCTCCAATATGCAAAGTCCTGTGTTACTCTGATAACACTTGTTTAATCAATGAATGTTATAAAAAGAACAGATGAGAAATTGTGTTTTGAACAAGGAGTGTTGTTCAGAAGAATGTTAATTTCCTGTCTAGTTCTCCATTCAGTTAAATTTAGGTACTTTAAACATTCTCATGAAATATATTTAAGCATAGAACTAGTGCTTAAAGACTTGAAGTCGTTTTATTGTTCTTCATTCTCATATTTAGGATCAAATGGTATCTAGTGCTAAAAAAGACTTGCATCATCACATCATTAACAAGTGTAGTATTATGATATGTTCATGTCTTTCTTCTTTCCTTAGAAATGCTAAGATTACTTACATCCTTAATAACTTTCTCTTTAGCTTTTTCAATTCTTTGTAATGTCTGAGAGGTAGCTGAAAACTTAATGTTTGAAAAAGGAGTACCATGTGATAAAATAACAATTCTCTCCCCCTCATTTTGTTCTTGTTGGTACAAGAATAATCTCTAGTATATCACAAGACTGAGGGAATGGTCTTCTGTCAAAGAAGTATATCACTTCAAGAAGTTTACCCCTTTTCCTCCCAAGAAAGCTACTCATTTAATAAGTGTCAGACATCCCTTATGCTAAACTGACTTATTGCTATTAGAACTTACAATGTAGATAGATATTGGGTGCCACTGAGGATGCAGTTTACTGAATTACCACCCTAATTCACCAGTAGTTGTTAGGACTTCTCAGTTTTGACACTTGTCTTCGCTTCCTCTCTCTATTGCTTTCATACTTCCAAGAGGTTAGAAGCAATGCTTCCTTTCCTCCCCTTCCTTCTTTTACCCTCCCCATCCATTCATTCAGCCTTCCTATCCCCTCACCTTTTCCTCTCCTTTTTTCCTTCTGCTCCTCTTATTGCTTTTCTTTCTTTTCAAGTAACCTAGGATTCTATTGAATGCTGTAGGTTCAATAGCTAGTAGAAGTTGGTAAAAGAAAACAATTTATTCTTCTCATCCTCACTGGTAATATCACTTAGATATAATTCTATCTACTTATGTGATCTTAGGAAAGTCACTTAACCTGTCTAGGTCTTTGCTTTTTCATCTGTAAAATGGGGCTCAAAATAGATATACTATTTCAGTATTATGGTATTATGACTCCAGAATCAGCCCTGATGGAGAAAAAGCTTGATTTATGACCTACCTCTGGCCTTGTTATTTTACCTCTTAGTATTCTAGGCATTTCTCTAAGACTAAGTTGTACAGAAGGTATTGATCTGCATTAGTAGATGGAGTTTTCTTACCCAGGAGTTCTGTGTACAAATGAATTCATAGACCCCATCTTTCTCTATCACTATCTCACCAACTTCATTGAGTTATGAGAATCAAAGAAGATGATAGATATTTAATGGTTTTAAATTGTGAAATATGATACAAGAATAATATTTATTGCTGTTCTTATCTCTTCATGGAAGCAACCCATTGCAAACAGCAACTAACTATGAAACAGAATAAATGTAGAAATCTAGTAAGTACTATACAGCAACTTAATATTTTTCCAAGTTGCTTTATAAAAGAATCCACTATTTGTGCAAAGGTTTTTGTTTTTTGTTGTAATTTATATCCTCAATTCATCCAGCAACCCAATCAATAAAGATTTTTAAAACTTTCCGGTACTGTGGTAAAAAGAATTGGAATGACATTTCTATTATAATACTTTATGTAGAACTAACTAAATGGAGCGCCATAAGCGGGTGGAAGAAATGGGTTGTCAGATATCCAACTATTTGAATAGGAAATAACATAAGAACAGTTTAGTCTGAAAGGACAACTCTCTAAATATTGTTCTCATAAAACTCCATCACTTACTTCAGTATTCAAGGATCTTCCTGCCACATTTTCATCTCATTATCATGTAATCTTAGCTTAAAAGTAGCTGAGCTATTGATTTCTTTGTGCATGCCAAAGCCAAACAAGATGACTCAAAAATACAAAAGTAAAGCAAGAAGACTGAATGTAGCTACCTTTGTTCCCAAACTCATAAATCTTGAGCATTTGAAATTTTTTCTTTTATGTTCAGGTATGGAATCTTTAACCAATATATCTATAGGTCTCATTAGTCCTGTATTATGTATGAAAGGATGCAAAGATTCAAAAGCAAATCATTTTAATTTTATCAAAATCATAAAATTAAGAAATCAATCAAAATTGTGGTCTACCTGTGGAGGTGATTAAATGATTTGTCAATCTAAAATTTTTCTTCCTAAGTCTAATTTTTTCCTATCTCTAAAGACATTTGACTTTATAATCTAATAGCAAAGAATATTAATTAATGAATGAAATTAAATCACTTATAATGGTTTAACCCATTGGTGTTTCTACTTGCATTCTAACCAATAGTCTGGGGACAGAGTTTAATATTTCCTAATTGTTTGATATTGATTTGTCCATGCAGAAATAGATAGTTAATAAGTGTTAAGTGCATACTTTTGGTCCTGATATTTGTGCCAAACACTAAAGATGAAAAAAAATGTACATAGAAATCTAATCTACAGATAACCAAGTATAAAACATTGTTCTGGAGAATTTCCCTTAAGAGTATGGAAATAACTGTAAAGAATCATGTCATCTCTGAGATGACTGACAATATCTACTCTAACTAATGGAATTTTTTTCCTTGCAGGGTTAACTCTCATAGTATGCATAAATTTCCCTAGTATAAGAATAATTTTATTTTAATCCGAATTCTAAGCCTTTAGACTGAGAATCAGTTTTGAAATTCTAGATTTTTAAGATGTGGTAGGTTGGATAGAAAGCTGACCTTGGAAGTCAGGAAGACCTGAGTTCAAATTCTGTCTTGTCATTGGAGAATGAGGAACACTATATAAATATATATATGTATATATATATATATATATATATATATATATATATATATATATACACACATATATCCTAAGTATTGTGCCACTTTCCATAAATAACTATACAGGTTAAAGAAGAATGAATAACATGCATATTTATGCAAATATTTATATACATTAGCACATATATATGTATATACATATACATAATTACATTTGAGTGTGTGTATATATGCATTTAAAAATATATTTGATTTAACATGATATCATTAGTGTAGGTATTCCTGCTACCACTTCATATCACAATCCAGCTGGGTACCTTGACATTCTATCTGGTTCTTATCCATTTCTTTTCATAAATCCTTTAAAAAAAAGACTCACTCAATACCTGCCAGGATGCCCCTCTCAGGTTTCCAAATTGTCATTCTTAATTCTCATTAAATAATCAGCCTACTTTTTTCTTTAATATTGTTGATCATGACACCTCATAAGTAACATGCATGTTATTCAATCCCACCATGATTTTTCCCATAGGACATGTCATTTAAATCTACCATGCATCTTCTCATTTGTCCTTTGAGTCACCTGTGGTTTTGTTTCTTTGAGTTGGTAGGTGTTTTATACTTGTTGACTGTAGAGATATTAACAAATGTTTATTAAATACTTATTTTATGCTACACTGTGTGAAAGGGAAAAAAACAATGTCCACTTTCAAGAAGTTTTAGTTCTCAAAGAGGAGATAATGTGCATATCAGTATATATACACACTCATAATACATACAGAAGAAATGGAAAGTGATCTAAGAGGAGAGCACAAGTAGTGACTGAGTGAGGAAAGGCCTTCTATAGAAGGCAGGATTTGAACTGAGTCTTCAAAGACCAAATAAGATATGGATATGAGGAAGAAGAGCCAATGCAAAAGTAGAGATGGAATGTTGTGTTTGAGGAACAGCAAGAAGTCAATGTGGGGTCTGATAGTACAAAGTATGAAGAAAAAGAAAATGAAAGAAGTAGGAAGAGTAGGAAAGAACCAGCTGTGAAGAACTTTAAGTAATCAAAAAACGAACAATTGAAGGTGAAAAGGAGTCCCTAAAGAATATGTTGTAGGGATATGACATTAGATAATTTTTTTTAGTAAGTTAGTTTTACTTTTAATTTGACTCTTCTTTAGTGGTCCTTTAATTATTGTAATTTTTATTGCAGTGTGGGGCAGTAAAAATGTGCTTAATGTTTCTGCTTTTTTGTAGTTTGATTTCCTGGAATATATTTGTAAACCTTTCTTTCCCTCTCTCAATCTCTCTTATCCTCTCTCACATATATGCAACATGCTTAAAGAGATAAATGTTTATCTCTATATAAATATGTATAAATTCAAAGATGTATTTGCATATATGCACATGCAAACAATCTTTAATACACCTAATAATGCACTAGTCTGTAAAAAGACTTTTGGAATAGCCTGTTTATGTGTGTATATATGTGCACATGTGCAATATACACATATATTCATATACATATATATTACAGCACAACTACATATAAATATACACATACATATATATTTGTTGTAAAATATACATTATATATTTATAATGAATATACATGAGTTTTCTTTCCATTTCCATTTAGCAATCCCAAGAGATCTATCATAACTGACTTTTCTAAAATATTATTTACATTCTTAATTTCATTCTTGTTTCTCTTTCTCTTTTTTTTGCTAAGAATTGTATGTATCTAAAAGGGGCACATTGTTTTCAAAACATTTTCCTGACATTTTTTTTCTTTGCAATTAAATTAATTCTTTTCTTGATGCCCTTAAATGCTATGTCATTTTGTGTGTATATTAAGTATTTATATTATCCCATTGTCTATAATAATTAACTTATCTTCTTTAACCTTATCTACATTTACTATTATCTTAATGATTAATTGATTATTTCCCCTTCTTACTTTTGAGATCTTCTGAAGTATAATTCTGCTCCAGGTCTTCATTTTAACTCTAAGTTAATATGTTTCAAATGTGTATCATAAACAAACATTGCTTGCTTCTTTCTACTCCATTTTACTACCATAGCATGTCTTTTATTGATGCATTCATTTCACTTATGCATGCCTGCTGTGATTGTCAATTTTCTATTTTCCTCATTTTTGCCCTCTTAAACTTTTTCCTTTCTTAATCTCCCATCTCCCCCATCCCCCTTACAAAGAAGAATATGGTGAAAGAAAATTGGAATTAATACTAGAGATCTTTAATTAATCTATTTTCACTCTACTTTCCCTCCTTTCTTCCCTTTGTCCAGGGACCAAACATTGTTTTTATGCTTTGTTTCTTCTAAATCTGTCTTTTATAATTCACTTTCTGAAAGAGAATTGCTTGTGATCTTCCTAACTCCACCTACTCTCTTAAATTCCTTTCCTCCCTCCTGGTCCCTGCCTGTTTCCTTGTTGAATTTAATATATTTCTACATTAAACTGTGAATCTCTAAGTGTTCCTGCATTTATCCAGGTCACATAAGAGTGAGGTTTATGTTATTCATTTCCCACTTTGATGAGCAACTTCACCCCAATTCCTGTTTGCTTAACATAACTTCAGGATAAAAATGGAATGTTTTTTCCTTCTCTCCCATTAGAATTTATGCAAGTCCTGTCCAAATGATCAAATGAACTTACTTTTATAGATTTCTCTTGACTCCTGTGTTTGTTTGACGTATCTGTTCATTTCTGTTCATGGTCATTAGTAAAATTTAAACGTACTATTTAAAGGACTATTAAAAACCTATCTTTTCCATGTAGAATTATACTGATTTTTTTATACTGATTTTTTAACAGGATAAAGTATTATTGATTATCGTTAATTATGTCTTATCTTTTGCTATTACAATAATATGTTACAGGGTATTTTCTCCTTCATAGTAGTAGATGCCACACCTTATGTCACACTGAGTGGGATCCTTGTACTTTATCCCTTTCTACCTTCTTGCAAATTTTTTCTTTAATCTCAATCCTCTGCATTTGGATGATGATATTCTTGAGTTGTTAGTTTTTTTTATTTTAAGGTTTCCTCTAAGTGGCTTTTTTTCCTTTCCTTCCTTTTTTCCTATTATTTTATTTTTCTTCAATTACAGAGAAAAAATAATTTTTTAATATTTGTAAAAGTTTGAATTCCAGTTTTCTTCCCTCCCTCTCCATAGCCCTCATTGAGAAGGCAAACAATTTGATATACATGTGTAGTTATGCAAAAATATTTGTATATTAATCATGCTGTAAAGAAAAATTGAACCTGCCCAAATTTTTAAAAAAAATATTCTTTGATCTTTATTCAGACTCAGTCAGTTCCCTTTTTGGGATGGATAACATTTTTCATCAGAATTATCTTGAATCATTGTATTGCTGAGGACAGCCAAGTCAGTCATATTTGATCCTCTTACAGTTTTGCTTTTACTGTGAATAATGTTCTCCTGGTTCTACTCAATTCACTTTGCATCATTTAAGGCTTTCCAGATTTTTCTGAGAGTATCCTGATCATTATTTCTTTTAGCACAATAATATTCCTTCATAATCATATACCACAACTTGTTCAGCCATTTTCCAATTGATGTGCATTCCCTCCATTTCCAGTTTTTTGCCACTACAAAGAGAGCTGCTATAAACATTTTTATACAAGGATCTTCTTTGCCTTTTTTAAAAAAATCTCTTTTGGGATATACAACTAGTGATTGTATTGCTGAGTCAAAGGGTATACCTGTTGGTTATGGTTCCAAATTGTTTTGCATAGGGCAATTAGGCAGTGAAGTGGATAATTACTGGCTCTGGAGTCAGGAGGACCAGAGTTCAAATCCAGTCTCAGACACTTCATAATCACCTAGCTATGTGGCCTTGGGCAAGTCACTTAACTCCATTGCCTTGCAAAAAAAAATTCCAAATTGAGGGGCAGCTAGGTGGCACAGTGGATAAAGGACCGACTCTGGAATCAGGAATATCTGGGTCCAAATCCGGTTTCAGACACTTGATAATTACCTAGCTGTGTGGCCTTGGGCAAGCCACTTAACCCCATTTGCCTTGCAAAAAAAAATTCCAAATTACTCTACATAATGGTTGAATTAGTTCACAACTCCATAGGCAGTATATTAGTGTCTTGATTTTTCCATATCCCCTCCAACATTTATCATTTTCCTTCTCTGTCCTATTAGGATGAGGGATAAGTACCTCAGAATCTTAATACAAGTTAGGTAGTACCTTAGATTTATTTTAATCTGCATTTCTCCAATCTGTGATTTAGAACATTTTTTTCAGATGACAGTAGTTTTGCTTACTTCATCTTAAAATTGACTTCACATTGTTTGATCATTTCTCAGTTGGGAAATGGTTCTTTTGTAATAAATTTGACTCAGTTATCTATATATTTGAGAGATGAGACCTTTATCAGAGAAATTTGCATCAAAATTTTTTCACAGTTATGATTGATACCTGTATTTCCCTCCACTCTATTTCTTCAGTATTTTTTTTATCTTCTTTACCAAGTTATTGATTTTCTTGATTTTCTTGCATCCCTCTCATTTCTCATCTCAATTTTTCCTCTACCTCTCTTACTTGATTTTTAAAATAATTTTTGAGTTCTTCCATGGCCCAAGACAAATTCACAATTTTTCTTTAGAGGTAGGAGATTTGATTTTATTTTCTTCTTCTGAGTGTGCTTTGATCTTCCTTGCCATCATAGTAGCTTACTATGGTCAGAATTTTTTTTTCTATTTGCTCATTTTCCAAATCTATTACTTAATTTTTAACTATTAAAGTAGGACTGTGCTTCCAGGGTGGGGGGCACACTGTCCCAAGCTTCAGGGATTTTGTGCAGTTGTTCTCAGAGATACTTCTACTGTAAGTTTTCAATTCTTCCATATTGGTATGATATAAAGAGAGGTATTTACTATTCTTCTGTTCTGTTCTCTTGTTTGTAAGTGACCACAAGCATTCTTTTTTGCCTTGAAACTGTGAGGAAGTTCCCTGCTCCCCTGCAGTTGAAAGTTTTTGCCCTGGGACTACCATCCAAAACTGTGACCCAGATCCAAGTATGGGCAAAGTAACAGAGTCCTGCCTCAGTGCTAGCAAAGAACTCCCTGTAATCTGTTTCTGACCAGTTATTTAACCTCCTTCCTGTCTGTGAACTGAGAGTTCTGGAAGCAACTACTGCCATTGTTGATTCAGTGACTTCCAAGGCCTGCTCATGGATTGCTAGGGTTGGGGTTGTAATGGCATGGTCTGTTCTAGGCTGTGCTCTCCTCTAACCTGAGTGCAACAGACCTTTCCTGCTGGCCTTCTTTTCTGCCCACCTTTTAAATTGTCTTAGACTGGAAAATTGTTTCATTACATCTTTTTCTAGGTTATACAACTCTAGAATTTGTTTAGAATAATTATTTAAAGATATTTAAGGATTTTGGGGGAGGGCTCAGGCAAATCCCAAGTTTTACTTCATCATCTTGATTCTGCCATAGGCTCTTTTTTTGATCATTCCTTTTAGGTAGTCCATTAACTTTTAAGTTAACTCTCCTGGATTCATTTTCCAAGTTGGTTGCTTTTCCAATGAGATATTTTACATTATCTTCTATCTTTTCATTCTTTTGGTTTTGGTTTTATTGTTTTTTTGATTTCTCATAAAATCATTAATGTTAATTTGCTCAATTCCAATTTTTAAGGAATTATTTTCTTTAGTGAGTTTTTGGACTTCCTTTTCCATTTGATCAATTCTGTACTTTTCTTGGGAGTTTTCATTTGGGGATTTCTTTCAGGAGTTGACCAATGAATTCTCTATATATTCACTTATCTCTCTAGAGCTAAAAGATCTGGGCAGTTTTTCTTTTTAAATTTTCTCACTAAACAATACCTAAACTCCCTTTTTGGTCATGACTTTTAATTGGTCTTATGATCCTTAAATGATCCCTTTTTTTTAGGTCACTTTATTTTTCACTATAAGATATTTTTATTTTTTTTTTCAGTCTTCTTGTCTCATGTAGTCACTGACATCTATTTGGTCCATTTTAATTTTCAAGAGTTTGTTGCTTGATTAGTTTTATACTTTTTGATCCAAGTTGTTAATTTTCTTCATTGTTTTTCTTCCATTGCATTTCTTTTCCATTTTTCCTCTAGTGATTTCATTTCATTTATAAAAAACTATTTAAATTTTTTTTCTAGAATCTTGCTGTATGTCTTCCATGAACACTGGTGGACCTTTGTGCCCAAGCTTTGTTTTCCTTTTAGGCTTTGCTTGTAGCTATTTCGAAGTAGTTCTCTTTTTTTTCTAGGTTTGTGTCTTGAAGGATCCTGTCACCACAATAACTTTTTCAGCGTGGAATATTTTTTTGTCATAAAGTAATAATGTTATAGGATTTGGAGCTGGAAAAGATTATCTACTCCGATCTTCTCTTTTTTGCAGATGGGAAAACTGAGTCTGAGGAAATTATATAACTTATGGAAGATCTCACAGAAAGTATATAGAAGGTCTAGATTTCTGAATATGATAGGGTTTTTTTTTGTTGTTTTTCATCTTTTAGGTTTGAAAGTTCAAATGACTAGTTTATATTATCATTATCATTGTATCTCCTTCAAACAGTAAAGTGACTTACTCATATCATATTTTTGATTGGTTCTAGTTCTTGTCCTTCATTATTGAAGAAGACCCAAATGACATCATTCTGTTAGAGACAAATTACAATACAACTGATTTATCAGACCAATATGACCTTGGAATACTTTGTCACAGGTTGGGCACTTAGCTTATGCATCTCATATTTCCTTTGAGCTACTTCAGTTGTGCTTTGCTTATAGAGCGCAGTACCTTCTTTGATGAAGGCATGGCCATGATGAGTGGTTCTGTGTCAGGGTCTCCCATACTACACAATTATTTCCAAAGTTCTTAAGAGAAATCTTCAGTGTCCTTATATCACTTTTCTGATCCCCTGTGAGTTATTGAATTATTCTTGGACATTCCCCTTTCCTTTGAAAAATCATACATTGCAAAAAAAATAAACTTTTATATTTAATTCATTATAATTTATATCTTGAAATTTGTTTCCATTATCATCAGGGGATTTTCTACTTTTTCACTCTTTAGGAAATCAAATAATTGTCCCTTCATCTTTTCTATTAAGCTAGCAAAATTTCATACTTTCTGGAACATCGTAAATGTTTTGAGACACAAGAATAGGGGTATAAGATTATCTCCCACACTTCCAGTCAACTTAAAAACCTTTCCCTTTCATAATGATCTGGATGAGCCTCCCTGAATATCTCTTAGCTTGAATTTATTTTATTTTGCATATTATGACTGAATTAATTGATAATCAGAAACCTCAGTACCTTTTAAAAGTGTTTTCAGAAACAAAAAGATTTAGTAAAGTTTCAGAATTCAGGTGATAATAGAAATTTAAATGAAGTTTTATCTTTGTTTAACAATAGGAAGAAATAAAGTTGAGACAAAGGATGAACAGGCATCCTTTATTCCCTCTTTTCTCTTTCCCAAACCATATTTTAGGATTAAGTGGTGCTTAGCACAATGCCTGACAAATAGGCAATTAATAAATGCTTTTTGACTTGACATCACTAATAACATATTTGTAATCATTTCTTTGCAGATTTGACTAACCCTAACCCCTTTGGATCTTAATCCTCATATTTTCAACCACTCAGTGAATATCTCTAAAACTGGATATCATATAGAACTCTTAAACTCAAATGTTCAAAACTGAATTCTTTATCTTTATCTCTAAGTCTTCTCATATTTCAAACTTCCCTATTACTGTTGAGGGTATCATTATCCACCCAGTGCCTTAGGCTCACAACCTAGTTGTCATTGTCAACTCATGAGTTGGATCGCTGTAAACTGACAGCAGTTGGATCAACTCTGCAAAGCCAATCTGTTGGAAGCCTTATCATTTCTATTTTCCTAACAGCTCTCATATATGCCTCCCTTCTGTCCTCTGATACTTCCACAATCTTGGTGCAGGCCCTCATTACCTCCTGGCTGGAAAATTCCAATAGCCTGCTCTTTGATCTTTCTATATCAACAATCCTCTTTTATTCCATCTTCTGCTCACTCATTAGAGTAATCTTCCTAAAGTACAAATTTGCCCATGTCATCTCCCTATTCAATCAATATTAATGGCTGCCTGTTACCTCTAGGATCAAATATAAGATCCTCTCTTTGGTTTTTAAAGCCATTGACGATCTAGTCCCTTCTTACCTTTTCAGTCTTCTACCTTATAGCACCTCTCCTTTTCCTTTCCCTTGAAGTAATCTGCACCCAGTGACCCTAATCTCCTAACTGTTGCTCAGGTGTTTTCTTTCTTCCTTCCTTCCCACTTTCTTGCTTACTTACTTGATTTTTCTTTCCTTTTTTGTATCTTTCTTTCTCTTTTACCCCCCCCCCCCCCGTTTATTTGTTCCTTTCTTTTTATTTTTCTTTGTTTCTTTGTCTGTTGGTTTGTTTCTATTTTTTCTTCCTTCCTCATGTGTTTCACTGGCATTTCCCCATGCTTAGAATTATTCTCCCTTCATCTGTTTTTTATACTTTTTTGATTTGTATTTTATTTTTTTCAATTATATCAAGATAGTTTTCAACATTTATTTTTTGTAAGATTTTAAGTTCCACATTTTTTTCACACTTCATCCTTTCTGTCCCCCACCTCAGGATAGCAAGTAATCTGATATAGGTTTTATAAGTATAATTATGTTAAACATATTCCCCTATTAGTTGTGTTGTGAAAGAAGAATCAAAACAAAAGAAAAAAAAAACTATGAGAAAAGACAAAACAAGAAACAAATTATAAAAAGTGAAAAAATAGTATGTTTTGATCTGCCTTCAGACTCCATAGTTCCTTCTCAGGATATGGATGGCATTCTCCATCACCAGTCTTTTGGAATTTTCTTTGATCATTATATTGTTGAGAAGACTTCTTTCTTTCAAATCTCAGCTGAACTTTCATTTGCAAGAAGCTTTACCTTAATGCTAATACCTTCGCTCTATTGTTCATTCATTTTATCTCACCTATAGGGCAGCTAGGTGGTACAGTGGCCTTGGATTTAGGGACAGGAGTTTGAATACAGCGTCAAACTCTTAACACTTATTAGCTGTGTGACCTTGGATAAGTCACTTAACTCTGATTGATTTGCATCCAGGGACATCTCAGGTTTTCTTGGTTCATATCTGGTCACTGGACCCAAATGGCTCTGGAGGAGAAAGTGAGACTAGTGACTTACTTACTATCTCTCTTACTCAAATTCATGTGCTTGTCATGGCATCACTTCCCTGTCATTGTGGTTTTCTTTGATAATGTAAGACAAAACCATCTCACCTGTGTTTTTTTTTTTTTTGTTTGTTTCTGTAGGGCAATGGGATTAAGTGACTTGCCCAAGATTACACAGCTAGTTGGCAAAGATCAAGTGTCTGAGGACAGATTTAAATTCATTTCCTCCTGACTTCAGGTCTGGTGCTCTAAACACTGGACCATCTAGCTGCCTCTCACCCATGTCTTGATTGTACTTTTTATTACATTAGACTGAGATCCTTGAGTTTAGGACTGTCTATTGCCTTTCTTTTTATCCCTGTAGTTCTTGACATGCCAACTGGGACATAGTAGGCACTTAATAGATACTTGTTGACTTAACCACATCTAGAAGAACCATTTTTTAATAGTTTATAATAGTTTGAATAGATTTAAAAATTTTTTCTGACTTCTATTTAACTTAAATAATTTTTTCTATTATTGCTTTATAAGAAATGATGAGCAGGCAGATTTTAGAACAACCTTAAAAGTCTTACATAAACTGATGCTAAGTAAAATAAAGAGTACTAGGAGAATATTGTATACTTAACAGCAATATTGTGTGATAATCAACTTTGACAGAGAGCTCTTCTCAGCATACAATGATAAAAGACAATTCTAAAAGTACTGGAATCAAAGCATATTATTTTTGCCTTTTCAAATTTGTATTTGCTTGCTCCTTGTGGTTTTTCCCTCTTTTGTTCAGATTCTTCTTTCACAGTGTGACTAATATGGAAATATGTATAACAATTATACAAGTACAAACTATATCAGTTTACTTGCTATCCTGGGGGTGGGAGGGAAGAGTGGGAGAGAGAAAACTTTACAAAAATGAATGTCGAAAATGATCTATACATATAATTGAAAAAATAAATTTTAAAAAGACAATAATAAAACTATAAAAAATTAAAAATCCTAAACTCCTCCCCTGTCCATTACATCACCCTTTGTAATAAAGAATAAGAAAGAGAAAAAAAATTAGTTGGACAAAATAAACTGATAAAGGCAATGAGTTAAATACTACAAAGAATGTTTCATGCCCATATTTCCTCAACTTTTGCAAAGAAGTGAGAACAATACATCTTTTCATTCAGTGTCAAACTTGGTCATTATAATTATGCATTGCTCAATTTCATTTAATTTTTTTTAAAAAATACATTGTTGTAGTTATAGTATAAATAATTTTTTATGTTTCTGATTACTTCAATCTGCAGTACATAATATCTTCCCATGGTCCTCTGAGTTCTCCATATTCATTGCTTCTCATAGTAAGATAATATTCTATTGCATACTTGTATGGTAATTTGTTTGGAAAACAACTTTATTTTAAGAATTTTGCTACCATAAGATGTATACTTTAAATATTTTGTTATTTATCAGATCTTTACTTCTTTATTTGGCTTCCTTGGGATGTATGCCTAGCAGTAGAATCTCTGGGTCAAAAACACATATAGGGAAAAGTGTTTACTATTTTTAAAAAGCAGAATTATGATTCATTTTTCAGAATTATTGGTCTAATGTACAGTTCCACTAGGAATGCATGTGTTTTGTAGTCCTTCTAAAATGATTTTCATCTTTTGTCATCTTTGTCAGTTTATGGTAATTCTTTCATCTTAACTATCAAGCGATACATTATTTTCATATCCCTCCTTTGTCATAATTAGGGAATCTGAAATCTCCTTACAGTTTTATCATTAATAATGCTAATTTATTAGACAATATTTGTTGGAAATATGTGATTGACTAAGTCTAGATCCATGCGAAAAAGAGAAATTGGGTAGAATACAAATATGGTCGATATGTCAGGGATCTTTGTTTTGTGGGAATAAGGAAACACTCCTTCCCTGTCATCCAAAAACTTAGAGTTTTAGAGTGTTGTCTGAGACTAAAAAACGGGTTTCTGACTTGCCCAGGGTCTCATAGCTACTAAATAGCACAAGTAGTATTTGAACTTCCAACTAACTTTCTGGCTCTAAGTTCAGCATTTATTTCCTCATAGCTACTTCTCAAATTAAATATGTTTGTAAACATTCAAACACATGAATGTTTATCTCAGGTTCTGACAAAATAAAGGTTCAAAAAAACAATAATGTTTAATAATTAGAGATGATGGTAGAAGGTGTATATGTGCTCAAGGTTCTTTGCTGCTTTTGATACTAGACCTTGCTCAGTTTTTATTAGTGACATCTACATTACATATGTAAATGCCATACACACACACACACACACACACACACACATACACACACACACACTTCTTTTTTAAGGGGAGACATAAGGAGAAAGTAAGGTTCGGCTCACATGATATTTTGCTCTGATGGAGAACCTGTAAGGTAAATTTAGAGGATGCCTTAAATTTCATTCAGAAATAGGCCACATCATAAGCTCCTTGGACAGGAATGAGTGTTTTTAATTCTAGAGCAATTTTATACACAGAAACATATATATATATATATATATATATATATGTACATACTATATGTATATACATATATATTTATAGTTATATATGTTTATACATGTGTGAACTGAAGGTAGAGTATGCCAATTCTAGAGGAATGTGAAATTTATTAAGACTAGGTGTTTCTGGACTGATGCAAGTACATGAGTGGGTATGAAAAATGTCATGGCATATTTGAAGAGGAGAAGGTAGACTTTTTTCTAGTCCTTTAGAGGGAAGAAATAGGAGCAAAGGTGGAAATCACAAACTTAGGCTTGATTTAGGAAAAACCTTTCTGAGAATTACAGATATCTAAAGGTAGAATAGACTCCTCTAGAGGGTATTGCATATATCTTCTTTATTGAGTTTGAAAGAAAATCTGGATGATCATTTATTGCTAGGGTGTAAGAGAACTTTTTTTTAAAATGTATTTATTTTACCAGCAGTCCACTGGGATTTTTTACATTTTGAATCTGTGATTTCTAAAAAGAAAGTTCAAATAATTTATTGAGCACTTATAATATATCAGATAATGGCATAACTATCTAGCAAATATCAAGTACCTACTATCTACATAGGTTTTGAAATGGAATGTGACAATCATGAGCTATTTAACAGTAACAGAAGCTAGTGTACTTAGCCATAGGAGAGAAATGATTTTCATCAAGCATACAGAGTTCAGTCTGGGTAAATTTATCATCCACCCTTGTATCCATACAAATGTAATATATCCTCCTGGAGTATCTCAATACTTCTACTAATATGGTGGTTTAAGTCCCCAGAAAGCAGCTTACTATAATTCTTCCTAAAAGTTCTGTGGGTGACCTTTAAAATTATTGAGATTTCTTGAACATATGCCCCCACAATTGTGCTTTACAACGATTATCAGCATGACCCAAATAACTTGTGGAAACTATTTAATAAGAAGGCATAGCAAGGACAGTTTATAGAAATAAATCCTTTAAACAGGGGTACCCTCCCTTTTCATATATGTTTGCTTAGAATGGTACACTCAAATGTGTAATAAAATGGGAAAACCCACGCAGAGAACACATAGGAAAATAAGTAATTTATAGTTCTTGGTCACTTGAGTTCCTTTTTTTCCTTTCACAAAGCCCTTAAGAAGTCTCTCTTATTTGTCCTGGTGTGTTAGAGAACAAAGACTGGACTTCTTCCTCCCCTAGGGCAAGGGGAGGGGGAGAGAGGAGAGGAGAGGAGAGGAGAGGAGAGGAGAGGAGAGGAGAGGAGAGAGGAGGGGAGGAGAGGAGAGGAGAGGAGAGGGGAGGGGAGGAGAGGGGAGGAGAGGGTAAGGGAGGGAAGGGGAGGGGAGGAGAGGGTAAGGGAGGGAAGGGGAGGGGAGGGGAGAGGAGAGAAATATGTTGCTTTCCCAATCCTCTCAGAAGTCCTGGATTTATCTAACTCTTTATTGACTGATTTCTGAATTCTGAAATTCTGAACTAGCTTGTTGTGTACTAGCACTAGTGGGAAGTAATATCAGATTCTTTTAGACAATCATAAAATATTTCCTTTGTGGAATCATTTATTTTTATCCACATGGTATATCAGGTATTCAGGGAAGACTAGTACCTCTGGTGTGAGGTGCTGATCCCTTTTCAGGTCTACTCATCCACCTTTGGCATTCACCTGCTCCTGAACTCTCACATGTATGTAGCATGCACAGTAGCCATTCTCTAGTAAAATCACCTTGCCTAAGGGTACCTGACAGACCTCAGAACCGAGGATGAATTCGGGGAATTGTCTACCCCAAGCATGGATTTTGGGGTGGATTAGCTTTGCTTGATAGAGCCATCTTCCCCATATCCCCCTATTTTGTTTCCATATAGGAACAGGTCTGATAAGTAGGGCAGGGTGTGTTGACCCATAGAGACTTGGGATATTTGCCAATCTGATGGATCCAATTTTAAATGAGCAGGCCTATTTTAGTTTACTTTTAGGTGACTAGAAAATCAAATTAATATCCCTATTTTAAGGTTTAGTCCCTTAAGCCAATAAACTCTTGAGGAGAATTTAAATGCCTCCTCTCCTCTAAGTTTTTATTTTTTTAAGAAACCAATGTTTATTTTCCACCCGCATTTTTCCAACATTATTAGAGCATCTGGGTAAAACTTAGGACCACTCTGTGGTAGTTCCTACCCATTCAGTGGCCTGAGCAGTAGGAGCTGCAGACCAATCCTCAGTAGCTGGATGAGCGCTCCAATCTTCAGTAGGGAACTGCTGAATGGGCACAGATGGCACCTGGATGCCCTCAGACCAATCAGCCACCTCTGGCTGAGCAGCAGTGAATTCTGGGGCAGGTGCAGTCCATTCACCCTGAAATTCCTCCTTTGTTACTGCCTTCTCAGCTGCGGCCTGCTCTTCCTTTTCAATCTCCTCTGGATCTATGTAGAAGTAAAGATCAGGCATGACCTCCCATGGGTGCTCATGGGAGATTGTACCACGCATCTGCAGGACTTCTCAGGCCAGCATCCACCACATCAGACCCACTGAGTGAGCTCCCTTGTGGAATGGCCATGGAATGGCAATGTCCACATAGCGAAGTGGGGAGTCTGTGTTGCACAGTGCAATGGTTGGAAGGTTAACATACGATGCTTCAGTCAAAGGCTGATGATTTGCATGAGGATCAGTGAGCACCAAGAGGCGAGGCTCCCTGAAAGCTGCCTGGATCTGGTTAGTGAAGGTGCCCGGGGTGAAGTGTCCAGCAATAGGTGTGGCGCCAGTGGCAGCAGCAAATTTCAGAACAGCTCTCTGGCCATTGTTCCTGGATGAGATGACACTAACATCAGCTGGATTTTCAATGGCAACAATGGCACGAGCTGCCAGCAGAAGCTTTTCCCGTTCTCTTCAAAATTAATGATATAGATGCTGTCACTCTTCCTTTTGTAGATATACTGTTCCATCTGGAAGTCCAAATTGGTGCCACCCAAATGGGTGCCCGCAGCGAGGAATTTGAGGACATCCTCCTCCTTCATCTGCAAGACATCCAGGGCTCTGGACATTGTGAAAGTTTCCCTTGAAAGTTACCATGGAAACTGTGAACAACGCCGTATGGACCCCTCTTCTGGGCAGCGCGGAAAGGGTCCTCTAAGTTTTTAAACATTTTAATTTAAAATTTTGAGTCTCAAATTCTATCCCTCCCTCCCAACATGAGATGGTAATCAGATATGTTATACTTCTGCAATAATATAAAATATTTATATATGTCATTTTGTACAAGAAGACTTGAATAACTGAAAAAAGTAAAAGAAAGAAAGTGAAAAAATAGCATGATTTAGTCTGTATTCAATCAGTATCAATTCCTTCTCTGGAGGCAGATAATATGCTTCATTCTTGGAATTATCTTGTATCATTGTGTTGCTGAGAATAGCTAAGATTGATCATCTTATGATATTTCTGTTATTGTCTATAATGTTTTCCTGGTTCTGTTCATTTCACTATATATCAGTTCATGTAAGTCTTTCTAGGTTTTTCTGAAATCATGCTGCTTGTCATTTCTTAAAGCACAATAATGTCTCATGAAAATCGCATTATGACTTGTTTAACCATTTCCAATTGATGGGTGCTTTAAAATCTTTTTGTAAAAATAGGTCCTTATCCCCATTTTTTTGAATGTCTTTGGGATATAGACCAAACAGTGGTATCAAAGTTGGAACAAAGGATAGGTACAATTTTATAACCCTCTGGGTATACTTCTTAAATGACTTTTAAAAGAAAAACAAACCAAAAAAATCCAAACCTAACTTGTATTCAGTGGTGTCTTAGGAAAAGTTAGCCCATTTCCTTGATATAGAATTAATATTGTTTCTACCCCATGGAGTAAGTAGATAGGTTACAACACATTCAGAAATATACTATATTTGAACAATACTTTTATTTTATTTTTATTTATCTTTATTTTTTTCAAGCAATGGGGTTAAGTGGCTTGCCCAAGGCCACACAGCTAGGTAATTATTAAGTGTCTGAGGCCCGATTTGAACTCAGGTTGACTCCAGGGCTGATGTTCTATCTACTGTGCCACCTAGCCACCCCCATGAACAATAATTTTAATGTGGAAGAAAGCATAAATATAAAAGAAAGGTACATGATAGAATCATTATGTGTATAAGTGAATGTTGAAATTGATTTCACCTCATGGACTTTATTCTTGATGCTGGGGAACAGAACAGGTGGAGAAAAAGCATAAGAGAAAAGTTCTTGGAAAATATGACGTTTGAATAGGAGCATGAATGATTTATACAATTTCTACAGCTTTAGATAGTGGTAGAGTTAGAGAAAGGAGTGGGGGGAAAAAGATTGGGATTAAAAAAGAGCATTTTAGGTCTAGTGACTGGCTTGATCATAGGCACAGAAAAAGCAAATCAGCTAGCATGTACTAATAACAGCAAATAACCCAGTTTGTCTAGAATGTAACAATATGTTGGGAAGAAATTTGAGATGAAATGGAAAAAATAAGGGAGGTGCTGGTTGCAAAGGACCTTGAATAGTCATTTAAAAATTACAACAAACCACACTTAGATTTTTTTAAAAAAAAAGTTAAATGCTACATTAGAACTTCCATGTTCTCTTTGATTATGTTAGCATTTCTCTTATTTGAATTATTTTTCTTTTTTTTTTCTTGGGTTCTAGACCAGAAGCATTTTCTAGATGATTGAATATGCTCTGGATTTGATTACTGTTTTTATTTTCCTGTGACTGCCTGTATTCATGGAATTTTTTTTAGAAGTTATGCAACAAATAACTAAGTGCACCATTCTTCTTGTTTGATATTCTATCTCCTAACAGTTCTTGCCAACAGATTTAATGAGAGATGGTGATGAATTGCTATTTTACAGTGAGTACACTATGAGTAAAGACAATTAAGAATAGTTACTTGAGACAGCAATAAAAACCACATGTGAAATGGATCAGAAACAATTCCAACCACGGAAGCAATGTAACTCTTTGCTCAAACATCATGGAAAATCACACCATTTTATACTTTATTTCATTTGCTGACCTCATTTGAGGTGAGAAAGATGGAACTAAACACTGGACTTGTGTTCTAAGCATCTGGTATTTGCTTTTATCCATGTGTAGGGACTGTCTTTGGTTTTAAGCATACCTGATTGTTCAGATAGCCTAGACTGATAGTCTCCAGCTTGTCTCTTACTTAAACTGCTTCAATCTTAAAAATAGTCCATTTACATCTTTCTTTTTTCAGAGTTGAAAGCTTCGATCTATCTGCATATACTAGACTCAAATCCTGTAGATTGTTATTTTACCTAGATATCATAACTGTGAAAAAATATAATGACATGATACTTGCATTAAAGGAAGTAAAGGCTATTTGCCTTTCATATTATCTTTAAATACTTGGATTCAGCAATAGTCACTGAGGACCCATATTGTCAGTTCAGAGACTGAGATAAGTTCCATTTGTGGGATTATACAAAGCCTTTCCCATTTTTTTAATACTTCCCCTCCAACTTTTTTTAAATTTCAGAATTAAGTGGAACATTTAGAGATATGTAATGAAGTGCTTAAACCACTAACTTCCTGTTTTGTTAATGTGTGTCCAATTAGGAACAGTGAGGAAATTTCAAGGAGTGATTGAGTTCCGTTTAGATATCTATGCAATATTTAAAAAAAATGAAATCTTCATGCAGTATTTACTTGGATAAGAAGATAAAATATGACTTAGTACCCATCCACAAGTAGTTTACAATCTAATTGTATCATGTATAGTCATGAAACAAGATAAACTGTGGTAAGAGCAAAGGAGATAGCAAGACAAAGTAAAATAAGAAAATGGGAAGAGTCAGAGATGACTCCTATACTACATCTATGAAAAAGAGAATTTTAGCAGGCAGAGAGAGGAAGGAGTATATATTACTTATGGGGAATAGCATGTATGAATGTTTAGAGGTTGGAGAGTTCAAGAGGGGATTGGAAAATAGGTTTTTAGCCTAGTTTGACTGCAATATGTTGTTCAGTCATTCAATTGTGGCTGACTCTTTGCAATCCCTTTTTTGGGTTTTTCTTGACAAAAGTAGTTTGCCATTTCCTTCTCCAGATTTTTTTTATAAATAAGGAAACTGAGGCAAGCAGGATTAAATTGTCTAAAATTACACAGCTAGTAAGTGAGGCCAGATTTGAACTCAGGAAGATGAATCATCCTTACTCTAAGCCTGGCATTCTATACAGTGCACCACATAGCTTCTCTTGAAGATAACATCCATAAAAGGGAGTATTATAAAATAAGACTGGAAAAAAAGATACTGGAGTCAGATTAGGAAGAGATTAAAATACAAGGCAAATAAATCACAAAAAGGTATAATAAAAAGTGGGTTAGATTTGAAGATTTAGGATTAAATGATAGTTCATACAGAATAATTGATTTATTCTTCTGGGGGCTGCTGTAATAATACATGACATCTTAAGGATAAGGGTCAGTTAGGGTAATGGTCAGATGGCCATCCAATGAGGTAAGAAGAAGATCTGAGGTACATTGCTAAAGTAGAATTAATAGGATTAATTAATTGATGTGGGGGGGAAAGTAGATATAAGAATAAAAGGTAATTGAGTTTTCAAACCTGGGTAACTTGAAGGAAGTTGTTATCATCAGGAGAAATATGAATGGAAATAGCAGGACTTAAGAGATTTATCTGTCAACTGCATTCAATGTTTGAAAACAAGAACATAGATGAAATAATCAGGGAATTGTAGAGGGAAAGGTTAAGTAAAAACCTTAAGAAACATCCAAACTGAAGGATTAGGAGGAAGACAAATATGTAAAGGAGATCAAAAAAGAGGAGGACTTTACAGTTCATAGTTTCCATGGGCCAAGGGAGTAGAATATGGTAAGAAGGAGAGAGAGTGGTCAAGAATATAAAATGTTCCAGAAAAAGGGTGAGAATAAAGAAAATAACATTTGATCATGAAATTAAGGGGACACTGGTGATAAAAACCAGTCTGGAAGTGGTGAAGAACTGGAAGTAGCAAATACAGGCCCTTCTTTAGAAAGTGAATAGGAGTAGACAAAGAGAATAGTAGCTTGATTTATGTCACGATCAAGGAAAATCGAGAATTCAAGCTTTTGTGGCAAATATTTAGAAAATATGCCATTTGCTGCGGAAGAAGGTGAAGGATTTAACTGCTAGATTGAATGCAAGTTTTTTTCTTTTAGTCCATTCTCTTCAATTATACTTGACCCTTTAATTATCCTAAGAGAAGTAAAGTTCTAAAGAATTAGAAATGTCATATCTTCCCTTTTGGGACTGTATACACAATTTGATGGTCTTGACCAATATTGTTTTGTTTTGTTTTGCTTTCCTTCCCCTTTTTATTTACCTTTTTTATGCAATTCTTGAGTCATGTATTTGACAACTGAATTCTTTGTTCAGTTCTAGTCTTTGAGTCAGGAAATTTCAGAAGTCCTCTATTTTATTGAAGATCCATCTTTTTTCCCTGATAGTATATGCTGAATTTTGCAGGGGAGTATATTCTCAGTTGTAATTCCAGGTTCTTTGCTATTTTACATATAGTATCCCGGGTCTTTCTATCCTTTGCTATTGAGGCTGACAGGTCCTGTGTGTTTTCTTTGGATTTGAATTGTTTTCTTTTTGCTGATTGCAATATTCTCTCCTTTATTTGAGAGTTCTGGAATTTGGCTATAACATCCTTGTAGTTTTCATCTTGGGGTCTCTTTCAGGGTGGGGGTCTGTGTATTCTTTCAATGGTTATATTGTTATCTTGATCTAGTAGACTTGGACAGTTTTCCCTTATAATTTCCTGCATGATGCTTTCCAGTTCCTTTTTCTTTTTGATTTAGACTTTCTGATAGTCTGATGATTTGTAGATTGTCTCTCCTGGATCTGTTTTCCAGATCATTCATTTCCCCCAAAAGGTACTTTAAATTTTCTTCAATTTTTTTCAGCCTTTTAATTTTGTTTGATGGAATCTTATAGTCTTGAAGATTCATTGGTTTCTATTTGTTCAGTTCTAATTTTTAGGGTTTTATTTTCTTCAATTAGCTTTTGTGTTTCCTTTTCCAATTGGTTATTTTTACTTTTAGCAAAATTGATTTCTTTGATCAGTTTCCATAATTTTCCTGCATGACTCATTTTTTCCATTTTTCTTCTTCTCTTCTTTCATTTTTAAATTCTTTTTTAAAGCTCTTCAATGATATTTTGTTTTTGAGTCCAATTTATAGACTGTTTTTATACTTCCCCGTGAGTGATTTTTCACTGATTTCTTCTTCAGACATGGCATTGCTGTCATCTTTGTCTGTTAAGTGGTTTTCTATAATGAGCATTCTTTTAATTCATCTTTGTTGTTTTAGCTCTGGTGGTGGGGTATAGGGAGTATAGATACAAGCTTTTTTTTGCCTGGGGCTGGTGTCTGATTACTGGCTTGTTGCAACAGCAAGGTTTTTTTACCCTTTTATGTCCAAGTTCTGATTTAGCAGTGGTTTGTTCCTGACCCAGACCTTTCTTTTAACCTACTGTTCCCAAGATTCAGACTTTATTTGGGGTTGGAATCCTCCCTGCTGGCTGAGACCCCTGCTGTTGTTATGCTGTTTTGCATTGTGGACCTGGTTTGCATTGTGGCTAAAAATATCCTGCAGGCTTTCCCATTCTCCTGCTTCCTGGGTTTTACTTCCCCCTTTCCCCCAAAGAGTTAGACCTTCATTGAAGGTCTTCCAGGATGTCTACAGGTGAAAACCTTTGAGTCTTCTCTTCTACTTGGTGGGATATGTGGTGTGAATTTCAGAGTAGAGGCTTCATTGTTTTTTTTGGTAGGGAAAAGCTCTGGGAGCATGTTAGTTTCATGCTGCCATCTTAGCTCTACCCCAGAAGTTCCAGTTTTTACTTTTAATCAATTTTATCCCATAGAAGTATATGTCTCATTCAATTTATCCTTATGAAATTGATTTCTGTAAATTATTTATTTGATTTTGTAAAATTTCTATTTCAGGGGGCGGCTAGGTGGCACAGTGGATAGAGCACCAGTCCAGGGGAGTACTTGAGTTCAAATCCGGCCTCAGACACTTAATAATTACCTTAGCTGTGTGACCTTGGGCAAGCCACTTAACCCCATTTGTCTTGCAAAAACCTAAAAAATTTTTTTTTATTTCATCAACAGGTTTATTTCCACATAACTGAGTCTAGCAGCTTCTGGCAATTTTCCTTAATTCATTTTTATTCACTTCAATTCAATCTCATTTTGATTTAATAATTTGGTGTTATTTAGTGAATTATGTATCAATTTTATTGATCTTTACAAAGCAACTCTCTATATATAATCAGTTTAATAGTTTTATTTTACATTTTATTTATTTCTCTTTTATTATTCAAATTTCTTAAATTTGGCTATTTTCAGATTTGTTAATTTTCTTATTTATAAAAAAATTTACTCAGTTTGTCCTCTTATTTTTCTTTTCTAAAATATTTTATGTGATATAAAATTTCCTTCTTTGATTTAATTTTTATAATATATTTTATTTGATAATTACTATTTTTCTTCAGTTAATAAAATTTACCATTACCAAAAACTATGCTAGTACTAAGACTATAAACAGACAAATGAATAAGTAACATTTCTATAATTTTTGTCTTTGTTTTCTCATTATTTCCAATATTATTAAATCTCCACTTACATATGTAGCTTTTGTTTTCATTTTCATAGTAAAACATTATTTTTATTACATTATTGACTATAAAAGATGCAATATGTCATCTTTTTTGCATTTTTACTTTATTCCTGAAGACATAATCAAATTTTATAAACATACCATTGTTTCTGAAAAATATGCATTTTTTAAATATTCCTTATGTGTTCATCAAATCTAGCTTTGCAAAGACTGTTCAGATTTATACTTTTCTCCATTTATCTTTCTTCTAGATTTTTAGGGTCTGAAAGAGAAATTTTAAAGTTTTCTGAAATTATTGGGTTTTTTAGAGATTTTTTTGGCAAGGCAATAGGGTTAAGTGACTTGCCCAAGGCCACACAGCTATTATTATTAAATGGAATTGTTTTCCAGATTCAAAATTTTAATTTGTTAAATTTTACATATGCTTCTTGTATTTAGCAAATTGTTGGCTTTAGTTTCTATTCTAGTATGTCATTCATTTCTACTTTATAGGCAAATTTAATTTATATTCCTGTTATAATTAAGTCTTTCTTTCATCAATCTGTTGTAATACATAAAAAATAATACTATGGTTCTTTGATTTATAATGAATGTGTTTAGTCTTTTCCCAGAGATACATTATGTCATTTTGTTATTTTCTCTCTCTTGATCTCTGTCCCTGTCTTTCCTTCTCCTCTCCCTACTTTCACCTTTCTCTGTCTCTATCTCCTCCCTCCCTTCCTCTCAGTGTTTCTGTCTCTGAATGTTTTTCTTTGTCTTTCTCTTTTATACACACACATATAGACCCATGGACTTGATGTAGAGAATTATGAATGTAGCAGAAATAAACTTTGTAATTTTAAAGACTGTTAAATCTTGTTAAATGGATTGGGGGGGTCTTTGCTCTTGAGATGTAAGTTGATTCCTATTATTTCATTGTTTAATGTATAAATTTTTATCCTGTATTCTCATTTCCAAACCCCAGTCTTCAACCCTCTACCTGGTTCCAGTCACATGAGGGGGGAGGGATTTCCCCTCATCTCACCTTCCCATAGATGCATTTCCCAGAAATGACATGTTGAACTTAGAGGTTACACACTTTGGGACAGGAAGGACCAATACATATCTTACCATTGGACGATACCTGGCCCAAGATGCCTGACTACTCCTCAAGGGCTACTCCTTGCCCAAGTTACCACAGAAGGGTATTTAACAGGAAGTGCCCATGCTTCTGGGCTCTTCCTCTTCTCCTGCAGGATGTCTACATCTTTCTTTCCTTCCTAGCCCATGTGCTCTCATGCTAGGCCATGGTAGTTCAAAAAAGGGTGGGGCTATTTCTCTCTCTCTCTCTCTCTCTCTCTCCTCTCATTCTCACTCAAATTTCACCTAGCCTCTTCTATTCTTAAAGTGGTTACTACTTTTCTAGGAGTTTTGCTTTTCAGTGACCACCACATTCTTCTTTTTTTTTTTTTAGTTTTTTTGCAAGGCAGATGGGGTTAAGTGGCTTGCCCAAGGCCACACAGCTAGGTAATTATTAAGTGTCTGAGACCGCATTTGAACCCAGGTACTCCTGACTCCAGGGCCAGTGCTTTATCCACTATGCCACCTAGCCACCCCACTGCACCACCTAGCTGCCCGACCACCACATTCTTATACTTATCTGGTGACCCCCCAAATCCCAATGGCAACAGACACACACACACACACACACACACACACACACACACACACACACACACGTACACACACACGTTCACTTCTTTCTCCTCTTTGTCCTCATCTCTTTCTGTCTCTGACTCTCCTCTCCTTCATTATCTCATCTTTCTTTATCTTTGTTTGTCTCTATGACTGTCAGTGTCTCTCCATCTCAATCTCTCCTTTTCTCTCTCCTCTCTCTTGAGCTCTATCTGTTTCTGGCACATTCTGTCTCTGCTTCTGTTTCTCCATCTCTTTTTCCCTGTCTCTTTCTTTCTCTCTATCTGTCCTTGTCTGTCTCCTTCATTTTCCTTACCCAGAACAAATAAAATTCTTGTTCAGAATTCTCATTTTCTATCCCTTTGCCAAATCAACTCCTTTCCTTAAATGTCTAATTTGTTATCCTTCACTTAAGAAAAATACGTCAATTCTTTCCTTTTGTATCCTACGGTTTTTAGCATATACTAGAATATAATTCCCTTTCTTGAACTTTGCCTTAAATTTATTTTTTTCTCTTTTTGATCTGAATATAAGGCAAGACTTCTAAAAGATAGTATAACCTTGTCTCTTTATTTGTCTAACCTACATAAAAGTAAGGTTCCAGATTATTCCCATTAATGGAAAATTTCCCTCTCTTGCCTAGTCGTTCTCTTCTAATTATCCTACCCATTCCAGGTGACTAGAGCTCCTGACCTATAATTAACAAATTCACTTGCATTGTAGACCTTTTCCTTTCCTGTTCTTCCATTTTCTCCCATTTTTTGAGAACTGGTTCCCTCCAAACAATAAAAATTAGCCTTGATCCTCATTTAGCAGTTCATAATTTTTCTCTACCATCATCACTCAGCAACCTCCCTTCCTTTGTGGTTCATTCTATCCAAATTTATTACTCCATCCTGCTGACTCTTGTCTACTGTTCTCAAGAAATTCTTCTTCCTTACTTAACGAATTTAGCTCCTGGCTCTCAGTCTCACTCATTACCCTAATTCCTGATTTCCTATTAGGGAGCTTCAAGTCCCAACTTCCTCAGTCTATTCATTTTTCATTGTTTACTATTCCATTTCACCTCAACGATGCACAGAGTGGTCATAGTTTTGATTTTGCTGTTGCCCACAAGTGTTGTTATTACATTATTCAAGAACTCTAAAAGTCTTTTGTCTAAGCATGTTCTTTTATCATTTTATCTTTTCTTATAATTTATTATATTTAAACCTAATTCCTTTTTCTCAACATGATCTTCATATCCTTCCCAGATCCTCAACCCTACTTTGGCAATCCTTTATAATGTTAATCCCTTGTGCAACTAGTTCAATTATATTCTATCCTCTCTTCTCAATTTCCTTATGTGCCCCCCCCTCCAAAATCCCTTTCTTTTTGTCATTCAAGTCTTGCCACACATCAATTCTGAAATGTTCCCATTAGAAACTTACTATGTTCCTACTTCTTTGTTAAGGAAAGGAACTGGAGAAAGTAATGAACTACCCTGTATGGGTCCACTACAAATTTGTTATTTCATTCCAACTAGAACTTCATTGGAGCAAGGTAATCTTTCTATTTTTCTATATTCGAACCTATATCTCAAAAAATGACTATATAAAGTCTTTTCTTCTATTCTTAATTCTCTGATGTACCCTTCCTTCCTCTCTGTGAAAGTACTAATACAGAATTTTTCATTATTTTAATGTTTTAATTTTATTCTTTTTTCCCCCTCTTAATGAACTGTAGATATGAGACTTCTAAAATAAAATATTTTGTCATTTTTAGGAGAATAAAGATATTTATCTGTTTGACCTTTTCACAATTTTCAGGATTCATTTTCCTTAAATTTCTTCTATTTTGTGATTATGTATGCTACTTTTATGATGTAGACAAAAACTGGGCATGGGAGTGATGAGATCAATTGGAGACAAACTTTGTAAATCTTTTGTTTCCATTGTAAAGGGGATCTTGCTTCTTTTATCATCTAATTTAGGCCATACCTCAGGGTTTGACCTTAAACCTGATTTGGGTTGCATCACCTTTTGGTGGAGCAGCCAGGGAGCACAGGCTCCTGAAGACCACCCAAAAGAGACCCCTCCCCCAAAGGCAAAATCTCCAATGAGGGATTTGGGTCATTCCCAGGTCACCACACCCTTCCATGGACTCTGGGAGAGAATTTAAGGAGATGTGGGGGAATAGGGCTAGTCCCTTTTTACCTTCCAGTCTCCTGCTGAACCCTGGCCAGCTGGCCTGGCCAATTCACTCAACAAATCCACATGGTCTTCTTTTTAAGTTCTTTTTAACTTTTCTATCACTTTCTTAATATGCTGTAACTTCCTTTAAAAAATCTCTATTTTTTCCCCCAAGCCTGCAATTTTGAGTTTGAGTTGCGATTCATGGGGGGATGGGGTGCAGAATCGAACCCAAGGAACAAATCAGAGACTACACTTATAACTTCTTTTTGAAATTTGTTTATTTAGGTTTTTGCAAGGCAGATGGGGTTAAGTGGCTTGCCCAAGGCCACACAGCTAGGTAATTATTAAGTGTCTGAGTCCAGATTTGAACTAAGGTACTCCTGATTCCAAGGCCAATGCTCTATCCACTGAGTCACCTAGCCACCCTCTTGAAATTAATTTTTAAGCAATTACTAAGTTCAGTTATCTTAATGTGCAAACCAATTTCCTTTACTTTTTAGAATATCATTTTCCAATCTGTCTTTTTATTCTTTGTCCTCAATTAATAATCACGCACTATTAAATTTTGTCCCCTTAATTCATGGATGGCTTCCTCTTACATCTTTGCAAGAGCTTTCCTTTAATATCAAAATTCTGAAACTTGGCAATTTCATTTCTGGATGAATAGAATTTTAAGTTCCTCTGTACTGGTATCCTATGGATTCTCTTATTCTGTACTCTGACAACTGTTTCTAGTAATTCTAGGTAATTTTTGAACATGAAATTTGGAGGTATGGAATTAAAAGAGATTAATTTATCCATTTTTTTAGGTTTTTGCAAGGCAATGGGGTTAAGTGACTTTCCCAAGGCCACACAGCTAGGTAATTATTAAGTATCTGAGGCCAAATTTGAACTCATGTCCTCCTGACTCCAGGGCTGGTGCTCTATCCACTGTGCCACCTAGCCACTCAATTTATCCATTTTTTTGATACTAATAATTCTGTTTTTCATTTTCTGTCTTCAAGGTCAATTGCTTTACCCCATAGAGTTTTCAAATGCACTTCTTTTTTTTTTCTTGTTTTTAAAGATGGTTTTTGAGATTATGTCTTCCATTATTTAACTTTGAATAATATCTTCAAAAATATTTTCAGAGTTCACCTCTTTAGTGAAATTTACCACTATTTCTTTTTTTCTTTTTCTTTATTTTAGGTTTTTGCAAGGCAAATGGGTTTAAGTGGCTTGCCCAAGGCCACACAGCTAGGTAATTATTAAGTGTCTGATTTGAACCCAGGTACTCCTGACTCCAGGGCCAGTGCTTTATCCACTATGCCACCTAACCCCCCCCCCCCCAACTCTTTCTTCTAATTAGTTCATTCTCTTGTTTGAATTTTTAAAGATTTCAAAATTCTCCCATTGATTTTCCTTTTAAGTTTTGTATTTTGGGCATCTAATTTATTATTTTAATGAGAACTTTGTGAGTGCTTGTCACAGTTTTACCATCACTTAGGGTAGGGGTGGGGAACTTTCAATTTTCCAAGTTTCATTTGGATATTTATGACATCATTTGTGGGTCATACAAAATCATCAACTTAAAAATTAGCCTGCTATCTTTGGTCAAACATTTAATTAATTCAACCCTAAAAAGTTTTAGATTTATTAAATATTGATTCCTGCCTGCAGTTGCTGTGACATTGCTAGAGCAAAATATTATTTATTTATTCACTTATTCATTTATTTATTTATTTGTTTGTTTGTTTTTAGGTTTTTGCAAGGCAAATGTGGTTAAGTGGCTTGCCCAAGGCCACACAGCTGAGTAATTATTAAGTGTCTGAGACTGGATCTGAACCCAGGTACTCCTGACTCCAAGACCAGTGCTTTATCCACTGTGCAACCTAGCCACCCTAGATCAAATTATTTTGCTGGATCAGACATTCCCTGTCCCAGACTTAGGGACTCTAATTACTGCCAATAGTATTCTTTTCCTTTGAAATGTTTTTTAACCCATTGTATTTATTCATTGAATACAGACTTCTTTTGGGGGCTGTTTGTTCCTTTTTTTTCCCTTTCTCTCTACTTGGTTCATAATAAGATTTTCCTTACAATGATTTTTTTTTATCATTTTCCCTCTTTTGATTGGTTCTCTCTATTATTTTATTTTATTTGGAATATCCATTCCTGTTTTGAAATGATCAAGTGAAACTTGATTTAGATATAATTCATTATTAAGCTTCATTGTCAGGCATTTGTGCCTAATTTTTATTATCTACCAAGTATTACTAGCTAGTCCTTATCTACCAGAGCTCATTTTCTGGCAGAACCACAGGATGACAACTAAGACATTTTGGAAATGAAAGGAGCTAGAGAAATTCTAACAGACTTTTAAACAAAGAAATATTTAATAATGATTTTAGTCAATCTAAAATTTATACTTTTTTTGCAATTATTTTGAATAAATATTAAAAATAGCAATTTTTCATTCTGACAGTTAATTATATGTACAAATAAGAATTTGAATAAAGTCTGGTTTTCTGGTATCCTAGGAAGAATTATTGACCATATCATTCCAGGGGGGTCAAAGAAACACAATGCTTAGTGGCATACAATCAAATTAACAGTAGCCTTAATATACTTCTACCTTCTTTATATAATTATGTTTCAACTCTTCCCTTCACAGTCTTTCTCTTGACCCTCTCATCATTACAGATGATATTTTTAAAATAAAATGTCTTCAAGACAGAATGCTGTTGATAAAATTCTTTGATGGACTTCACTTTTAGTATTACTACATACCTATGATATCATTTATTAAAATATTTATTCACAAAATTATATCTGTGCAAAATAACTCATGTTAAAAAAGTGATCATTAATGTATTTTGTATATTTTCCCAGGGTTTTTATTTTAACTATATGTTCTTATGGACTTGTAAAATGTGTCAAAATTGGAAAGAAGAGAAAGAGATGGTTGTTTATGAAATCCATAGCAATTTTAGGTATAGATAGTCTTCTTGCTTTTTAAGCATACAACAAATTAATTCAAAGCTATTCTGTTTGTTTGATCTTCTTAAATTTCTTCAGTACTATTCATTTTAAATTTTTGAAAAATTGTATAAATATTTTGTTTATTTTCCAATTATATGCAATAGTAGTTTGTACCTATCATTTTTTTGTTAAAGTTTTGAATTTTTACCCTTTTTCCCCACCCTCTCTTTCCTGCTTCCTCCCCCTGATAGAAGGAAATTTGATAATTTTTACATTGTTTTCATGCTATGCTTTGATCCAAATTGAATTTGTTGAGAGAAAAAACATATTCTTGAGGAAACAAAATGAAGTATTAGAGATGACAAAATTATATGGTACATAAGACAACTTTTTCTCTAAAAAACCCTTAAAGGTAATAGTCTTTGTTTAAATTCCACAGTCTTTCTCTGGATTCAGATGGTATCCTCTATTGCAGATACTCCAAAATTGTCCCTGATTATTGCACTGGGGGGAATGAACAAGTTCATTAAGGTTGATCATAACCCCTATGTTGTTGATAGGGTATAAAATGTTCTTCTGCTTCTGCTCATCATCAATTCATGCAAGTATTTCTGGAATCCCATCTCTCCTGGTTTCTAATAGAACAAGAGTGTTCCCTAACACACATATATCACAATTTGTTCAGACATTCCCCAATTGACATACATCCCCTCAATTTCCAATTCTTTGCCACCACAAACAGGGGGTGATATGAATATTTTTGTGCAAGTGATATTTTTTCCCTTTTTTATGATTTCTTCAGGGTATATACCCAGTAGAGGTATTGTTGTATCAAAGAGTATGCACATTTTTATTGCCCTTTGGGCAAAATTTCATATTGCTCTCCAGAAAGGTTGGATGAGTTCAAAGTTCCACCGACAATGCATTAGTGTCCCAGATTTCCCACATCCCTTCCAATATTGGTCATTGTCCTTTCTGGTCATATTGACCATTTCTCTAATCAATAAGGATTTAGAGTAATTTTTCATATGATTATGGATCTCTTTGATTTCCTCATCTTAAATTGCTTTTGCATATCCTTTGACCATTTGCCAATTGGGGAATGACTTTTTAAAAAATAAATTTGACTCAGTTCTCTGTATATTTTAGAAATGACTCCTTTGTCAGAAACACTAGTTGTAAAAATTATTTCCCAATTTAATACGTTTCTTTTGATTTTGGTTACAGTGGATTTTTTTGTGCAAAAGCATTTTAATGTAATGTAATCAAAATTATTCAGTTTGTTTTTAATGATGTTCTCCATCTCTTCCTTAGTGATAAACTGCTTCCCTTTCCATAGATCTGACAGGTAGACTATTCCTTGTTCTCGTAGTTTGCTTATAATATTGTCTTTTATGTCTAAAACCTGCACCCATTTTGATCTTATCTTGGTATAGGATAAGAGATGTTGGTCTATTCCAAGTTTCTGCCATACTAACTTCAAATATTCCCCACAGTTTTTATTGAAAAGAATGTTCTTTTCCTAGAAGCAGGGCTCTTTGGGTTTATCAAACAGCAGGACTATAATCATTTCCTGCTACCTCTTTTGCATATAGTCTCTTCCACTGATTCATCACTCTATTTTTTATCCAGTACCAGACAGTCTTGATGACTGATGCTTTATAACATAATTTTATATCTGGTAAGGCTAAGCCACCTTCTTTTGTACTTTTTTTCATTAAATCCCTTGATATTATTGATTTTTTGTTTCTCATCTAAATTTAGTTACAATTTTTTCTAGCTCTTTTTTGAATATTTAATATTTATTTATTCTCATTTTGTACAAATAATGTTTTTTATTTTATTTTTTTAGGTTTTTGCAAGGCAAATGGGGTTAAGTGACTTGCCCAAGGCCACACAGCTAGGTAATTATTAAGTGTCTGAGACCAGATTTGAACCCAGGTACTACTGACTCCAGGGCTGGTGCTTTATCCACTGAGCCACCTAGCTGCCCCAAATAATGGTTCCTTATACATTAATAAAATATTCTTGTTTAAGAGTAAACAGAATACCCCCTCCCCACAAAAATATAGATTCGCTTGAACGATAAAGTAAAGGGGAGAGAAAAAAATTAAAATTAAAAAAATAATAGTAATAATTGTAGGTATGGCCAGGTGGCACAATGAAGGGAGCACCATCCCTGGAGCCAGGAGCACCTAAGACCATATCCGACCCCATACACCCAACAATCTACCCAGCCATGTGACATGCAAGCCACCCCAACCCCACTGCCCTGCAAAAACCAAAAAAAGAAAAAAAAACCCAAAATAAAATAAAATAGTAATAATAGTAGGGGTGGCTGGGTGGCAGACAGAGCATTGGCCCTTGAGCTAGAAGCAACCGGGCCTCAGACACCCAACGATCACCCTGCTATGAGGCCCCAGGCAGGCCACTCAGCCCCATTTGCGCTGCACCTCCTCCCAAAATAATAATAATAATAAAAAATGTGCTTCAGTCTTTGTTCCAACACCAGCAACTCTGTTGCAGGTGAATCACATTCGTTATGAAAAGGCCATCGCAAATGTTACTTCCATATTTTTCCACCGCTGCTATTGCTGATCCTGACTCCCTTCTTGTCTCCACTACCATGTACTATATTTTCTCTCTCTCCTTTCACTCTGACTCTGCTGTAAGGTAGCTGAGTGATGCAGCAGACAGATCCATGGTCCTGGGGCCAAGAGGCCCAGAGCCCCCCATACCACCCCTTAGGCCCAGCATCTACCTGGCCCTATGGTTCTGGACTGGCCATCCAATACCAGTCCATTGCAAGAAGTAAAAAAGAAAATGTGTTATATCTGACCCCTCTCCTCCCATGGTCCATCATCTTCTCCATCACTCACATTCCCCCCCTTCCCCCTGTTCCCCCCCTTTTCTTCTTACTCCAGATGCCTATACCCCATTGAGTATATATGCTGTTTCCTCTCCTAGCCACCTCTGCTGAGAGTGAAGATTCCCTCATTCCCCCTTGCCTCGCCCCCTTCCATATCATTGCAATAGCTCATTGTAATAAAGAAAAATCTTATTATATGAAATATCTTTGCCTATTCCCCATCTCCTTTTTCTTTCTCCCATTACTTTCCCCTTTTTTATATTGACTCCATTTATACACCATATTTTTATCTTCAAATTCAGCTTTCTCCTGTGCTTCAACTGTAAAAGCTCCTTCTATCTGCTCTATTAACTGAGAAGGTTCATATGAGTATTATCAGTGACATTTTTCATTAAGTTCCTCATATTTTCCCCTTCTCCTCCAATCTCTTTAAGTCCCTCATATTTCCCCCCCTCTCCTCCAATCTCCATGCTTCACCTGAGTCCTCTATTTGAAGATCAAACCTTCTCTTCAACTCTGCCCTCATTTGATTTTCAAAGTCTTTTTTGAGCTCTGTCATAGCCTGAGCCCAATTTCTATTTTTCTTGGAGTCTTTAGATGCAGGAGCTTGTGCTTCCTCATCTTCAGACTGAGTATATTAATACTTCTTGGGATCATAGATAATGCATTTCTCAATGGTGTTCCTCTTGTTTCTCTGCTTGCTCATTTTCCCAGCCTAAGCCTGTTTTGGGGGTGCTTTCTGAGCTTTTGGGACACTCCCACAAGGGTCTCAGTGTATGAGGCTCTGTCCTCCCTCCTGATCTGTGAATGACCATATGCACCCACCCCCCCCCCCCCCCGCCCCACTCTGCTACAGAGCTGAGGTGGAGGGGGCCCCTACAGTTCTATATGGAGCCCAGTCTGTGATCAGAGCCTCACCTGTTCCAGGGGCAGAGCTCTGCAGTCTCTCTCTCTTCACTCCCCTCCCTAGATTCAATGGACTCATGCCCTGGGGACTCCTGCTTACCTGTTCTACCTGCTTCTGTTCCTGTATCTGGGCTGCTGTGAACACCACACTGATTGCTGTGTGCCCTGAGGGCTGGGCTTCAGGTGCTCACTCTGGCAAAGGTCCCCCACTGTTGCCCCAATCTGTGCTTGGTGCTCCCTCGTGGTGTAGGTCAGGAAACTCCCTCGCTGCTGTGAGCCGTGGCTCCCAGTGCCCTGGGCTGCCTCTGGGAGGCTGAAGTTCTTTTGCTCTGGTGGGCCACCCCTCCCAAACCCGGGGAGCAGAGCCTTTCTGCTCTTTTCCAGGTTACCTTGAGTAGGAGAACTGCCTCATTTGGCCCCTCTGTGGGTTCTGTCTCGCGAAAATTTAGTTATAGTCCTTAGTTTCAAAGATTTATGAGAGAGTGCCTAAGACACGATTCACTCTTGTTGCCATCTTGGCTCTGCCCTTCTTTTCTAGCTCTTTAAAGTAATTTTTTGGAAGTTTGATTGGTAAGGCCCTAAGTAAGTAGTTTAATTTAGGTAAAACTGTCGTTTTTATTATGTTAGCTCGGCTTATACATGAGCAGTTAATATTTTCCCAATTATTTAGGTCTGATTTTATTTGTGTGAAAAGTGTTTTATACTTTTTCATAGAGTTTCTGAGTCTGTCTTGGCAGGCAGACTACCAACTATTTTGTATTGTCAGAAGTTATTTTTATCTTATTTTAATTATTTTTATTTTGATTTTTTTGAAGTTATTTTAAATGGAATTTCTCTTTCTAGTTCTTGCTGCTGTATCTTGCTAGTAACATATAGAAATGCTAAGGATTTATGTAAGTGCATTTTATGTCCTATGACTTTGCTAAAGTTGTTATTTGTTTTTATTAGTTTTTTGGATGATTTTTTAGTGTTCTCTAGGTATACCATCATGTCATCTGCAAAGAATGAGAGTTTTGTTACTTCCTTCCCAGTTCCAATTCCTTCAATTCCTTTTTCTTTTCTTATTGCTGGAAATAACATTTATAATAAAATGTAGGATAATAGTGGTGATAATGGGTATCCTTGTTTCACCCCATATCTTTTTTTTTTTTAGTTTTTGCAAGGCAATGGGGATAAGTGGCTTGCTCAAGGCCACACAGCTAGGTAACTGTTGAGTGTCTGAGGCCGAATTTGAACTGAGGTCCTCCTGACTCCAGGGCCAGTGCTCTATTCACTGCGCCACCTAGCTACCCCCCTTCACTCCATACCTTAATAAGAATGTCTCTAGTTTATCTCCATTGCATAAACTGCTTTTTGATAGTTTCAGATAGATACTAGAGAGCATAGGAAAAAATGGATTGTTCTTAGAATGACAAGCAGTATCTATCTCTTCAATGATGCTGAAAAAGCCTTTGACAAAATACAGCACCCATTCTCTATGATTTCTGGTAGGTTTGTTATTGATATAGTCAATTATACTGACAGTTTTCCTAATACTGAACCAACCCTGAATTCCTGGGATAAATCCTGCTTGGACATAGTGTATTATTCTAGTGATAACTTGCTGTAATCACTTTGATAAGAGTTTATTTAATATTTTTGCATCCATGTTTATTAAGGAAATTGGTCCATAATTTTCTTTCTCTGTTTTGACTATTCTTGGTTTAGGTATCAGAATCATAATAGTGTCATAGAAAGAGGTAGGCACAATTCCATGTTCACTTATTTTTCCAAAGAATTTATATAGAATTGGAGCTAATTGTTCCTTAAATATCTAATAGAATTCACTTGTGAATTCATCTGGCCCTGGAGATTTTTTCTTAGGGAGCTCAGTAATGGCTCGTAGAATTTCTTTTTCTGAGATAGGATTATTTCCTCTTCATTTAACCTGGACAACTTATATTTTTGAAAATATTCATCCATTTCACTTAGATTATCAAATTTAGGACTTCTGCCAAGATGGTGCAGAGAAGACAGGCACAGTTCTAAAGTCTCCTGATCTTTCCCCATCTATCAAATGAAACAAACCTCTTAACAGAAATCCGACCCACAAAACCCAGAAAGAAAAGCCAGGTGAAAGAACATCTACCTCAGGATTTGTCTCCTGCAGCAACCTTGGGCAAATCCTGGCAGGCTGAGTCTGGGCTCAGAGGACGGATTTGGCCCAGATCAGGCAGATTAGTGGCTGAATTAGAGCCGGGAGTCTGAGGGCGGGAGAGACAGACCTGCTGGATCAGCAGTGGGGCTAGACCATGGGGGCTTGAGTCAACTAGGGAGCAGAGGCACTTGTGTCAGTGCTGACCCTTTGGAGCTTGCTGACAGGGCTGGGGGGAGAGTTTCAGTACAGGAGAGCTGCAGACACCATCTCTGGGCTCCTCTGGTCTGAGGAACTCTGAGTCCATGCCTCCATTGTGTCTGAGGCCTCTTCCCAGAACAAACAATAGCAGACTATTTCTGCCTCAGGCACAGGTGTGTAATCAGAAGAACCAGCCCAGCTGACAATAGGGAGAGGGATGACCTCACCCCAGGGTAAAGCCCACCATTGATTGAAAGCAAAAGGATTCAATAGTTTCAATCACTCCCTTCAAGCTAAGGGAGAAGGCCTCAATCAAGGTCACAGACACCCCAAAGAAAACAACCAGCACCTCCTACTGGCCATCCAGAGAAATTGCACTCAGTGAGTAAAGCCTCTAGGGATCCCAACACCAAACCTCTGTGATCCAGCCCTTCCCCAACTCAAGGTCTTAGCAAAATGAAGAATGGTTAGTGGAAAGGTGGATCCATAGAAAAATTCATGGAAGGAAAAGACCCTAACTCAGAGAGACCTAGTTCATCTGAGGAGAATATGATGTAGTCTTCAGCGCAGAAAGACTTCCTTGAAGAAATAAGGAAGGAGTTTAAAAATCAGCTCAACAATTTGGAAAAAGAAACCCAAGATAAGATTAACACCTTGCAACAAGAAAACAAATCCTTAGAAAATATAGACAAATACAAAAATGAGAATAAATCTCTCAGATCCTCAATTGGACAAATACAAAATGAGAATAAATCTCTCACATCATCAATTGGACAAATAAAAAATGAGACTAATTCTCTCAGATCCTCAATTGGACAAATGCAAAAAGAAAACAATTCTCTGAAAATCTCATCTCAATTGGTCAAATGGAAAGCTCGTTCAAAAGTAGAATTGACCAATTGGAAAAGGAGTTACCAAAGGTTAATGAAGAAAACTCCTTCCTAAAAAAAGAATGGAGTCTACAGAAACTAATGACTTCATGAAACAGCAAGAGCCAGTTAAACAAAATCAAAAAATAGAAAAAAATAGAAGAAAATGTAAAATAACTCATCAGCAAAACCATTGACCTTGATAATAGGTCAAGGAGGGGCAACCTGAGAATTATTAGACTTCCTGAAAACATTGAAGAGAAAAAAAGGCTGGACTTAATATTACAGGATCTAGTGATGGAAAATTGCCCTGATATCATGGAACCAGAGGGCAAAGTAGTTATTGAAAGAATACATCGATCCCCTCCAGAAAAAGATCCTAAATTTAAAACACCAAGGGATGTTGTGGACAAATTCCAAGACTATCATCTAAAAGAGAAAATCCTGCAAGCAGACAGAAAGAAACAATTTAAATATCAAGGAGCCACAGTAAGGATCACACAGGACCTGGCTGCATCAACATTAAGGGATTGAAGGTCCTGGAATGAGATATTTTGAAGAGCAAGGGAGCTTGGAATGCAGCCAAGAATACACTATGATGCAAAGCTGAGCCTTCTCTTCCAGGGGAAAAGGATGGACATTTAACGAAATGGAAGAATTCCAAAAATTACTGATGAAAAGACCAGAGCTAAATAGAAAATTTGGACATCAAACAGGAGGTTCAAGAGATACATGAAAAGGTTAAAAAAGGGGGGGGGGGCAGTAAAAGAAAAAAAACTGCTATCCAGTTCTGGCTATATCAAAGCATGGGGGAAAAGATTCTCATAAATCTTGAGAACTGTAACTCTAACACAGAGAATATACCTAGCAGAAGTGATGAACATTCATAACCTATTTTTGAGACTGCTATCCAGTGGGATGTAACTGACTTTAACCTCACTTGAGAGAAAGACTCTAATAACTCTCAAGAGTTTTTAACTCTGTTAGATAGAATGAACTTAGGTAGAAATGAAAGATACTCAGAATTTTCTATGACTCAGGTAGAATGATCTAAAAAACACTACCCCCTTAGAAAGGCAGATAGGAGGGAGGTGGGAGGAGGGAGGGGATTGAATGGGGTAAATCTCATTACACTAAGAGGTACAAAATACCTATGGTAATAGAGGGGAAGAAGGGAGGAGATGAGAAACACCTGAATCTTCTCATCAGACTTGGCTTAAAGTCAATTTACACATACTTAGTTAACTTAAAAAACATCTAACCTTTCAAGTATTAAAAGGGGAGGGGGGAATGGAGTAAGGGAGGGGGAGAGGGGGGAAAAGGGGAACTAACAAAAGAAAGGGAAGGGAAAAGGGGAAAGAAAGGGGAGGGGTGATATAGGAGGACAAACACACTGAAGGGGGTGGTATTCAGAAACAAAATACTGGGGAATACGGATAAGGGGGGAGAAAGGGGGGAAATACAAACAGAGGGAAGATAGCACAGAGGGCAATAAAGAATAAGTAATCATAACTTTGAATGTAAATGTGATGAACTCTCTCTAAAAAACATAAATGAATAGCAGAGTGGATTAAAAGCCAGAATCCTTCAATATGCTGCTTACAAGAAACTCATTTGAAGCAGAGGGATACATATAGAGTAAAGGTAAGAGGTTGGAGCAAAATATATTTTGCTTCAGCTGAAGTAAAAAAAGCAGGGGTAGCAATCCTTATCTTGGACAAAGAAGCAGCAAAAATAGCATTAAAAGAGATAAGGAAGGAAACTTTATCCTCCTAAAAGGTACCATAGACAATAAAGTTATTTCAATATTGAATATACATGCACTCAATGGGATAGCATCCAAATTCTTAGAGGAGAAGCTGAAAAAAACTACAGGAAGACAGACAGCAAAACTCTACTAGTGGGAGACTTCAACATCCCACTCAGATCTAGACAAACTGAATCATAAAATAAACAAGAAAAAAGTTAAGGAGGTAAATAGATTGTTAGAAAAACTAGATATGGTAGATTTATGGAGGAAATTGAATGGGGATAGAAAGGAATATACCTTTTTCTCTGCAGTACATGAAACTTATACGAAAATTGACCATGTACTAGGACATAAAAACCTAATGTTCAACTGCAGAAAGGCAGAAATAGTGGATACATCTTCCTCAGATCACAATGCAATAAAAGTCATATGCAATATTGGGTCAAGGAGATATAGACCCAGAACCTATTGGAAACTGAATAACCTCATTTTAAAGAATTAATGGATCAAAAAACAAATTATAGGAAGAATTAACCATTTTATCCTAGATAATGACAATAAAGAAACAACATACCAAAACCTATGGTATTCACTCAAAGCAGCTCTCAGGGGATATATTATATCTTTAAATGCTTACATGAATAAATTAGACAAGGAAGAAATCAATGAATTAAATGTTCAACTTAAAAAATTAGAGAAAGTACAAATTAAAAATCCCTAATTAAATACCAAATTAGAAATTCTAAAAATTAAAGGAGAAATTAATAAAATCGAAAGCAAAAAAACTATTGAATTAATAAATAAAACCAAAAGTTGATTTTATGAAAAAAACCAATAAAATTGATAAACCTCTGGTCAATTTGATTAAAAAAAGGAAAGAATTGCTAGTATCATAAATGAAAAAGGTGAACTCACCACCAATGAAGAGGAAATTAAAGCAATAATTCAAAATTGTTTTGCCCAACTCTATGCCAGTAAATTTGATAATCTAAGTGAAATGGATGAATATTTACAAAAAATATAAATTGCCTAGGTTAAATGAAGAGGAGATTAAATACCTAAACAACCCCTATCTCAGAAAAAGAAATTCAACAAGCTATCATTGAACTTCCTAAGAAAAAAATCTCTGGGGTCTGATGGATTCACAAATGAATCCTACCAAACTTTTAAGGAGCAATTGGTTCCAATTCTATATAAAATCTTTGGAAAAAATAGGGAAAGATGGACCTCTGCCTAACTCTTTCTATGAAACCAATATGGTGCTGATACCTAAACCAGGAAGAGTTAAAACAGAGAAAGAAAATTATAGACCTATCTCCCTAATGAATATAGAAGCAAAAATCTTAAATAAAATCTTAGCAAAATGATTACAACAAGTTGCCACTGGGATAATACATTATGATCAAGTAATATTTATCCTAGGAATTCAGGGTTGGTTCAATATTAGGAAAACTCTTAGTATAATCAATTATATCAACAGCAAACCTATCAGAAATTATATGATCATATCAGTAGATGCTGAAAAAGCTTTTGACAAAATACAGCATCCATTCCACCTAAAAACACTAGAGAGTATAGGAATAAATGGACTGTACCTTAGAATAATTAGTAATATCTATCTGAAACCATCAGCAAGCATTATATTCAGTGGGGAGAGGCTAGAGGCATTCCCAATAAGATTGGGGTGAAACAAGGATGCCCACTATCACTACTAATACTCTATATCATATTAGAAATGTTAGCTTCAGCAATTAGAGAAGAAAAAGAAATAGAAGGAATTAGAATTGGGAAGGAAGAGACAAAACTCTGAGTCTTTGCAGATGACATGATGGTATACCTAGAGAATTCCAAGAAATCATCCAAAAAAATACTGGAAAAACTTAACAATTTTAGCAAAGTTTCAGATTATAAAATAAACCCTCATAAATCCTCAACTTTTCTATATATGTCTAGCAAGATACAGCAGGAAGAGCTAGAAAGAGAAATCGCATTCAAAATAACCTCAGACAATATAAAATACCTGGGACTCTATTTGCCAAGGCAGACTCAGAAACTTTTTTGCAAACAATTATAAAGCACTTTTCACACAAACTAAGTCAGCTTTAAATAACTGGGCAAATATGAAAAAAATGCTCTAAAGCATTAATTATTAGAGAAATGCAAATTAAAACTTCTCTGAGGTATCACCTCATATCTCTCAGATTGGCTAATATGACCAGGAAGGATAATGATCATTGTTGGAAGGGTTGTGGGAAATCTGGGACACTACTACACTATTGGTGGAGCTGTGAACTCATCCAACCCTTCTGGAGAGCTATTTGGAACTATTCCCAAAGGGCAACAGCAATGTGCATACCCTTTGACCCAGCAATACCACTACTGGGTCTAAACCCTGAAGAGATGATGAAAAAGGGTAAAAACATTACTTGTACAAAAATATTTATAGCAGCCCTGTTTGTAGTGGCAAAGAATTGGAAATCAAGTAAATGTCCTTCAATTGGGGAATGGCTTAGCAAACTGTGGTATATGTATGTCATGGAACACTATTGTTCTATTAGAAACCAGGAGGGATGGGGTTTCAGGGAAGCCTGGAGGGATTTGCATGAACTGATGCTGAGTGAGATGAGCAGAACCAGAAAAACACAGTACACCCTAACAGCAATATGGGAATGATGTTCAACCTTGAAGGACTTGCTCATTCCATCAGTGCAACAATAGGGAACAATATTTGGCTGTCTGCAAAGGAGAGTGCCATCTGTATCCAGATATGGAACTGTGGAGTTTGAACAAAGTGCAAGTACTATTCCCTTTAATTTAGAAAAAAACATATCTTATTGTCTGATCTTGTTACCTTTTAGACTTCTCTTCTCTTCTTTAAGGATATGATTTCTCTCTCATCACACCCAATTTGGATCAAGGTACAATATGGAAACACAGTAAAGACTGATAGGGTGCTTTCCGTGGGGGGGGTGGGGGGAGGGAAGCAAAATTGGGGGGAAAACTGTAAAACTCAAATAATATCTTTAATTAAAATAAATTTTAAAAAGTAAATAAATAACTGGGCAAATAACTGCTCATGGATAGGAAGAGCTAATATATAATATAATAAATATAATAAATATAATAAATATAACATAATATAACATAATATAATATAATATAATATGATATGATATGATATGATATATTATAATACAATATAATACAATACAATATAATATATAATTATATAATATATATTTATAGCAGCCCTGTTTGTAGTGGCAAAGAATTGGAAATCAAGTAAATGTCCTTCGATTGGGGAATGGCTTAGCAAACTGTGGTATATGTATGTCATGGAACACTATTGTTCTATTAGAAACCAGGAGGGATGGGAATTCAGGGAAACCTGGAGGGATTTGCATGAACTGATGCTGAACGAGATGAGGAGAACTAGAAAAACACTATACACCCTATCAGCAACATGGGGGTGATGTTCGACCTTGATGGACTTGCTCGTTCCATCAGTGCAACAACCAGTGACAATTTTGGGCTGTCTGCAATGGAGAATACCATCTGTATCCAGAGAAAGAATTGTGCAGTTTGAACAAATTTCATAGATTATTCCCTTTAATTTAGAAAAAAAAATAGATATCTTATTGTCTGATCTTGTTATCTCTTATACTTTTTGTTTCTTCCTTAAGGATATGATTTCTTTCTCATCACACTCAATTTGTATCAATGTACAACATGGAAACAAAATAAAGACTGACAGATTGCCTTTCTTGTGGGGGGGTAGGTAAGTAAGATTGGGAGAAAAATTGTAAAACTCACAACTCAACATTTTTAAAAAATAAGATTATTAAATTTATTGCCATACAGTTGGGCAAAATAATTCTGAATTATTACTTTAATTCCTCTTCATTGATGGTGAGTTAACTTTTTTCATTTATGGTGCTTGTAACTTGGTTTTCTACTTTTTTAAAATCAAAATAACTAAAGGTTCATCAATTTTATTGTATTTTTTTCATAAAACCAATTCTTGGTTTTATTTATTAGTTCAATAGTTTTCTTGATTTTGATTTTATTAATTTATTCTTCAATGTTTTGAATTTCTATTTTGGTATTAATTGTGTTTTTAAAATTTGTTCTTTAATTTTTTTAGTTGTATGCTTAGTTCAACGATTTCCTCTTTCTCTATTTTATTCATGTAGGTATTTCAAGATATGATATATCCCCTAATAACTACCTTGGCTGTATCCCATAAAGTTTGGCATGTTGTCACATTATTGTCATTGTCTAGGATGAAATCATTAATTCTAACTACAATTTGTTGATTGATCCACTCATTCTTTAAAATGATGTTATTTAGTTTGCAATTAGTTTTAGGTTTATCTCTCTCTATGGCCCATGTGCATTATGGTCTAAGAAGTAAGTATTCACTATTTCTGCTTTTCTGCATTTGATCATTAGGTTTTTATGCCATATCACAGGGTCAATTTTTGTGTAGCTGCCATGTACTGTAGGAAAAATGTATATTCCTTTCTATGTCCATTCAGTTTTCTCCAAAGATCTATCATGTCTAGGATTTCTAACATTCTATTTACCTTCTTAACTTCCTCATTGTTTATTTTATGATTAGATATATCTAATTCTGAGAGAGGGAGGCTAAGGTGTCTCACCAATAGAGCTTTGCTGTCTATGTATTTCTGTAACTCATTTAGCTTCTCCTCTAAGAATTTGGAGGCTATACCACTTGGCCTATATATATATTTAGTATTGAGATTTCTTTGTTGTCTATGGTACTTTTTAGGAGGATATAGTTTCCTTTCTTATCTTTTTTAATGAGATCAATTTTTGCAATTGTTTTGTCTGAGAAGTATAATATATTTTGCTCCAACCTTTTATCTTTACTCCATTAGTCTCTCTTTTCTTCAAATGAATTTCCTGTAAGCAGCATATTGTAGGATTCTTGTTTTTAATCCTCTTTTCTATTTGCCTACATTTTATGGGAGAGTTCATTCCATTCACATTCAAATTTATAATTATTAACTCTTTATTGCCCTCCATGCTATCTTCCCTCTGTTTGTATTTTTCCCCTTTTTCTCCTTATCAATATTCCCTAGTATTCTGCTTCTGAATACCACCTCTTTCATTGTATTTGCTCCCCTTATATCCAACTCCCCTTCCTTTCCATCCCCTTTCCCTTTGTCCTTCCTTCCCTTCCCTCTGTTTGTTCCTCTCTTCCTCCCCTCTCCACCTTTCCATTCTTAATACTTGAAAAATAAGATAAGTTTCTTAACTTAACTGAGTCTGTGTATGTTAATCCTTCTTTGAGCCAAATCTGATGAGAGTAAGATTCAGGCAGTTCTCACCTCCTCCCCCTCTTCCCCTCTATTGCAATAGGTCCTTTGTACCATTTCTTGTAATGTAATTGGCTCCATTCAATCTCCTTTATCCTTCTGTCTCTTTATTGTTCACTCTTTATAAAGAGATATGCCATGAGCTTCCATTACTTCTGGCTAAGTATATTCTAATAGTGTTACAATCCTCAAGAGTTATGAGAATCTTTCAGAGTGGGGATTTATCCAGTTTGATCTTATTGGAGAACAGTTTTTTTTCTTTTCCCATATTTCCTTTTCATGTATCTCTTAAGTTTCCTGTTTGAAGTCCACATTTTCTATTTAGCTCTGGTCTTTTCATCTGGAAAACTGGAAGTCTCCTATGTTGTTAAATATTCATCTTTTCCCCTGGAACAGAAGGCTCAGTTTTCCTGGTTAGTGAATTCTTGGGTGCATTCCAAGCTCCCTTGCTCTTCAGATTATCATATTCCAGGTCCTTCAATCCCTTAACGTTGATGCAGCTGGGTCCTTACTGTGTGTAATCTTTAATGTGACTCCTTGGTATCAATATTGTTTCTTTCTTGCTGCTTGCAGGATTTTCTCCTTTATCTGATAGTTCTGAAGTTTGGCCACAATATTCCTTGATATTTTCATTTTGGAATCTGTCAGGAGGGTATTGATGTATTCTTTCAATAACTATTTTGCCCTCTAGTTCCATGATATCAGGGCAATTTTCCTTCATTATATCCTGAAATATTAATACAGACTTTTTCTTTTAATCGTCAATGTTTTCAGGAAGCCCAATGATTCTTAAGTTGTCTCTTCTAGATCTATTCTCTAGGTCAGTTGTTTTACCAGTGAGGTATTTTATACTTTCTTCTATTTTGTTTTGTTTTGTTTTGTTTGATAGATTCTTTTTTGTCTCAGGAGGTCATTAATTTTTCCATAGATTCCAATTTTTTTCTTAGAGAATAATTTTCTTCATTTACCTTTTGCAACTTCTTTTTTGTAATTAGTCAATTATATTTTTTGAAGAAGTTTTCCATTTTCTCTTGAAAATTGTTAATTTTCTCTTGCATTTATTTTCCAAATTTCCCAAGTGATTTTTTTAGGTTTTTTTTTTTTTTTTTTTTTTTTAGCAAGGCAAATGGGGTTAAGTGGCTTGCCCAAGGCAACACAGCTAGGTAATTATCAAGTGTCTGTTTGAGACTGTATTTGAACCCAGGTACTGCTGACTCCAAGGCCGGTGCTTTATCCACTATGCCACCTAGCCGCCCCATCCCAAGTGATTTTTAAGCTCCTTCCTAATCTCTTCTAAGAGTCTTTCTGGACTGGAGACCAGTTTATATTCTCCTCAGAAGTTCTAGATCTCTCTGAGTTCCGATCCTTGTCATCAAGGTAGCTTTCAATGCCCCCCCCCCTTTCTTTTGGCTTTTCATCATTTTCCTAAGTTCTTGTGTTGGGGGAAGGGCTGGTTCACAGACCTTTGGTGTTGAAATCCCTAGAGGCCTTTCTCACTGGGCTTAGTAACTCCAAGTGAGCTGGCCAGTAAGGTATGCTAGACATTATCTCTGGAGATTCTGTGACCTTCATTTGTGGTCCATTCCCTATGCTTGGGAGGGTAGTGCAGCAGCAAGTTCCTGGTTATTCTCCAACAATGTTGGCTAGGCCCTTGGGCTATATAGTTAATCTCTTTAATCCTCAACACTAAGAGAGATCTGCTACCCACACCTGAGCTTGGGGTGGGGCTGTGTGTGTGCTATTACTGTGTTTATTCTGGGAAGAGTCACTTTCTCCCACAGAGATGGGGTGGAGAACTCAACTAGAAGCAAGGGGATTCCATTGAAAACACCAGAGCTCACAACCCTGGTCTTTCAGGCCAGTGGAATTGACTGGATTGATGTCTAGTCACCACACTGGAGCTCTCCTGCTACTCACACAGGCAAAGTTTCCATGACTGTTCTCATGTTAGTCCCTGGGTCTCACCCATGTGCTGGCCCTCTGCTCTCTGCCCCTGGCTCACCTACACTTCCTTGAGACAGATCTTGTTGGTAGATATTCTTTTCCTTCTTCTTCTCTGGGTTTTGTGAATCTAAATTATGTTAAGAGGCTTGTTTCCTATTAGTTCTGAGGGAAAGCCAAGAAAGTTTAGGATGGCCTGGTTTCTCTCTGCCATCTTGATCAGAAGTCCCATTTTGGCCAGAAGTCTAGTTCTACTCTGTACGTGTAAAAAAAATTATCAATGCTCTTTGACTTTTTTTCCTTCATTTTCGGTCATCACCATCAGTATTACTTATCATTTGCCAACTCTGTCCTTGGCACACCCTGCCCTCCATGAAACAGAAGACTTTACTTGTAGCACATATTCAAGGGGGGAAAAATCTGAACACTGACCTTTTCCAAAAACACATGTTTAATCCTGCACCTCAAATTCATCAACTTTTTTTTTTAAGATTTGGCAAGCATGATGCATTATCATTGTTTTGGAGTCATAATTGGTTATTGCATTAACCAGAGTTATTATCCCTTTCAAGTCTAACTATTTTTGTATCTATCCAACCATCTATCCATCTAACAATCTAACTATACAGCTAGATAGACAAATAGATAGATATTTTTTTACAATCCACTGAAGGCTTTGTATAAATTATCTCCCTGGTTCTACTCACTTCATCATTCATCAATCTGATTCCATTCTTTTACTCATTTCATTTCCTAAGGCATATTCCAATAAATTAATAAATCATAACTTAACTACTCTCAAATTTATTGGCACCTACTTGATTTCTTATTCTTTGTTGAAATAAAACCATTCTGTTAATTTTTATATTGTTATTCTTTCATTCTTTGACATCTTTGGGCTATAGTATCAATATTACTGATACAAGTTTAAGTGATCTAGGAGCTTTTTGTCTTTAGTTCCAAATTATTTTCCTGGCTGATTAATGCAATTCATACTTTGACCAACAATACATGTATGCTCCCCAAAGTCCCTCTAACAATTTTGATTATTATTGTTATCATTAATGCTCTGATGATTATGAGATTTTAAAAATGTGCATTTCTGTTATTATTAGAGCATTTAAAAATATTTTCAGTTTATTCCTCTCCTTTTGAAAATTGCCATATTGGCCAACAAAAACTTGATGTGAAGATTCCTCCGGTAGCTCCAATTAATAGCTTTCTTTCTCATTTGTATTGCAATGATTATGCTTGAAAAATTTATTAATTTTGTCTATTTTATTTTTGATGTGATCTTTAACATTGCAATCATCTATCTATTTGGAGCTTCTTTTAGTATATAGGTAGATAGATGGCTTTGGAATCAGGAGAGAGGGAGTTCAAATTCAGCCTCAGATACCTCCTAGCTATGTGATCTTGGGTAAGTCACACAAGCCTGACTTCCCTGCATCCATGGCCATCTCTAGCTGTCCTGATACATATCTGGCCACTGGACTCAGATGACTCTGGAGGAGAAAGTGAGGCTGGTGATCTAGCACAGCATTCTGCTCATTAAAATCCAATTCATTTGCTTGTCATGAAATTCTCCCTGAGGTTATGATCTTCTTCTAGAATGAAAGACAAACATTATTTAGTATATGATGTTAGATGTTCTAAACACAATTGTGCCAGACTGATTTCCAAACTGTTTTCCTAGAAGTTGTTTTTAGAAAGTGCATTTTTACCCTAGTAGTTAGATTCCTTGGATTTTATCAAACACTGCTATCATATTCATTAACTTCTGGGTTGTGCTACTAAGATATTCCAGTGATTGACTTATCTATTTTATTAATTATTATTCCTGATTTGTAGTAGAGTTTGAGATCTTGCAAAGGTAGACTCTTGTTTTTCTCATTTCCTCATTATTTTCCTTGAGATTCTTTATCTTTTGTTCTAACAGATTAATTTTGTTATTATGTTTTACAATGTTGTGACATAATTTTGTTCTTTCTTTGCCTGTGTATGCTCTCAGTTTCTTTTTGCTTTGTCTTTTTACTATAGTCAGCATTTAAATAGCAAGTTCAAATGATAATGGCAATAGAAATCTTTGCTTTCTCCTTTATCTTATAGTAATGCCATCTAACATTTCTCTGTTACAGATTATTCTGACTATAGATTTTAGACAAATATAATTTACTATAGTAAGTAATGGCATATTTGTTTCTGTTTTGAAAAATAATATTTTTATTTTTCTTTAATTACATATAAAAACTGTGTAATAAACATTTAAAACTGTGTAAAAAACATTTTTAAAATTTGAGTTACAAATTATTTCCCTCTTTGACTCTCCTCACCCTCACCCTCACCCTCACTATAATCTGATATAGATTAAACATGTACGATCATGCAAAACATTTTTATTTTAGTCTTTTTTTAAAATAAGACTCAGAAAGAAAGAAGGAAAAGAGTGAAAGAAGGAAGGAATAAAGAAAGAAAAAAGAGGAAGAAAGGAAGATAAAAGAAAGAAAAAAGAAAATGAAAAATAATATTGTTGCTATTCAGAAAATATAAATTCTTTCTCTGGAGGTAAATAGAATTTTTCATCATAAGTATTTTGGGATTGCCTAAGATCATTGCATTGCTCAGAATAGATGTCATTCACAATTCTTCACCAGACATGTTACTGTGTACAGGGTTCTGGTTCTGTTCACTTCACTTTGTATCAGGTCATGGAAGTCTTTCTAAAATCATCTTGTTTTTCATCTCTTATAGAACAATTATATTCTATTAAAATTATATGCCACATGTTATTCAGTCATTCCCTAATTAATGGTCATCTTCTCAATATTTGATTCTTAGCCATTAAAAAGAGCTGCTATGAATATTTTTGAACAAATAGATTCTTTTCCCCTTTTATGTCTTTATGGTCTTATACTTAGACCATATTGACATAATATAAATATAAATAAAAATATTATAAATAATCAAATAAATAAAAGAAATACGGTAAGAATTCTTCCTGTTTTTTAAAACAATTTTTGTAACATTGGAATTTATTTTTCTTTGATAATTTACTTGTAAATGAATCTGGTACTGGGATTTTTACCTTTGAGTATTCCTTCCTGACTTATTCAACTTCTTGAGCATATATGAAGTTATTTTAAACCTCTACAATTTAAAATCTATTGGCTTGAATATTTTAGGTTTTTGTAAATGCATTTCATTTATGTCATCAGTTTCATTGGCAAAAGTTCTGAAAAATTTCCTCTTTATTGTGAATTTTTCTTGTTCATTTTAAAACATTGTGTTTTTCTTCTCTTGTAAATCAGAATTGGAAATGATACCCCTGTTTTATTTTTTCTCCAGAAAAGGCCCCTGTTTTATTAATTAATTAATTTTTTCTTTCAATTTTAATTTTGTTCATTTGTTTTTTGATTCTCTTTATTTCTACTTTTGTTTTAAGTTGTAGTTTTTTGATATTTGCTTTTTTATTTGCCTATCTACATCATTGATATGCTTTCTCATTTGTTTTTTACGTCTTCTTTTTTTAAATTTAAATTGATATTTAATTTTTCCAGATACATGTTACAATAAAAATTTTTCAACATTCATCCACATGCATATGTATATTTTAAAGTTGCATAATTTCCTTCCACCCTTCCTTTTCACCCTCCTCCCCTGTCAGGTGAATATTGTACATACACATTTGTGTTAAACATGTTTACAGATTAGTCATTTTTAGTAGGAGGAATTAGCATTAAGAGAAATGAAAGAAAACCATAAAACAGGAATGAAATACATAAGAGAAATTTTTTAAAAATTGAATGTTATATTCATTCTGAAGATTTTTTGGTTTTATTTTGTTAATTTTTTTCTTCCTTTGGAATGGGGATAGTATAGTCCACAGCCAGTCTCCTAGGGTTATCCTAGCTCTCTGAATAGCTGAGAGGAGCTGCATCCATCAAAATTGTTCAACTCACATTGTTGTGAATGTGTAGAATGTTCTCTTAGTTCTGTTCCCTTTGCTCATCATCAGATCTTGTAATTCATGCTTCTCTAGAGTCTCACTTATGGTTTCTTTTTTTTTTTTTAGGTTTTTTTTTGCAAGGCAACTGGGGTTAAGTGGCTTGACCAAGGCCACACAGCTAGGTAATTATTAAGTGTCTGAGACCAGATTTGAACCCAGGTACTCCTGATTCCAAGGCTTTTGCTTTATCCACTGCACACTTATGGTTTCTTATAGAACAATAGTATTCCATAACATTCATATACCATAACTTGTTTAACAATTCCCCAATTGATGGACATCCCCTCAATTTCCAATCTTTTGCCACTACAAAAAGAGTTACTATGAATATTTTGGAACATGTGGAACTTTTTCTATTTTTTAATGATTTCTTCTGGATATAGACCCAGTATAGGAACTGCTTGGTCAAAGGGTATGATCAGTTTATTGCTCTATGGACATAGTTACATATTACTTTCCAGAATGATTGGATCATTTCACAACTCCACAGCAATGCATTAATGTCCCAATTTTCCCACAACCTCTCCAATAGTCATCATTTTACCTTTTTGTCATCTTAGCCAACCTGATAGGTATGAGGTGATACTTCATAGTTATTTGCATTTCTCTAATCAGTAATGATTTGGAGCATATTTTCATATGATTATATATAACTTTAATTTCCTCATCTGAAAACTGTCTGTTCTTTTACCCTTCTGTTTTTTTAGGATTAAGTACTTTAATATCCTCTTCAGTTTGAGTCTTTTCTTCAAATTCCTCCAATAAATTATATGCCATAGTGATCATAAGAGAACAAGTTAATATTTATAAGAATGTTTTTGTGTATCATTGTAAAAAGTTTTTCCCTTTATTGTAGCACATGATTAATTTTTATGAAGTCATCATGCACAACTATATTATATATGTATATATAAATTCATTTTAGACTCATTTTTTATCAGTATAGATGTAAAATTTCTATATATTCTAAAATTCTGTCCAGATTATGTACTCTTTTGTTTTGTTTTTCATAGATTTGTCTAGATCTGACAAGAACATCATATAATTTTGCTATTTCTTTTATGTTTGTTTTTTATTTTGTTTTTGCTTTTATTCTTTATGAGAATATGATTACTAGCCACTAGTTGGAGTTTACTGTTTGCATAATGTATTTTGCTTGAGACCCTCATTTTAATTATTTATAAATTTTTATATTTCAACTCGCTTATGGTAAATAGTATTGCTTTATTTTTGCTCTTTAACCATTTTCCTACCCTGATCCATGTTATGAGTGAGTTTTTAATCATAACCATTGTTATGGTTGTTAACTGCTTATATCCCTGTATAATATTTTCTTATACTTTTTTCTTTTTGTTCCCCCACTTTACCCTTTCTTTTTAATTGATGAAATAATACAGGCATTTTATAACATGGTATAATAAAATATGCTTTCACATGAAGCTGCAAATTCATTATGTGAAACTTACTATTCCTTTTAAATCTACAATAAAGTTATCTCATGCAAACTTCTTTTTTTTCTCTTTCCCTCTCCCTTCCCTTTTACTGGAGATGGATACCATTAGACACAAATAGAAAGTGATGAAAGAATAGCAATGTGATCAGTTGGTTTATAATTGAAGCCATCTGCTTCTGCTCCACTTTGCCTTCTAGTTCTAACAGATCCAGGAAGTTTCCATTCATGATTTCTTGAAATATAGTATCCTTTTGGGGAAGGATTTGTTCATATTTTTCAGTGATTATGATGATTTAATTTTTTTCTTCACCTATTCTCTGAGTAAATTATTCTTGATAATACATACCTTAGATTTCTCCCCCCCCCCAACTTTTTGGTTTTATCCTAGCATTTCTTTTTGTCTCTTTGTACCCATTGATTTCTGTTTGCTCCATTTTAATTTTTCACAGAGTTCACTACTGGGATAAGATATCTTCCTTCTGTTCCATGCTACTTATTCTACCAATTTTTTATCCCTATAAAATTTTTATTTCATTTTATATCTCATTTTATTTCTGTCACTTGTCCTTGGACTCATGGTCAATCTTGTTTAACCTCTTAGGCTCTTCTTATACTTGTTGAGAAGTCTTGCTTATTTTTAGAGCATTTAAGGCAACTCTTGACGTATGGAATTTTTTCATTGCATTTAATGTCCACTTCATTTTTTGTAACTTTAGCCTTTCTTTCATGTAACTATGGCATGGCTAAATTTTTTCTATGGTAATACTCAAATGAGATAGTGAGCATCTATATGTCTCTGACCTCAACTTCTTGATCTCCCAGCACTGGTTTCTACCTCCATAGTGCATTTGTGCTTACAGTGCTTGCAAGTTTCAGATATCCTGGCTTATCTTGGGTTAAAGTACTTCAAATTTCGGCTTTTCTAGAACACTTCCAATAAAAACACAGACAGTTTCAAGTCTCCCTGAAGCATCCCAGTCAGAGTTCCATGAATTACTAACTCCCCTGAAACAGACCAGTCAGAATGCTGGAACAGTCTCAGAGCCCTGCTAGCAGTCCTGATTGTTTACCTGAGCCTGTACTGGATTTTCTCAAGAGATTTTTCTCTCAATCTTTGTTTTAATATATGTGGGAGATGTAGGCTCTTCTTTCATGACTTCCTCTTTACCCGAAATATTTTGATAAATATAAAGACTTAAGCTCTGATTTGTTATTTTATTTTCTTAACACTGAGAACATAAATTATTAAGAATGAAAGGCTGTATTCTGCATTACTCTGAATTTGTTACTTGTTTTAGATTAACAGTTAAAATAACTGCATTTCTGAAGTTTCTTTTATCTAGGGATCTCAAAGCACTAAAAGTACTTTCTGATTGATGTATGCTTCTTATCTTTGGTGAATTATTTTCTGTTTTAGCAAAGATGAGTTCAGTTCAGAACACAAAGTGCTTAGTATTCTTTTTGATTATCTATACACACATATTTACATATACACGCACACACACATATCTATGAGAAGTAGTATGGTATAATGTATAGTGTGGTGGTCATGGAGTCAGGAACACCTGAATTCAAAATCTCTTTGCAGACACTTACTAGCTATATAACCCTGAAACAATCATTCAGTATCTCTTGCCTTTGGATTTCTAGTCTGTAAAATGGTGAAAATTATATCTAATTTATAGGATTGTCATGAAGATTAAATGGGATGTGTAAAGTGTTTTTGCAAACCTTAAATCAATCTGGCAATATTGGATATTACACATTTTATTATTTTGTGTACATTCTACTAAATTTTGAATTCTCTGAAGGGACTCATATACTACTAGCACAATACTTTAGTTGTATTAGGCTTTAATGAAGATGTTATTGAATTTTAATTATGTTGCTTAAATATTTACCAACAATGGGTTTTTATAGATAATATGTGCTGACCCTGGGTCTACTTGTTGGTCAAACTGAATTTCTAAGAGCTTATAGAGTGTCAGTCCAGATGAAAGAAATGCAGGAACAAATTTTCTCTGGTATAAGAGATAACAATGTAAATTAAAACAACTCCCAACTCTAATTTATATTCTGAGTTGAAGCTGACAAAATCCTTTCCTCATATAGCATTGATCCACTTGATTTTAGATTCCAAAGCTTCCCCAAGTTTAATGTGGTGATCATTTTGGTTTTCACAGTAATGAAAATATGCTTCAAACTCCCATTCAATGCATTCTCTATCAACTGACCAGGCAGGACATCATAAATCAAATAGCAAAGTACTTAGTTGGAATAGAATAGCATGGTAAGTAATAAGGGAAAATCAATAAGCCTATATGAAGAGTCCTATATATTTTTCCATAGATACCCATATTTGTGGATAAAGGAATACTTCTCAGAACACCTACTCTCCTAAGTGAGAAAGGACTGCACTGAGGCTGAAGTACCTTTTACATTTCCATTTCCTGGAAAACTACTGTGCCTTGAAGTTTCTAACTTCTACTCCTTGCAGCTTCATTGTCGTAGTTTTGAAACTTCCCTTACTTTTGTACCTTGGTCTTCCTATCTTGCTGTTACTCCATCCAGTTCCTAAAGCCACCCCATGAAGGTCCTCTCTAACTCCGTAGATATTGTTTCTGCCTCTACAGTTGTCATCCATTACCTCTATATTAAGTGTCTACTGCTATTTATTTACTTTGGCTTCTCCATTTAGTCACTACTGCCATCTGCTGGAACAATCATCTGCTGGTATAGGGACTTTTTCTTTGGGGGGAGGGGTTCTGCAAAGTGATTATTTGTGTGTGTGTGTGTGTGTGTGTGTGTGTGTGTGTGTGTGTGTGTGTGTCTGTCCTGGACTAATATGCCTTTCAGCCTAATCAATCATTTTCATCTACTTTTTTTTTTTAAAAAAGGTCTTCAGCACATCTGGTAGACACAAGAATCATTCTAGAAACTATCAAGACCTTCCTTACTTGTTTTACTTCATAGAACAATTCTTGACTCTTAGATGAATCAGGGACAGAGTACAGGCAGCGCAACGCCATTCCAACCCCCATACTCTACAGTTCTTTCTAGGTTTTTCTATGGTAGGAAATAAAACATATGCTACTTTTCATTTGCTCCTTTAATTCCCAACATAATTCTGGAAGCTAGTACATTTGCTATACAAACTGTCTTCTAGCTTACATATACCTCAAGGAGGTCTTTAGGAATACTGGAGGAAGAGTTAATGAATTGTATGGACTTAAGGAAGTAAGTTATCCGATTCTTCCATTTAATGGGGTTTATTAGAGAAGTTGAGTGATTTTTCTCAAAGTCCCAAGATTTCTATGAGAGGCTATATCTGATTTAGTCAGACTCCTTTCTTTTACCTGGTAACATTTCCTTTCTCTTTTAAAAATTTGCCAACCAAGAAATTTCCAAATTCCACTTTAAGAGCTCTGATTGGTCTAACTTCCTGAGAAAGTCTTCACATCTCTTTATAAGACACATATCTTTCTTCCATTTTGCTAAATTGCCCTAATATTGTTTCTCACTCTGCTCTCCAAATTACCTCTATCCTCTTGAAATGGGAAGCAGTAGGAACGGATGTGGGAGAGAATGAGGAAATGATGTAACCCACATGAAACTGAGAGTACTGGTTTCAGCTGTCAGAGTATGAGGGCGTCAAGGACATGTAAAAGAGCACCCAAAAAATGTTAGTGATGTTTCTTTCCCAGGTTGGTAATTGTGATGCACCATCACAATTGCTTAACTGATTCTAATCAAGGTCAGAGGTCCTCTCCAATGTCCAGAGGAAATATCAACCTTTCTGAGTTCTGGTTTGCACAATATCCTGAGTTCCATCTCCCATGTTACAAATAAATTAAGAAGCCTTGTGCTTTTATGGAATGATAAATCCTAAAGTTAGTGCAAATCAGACAAATAAGAGAGCTATTTGCTTGCTTAAGGGAGTACTCAGCCTCTCCTAAAATTTCTAGAACCAAATTAGACCTATTTCTTGGGGATAATGATGATGGGCAAATTTCTAAAGACTGGGAGAGAGTCCTAACATGTGTCCTTATTTCCTATAACCAAAGATCCAGGAGTCCTCCCCATTGATCCAGGGAGAAATTGCAAAAGCTTATCAGAACAATTTCCTGGAAATAGAAGTCAGTGTCTCAGACTATTTGTAGCATATTTCCTGCTATTATGCAAGAAATAGAGACACATGCTATTCATATTAACAATCGTTTAAAAGAATTACATTTTAAAGGAGACAGTTGTAGTTAGTGAAATTGGATAGTTCCACAAACCCATATCTTTGGGAATTGTAGACAGTGAGTGATATTGTTCCATAAGAGAAGGGTATAATTTGAAGACAAAAGGTTGCCAATTCGTAGCTAATCCTTGAGAAGATGGAGCAGAATTAGCAACCAAACTCAATCTGGAATAAAAAAAAAATTGATAGGGTCAGCTTGGAACTCTCCAAAGAGTACATGTTAGTGATACAGAGAGGTTCAATTTTGACAGGTTCAGGAGTCCTACCCATTGATCCAGAGAGAAGTTGTAAAAGCTTATCAGAACAATGTATCATCTTAAATATAACCCCTAATAGCATTACATTCTTCATATCTGAAATAGGAGTCATAATGGTCATTGCTTCCTTTCATAGGAAGATTTTTGAGGAAGTCACTTTGCAGATTATAAGTCATGCACTTCCTCTTCCTACTCTCATCTAAATACCAATGCAAGAAAACATTGGTTATGCCCTGTTTTGTTCTTTCTCTGTTTCCCCTCTTATGCCTTACTGGAATGTGGGCAAATAAACATTATCTTTTTTTCCCTCACAGCATTGTGAACTTGTCTAATTCCTTTATTAAGGCCCTTTAAGTCAAGCATCTGATCCCAGAATACTTCCACCATTTAGCATGTCATTATTTTGTTCTTTAGTAATTTTCAGTTGTGTCTGACTCTACATGATTCTTTTCGTTTGGTTTTTCTTGGCACACAGATGCTAATGGTTTGCCATTTTTTTCTCTAACTTGCTTTTACAGGTGAGGAAACTGAGGCAAATGGGTTTAAGTAATTTGTCTAGGGTCACAAGTCTATTAAGTGTCTGAAGTCACATTTGAACTCAGGTCTTCCTAAATTCAGGCCCCAAACTCTAGACACTGCTAACTAGATGCTCCTCAAAATCTTCTTTGTTGTTATTTGGTCATTTCGCTCACGTGTGCACAGACATACACACACACACACACACATTTTGAATGTGTTTTGCCATTTTGACAAATATATTGAAGTGTTTGCCCTTTCCTTTAGTTCATTTTTTTTTTTACAAATGAGCAACTGAGGCAAAGAGGGTAAAGTTACTTGCCCAGGGTCACATAGCAAGTAAATGCATAAGGCTCTATATGAACTCATGAAGATGAATCTTCCTGATTTCAATCACAGTGCTCTATGCATTGTGCCACCTAGCTATCTGATTAGTATATAGTAGATACTTAATAAATGTTGCACTGGATGCTTAGCAAGGTTTAATGCAGAAGGACTGGTCAAAAAAAGTAATGTTTTCTAGTTTCAATCTCTGCTTCCCCTTGCCTTCATAGACAAGAACAGAAGGAAATATGCCAGAAAAAAAAGGGATGCAATCACCCAGATAGGAATTACTGATGGATATGTGTGAACCAATCAAAAGTTTCATGGACTTGTTTTATTAAAAAAGCAGACAAAACATCCAATTGTTAAAGTAGATATGTTCTTTTCTGAATTATGTCTATGAAGAGATTTCCAAGAAATTTGGAAATCACTGTGGTCAAACCTGGTCCTTCTGTTTTGAGGAAGCAGAAACATTTTGAATATTGTGTTTAGAAATTTGATGATCAGAGAGACTTGAGCCCAAAATTGTTTTACAGATCCTTGACATTAATCCTATTGAAAATAGGAAAAGAGCCCACCCTGCCCCCTTTTTCCTCAAAAGCTTTCTGATCCATACTTGATACAATAAAATGGAGTGGAAAGTACTTTGTGTGAGACACAAAGTAATGATGATGATGTAGTACTTTTTATACTTTATTTCATTTGAACCTCTTAACAACCTTGAGAGATGAGTATTATTATTAGTTCCATTTTATAGATTGATTAACAAAATTTTATAGACAGAATCAGAATTATGTTGAAGTCCTAGTTCTAATGTTAGCTAGTAGATCTGGTAAAGCCATTTCAGTTTCTTTATTCATAAATGGGGGTATTAATTGGGGCACACTTACTGCTTCCTCTGATAGGGATATTGTGAGGAAAACATTTTGTGAACTTCAAGAATCTATACATTCCTAGTGAAAATAAATGTGACAATTATGTAGATCTGAGACTTTCTGATGATGAACTTATGTGATATTGTATTTTTTTTAGATTTTTGCAAGGCAAATGGAGTTAAGTGGCTTGCCCAAGGCCACACAGCTAGGTAATTATTAAGTGTTTGAGACTGGATTTGAACCCAGGTACTTCTGACTCCAGGGCCAGTGCTTTATCCACTACACCACCTAGCCACCCCCTTATGTGATATTGTTGGGTTATTTTTGAATATGTAGCTTCCAAAAAAGCAAAGCATAGCTTCCTATTCCAGCATTAAAGACTTTCAAAGGTAACACCAAAGCACCTGAGTAAATTAGTCAAAAAAATACCTCCTTCAAAGTAATGCTATAATGAATTAAATTATGAACAAATGAAAACTAGCCACCTTGATTGTTTTTCCTACAGAAGAGTTATACAGCCTACGGTTTCTTTGTACCAAAAACTTTGGAGACATAATTCAAGTCACACTACTGGACACAACAGTTTTCTTGATTTCCAGAATTTCTTTTTTGGCAGGTAAAGTCTGATCAAGTCTCCATGAGTCAATGTTCTATCAAAGAGCACAATATTTCAACAGCAAAGAAAGGAAGCTATTTTCAGGGTTATGATTATTTGCTGTTCTCATTAGTTTCTCATTTGCTTTTTTTAGGCTAATAGAATTAGTTCAAGTTATTTCTGTCTTGCCAACAAGAAAGAATTCTATTCCATAACCCTCCCCCTATACATGTACACACACACACACACACACACACACACACACACACACACACAGACACACAGACACACACACACACACACACACACACAAAGACAGAGAGTATTTAGATTTTTTTCTCTTGATATAGCATCCAAGGATTAAACCCTAAAATTCACAATGATTTCTCCTTCCAGAAGCTCATTTATTTTTTTTCTCAGAGCGATAATTTTTTCTAGGAAATGTAAACATTTCTCACAGATATATTTTACAACTTCTATTTCAAGAAGGTATTTCTAGGTGAAACTCTGTGACTCTTCTTTAACCCAGAAAATAATCTGTGAGCTGATTTAGCATATTAAACATTACACTTTTTAAAGAATTTCAGTCTTGATCTTTTAGCTAAAGAGGTGGGGAAATTGATCAGCTGGTTATCACTTGTTTCATTAACACTCATATGAGCAATTAGCAAATTAGCACTTGAACAAAATTTGTCCTCTCTGTCATGTGTGAATTCCTCTTTCCTACTTGCTCTATTTTGACTTTTGGTTGATTCTGAAGAGAGGGCCTCTTTTACCCCTATTTAGTATCCTTTTTCCTATAATACGTGGTAAACTCATTTAAGAAAAGTCATAGTATTTCCATCTGTGGTTGAACAAAATAAAAATAATTATGATGATGGTGATGATGATGATGATGATGATGATGGCACAAATTGCTATCGCACAGGATTCATCACCCTCCAGATATCTATAGAAAGATAAACATTTCCTTGTCAAAAAATGAAGAATAGTGATAGATATTCTGAGTACATTTGAATGGTTATTATTCAACAAAATAGAAGAAACTGTGTACCATATCTCTATTGATTATACAAGTTTAGTATTTAACATATAACTAGAAAGGTAAGACCAGGTGGCTAAAATTAGACACAACTGTAAGTTCACTATCTTTGATAAACTACATGAAAAATAAATAAGAAAGCCAGTTTGGCTAGACTCCTAAGTGCATGAAGTGAGAGTAAGGCATAGTGAAGGTGGACATATTGGCTAAAACCAGATTGTGGAGTCCTTTGAATGACAAACAGTAATTTAGTTTTGATCCTCGAGTAAATAGGGAGTTACTAGAGTTTACAGAGCAGAAAAGTCTAATGGCCAGATCAATTCTTTAGAAAGCAATTTCAGGTAAGAAGTGATAAGAATATGAAATATGGTAGTAGTTTTGCAAATGGAGAAAAGAGAATATACATATGTGTATATATACATGTATGGTATATATGTGTATATATGTACCTCTATATGCATACTCATGCATATGTATGTATTATTCAAACAAGATTTAGCAACTGATTAGATACATGAGTTGAAGGATAGTGGGGAGGCTAGAATAACACTGAGGATGCAAATTTGGGAGAGTAGGAGCATAGAATCATCCTCTTCATAAATAAGGGAGATAATAAGAATAGTGGATTTTACTGGAAAGAAAATTATGTTTGAACATATGTAGTCTGTCTGAAATGTCAATAAGCATGTGGCACTGGGGCTCAGAAGAAACTAGGGATAGATCTATAATTGTGGGATAATTATTGTCTACATGGGAATAATTATCAGTCTCAGCAGAACTTATGATTTCTTTTTTATTTTCTTTTTAAATTTTTATTTAAGGCAATGGGGGTAAGTGACTTGCCCAAGGTCCCACAGCTAGATAATTATTAAGTGCCTGAGGCTGCATTTGGACTCAGGTCATCCTGATTCTAGGACTGGTGCTCTATCTGCTGTGCCACCCCAGAACTTATAATTTTACTGAGAAAGATAAAAAAGACAAGAAATCCCAAGACAGAACTTTATGGAAACTTATATGTGTGGGACAGGATAAAGAAAATTGAGAAAGAGGAATCAGTCAGGGAGGAGGAAGCACACTGAAAGGAGTGTAATGAAAATTCAGAGTGTAAAGAATATTCATAAAGAGAGGGAGATCAACAATGTCATATGTTATAGAAAATTCAATAAGAAAGAAGATTAAAAAACACCACAGAATCTGGCAATAAACTTCAAGTGACTTTGGAATGGGAAATTTCAGAGAGTAATGACACTGAAAGAATGCAAGGAGTTGAAATGAGAATTTGAGACAAGGAAGGAAATATCATGGGAAGACAATGTTTTTTCCAGAATTTGGCTGTAAAGGGAAGCAGAACTATAGGATACTATTCTAAGAGGATGGTACAATTAAATGGAGACTTTAAAAGGATGAGAGAGGCTTGAACATGTTTATAGGCGATAAGGAAGAAAGCAGCAGATAAGAAAAGTAGAAGAGGGGACAGCTAGGTGATATGGTGAATAGAGCACTGGCCCTGGAGTCAGGAGGACCTGAGTTCAAATCCCACCTCCAACATTTAATAATTACCTTGTTGTGTGGCCTTGGGTAAGTCACTTAACCCTATTGACTTGCAAAAACCTAAAAAAAAAGGTGGAAGAACAGAGAGAATGGGAGCAATTTATCAAAAGAGGCAGGAGGGGAAGGGATCAAGGGTACATGGAGAATATTAGGCCTTGGAGAGTAGAAAGTCAACATTTTCCTCAGAGGCAGAAGTAAAGGAGAAAAAAGAGATTACAAAATTTCTTGAGTCTTTGAAAGAGAAAATAATTATTTCAAGAGAAAGAATGTTAGTTGGAGGAGTATTATATCTGGTTATGAAACACCAAATGCTCACTCTGTGATATACCTGCAGGTCAGTTTCTAATGTAGTTTGTGTAGAAAAAACAACTCACAGGAAATGTCTTACAATTTCCATGGAGCTTCCCATGAAACCAAAGCATTATTGGTAAAGACAATACAACTGGAGCTGGTAAATGTCCAGCTACACCTATTCTGTGGATTCCTTTATTGTGAGGGTAAATAAATTGTGAGAGGATATTAAAAAAAAAAATTTGTCCACAGGGAACAGGTTTCACACTTTTTTCCCCAGCTGTTTCCAAGAGAATTCTAATTGTGAAATAGAAATTTCTGTCCCAAAACAGAACTGATAGGAAACTTGACTGCCCTTTTTTTATTAAACTATTTGTTCATATCTTAAGTCTGGAAGGCACAAAGTAGATAGCTGTATATGGGTGTCTTTGTGGATACAAATAAATATAGGTCTAGTCTGGCCAAATGAATAGAATTCTTGGCTTGTTCACACCCTAACTCCAACATTTTGCTGGTTCTGTGCCTTTGAGCAAGTTATCTAACATTGTTGTGCCTTAGTTTCCTTATCATTTAAAGCAGGGTTAATAATTCCTATAATACTTCCCTGATGGGGGTGATGTTAGGGACAAGTGAGATAGTACATGCAGTATTGAGATGAGATGATATAGTGCTTTGAAAACTTTAAAGTTCCTCATAAAGGTCTGCTATTATTAGAATATAGATGAATACCCAGCTGTTGAATGGATTTAAAGTAGTGTTTCTATTGTTTAAAAAATATGAGAATAAACCTTGATTCAAGTATTACATCCCCTTAAAGTCTTTTCTGATTTCCCTCTGTCCTTCACTTTTAGTACCTCTTTACTCTCCCATTAAAATTATCTCACATTTATTTTACATATTATTATTATTCTTTTATTTATTGCTTTATGTATAAATTTTGTATTTTCTTGAATAGGTATATCTTGTTTTCCCTCGTATAAAGTAATCTCTGAACAAAGACACTGCTTCAGGCACACTGCATTTAACGTAGTGCCTGATATAGTAGGTGCTTAATTAATGTCTGTTGCCTGACTGATCTTGTGCATATAAATTTTTTTAAGGGGGTAGACTTTGAAAAAACAAACCTTCTTTTCACCAAATAGGGCTATGAGAACAGTTGGCAGGACTGAGATGGCTACTGTCCAAATTTAAAACTGCCATATTGGAACTAATTCAAGTTCATAAACTCAAGCAAGAAGGAAGAAAAAAATGAGTACAAGGAGAGAAAAGACATTTTTTAAAGAGAAAAACAGATCAAAGATAGCTACAGCTAAGATATCAATGTCTAGATTCAAGGATCGAAATACTGTCTTTTCTTGAAATCCACACAGCAGCTGGAATCCATGAAAGATTCCAGAGAAGAGAAATGATCTCAAAGTTTCATCCATCTGTACATCTAACAAGGTGACCCATTAATCCGAATAAAAGAAGGCTTCAGATACACTTGATAGGAAAAAATTGTGAATTGGTTTAAGAAGTGCTTAGGAGCATGATAGAAAATGCTAGATACATTCAGAAAAGGAACTATGGACTCTGAATGCAGATTGAAGGATATTATTTTAACTTTTTTTGGTGGATTTTATCTTTTATTCTGTTTCCTCTTTCACAATATGACTAATGTGGAAATATGATTGTATTTGTAAAATCTATGTCAGATTGCTTGCAATCTTCAGGGGAGAGGAAGGAATGATAGGGTGTAGAAAAATTTGGAACTCAAAATCTTAAAAAAACAAATGTTGAAAACTTTCTATACATGAAATTGGAAAAAATAAAATATTATTTACAAAAAAAACTTAGACAAATTGGTGACAATCATCCTATGTTGCTTAGGGGATAGTAAGGAATGCTTTGGTTATATGCTTCGCCTTGAAGCAAAGAGTTTAAAATTCAAGTTATTATTATCTTTGATTGGCTAGGCAGGGGAGAGTAAGCCTCACTATTGCCTCACTAAAGAGTTTGTCTAGAAAAATTCTTTGAGAATTAAAAATGAAAATCACTATAGAAATGAAATAATCAAATTGCATGTCCACTTAAACAAGACATAAAATGTTTTGCTGGTCAACTTTATTCCTGAATGAATTATTGAATAACATCTTCAGGTACTACTAACACCTCTCTAAAGAGACTTGAGTTCTCTCCTTGTGTACTCTTGTGACAGATGAAATTCACCATATGCCTCTGCTAGTGGTTACCCAATTTAGATTTGGGGCAACTGGAGGATGAACTTATTCAGTGGTGGTTGTGAGCCTGGAATCTCTTGCCTGTCTATCAAATCCCTCCTTGATGACCTCCTGGGCTTTGAGCCAAGGCTATATTTTTAAACTGATGGAGTGGCAACCTGAGGTTGTCATTTACATGTGTGAATGTGCAAGTGTGTGTGTTTCAGTATTGTTTTACACAGAGAATATTATGTTTGCTATCATTTTAATTAAGTATTTTATATGTTCAAACTAATTATTTGTTTAATGAATTTCTTTGATTGTTTAAAATTATGCCCATTGAAACATTGCTCCAGGGATCAAATATAGAAAATGAGCATTATTAATTATAATAAAATATTTTAAAACAGTAACTAATAATTTAATTCAATAAAAGGACAAATATTAACATTGCATGTTAAACATATCTGACACATATAGAGACTGTGCTTTCTCTCATGCCTAAAAGGCATTTTCTAACACTATTCCCTAATGACTAATCTGAGAAGTTGAGAGAAATGGGGAAGAGAAGATGGGTGCTTCTGAAGAACTCTTTCTTTAGAACAGAGAAAAAAATCATAAGACCATAGATCTAGAGTGGGAAAGAATCTTAGAATTCATCCTATCTAACCCTATCATTTTAGAGAAGAGAAATCCATTAAGGTTGAGTGACTTGTAGAAAGGAAGAAATAAGGGTATGAGTAATAGTGATGGGATGTGAGTTTAGGTCCTCTGATTCCAGAATCGATACTGTAACACACGGGATTTGCCATTTCCTCCCAATACCCTTACTCTGAAAGCATAACTTTTCTACAGAATCATTCCAGTCTATTCTCTGTTTTTTTCTTTGTTGTTATTGTTTAAGAAAGTGTTAATGTGATAAAGAAAGTGTTAATGTGATAAAGGTACACTGTTTCCCCCCTTAGTGCATATCTAAAGTGGAAACTTCTTCAATTTTTATAGATTACATTCTTTGCCAATCATAAAACTATATATTTTTAGATTATTATCATCATGAATGAAGGTCAGTACCTGCTCTGCAACATATTGCCTTAAGAGAGTTGCCTGGGTTTCACTAGAGGTTTATGTGACTAATCACATAGTCAGGATGTAACATAAACAAGGCTTGAAACTTAGTTTTCTGGGCACTAAGGACAGTTTTCTATCCAGAAAACCATTCTGTCTTTCTTTGAATAGGGTAAAAAAAGAAAAAATAAGGCATATATTAATATGTATATAAAGCATAGTCAACCTTGTGGTAAATAGTATAAGCAATCAGTCATTCATCCAACCTGGGCTCAACTGAATATATTTATACAACTCATCCCACCCTCCCTTCTCATGGTAGCAATTTCCCTTTAAGTCATGCTCTTTCAGAAACATGAATTCCCCTTTCAAACTCTGAATTAATTTACAGGGCAAAGGACAAAGCTGGTACCGGTATTAAGGTTAACTTTTCCTTTGCCCTTTATTCTCTACTGCCCTACCCCACTGTGTCCAAGGCTACCAACTTCCAGTGCATTAAGAATTTCTACTTCCAATAACCATTCTCTTTATCCTCAAATAAACTATTATCTCTACTATTTTTTACTACTAATTCCATATTAAGAAATCTTAACCTGATACTCCTTACTTGGATTGAATGAAAAAAAATCCCAACATTTCAGATTTTCTCCCTTCCAGGTTATTCTTCCTTACTCCTATTCTCCCATGTGCTTTTGAATAAAATAGTTCTAACATGGATAAGATGGCTATCTATTTTTTGTAGATCCCAAAAAGCACAAGGATCCCTCTCCAAGTTTATGGTGGAAGGTATTAACAGTTCTGTGTAGGCTATAAACAGGAGAGGAGGAAGAAGGGAAAAGGAGATATCTAATTTCAAAGTGCTCTATGAGCATAGGTGAAAGCAGAAAGTAAGTTAGGGTAGGTAAAAGAAAGCTAGGTTTCTCTGTTCTAGAAAATATTAGAGAAAATATTCAACATCAGTCTCACTAATAGGTAGGGGATACTTTCAGCTTAGAGCAATCTCTGAATTCTCTTGAGCCTTGCACCCAGTTTCTCTGCCACGCAGCAAAGAACTGTGGACTATCCAGTGGGAAAACTAGCTTTGGGCAATGAGTCCAATTCCTCGCATTTGCAAACTCCTGCATCTTCACCTTACTTTCAGTGCAAATCCTCCTCCTTTCTGTCCCATTCATCTCTCTTCCTGCTTCTTGCTCTCATGAGTCCTTTTGGCCTCAAGGTCATAGCAAAAATGTCAAGATACTGAGGAGTAGGGTGTTGAGAAATCTGCTCAGAACCAAAAGCATCTGTCTCTAGTATCTTACACTCCTTGTTGATGCCTATAGAATGTATATTGAAGACAATTCTACAAGGGAAATCAGCATAAGGAAAAATATAGTGCTTTATTAGTCATCAGATCTTGTAAATTCTTCCTCCACATCTGTTCCCTTTTCAACACTCACATACTCACCAACCCTATTCAGGTCCTCATCATCTCATCTGGACTATAGCAACAACCTTTTAATGGAATGGTTGGCTTGCAGTTTCTCCTTTTCCAATCCATTTTCCACAGCTGAAAAAATAATCTTAAAGCACATCTGAACATGTCACTCTTTTGCTCAAGAACAATAAGTGGTTTTTGTCTTTACGATAAAATATAATTCCTTTCCCTCATATTATGAATACATATATACATGCATTTCAAACCCTTTACAACTTAGCTTCAGTGTAGTTTTCAAAATGTATTGTTCATTTCTCGCTTCTACATTCTATGATCCCATCAAATTGACCTGCTTGCAGTTTTTGACCTTGATGTTCCATTTTTTTACTTCTAGACCTTTGAATAGGTTAACAACCATCCTTTCTAATCTGGAATTTCCTCCTTCTTCAACTTCACTTCTTAGAATCTCTAGATTTCTTTCTTATTTCATTATCTATGAAAAGCCTTCTGTGATATGCCTAATGTTTGAGGGCTCTCTGTCCTCCTAAGATGTTTCCATCTATCCAGCTTTCTTTCTTTCTTTCTTTCTTTCTTTCTTTCTTTCTTTCTTTCTTTCTTTCCTTCTTTCTTTCTTTCTTTCTTTCTTTCTTTCTTTCTTTCTTTCTTTCTTTCTTTCTTTCTTTCTTTCTATCTTCCTTCCTTCCTTCCTTCCTTCCTTCCTTCCTTCCTTCCTTCCTTCCTTCCTTCCTTCCTTCCTTCCTTTCTTTCTTTCTTTCTTTCTTTCTATTTATACTCATTTAAATGTTGCATTTATTCTGTGGAATGTAAGCCTCTATGGCATGTTTTATAGTTGCAAAATACTGGAAACAAAATAGCTCCCATTGACTGGGAATGATAAACAAATGGTGGTAGATGAATATTTCTGCACTGTAACAACTAATGAATGTGAAGAATACAGAGCAGCAAGGGAAAACATATAAAGTTATTCAATATGAAGCTAGCAGGGGAAAATAAGGACTACAATTATGTAAATATAAAGTACAATAACAAAATAAGCAAAAAGAACATTATGAAATTATGATTAAGTTTAGGGCCAAAGAAAAGATAGAAGGCTTTATCTCCCTCCCTCCCTCCTTTACGCTGAAGGAAACTATGAAGAATACTTCAATGATGTGTTGGTCATTTTCTGTATTGATTTTTTTTGTCTTTCTTATAAGAAACCACTCTCTAGAAGGGTAAAGGGGAAGGATATTTTGGGAAATGAAAATAATGTAAAACCAGAAGACATTAAAAATGAAAAAAAATAATATAAATTCCTTGTAATCAGGAAAAGTTTTAAAGTTTTTTGTTATCCATGTATTGTAGGCACTTATTAAATACTAACTTAATTGAATAAGACTGATTACAGAAACATACAACTATATATATAATGTACATATAAGAGAGTTATATATACATATGTCTCTCTAATGGACATATTTCTCTATAATGGAAAATGTACTGGTCTTGGAATCAAAAGAATTGGGTTTAAGAATTGAATTTGCAATTCTTCAGTGGTATGATTCTAGCAAGTCCCTTCAACACTTTGAAGCTAAGTTTTTTCATCTCTAAAATGGGGGTAATCATATTTGAATAATCTGTCTTATAGAGTAGTATGGAGAGTGTTTGCTAAGTCTTAAAGTTCATATTAATATGACATATTTTAATTTTAATTATTATCCTCTATATGATGATTTTCATTCATTTGTTTTTCAATGACAACTCTTCCATTTGAGCCTTAAAATCTCAAAAGTATGAACCCTCTAGCACTTTCTGTGGAATGTAGCTCTTCAAGGTATTTTTCACTTTCAATCTCTATGGCATCAATTTTCTTTCTAACACTATATCCTGACTGACTGGTCCTGTCATGCACTTTGTTTAAAAGACCCTTGGACTTAAAGTCAGGAGATCTGGTTTTGAAAACTGATTATGGCATTATCTTTAAGACCCTGAGTAAGTCCCTTCACTTTTTATTTATAAAATGAGCATAATTATGCATTTAGTGCTTACCTCAGAGGATTATTGTGTGAAAGCTGCATTCTAAACCCCTAAAACTTTTTAAAAATGTGAACCTTAAAATTTTTTTAAATGTATGAACCATCATTAATGTGCATTTTTCTTATTTTAAGATTTGATGTATGGATTTGTTGAAATTCAGCAATAATTTAATAAATGCTTACCATGTTCAAGGCTTAATGACAGTTACTTGGGAATACAAATACAAGAATAAAACCAGTCCCTACATTCAAGAAACTTTACCTTCTACTGAGAGATAAAGCCTTTCTTTGATTAGAAGGAGTAGCTCTTAGGTTGAAATGATTACAAGTTTAGAGCTGGAATGAACCTTAGTGATCAAATAGTCCAGTCTCCTAATTTTGCAAATGAGGAAACTGAGACCTGGTGTGACATGTCCAAGGTCAAATAAATAATAAATGGTATAGACTAGATTTATAAATATGTTATATCATATCCTTAAAAGCATTTTCACAGATTAAGCTATTTAATCAAGTTTTTCCTCTTGTTAGAATTTTTTTAAGGAAAATTGGAAGTCTCTATTGTAGAGAGTGTTTTAAAGACTAAAATGACTCCAATATTTTCAGCAACAGGGCATTATATTTTCCTGATACAAAGAAAATGGTTGCTCTCTACTGTGTCCATTATAGTAATGAGGAAGGTGAGGCAGGTTTAGTATGCTTAGTTATAGAATGATTGAGATTTAGCTATTGTATTATTTCAGATTCAATATCTCTTAATGCTGCTTGAAAACAGAATTTTCTTCCTTCCTTCCCTTTCTTCCTTTGAAATGAAAGCTTTCCATTATGTTTAGTACTAGCTCTTCAATATCCAGAATGTTTCTGATACTATAATTTTTATTTAAAAAGTGTAAGGTTCTTATTTTAGATTAGTAGATGAATTCCAAATAATGATGTGTTACTCAATGTACTGTCAAAGGTTACAATAATAGAAGATAAGCTTTTGTAAACAATGATTCTTATTGGTAATGTGATGATGTTGTGAAAGGAACAGGCTAGCATTTGTGCAGACTGAAGTGTAACAGACATTTTGTCATTTTTATATAGGATCTTACTTTATATTTTAGAAATTCTGATTAAGCTATGATGATAATGAGGTGGGAGGAATCATGTGGCATAAATAGTAATTTCTTCATATTAGTCATATGGAACATTGAACAGCGTGGTATTATGAACTAAGAACTAGTGAACAGAGTCAAGGTGGTCGTGTGAAGCTAGCATGCTCCTGGAGCTTTTCCCTACACAACATTAAATGAAGCCTCTATTCAGCTATTAAAGCTCCAGATCCCATCAAAAAAAAAGACTGAAGCAAGTTTTCAACTGTAGACATCATGGAGGATCTTCAGTGAAGGTCTGTCTCTTTGGAGGAAAAGGGTAAGTATAGCACATCTAGGCAGGAAAGCAGGATAGCCAGCTTTTAGCCACAGTACAATTCAGGTCTCTGCAGCTAGACTACAGCACAGATCCCAGCAGCTATATAGGAAACCAGCAGCAGGGGTGCGGGGCAGACAAAGTTTGAATCCTGGGAACATGGGTTGGGAACAAACCACTGCATAGGCATTACCTAGACATAAAAGAGAAACCAAATCTCTGCATAGGCAATGCCTTACCTGCATAGGCAACATCTTGGCTAATGATAAGACAGGTTCAGATGTTAGCCCCAAAACAAAAAAGCTTGGGTCTATATTTCCTGTGCTCTAGGAGTAGAGCTCAAACAATCAAAATGAGCAAAAAATCCTAAAAGAGTGCTAACCATAGAAAGCTACTATGCAGATAGAGATGATAAAAATGCAACCTCAGAGGAAGAAAGCAGTGACAAATTATCTACATAGTAAGTCTCAAAGGAGTCTATGAATTGAACTCAAGTCCAAAACCTCACTGAAGAGCTTAAAAATGAATTTAAATACCAGAGAAAAGAGAAAGAAGAAAAATAGAAAAAAGAAATGAGAGCCATGCAGGAAAATTACAACTCTTCAAAAAATAAAACCAAACAACTAGAAAAGGAATGCAACTCATTTAAAACTCAAATAAACCAACTGGAAAGGGAATGCAACTCAATAAAAAGTAAAATTAACCAACTGGAAAAGGAAACACAAAAGCTAAAGAGAATAAAACCCTAAAAATTAGAATTGGACAAATAGAAACCAATGAATCTATGAGACACCAAGATTCCATCAAACAAAGTCAAGAGATTGAAAAAAAATTGAAGAAAACATAAAATACCTTTAAGGAAAACAAATAACTTGAAAAATAAATCCAAGGGAGATAATTTAAGAATTATTGGTCTGCCAGAAAACCTAGATCAAAAAATGAGCCTGGAAAATACCTTTCAAGAAGTTTTGAGGCAAAACAGTGCAACTATACTAGACGAAGAAGACAAAATAACCATTGAAAGAACACACAGAACATCTCCAGTAAAAGATCCCAGGATAAAAACTCCAAGGATTATCATGCCAAATTCCAGGATTTTTAAAGGAGAAAATATTGCAAGTAGTCAAAAATAAATATAAAGAAAAGCACAATCAGAATTACACAATACTTATCAATTTCAGCATTAAAGGATCAGAGGACTTGGAATATGATATTTTGAGAGGCAAAGTATCTTGGATTACAACTAAGAATTTACTACCCTGAAAAATTCAGCATATACTATCAGGGGAGAAGATGGATGTTCAATGAAATAGAGGACTTCTAAAATTTCCTGATGAAAGGACCAGAACTGAATAGAGAATTTGGTCTTAGAATACAAGACTTCAGAGATACATAAAAAGGTAAATGGAAAGGGGAAAAAAATAAAACAACAATTGTTAGTCAAGAACCTTAAATTATATATAACTCTACAAGGAAAGATAACACTTTTAACTCTTGAGAATTAAATTTCTCTTAGGATAGTTAAAGGGTTGAAAATAGTTGAAGAACTTCTACTTAGAGAGTATGGGTATAGTTGGTTCTTGTCATTTGTTATAGAAGAAGACCCACTATGTTTGAGACATATTATAATGCATCCAATTGTGACTGGTCCAGCCAATTCATGCTCAGAATCATCTACCAGAGGTCAGACACAAATAGTTCAGGTGAACATCTGGGGTGATTGCACAAAACTTATGTATCCTATATTTCCTTTGAGTTACTTTAATTTTGAACGCCCCCTTTTTTTTGCAAGGCAATGGAGTTAAGTGACTTGCCCAAGGTCACACAGCTAGGTAATTATTAAGTGTCTGAGGCAGGATTTGAACTCAGGTACTCCTGACTTCAGGGCCAGTGCTCTATCCACTGCACCACCTAGATGCCCTTGAGTTACTTTAATTCTACCTTGATCAGAGAGCTCAGCATATTTTCTGATGAGAGCACCCTATGCTGTGGTCCTGTGCCAGTGCCTCCCATGCCTTGCAATCAATGCTAAATTTCTTAAGAGAGACCTTCAGGGTGTCCTAGGACTTAGACTCTTTCTTATAGACTCCATATATAATTAAATCAGAATTGACTTTACTAGATGCTTGGAGATTTATATTACAAAAGGAGCAGAGGGTGGGATCTATTTAGAAGGGCTGAACAAAAAGAGATTAGAAAGTGATCTTATCTTAAGCCATACCTTAGTTAACAAGGGTTTTGGTACCATGGTTAGGATGCTAAAGGGACTGGGGGAGAGAATGTACTGATTGGGTAAGGCTATATGGCTGTACTACAGAGATGGGGGGGGGAGTATAGTTAAAAGGATTGTACATGAAAACATCATGAAGAGTTATACCTTGTTTGAAGTTTTGGCCACAATAGGAGGAAGTATGTTTGGGTAGGTGGGGTGCAAATGGTTCATGAAATGATTTGCTTTTGCATGATGTTTCAGTTCATGAGTATTGGGTGTCCAAGAGGGTGAGGTATAAAGTGATTAAAATTTGATGTGATTCATGACTCTTGAGAAAAGTATTTCTAATGAGACAGAAGATGGAAGGATATTCAGTGAATATGAGGCAATGTTGTTTATCAATCAATCAATCTTTAATTGATTGTACTTTGACAATACTTTGAACTTATCAATCAATCAACCTTTGATTGATTGTACTTTGATGGATAGGACTTTGATAGAACTATCAGATCAGATAAAAAGAGTATATTTTGACAAAGGGGCTATAAGTACAAGATAGGGTTAAAGAAATAAAAAGATAAAAAAGAAGGACTTGACTAGGAGAAGGCTAGGTGTTAGTAGATAAATAACACCACATAAAGAGGCACAAAGACCTATTAAAGTAGAGGGAAAGAAGGGAGGGTGTGAACACTGAGTAAATCCTGCTCAATAGATATGGCTCAGAGAGGTAATACTATACATTCCCAAATGGGTTTAAAAATATATTCTACTTGGGGCAGCTAAGTGTACCTGAGTTCAAATCCGGCCTCAGACACTTAATAATTACCTAGCTGTGTGGCCTTGGGCAAGCCACTTAATCCCATTGCCTTGCAAAAAAACTAAAAAAAAATCTATTCTACCCTTCAGCGAAGTAGTGGGGGGGAAGGGAAAGAAAAGGAAAGAAGGTATTGATAAAAGGGAATGTGAAGGTATAAGTGAAAGTAAAGTTAAAATTAAAAAAAAATTAAAGAGGAAAGGGAGTAAAACACTAGTGAGAAAAGCACAAATAGGGAAAGATAACATGGAGGGAAATAAAGATTTAGTAATCTTAATTGTAAATATTAATGGGATGAATTTTCCCATAAAACAGATGTATCAAAAAATACTACAATATGCTATTTACATGAAATACATTTGAAGCAGAGAGATTCACACAGGTTAAAGATACATAGTTTTATTGTTCTATAAGGAACCATGAATAGTCAGACTCTAGAGAAGTATGGAAAGAATTACAGGAAATGATGCTGAGTGAAAGGAGCAGAACCAAGAGAACATTATACACATTAATACCAACATTGTGATTTGATCAACTTTGATGGATGCAGTTCCTCTCAGCAGTTCCTCTCAGCAGCTCCTCTCAACTCTCAGAGAGCTAGGACAACCTAGGAGACCTATTATGGACAATGCAATCCACATCCAGATGAAGAATATAAACAAAACAAACAAACCAAAAAAATAAAAAACTCACACAGAATAGGACTGAAATTTTTTAAAAATTATTTTATGTTCTTCTTCCTATCCCATCATTTTCTTTCTTTCTCCTTTAGTCCTAATTCCTCATACAGGAAATGACTAATATGTAAACATGCTAAACACAAATGTACATGTACAATGTACATTAGACTATTTGCTGCTGAGGAGTGGAGGTGAGAAAGGAGGGTGGAAGGAAATTATGTAACATAAATATGCTTATGGATGAAGGTTGAAAAACTTTCATAACATAAAATTGGAAAAATAAAAGTTGAAAAAATAAAAAAGAGAGAACTATCCTTGGAGTCAAGACTGGTTTCATTTCCTGTCTCAATTATATGTATATATGAATATGTATATATATATATATATATTTATATGAATATGAATATACACACATCTGTGGATATCTGTGTGTGTGTGTGTGTGTGTGTGTGTGTGTGTGTGTGTGTGTGTGTGTATTTTTCTATAAGACCTGAGCAAGTAACACTTTCCTTAGGGATCCAGGGAACATTCTAAAACTAAGTTTTTGATGAGTTGTTGATTTGCATTACTTGTAGGTACTTCTATACTTGCAGTTCTCTAGATTGATGAAAGTCCAAGGCCTGAATTCCACCTTTACTCTTCTCAAAGAGAAACATTCCATTTTACCTTATATTGTAACCATTTGTATACTTATTTTCTCATTGTTTTGCATAAGAACTGAGACCATCTTTTCTATCTCTAATTTTTTCTTCCTTATTTGTCATCAATCCTTAATACTGATAGAGGTAAAAGTTTGTAGAGAAAGAAACCACAATGAGATAGATTCATTTACAACCTATTAATTCCTGCTCATCCTGTATGACTCATTTTTGCAATTTCCCCCACCCAAGAGGGTTGAACCCTTACACATTGATGACTGCCCCAAACACAAACTGCCCCCACCCCAAAAGAGGGCACACTTTAGCAATGAGGCAATTTGGTTCAGGAGGGTTCAGGTTAAGGAAGACTGTCATTTTTATTAAGTTTGCTCTAAGGGTCCTAAGTGACTCAGAAAGGGAATAGAAGAGTAAGGAACTTGGACAGCAAAAGTGAGGCAGAAAAATGAAGTGACAGTGTTGGACAAGAGGGTAGGTATAGTTTTGTTGTAAACAAGCCCCACCATTGTCTATGAGAACAGCATCACATTTTCTGATTTATCATTCATAACCATTCTTTGGGGTAAGATTGAGACTTCTTCATGGGTTCCAACTCCAACTTTGGAGAGTACTAACTTAAAGGCTAAAATGTATTTATTTTTACATTCATAGACATGTAGAATCAGTGTCCAATTTATCTTTCTAGTCTTATTTTGTATATCTGATTTTCATATTTGCATATTCTATGCTCCAGTTAAATACTACTATTACTCATCCCTGGGTCTTATCCTCTTTCTACTTTCTCTGCTTTTGGGTAGACCTCAGTTTTCTCATGCACAGAATGGGCATCTAGGTGGTGCAATGGATAGAACAGTGGCCTTGGAGTCAGGAGAATGGGAGTTTGAATCCAACCTCAGCCACTTTCCATTTACTAACTGTGTGACCTTGGGCAAGTCACTTAACCCTGATTGTCTTGCATCCAGGTCATCCCAGTCATTCTTATTTATATCTGGTCACTGGGCCCAGATGGCTCTGGAGGATAAAGTAAAACTGATGACTTAGTATAACCCTCTTCACTCAAATCTAATTCATATGTTTGTCATGATGTTGTGGTCTTCTGTGAAAATGAAAGAGAAACATAAGACTTAGCATAGGTGCCAATTCTTCCATAAAGTGATAAGTAATCCCCACTTTTCAAATCTCTAATCTCTGCTTGATTTTAGACCTCTTCTATCAATTTATTCTATTCTAATTGATATTATATGATTTTAAGTATTTAGTAATAGTGTCCATAATATGGAATGGTATAAACTATTGAAATTGGAAATATAGTAGTTAGTTGTGTATATCCTTAGCTCTATACTAGATTATGAGCTTTGTGAAAGCAGGGACTAATTGCAATTGTCTTTCTATTTATGGCATTTGTAGGTCCCTGAACTTTTTAGAGATAGGAACTGGGACAATGATTTCATTGGTTTGGAGGATTATAGAATAAGGAAACTCCTTTTATCAATGCAGATTGGCATCTTTTTTGGTTTTAGAGAGTTTAGAGAATTTAGATCACAATGCAAATATATATATATATATATATATATATATATATATATATATATATATATATTAGATATGATTTGATTTTAGTTCTTCTTGAAAATGCTTTATGCCAAGAAATCAAGGAACAATCAACAAGGAAAGAAATGTCAGTTTCTCAAAAGCCAAAAAGATATTTAATGGAAAGGCATGTGTAAGCATGGTGCAAAAATCGTCTGCAACAATTTGAATTTTGCAAGATCATCAAGAACATGTATTTCTGGAAAAGGAGATATATAGTTATTTAGCTAAGTCATGTCCAGTCAACAAGCATTTAAGAAGTGCATTCTATGTGCCAGTCATTGTATTAAGATTCAGGGATGTAAAGAAAGGTAAAATCAGTCTCTATCCTCTAGTTTAATGGGGGAGAAGTATGCAAACAACTATGTACAAATGAGATATATAAAGAATAAATTGAAGATAATCTCAAAAAGAAGATGCTAAGAATGTAGAAAGAATAAGAGACAGTAGATTGTCAGCCAAATGGATTAGTGATAACCCTGAGACGTTGAAGAAAAGAAAGACTCTAGAATAATGAATAGACCTTCTATTTATGGGAGATCATAGATAAATGTTTTTGACAATGAGGACACTCTGGAAAGAGTGCACCCACATCGAAGTACTAAAATTGAGTCAATAATGAGTTAGACATTTAAGGGAGGAATAGTGTTTCCAGAAGAGTCCAGTTAAAATGCAATGAAGAATTTGTTAGATTAAGTTGTTGTCTACCCTGAGTGCAATATCCAACATAAAAATTTCTATGGCAGAGAGTATATCAGTAAGATAGAAACAAGCTTAGAATGACAAAATATAATATGAACAAAACAAGTTGCAAGTGTCAAGTTAGGGGGATGGGATGCATGAAAGACAGTGTAAAGCATGAAAGGGGAAAGTGTCATCTAGAGAGGAAGAGTATAAAAACAATATCCACCTCCTCACAATTTTGGCCTTGATGAGTAAGAAATCTTATAGGAAAGGAAAAATGGTAATTATTTGCCTTCTTGGGAAAATATTGAATTCCCCTTTTGGCTCTATAAAAGACTCAACTTCCTCTGAAGTTTGAGTTTATGGTAAAGTCTCACACTCCCAAAGCTCATTTCACCACAACTCAATTATTTGGGATTATGCCCTTCATTTACTGGAATTTACTACTCCAGAATGTGAATGCCAGTTGACTTGAAAATCATGATGTAGGTTTTTACTAAGCTTCTTGTGTGAACCCTTGGAGAGCAGTCTTTTTTTCCCTTTTTATTCTTATATTCCAAGTGTCTCCAATGATGTCTGTTATAAAGTACGTACTTAATAAATAATTGTTCAATTGAATTGAATTGAATTTCATTGCATACTGATTATAGCCATTTAGCAAACTTTCATGCCACCCTCCTAAAACAAACCAAATTAAAACTCATAACCAAAAACCCTAATCTTTTATCTTTTTCTTCAATTCTTTGGACTCTTATTCCACTGGACCTCATCTTGAGTATTGTATTCATGTCTGGGCAGCACAACTTAAGAAGGACATTAATAAATTAGATAATGTCCACAGAGGTACAACCAAATCCATATTACAAGGTGATATTTTGAAACAACTTATCATATTTAGTTAGTTTAAAGAAGGGAACATTCAGAGGGAGCTATTAGAGGTATCTTCAAGTATTTCAAAGACTTGTCATGTAAAGGGAGAATCTCTTTGATTGAAGAGGACAGACTCAGTAGAATTGGCTAGAAGTTGCCGTCAGTTGGTCAACAAGTTTTCTTAAGCAACACTTATGTGCCTGGTACTTTCTTAAGTGCTAGGAATACAAAGAACAACAAAAGCAATTCCCATTCTCAAGGAGCAAACAGTTGAATGGTAGAAACATCATGTAAGTAGCTAGGAACAAATAAAATAGCTAAGAGGATAAAATGGAGATGATCAATGAAGTGAAGGCATTCACATTAAGGTAAATTGATAAAGCCTCTGCTAGAAGCTCAGACTTGAAGGAAGTCAAAAAAATTCATGAGGGAGAGAAATTCCAGGTATGAGAGACAACCAGTGAAAATTCATAGTAAGGAGAGAAAATGTCTTGCATGAAGAATAGCTGAGGCCAGTGTCACTGGAATTCAGAGTGCTTTCAGGTCAGGTATAAGAAGACAGGAAAGGTTGCAAAGTGATTCAGAGATAAATTTGAGTTTGAGGTCAGGAACATCTTCGGACAATTAACAATGCTTATGGGTGAAATGTTGCTTCTGGACTTCATGGTGTTCTCTTTGGAGGTCTTCAAACAGAGACTGAATGAGCACTTGTTAGGCATGTTATAGCAGATTTTTTTTCCCCAAATGGATAGGACTATATGCACTGAGGTCTCTTCCACTTATTTTTTTTAACTTTAGTTTCAATTTATGGAATAAAGCAAGCAGTTCCATACAAAGTACAATTAAAAAAGGATGATTGTACAGGAGATTGCAAAACTACTATGCATAACTTGCAATTCCTTTCAAATATACAAAAAATAGTCATATAAATTTCTATTTTTTCTTCCCTCTTCACCCCCTTCCTTATTAGAAGGACTACCATTAGACACAAATAAGTATATGCATACTTCTGTTTATCAGTTCTTTCTCTGAATGAAGAATGTCTTTCTTCATGTCCTTTATAAAGTTAATTTGGATATTTATAATAGACAAAAATAACTTATTCACTCAGATATTGAAACAATATTGTTATTGTATACAATACATTTCATTACTTCATGCAGGTCTTTTCATGTTTTTCTTCTTTTTAAATTTCTTTTAGGTTTTTTTTTTTTGGAAGGCAAATAGGGTTAAGTGACTTGCCCAAGAACACACAGCTAGGTAATTATTAAGTATCTGAGGCTGGATTTGAACTCAGGTACTCCTGACTCCAGGGCTGGTGCTTTATCCACTGTGTCACCCCATGTTTTTCTAAGATCATTGAGTTCAATATTTCTTAAATCAAAGTAGTATACCATCACAATTATATACAACTTGTTCAATCCTTTCCTAATTGACTTTTCTATGACTTGTATTTCTTCTCTTCCTCTGTTCTTAAAGTTGAAACTTTAGAGGAAGGGAAAATTTCCATAGGTTTTTTAGGTTACAGTATTTCCAGCAGACTAAGTAATGAAATGTGAGGAAGTAGGCCTTTCGAAGAGGATTGTATCTTCTGAAGACTGCTTCTTTTTCCGTTGTCTAGGACTCTATGGCAAAAGTTCGTTACTGACTGTCAGTTCTTGAGAGGATTAGCAGCAACCCTACTAACTCATGCCATTCAGCCTCATGGATTGGACTGGATTTCCTGGCATCCTGGAAGCAAACACAGAGAACTAGGATTAGGAGAACTGGATGGATGCTGAAACAAGATCATGTTTGATGTCTGTTTTGGTCTCCTTTTTGGCCAGTTAATTACCAGTATTCATTTAATTTTATAACAAATATGTTTGTACTATAAGGAAACTCATTCTGTGTTGCAATATAATTTGACATCTGTAATTTTTAATTGTCTCAGTCTAAAAATCACAAAAGCTAAATTATTACAGGGCTCAAAGGAACAGTTTAATCATATTGCTCAAGGGGTTAACACAAAGTATTTGTGAGGGGAGTTGGGAAGGATTAGGCAAGTAGGGTTGGGGATTCAAAGCTATGATTTATTAATGTAAGAAATTTCTGTATGAAAATATTCTCCATTGATACATCTGAAATGTATAGAGATTCTCCTAAGAACCAAGGAACTGGGGAATACATGGGACCAAGAGATTATGTGATTGACCTCTAATCATATGAATAATAAATTAAAGAAGGTTGCAAACTCAGTACCCCTAATTCTAAGACTAATCATCTATCCACTTCTTTATGTTTTATAAATTGTTATAATTATTAAATTCTTCAATTTGCTGATTTTGGTAATATCTTTTACTATTGTCCTTTGAGGTAACTAGAGATTCTCCTCTAAAACTTAACAAAAATGATTATCTTCCCCAAATGACAGACGGTCAAAGGATATGCAATGGCAATTTACAAATGAGGAAATCAAAGCAATCCATAGTCATATGAAAAATTGCTCTAAATCACTAATTAGAGAAATGCAAATTAAAACATCATTGAGGTACCCCCTCACACCTCTCTGACTGGCTAATATGACTAGAAAGGACAGTGATCAATGCTGGAAGGGATGTGGGAAATCTAGGACACTAATACATTGTTGGTGGATCTGGGAACTCATTGAACATTTCTGGATAGCAATTTGGAATTATGCCCAAAAGGCAACAAAAATGTGCATACTCTTTGATCCAGCAATACCACTACTGGGTCTATACCCTGAAGAGATGATGAAAAAAAGGGGAATCACCTGTACAAAAATATTCATAGCAGCTCTGTTTCTGGTGGCAAAGAATTAGAAATTGGGTGAATGTCCATCAATTGAGGAATGGCTTAATAAACTGGTATATGTATGTGATGGAAGACTATTGTTCAATTAAGAAACCAGAAGGGATGGGAACTCAGGGAAGCTAAAAGGATTTGTATGAACTGTTGCTGAGCAAGATGAGAAGAACCAGAAGAACATTGTACACCCTAACAGCAACATGGGAGTGATGATCAACCTTAATGGACTTGTTCATACCAACAGGGCAACAATCAGGCACAAATTTGGGGTATCTGTGATGGAGAATGCCATCTGTATCCTGAGAAAGAATTGTGGCATTTGAATAAAGACCAAAGACAATTACCTTTAATTAAAAAAAATGTTATCTTATTATGTAATTCTGCTGTATCTCATATTCCTTAAGGATATGATTTCTCTATTCTATTCTATTCTATTCTATTCTATTCTATTCTATTCTATTCTATTCTATTCTATTCTATTCTATTCTATTCTATTCTATTCTATTCTATTCTATTCTACAGTTACAATTCCTCTTACAAGGATTTCTCTCTCATCACATTCACATTAGATTAATGCATACCATGGGAACAATGTAAAAACTAACAAACTGCCTTCTGGGGGTGGGATGGGGAAGGGAAACAGGATTTGGGGAAAAATTTTTAAATTCAAAATAAATAAAATCTTTAAAAAAATAAAAATTAAAAAAATTAAAAATGATTATTATCCCTAATATTTAGAGAGAAAAATATTGCCTAAATGTAGATAGTGTGACAGTAGAAAAGGATGCAGAAGGAATGAAATAAATCATATTTCATTCATTCCTTCCATATTTCCCCACATCACAGTTGTCTTTATTTCTACTTATTGTACTTTCAAAGCTCTTTGTAATCATTTTCACATATGTTTGCTTGATAGTTTCATGAACTTTATTTATAGATAAGAAACATATTGATGGTAAAACATCTAATTGGGAAGGGTGTTCAAATAAGAATTTTAGCATAATCCTCTCTATTTAAGTTTTGTGTGAAACCTGTTGAGATATATAATCTTCCTAAAAAAATTCCAAGAATGTTAGTGAGCAATTAATTATCCCACCTGTTCTAGCACAGGGTGTTACTATCACTTAGAACAAAGGTTTATTCCTTTGCATCTGTTTAATGCAGTCCACTATTATATAAAGGATCATAGACCCTGAGCAATTATCTTGTCAATAAATCTCAATGGTCCCAAGTGGGTTCAAGTGAGAGAATGGGGTTGATAGTGTAAAGTGCAGTAGAAAGAACCCTGGTTTTTGGAATTAGAAGAACTGAGTTCAAATCCTAATGCTCCTACTTATTAATGGGTGATATTGGCTAAGTCATCCCTCTATTTTGGTTTCTCCATAAAAATGAAGGTACTTGGTTCAGTGTACTTATGCCTTCAAATTCTACATTCTTATGATATATTTATGATGAGTTATTGATCATAGGTTTCTTATAAAGACTGTTGTATAATGAATAACATCTTGACTTTTACTTGGCAGTAAAAACTTGGATTCAGTTTCTATATATATTAGCTATGTGACCTTGAACAAATTACCTTACTTGGTGAGCCTTAAGTTTCTCATTTTCAGATGCAGTGCTAACTTTGAAAGGTAGTTAGGAAACTCAAATTAGGTGATTAAGTAAAATGTTTTGTAAAATTTAAAGCATCTTATAATTTTTTAAACTGTATCTGCAATTTCATTATTATACCAACAACAAAAATCTACATTTAAATAGAACTTACTATGTGCCATTCACTATACTAAACACCTTAAAACTATTAACTCATTTGATTCTCTCAGCAAGCCTGAGAGGTAGATGCTATTTTTATCCAAATTTACAGATGAGGAAAATGGAGGCAAAGAGAGGTCAAGTGATTTGCCCATGATTACACTAGTAAGGGTTTGTGAAGTCAAATGTGAATTCAGGACACTGTAAGGAATTTCTGGAGAATTTTTTTCTACCAATGCAGATTCACATTTCTTTGCAACTTGGTCTTAGAGAGTTGACTCAAAGTCGCAATGGTGCAACTTAATCAGGGTTAGCCATTCAACAGGTCAAGATAAATATTAGAACCTGGGTCCTTTTGACCCTGAGACTACAACTTTATCCACCATTCCTTGTTGCTAGCTTTTGTTATAATTATCTTTACCCTTGATATGCAGCATGTTGTTGTAGATAGGCTAGTGTCAAAGTTAGCTTTACCAGTAGACCAAGTTACAAAGACAAGGTGGGTAGATTTATGGGAAGGATGTAATTGATTCTATCAAGCTAATTCTGAACACTGAGTTTTGCCTTACTGTATCTTTGATGTACTGTAAGCCTTTTTAGCACATCATGGATCACATGGCAGTCCTTGAGTTATGTGTAACCATAGTGAAGCCAAATGCATAATACTCAGTTGTTGGCTGGTAACTGTTTCTAATAACAGAGGAGCTGCCTGCAGTGGAGAATTTTCAGTGCAGGTCATACAGAAGGGTGGTGAACTGATACAAACAATATGATTTCTCAGCTCAGTGAGGGGCTTCCTTGCCCTCTATCATCCCAGAGCAAATCTGATTTTCTAACCCCAACAAATATGGGCAGGCAATGTCTGGGCTTGGCTTCTTAACCTTTTTAGAATGAATCTCAAACTTGTCCTAAGCTTTATTCCATCCCTGTTCCTTATTTCCTACAGATCCCATTTTGGGTAGTGACTGCCAGTCATTAGGAGTTCTAAGATAGAAGAGAATAAAGGATAGGTTGAGACCCCCCAAAGTGATTTTTAGCAATTATAGCCTATTGCATCATCTAGTCTCACAGGGCAATTTTCCTCATATTTTCCCTCTATGTCTCTTTTCATCAAACTGAACTGGCAGAATTTAAAAAAAAACCTTCTGAGAAAAGGATAAAAAGTTTCATAATGGGATTTGAGAGTCTGGGCAATCATGCCATTAAAAAAAAATTGGCTGCCAAACAGCTCACTCAGATGACACCAGGCACATTGCCTAGTGAACTTTAGATGAATAGGCGTTTGAGACTGTCTGGGCCTGATTTCCAGATCCTACTTTGAGGGGAGAGTCTGGAGTAGGCATGGGGAATATAGCAAAACTGAGCCATGTGTGTTAGCTTAGGAGAGGTTAAGGCTGGGTGGACTCTGGAGGTGGTCTTTATTGGTTTGCCAGAATTACTGTATGGAGGAACGCCCACCAACCCTTCTCCCACAAGGGCAAGAGAACAGACACCACCAGAAAGGAAGCCAGCTAAGTGATGGTGAACAGATTTCTGCAATGAAGGCAACTACATTATGTCAGCTTCCCAGACACAGGAAAGGTGGTAATATTCAATTCAATCTAATTCAGAAATCACTTATGCCAGGACATGTACTAGGAATAAAAAAAATTAAAAGAAAAAATGAAACTGTCCCTTACTTCAAGGAGATTTTATTCTCTTTGGGTTGAAAACAGTACGTGCTGTCAGAATCAGAAAACAACTTCTGAGGAAGAGAAAGCATCTTATATTGCAACTGACGTATCAGAGTGAATAATAGAGAATAGGAAAGAATGGGATAGAGTTAAGTAGCTGAGGCAAATTTCAGGTCTTTTTAAACTCTAGGTCCTACACTCTAGCCATTGCACCACCTAGCTCCCTGATAAATATGAGGAAGCAGGCCTAGTCAGCCTACTTATTAAGAAGCCCAAGGATTACCTTAACATTTTTAGCTTCCTTCATATATCTGTTGAGTATCACTTTTTACAATGTAGATAATGTTTCTGATTCCTTTCCAGAGCCTAGTGCCTATGCTTCCAAATTACCTTTTATTTTGTGTATTTCCTGTTTATACTTTGTATTTGTTGTTTCTCCCTATAGCATTTAAGCTACTTGAGGGCAGACATTTTCATTTTTGTCTTCATGAGCTCAGCATTTAGCATGGTCTCTGATCTCTCTCTCTCTCTCTCTCTCTCTCTCTCTCTCTCTCTCTTAGATAGATAGATAGATAGATAGAGAGATAGAGAGATAGTAGGAGCTTAAAAGATGCTTAATGATATATTAATTTGATCAATCACAACCACAGGGCAGTGGATTCTTATATTCCCTATCATAGTGAAAGTAATATTGGTGTTGGGATGTGATTATCAATTTCTGAGACCTGGGTAGAATGGCAAGGTTGCCAGAGCAGATGGTTAGGTGCAAATCCAAGCAGTGTTCAATGGAGCCTTGATTATGGAGGGATTAGGCACCTTTGAGGGACTAAAGCCAGGTCAGCTCAGAAAACACTAGGACTCATTCTATCAACTTTATTAGTAACTCCAGGATAGGGAGGAGGATGTTACACAGGAGGATCTTGCACAAGGCAAATTGTTGGTAACTCAGAAAACAGGATAGTTTCTTTAGACAATGGGAAGAGTTTTGTGGGAGCCAGTCACCACTTGTTCATTGTGGGACTACAGTCATTTCCCAGCTATAGCTGTGCTACTCTGTAACTGAAAAAGCAGTATTGATTGGCAACCTATCTGAATGATTTGCTCACTCACCTGGGCTATTGACATCACTATTATCCTTTACTTTTGTGCTGGTGTGCACCTTGCCACATCAGTTTTGAGTCACATCCTTTGTTTTCACCAGATGCTCCATGAGTTAGCAATATCCACCTTTTCTTTAAACTTACCTTTTCCTTGAATCAGCATCATAGCTGATGGTTCTTGCTTTGTGGCTGAGTCAGTTGAATATAAGACTCCTGTACTTGAGCCAAGGAATCCTTTTCTTATTTGTGGTTTACTCATACTTTATTGATCACAATTCATCTGTAGAAATTCCAAGTTAACAATTCCATGTATGTTCTTTCTTCACTTGAGCTGTGTCTATGGTGTCTTTAGCCACTATTATGAGTGGAGAACATCCTCCCTTCTACGCAAACCATCTGCATTGATATCCCTCTCTTTAAGGCAGGAATTTCTTATCCTATTTTATGTCATGGAATCCTTTGATAGTTTGGTGAAAGCTTTGGATTTTTCATAATGTTTGTGGATGCATAAAATAAAATACAAACCTTTACAAAGGAAGTAAGTTATATTGAAACACAGTTATTAAAATAATTTAATATTAAAATATTAAAAATATCTACTTTAAGGAAATATATATGAAAAGTCAAATTTACAGAAAGATAAAAAATGATACACTGATTTTGGGTAGTACATTTTTACATAAAGCAAGGTGTATCTGTGTATCTTTTAGAATGAGAAGTTTTTATTGTATTGAAAAAGCAGCAATATTCTATTAATTACTTCAAATTTTGAATCTTTTTTGTTTGTTTTTAGTTCATGGTCATTTCTGAAATTTCCAGAATTAAACCTGCCATTGGAGCAAATATAACCAATAAACATAATTGATATGCTATTTTTGATGTAATGACTGTACCTGTCATTGTATCCATGGATACAATATTATCTTTAAAAATAAAATTTTGATATCTTGTTTTTATTCATCTGTGTTTATTTTCATTTTGTTTTTCTTCTTTTATTTTTTCATTCTGAACTTACCAAACACCAAGTAAAACAAATATTTTCATATACAATATTGTATAAGAGGTTGTGAACCTCTTATCATTGTCTTTCCTCAAAGACCTCTCCTTTATTCTCCTTCCACCCCCCAACCTCTCTGGGGAGGGGGAAGAAACTGCATTCTACTTTATGTCTCCTGGAACCAAATTTGTTGTTCTGACTACTTAGTTTACTGTTAGAGTTCTTTTGATTTGTATTTTTTCATCATTCTGAATTTGAGGAGACAAATATGGGTTCATCAGGAACCAAGCAGGTTAACTTTGCCACTAATTAATAAAGAATTGTAGAGATTCCCATATGGATCAGTTGGCATCATTCTATTCTAAAGTTACAGTTCCTCTTACAAGGACTACCCACCAGATAAATATAGGTCAAACAAAAAATGAGACAAAAGAGATGCTCTCTTTATATGGGATAGTGCAAATATGAGAGAACATTCCCCAGTCTATCCATTTTATTCTGATGTTTCATATCTTTTAACTTCTACTTTTGAATTTAGCTTTTCACCATATATTGATTTATTCACTGATTAATTATTATATGGGCTTATATTTGTATTTATGGACAGGGATCATAGAGGCATAGTTTAGAGTAAGAAAAGACCTTAGCAACCATCTAATCAACTATCCATTAATTTTTATTTTTAATATTTTAAAATTTTGAATTTAAATGCCTAATAAAATCAGCATATAAATTGTAGAACAGAATGAGGGGATTGTACATGAAACTCTGGATATCTATTATGTATAGTTATTTTAAGTATATAATACTTTCGACTTAGAACTTTCAAAGCTGTCCAGCTTGTCAGAAACTCTTGCCTTTCTCCTATCTTTTTATTTTTTTAAACTTTAGCTCTATGTTGCTATCCCATCAAAGATCTTAAATAGCCCAATGTCAGAAAAGGAAATAGATCTAGCTGCAAAGAAACTACCAAAGGAAAAATTCCTGTATTTCACAGATTCATAGGAGAATTCTATTATACTTTTAAAGGACAATTAGGACCCATACTTCACAAATCATTCTCAAAAACTGAGAAAGAGGCACCCTACCAGAATTCTTTTATGAGATAAATATAGTCCTAATATCTAAACCATGGAAAGATATAACCCAGAAAGAAAACTATGAGTCAACATCCTTAAAGAACATTGATTCAAAAATTTTAAACAAATTACTATTAAACACACTACATGTTTTATCCAAGAAATCATTCATCATGACTAAGTGGGATTTGTACCAGGATGCAATAATAATTCAATATTAAGAAAACAATCAAACATACTAGAAGTCTAGTAAAAGTAATTCATAATAATAAAAGCAACATATATGTTTCCAGGTACTTTGCTAAATGATTACAAATGTTATTTCATTTTTATCCTCACAACAACCCTGGGAAATAATTATTAAGCTCATTTTATAGTTAAGAAATCTGGGGCAAGCTGATTTAACAACTTGACCTTCCAAAGTCACATAGATAGTAAATATCTGAGGCTACATTTGAACTCAGTTTTTAGGGTTCTAAGTGCACCATTGTACCAATCAATAGTTACAGACTGTTGATTCTGAACAAGTCACTTAAGCTTTTAAGATGCTTCTCTACACCTTAGTAAATTGTCTTTATGAGTGGTTATGGTCAAACTGACCTGGGGCACCTGTGTACTGACTGGTTACTGTCTTACCTGGTCTTCCTTTTCAGGCCAGTCATAGTTATACTTCATTTTCCTTCCCTAGTCTTTTGGTTATTCTTTCCTCCTTTTCTGGAATCATGATCAAATCAGTTCTATCATTGCTCTTGGAAAGGATGTGTCAATATATTTTACAGTATTCTATTCACCATCCTGGCAAGTTTCTGGACTAAAATGTTCTTCCTGGTTATCAATCCCCTTTTTTATGTTTTTTTCTTCATTTGAATTAAGCTTTCTGGGGGGAATGAACTGTTTTTATTTTTGCATTTATATCCCCAACTTTTACCATAATACTTAACACATAACATATATTTAATAAATGCCAGTCTTTTGGTAATGAGTCTTTCCAAAGTCAATAGGTTGTTGCTCAGACATCCCTTGTCAGTCAGGTCTATGACTTACTAAGAACTTCCAGAGCTTTTTAGAAGCCTGAATCAAGCTTAGAGTGATGAAGCAAACCAATAGGATATAGGATTGTAGTGGAGGGACAGTATTGCATTAAAAAACAACCCAAAGCACTAGAAAATATGGTAGACAACAAAAATAAAAGGAGTTTTAAGTGAGCTGTTGTCATGAAGGAAGATGTTGTGGAAGAGATATGGATTGGACTCTGCCTTGAGGGATGAGCAAGTGGAGGGGGAAGAAAAGGGCATTTGAAATAAAAGGAGGCAATGAACAATAGGAATGGAGGGAGGCGGGAAGGATAGAATAAGGAAAAAAAAAGAAGTGAATATTTTTCTAGCTATAGGTTAGAGTGACAGAAATTAGAGGGTATTGCCTTTCCCTACTAGAGAAATCCTCATCTCCATGCCTTGCCTCCTGAGAAGGGGAGAGCTGTAGAAGGTCCTGGAGGAAAGCAGAGGAGTGTAAAATCAGATGTCAATAAAATGGACCGAATGAGACTTAAAAGGGAGACATCCTTAATCTCTTTTCTTTCTTGAGTTTCATAGTAAGTCTGGAGCCTCTTCTCTCCCTCTTTCCTTCCTCATTCAATTCCTAAATTCTACTTAGATTTGGTATTGCCTTTCTCTTCCATGGACTGACAAGTGTGTTTTTCCCTTCAGGTGATAGATAGTTAGTTCCACTATTTTATATATATATATATATATATATATATATATATATATATATATATATATATATATATTCCTATTGACCTGATTCCCTCAGTGAGAAGTATGTATTTATCAGCAGAGTAGGCTCAGTTTATGGCTGGTCTTGAAAGTTAGGCAGAAGAATTTACCCTTAATATAGTAGAAAATTAATATTTATTGAAAATTCTTCCAGCAGTGACCTGAAAGTTATAGAAATGAAAGCTTAATTTAGTTAACTTGGTAGTTCTACTAGAGAAGGGTTCGTTTTTCACAATTCAGGAAGTTACAATTTCTCTAAGGGCTTTCTTTGGAAAGAAATGAACAATCAAGAGAGAGAAGAGGAAAGAAACAGTGAAGAGAAAAGAAGGAAAAAGTTGAAGAAAGAAGGAAAATGGAAAAAAGAAGATGAAGAAGAAAGAGGAGGAAGAGGAGGAGGAGAAGGAGAAAGAGGAGGAGGAAGAGACAGAAAAAGGAAGATGAGGAGGAGGAAGGGGAAAGGGAGAAGGGGGAGAAGGGAGAGAGGGTAGAGAAGGAGCAGAAAGAGAAGGAAGAAATGGAGGAGCTTGAAAAACAAAACAAAAATAAGACTCCAGAGTCTTAGTCTTTATTATGATGAATGAATGGATGGAAGGATGAATAAATGAATGAATAAATTGGGAACTTACAACAGTGTATTATATATAATATATATATATATATATATATATATATATAGCTATATTAATTTAGGTTAACCTTTTTATATCTCAGATGTGGAAACTGAGGTTCAAAGATAATACCAAGGGATTTGTCTGAAATTATATGGGTGTAAAATAGCTAGATTCTTTGATTCCAGGCATAGCCTTATGATAATATGTTGAAATAATCCTTCTGTAATAGATACAGAATGAGTCTTGATGGAACAAAGATACTTGTGCCTATCTGGAAACTGTGTGCTTTGCACATAGAAAAATCGTATCTATGTGGGTATAGGTATAAACATACACACACACACATATAATATGGGTATATACATAAGTTTATATGTATGTATATGAATGTATTGTATACATATTTGCTGTGTATTTGTGTGTATTTATGTATATTGTACAATTCATTCATTCAACATAGAAAGTAATAAGTTTATTTCCTTTTCTCAACCCAGAAACTCTAGACTAAATAAACTTTGGTTCTATATCAAAGAACTAATGAAGAATGCAGCCCCATTTGCCTCAGTATTTTGACTTTTCTAGACACCGGTGTTTAATTATGATTGGTGATATTAAACACATGTCCAAATATGTGAAGGAATTTCATAAAATAATGGAAAACTTTCAAAATAAAATTCAAATGAATTTAAATTATAAAATACATTTTCAGAAAAAGTCTGTTAACATGTCCAAAAGATTAGCTGGCTATTGCGGATTTAGGTAGTGTCCATCTAGTTTTTATTTAAGACATCAATATTCAGTAGACTAGATTAGAATTATCTTCATACATAGAACATCAAAATGATGTGACTCGTCTTAGTCTCTTAGATACTTTGGCTATTTTAGCACCATTACAAAACAGAGAGAAAAGAAAGCTATTCTTTGCTATGAATACAAGACTACTTTGGAACTAAGTCATACAATTCATTTAGGACTACTCAGAGGCTGACACAAACAGTTGGTACTATTTGTCCTGAGCAATTCTGGATAGAAAATATCTCTCTTAGAGTTCTTGATGGATAAAGCCTGCATCTCTTTTTAGGAGGTTTACTTTTTATCACCAGTTTTTCTTCTCTTAAAATGTCTACCTGAAGAGAAAGGAAATAAAATTCCATATATTGATTAGGACTGGATGGCTAGTCGTGTGTGTGTGTGTGTGTGTGTGTGTGTGTGTGTGTGTGTGTGTGTGTGAATGTGTGTTCCATGAACTAATTTTCTTCCCCTTTTCTTTTCTGTAACCCTAGTCTTCTCAGTAGAATGAAATAAATAATGTAGTAGGTGTGAGTTAGTAGCAGACAGTGTCTTATCAGTGTCTTATTAATGTTTGTCCTTCATTCTTGAAGAAGATCAAGACATTAGGGAAATGATGTCATGACAAGCATATGAATTGATTTGACTGAGGGAGATGCTGTGCTAAGTCACCAGCCTCACTTTTTCCTCCAGAGCCATCTGGATCCAATGACCAGATATGAATCAGGATGACTGGAAAAGGCCCTGGATGTGAGGTAATCAGGGTTAAGTGACTTGCTTAGTTCATATAGCTAGCAAATGTCTGAGGTTGAATTTGAACTCCTGTTCCCCTGACTCCAAGTTCAGTACTCTATCCACTGTACCATCTAGTTGCCCCAATGTCTTAATAGATGTTAGAGGAAAAAAGAGACTGGTGATTGACAAAAATGCTATTATGCTATTCTCCATCCCTAACATAGAGCTTCTCTCTCCCTCCCTCTCTGTGTGTGAGGAGGCAAAAACAAACAAACAAACAAACAAACAGCAAAACATATATATATATATATATATATACATATATAAATGAATATAGTTAAAAGAAAATTTGAGTAGTGAGTTAGCATAGACAGTAGGAGGGATCATGGGGGTAGACAAAGATTCAAAGAGATAGAGATGAGGAAGGAATACCTTCAAAGACAGAGATTAGTTTCTAGAAATGTCTGAAGTCAGAGAGACAGAGTGACAAGTTTAGAGGACATCTTGGAAGCCAATTTGACTGAAAAGTTGGTTGGTAAAGGGAAATAATATGAAATAAGGTTCAAAAGGTAGGTAAGAACTAAAGCTTTTTGGATGGATGGCATGATGCCTTAAGAAATTTATTTTAGGCACATGTATGGAGGATAAGTTGGAAATCAGAAGAGTCTGGAATTAAAGAGGCAAATTAGGATGCTTCCTTAGTAGTCTGCTGAGAGGTGATGAAGGCCAGACCTAGAGTGGTAGCTGAGTAAGTGAAAAGGATAGATACAACAAATATTATGGAGGCCTAATCCTTTCAACATGCCCAACCACTGAAGATGATTACTGAGGGAAAAAAGAAAAGTCTAGGATGACTCTGAGATTAAGCATCTGGGTACATAGTGGTAATGCTATTGAAAAAAATGCTTGGCAAATCTGGGTTTCAAAAATGTCTTGACAGGCAAGAATAACAGCACCTGAAGTATATCTATTCAGGTCTATAGTTCCTTTTCAAATTTAATTTTCTATTTAATTTGGAATTTTAAAAAACAGTTTCTGAGTTTAATTCTTCAAAATACAAATGGAATTGCTACAATCATATCCTATAATCTGATCAGTGTTGCAAATAGTGATAAATGATCTTCCAATTCTTTGTCAGGCCCTGGAGGTCCATGACTATGTAGAATATGATATAAAATAAGAATTTAATTTCACTAAATTAAATTCATCAAAAATTCACTGTATATTATGTGGAAAACACTGCACTAAATCCTCCTCTTATACTACTTTGGAACATAGGTGACCTCAGTAAGTTCAAGAGAAAGAGAAGAAAGGAAAGAAGAGAATGCCAATGGGAAAAACATTCTTTTTGTACTCTGCTGTATGGTTAGCTATTTCTATCTCAGTCACTTCTTTTTGACATAACTTTGATGCATTCTCCCACTTTCCTGTCCTTTATGGGAAGGGAGAAAGGTAACACATTTAATCCAAACAGAAACCTTTGGTTTTTTTGGTTCATATCTTTTATCCAAAAGTCCACTAGAAAACACCAGGACAAATGCATCATTGTAAGAGGTAAAGCTTCAAGGACAGTACAAGTAGCACTAGAGAGGGCCCATCACCAGTCATGTTCATTCAGGTGTAATTTAGTCAGTCAATCTGGGAAGACTTTTGAGATTATACCCATTACTCAATGATGAAGAACAATAACAGTTGTAGCCCTCAAGGAGTTTACACTCTACTTGGCGATTTGCCATGTAAATAAATAACTTTGAGGTAAGGTAGAGTGTCATAGAGCAAAAGGAAAGAGCCATGTGTTTTAGGGCTATCTGAAAAGGGAAAAACCACTTTCAGAGGGGCAGAACCAGTGAAAACTTCTTCAAAGGGAAATCATTTGGACTAAGCCTCAGAGAAAGAGAAAATTCCATGAAGTGAAGAGGGAGTTCTTTCTCTCCTCTCCCCCATCCCAATATTAAATATACATCCTCATCAGTTTTAACAGGAAAGAAATTTTTCTTGATAGGATTTGTTTTTCAGAAAATCTGATTCTATGTCCCCTTCTTCTATACTTGATCTTAGCCCAAATAAGCCAAGAAGCAATATGTTCCCTTTCTCTAAGAGTTATCCCTGTTCCATTTTTAAGGTTTGCTTGTTAGTTTATAGCTTGCCATATTGTTTCTTCAGATGCTAAAATCCAATGCTCTATTCACTATGACCCTCCCCAAATTAAGACATAATTCCTACTTCCAAAGAATTTGAAATCTATAAATATTAAAAGCAGATAAGCATGGCATAAGAGTTATGCCTAAGGGACATATTATAAATGACATTACAATTTGATAAGCCAGTCAGCCAAGAAATGCATGCATCTCTTAATGTATTGTATTAGTTATTATAGGGATCAAAAATTTAGAGCTAAAAGGGAAAATCCTAGAGATCATCTTAAGCATGCCTTAATATTTTTTTTGTGTGTGGCCTCCTCCTTTTTTATAGCAGAGACAACTTATGAACCTTGTTTAAATGTCAGATGATGGACATGGATTACATTCAACCAAGATTGACAATGAATGTGAAGTGCTGGGAATACAAATGAAAAAAACAAGCTCTTTTTGTTCTCAAGTAGCTCTCGTTCTGATGGAAGAGACAAACATAAAAGGTTTTCATGTTCTAAGTCATATGAAATGACCTAGTTATCTTAGGGTATAGTATCCATCCTCTGCTCAAAGTGAGAAGAAGCCACTATCAATCAATCAATTGGGGACTACTATATGCTAGGCACTGTGCTAAGCACTGGGGTTACAAAGAGGCAATAGGGAGCCCTTGTCCTAAAGGAGCTTATAATGTATTAGGAAAGATAACATAAAATTATGTATGATTGTAAATGAATGTAAGATATGTTTAATTATATCTGAATGTAGGATAAATAGGCAATAATTAACAGAGGAAAGGCACTGGAATTGAAAGAAGTTGGGGTTGGGGTTGGGAAAGGCTTATTAAAAAAGGCGAAATTTTAGTTGGGCTTAAAGGAAATCAAGAAGGTTAGCAATTGGAGCAGATAAGGAAGAGTATTTCAGTCATTGCAGGTTGGAGGGTGAAGCTAGAGAGTGTCCAGAGCAGAGAGGTGGAGCTTCTTGTTCATGAAATAAATAGCCTGGAAGCCTTTGCAATGGATCAATGAGTAAACATTAGGGAATAAATTGTATGAAGCCTGGAAAGATCTTCACTATTACTAAACAATCGTACTATGCTTCCTTTATCATCTCACTATTCCACTTTCCATGGTGACTCTTCCAAACTTTTTCAGTCTTCTTCAGTCCCCAGTGGCTCCTCCTCCTTTTACATTGCCAACTGAGAATCTTACTTCATATTTTACAAAATAAAAAAAATGAGGACATTTACCATAAACCCCTCCTCCCCTCTTTCTCATCTTCTATTATTCAGATGCCTTCTGCCATTCTCTTCTCCTCCATTCCTGTATCATATATGAAGTGACCATACTCCTTACCAAGGAAAACCTTTCTACATGTTCAATCAATCCTTTCCACCTCATCTACTCCAAAAGACTGCTCTCTCTGTCATTCCCATTTTTTCACTTATTTCTAATCTTTCTCTCTCTACTGACATATTCCCTATTTCCTATGAATATGCTTAGGTCTCCTCTATCCTGAAAAAAGCCTCACTTGACCCTGATATGCCTACACAGTTGAGGTTGTGTAACATTTATTTGTAGTGGATCCAATCTTTCTGATTTTCATTTGCATGATTTTCTCCTTCATTCAGCAGCATGTGTAATAGTGAAAGCAACAAATGGTGGGAATGATTCAAGTGTGAGGCTTGTTTGGGAATAATTGCTGATAAATATTCAAGAGAGGAGGACAATATGAAATTAAATAGGTTCACCAAAGAATAAACATGGGGAGAAGAGGAGACACTGGCTAGTAAAGGGGAGATGGCCTGGTAGAGAATTGAGAAGTCAGAAAATTGGAGGTCATGATATGGTTAAAAAGTAGAATTATGTGAGGAAGGTAGGAGAATTGAAAAGTCAATACATTATGTTTGTATAAAGGGATTTCAGAATTCTTGAACATTTATAGGTGATGGCAAGATCAAGGGAAATGACCATCTTTGAAGTGGAAATGGAGTGAAAGAGATCTGAACAAGAGCTACTTGAGAACAAGAAGAGCTTGTTTTTTTCTATTTGTATTCTCATCACTTTGCATTCATTCTCAGTCTTGGTTGTATGTAATCCATGTCCATCATCTACATTTAAACAAGTTCATAGTGACAGAGGTGAGTAAATTGAGGCACTGAATGGTTAAAGTACTTAAGGGAGAATCCTTATGAATACTGAAGTCCCCTAATATGAAGGAAAGAGTTGGCCTGGTATTGGCCCTATTGAAGAAAGAGGGAGACTAGCCATGGAGGGGTCCATAGATAATAACCACAATAATTTTGATTGGGTGGTAGATAGAAAAAAAAACATCTTAAAAGGAAGAGACATTAGTTGCTGAGTAATGAAAAAAGGGGAAAAGCACCAATGGGAATTAAGCAAAATTCTAACTCCCCTTCCTGCAATGGGAGCTAAGGAAAAGGAGTGAAGGTAAAGTCAGTTCTGGAAAGGGTGAGGGACAGTCAGGACTAGAAAGATGACAAGGGAGACTGTATCATCAGAAGGAAGTCATAATTCAGTGAGAGCTAGTAGTTGGAAGGAATAGGAGAAAAAATACAGGTTTAAGGTGAAGTGAAGTTTGTTCCCTATGGAATAGGCATTTCAGAAGTGGAAGGTTTGAATGGAATGAGGATGAAACTTTGAAACTGACAGGTATGGGAATAAGGCACAAGATGGTAGAAGATAACAACTTGAACTAAAATTCCATTGTTGAACAACATAGATTGCTCTCTAACCAACTAACTTTTCAAGAAAATTTAATACAATGGAATACAATACTATATCAGTAATAGATATTATTATGTCAAATTCATTTTCTGCTTTTGGTTCTAGGACTATTTTGGGAATAAAATTTGAAAAACAAAACATACATCAGTTCTGTGCTCATGCTTGACCAGAGCCAAATGTGTGTGGGGAAACAAGTTGTAAGAGTTTTACTCTTGCTTCTAAATTTGGATAGACAACTTCAGTTCTGTCATTCTGACTGAAATAATATTTAGGAAGGAGGACGTGGGAGGAATCTTTCATTGACAAAAGTCAAGTTTATTCATTTTCCAGGCACTAGTATGACAGAAGAAGGAGCAAAGAATTACCATTTTAACCTTGTTTTTGCAAATTCTTCTGTGCTGAAAAGCTTAAGAAATGAGAAAACCAGATATTCTCCCTAGTGATTTTCAAGAAGGGAATGGAAGCCCAGAAGCTCCAGCTTTTAGAGATCAGGACCCTTTAATAAAGCATAGCCTGAATTAAAAAAAAAAAAAACCTTCCTCCTCCAACTGCTGCACCCCTCAACCTCATTAGGTCCCATTTGGGAATTTCCTTTGAGTGCCTTTTGGTAACAATTTTGCTGGGACTGCTTAATACCAATAGAATGAAACCAAAGGAAAGACTTCTTTCTGGCTAACAGTAGTTGCAGATGACTGCTGTGCACAGTCAGGGATCTGCTCTTCATAGAAATTGGCAGCAGCTAGTTACATTGACCAAATTTTTTGTGGTAGGGAGGGAGGCAAGTTAATTCTTCCTTGGTTCATATTGGGAGCTGGATGCCAATGTCTTCATAAAGGGGAGGAAAGGCCTGGGTCTCTGGTCTCTATCCAAAGCATTAAACCTTTCTTTCCAATTAGTGCTTGAGGATATATGATGACCTAAAGGAGGTAGATACTTACGATAATTTCAGGTTGAACAATACTTTTTGTATCAGTAAAACAGTAAGGTATTGATTAGAACTTTGCTCTCTTCATTTATCTCCCAAGTGAGTGTTGCCATTTTTGAAAAACTTGCTTTATGTAGGGAAGTTTATCTAAAAAGGACTTAAGGTGGGATTGGGAGTGAGGGAGTTTCATGGGAGAATTTTATTTCTTAATGAAAGCACATGGTCCTTAAAACAAAAAAAAACACCAACAACTTAGCAGAGTTCCAGATATCATATTTTAACAAGATTTCCTGGCTAGGAAAAGACCAGTCAATGGAAAGGGGCCAGACAAGGAGTTGTCAAAGGGTAGGAATGAATCATGCTGTTGGGATGGGGGACCACTTAGGATGATGACCCCAAACCTTAGAAATTCATTTTTATAATATAATTATAATTGGCATTAGTAAATTACACAAAACCATTATCAGTTTTTCATTAATCATGATCTGGATTCTTAGTTAAGATGTTGCTCCTCCAAAAAAGTAGTCTGTGGGTTGGACAGGCAGGGCCCAAGGGGATCTTCCATGTGGTTAGCTCCCCTATTGAGAAGAGTGCCCCACTAAGGTTTTTACAAAGTAAAGAGTTTTTTTAATTGGAGTTCAGAATCATTTCTTTATTTCTATTATTCAATAAAGCAGGTATTTCCTGGATCCCCTAAAACATGGCCCAGCCTTTGAGCAGATGTGGGCCCAGAGCCTTGACCCTGGTCCTCAGCCAGATGTACCTGCTTTGATTCTCCATGCAAAGGGAGTAACTAATGAGTAACCTTTTTTGCCAAGTGGGCTGCTTTTCAGCTGAGCAGCTTGGGGGTGTTGGGAAAATAAAAATGTCTTCTTTTTTTTACTATTAAACTTTGTTTTGAGAGTGGCAGGTGGCCAATCCAAGGTACCAATTTTCAAATTTTTGGCTATCCAGCTAAAGTTTCAGAGTGAATGTGTTGTAGTAAAAACTTAATGGTGAAGGAATTCATCAGTTAATCCATTCCATTGAGAGATGTGTATGGCAAGTCAAAAATAACTTTTTCTGTTTGCGAATTATGTCCAAATAATTTTTTCCCTTTAAGGCCATTATAATTTATAAACACAGTTAGAGAAGATTTTCCAACTAAAATGAATAGTTCTTTGGGGAATCTAAGCCATGCATCCTCAATTGATTCTTGCATGTACCATTAGGCCATGCAAAGTTTTGTCTGCCATATTGACTTTTCTCTCTTCTACTTTCCTAAAAGTTAAATGTCAAGTCTGAATATCAGAAGAGAGCACGGCTCATTCATGGCCTGGAATAAAATGTCTGCAAAATGTGTGTGAGATAAAGCCAGCATGCAAGGAGGGTAAGTAGGGAAGGTTGATGACAGCAATGTGACAGAAGCAATAAGGCAACTTTTAAAGAGAGAGAGAGAGAGAGAGAGAGAGAGAGAGAGAGAGAGCGAGCAATGGTCATCTGAGTATAGTTTTAAGACTCCTCCTCCTAAAATATTACCAAGTCCTCCCACATGAGACTGGGTAATTCATTTCTACATCTGGAAAATTTACTCTCAAGACAGAGTCTAAGGGGCAGTACATTTAACCTCTTTGATGAGTCATTTTCCGGATGATTTTCTCTTCTTCTGTTCTCTAAGAAACCGCAATTGTTTGAACCTAGTCTTGTTTCAATTATATTTTGCAAGCTAGGGGCTTGATGCCATGCTTGTCTCACTTCAGATTTCCAAAGGCAGACTTCCCAAATGGTTACCCTGATGCTCACTATCCCTCCAGGTGGCCAGAAGACAGAGTGTTCATCAGAAAGGCATGCATCAAAATGTTCTACTCACTGTGGAAGAGATTCTCTGGCAGGAAAATAATAGGTTTGCTTCCATAGTTTCAGGCGATCAGGGCAACCAGCAACTTATTTATTTATTTATTTTTGATTTGTGAGAGTACCAAGGGTTGGAAAAGTTCAATTTAGGCAATAAGTAGACTAGCGATAGCTATTGTGGTAAGAAATTTTTTTTTTTTTTTTTTTTTTTTTTTTTTAGAAATGAGTTTATGTCCTTTAAATAAATTGCTTTAAAATAGGCAGCTAGGTGGTATGGTCAGTGTATAGTGTTGGAACTTGAATAAGGAAGAACTGAGATCAAATCCCTGGGAAAAATCACTTAGCCTGTCTCATTTTCCTCATATGTAAAATAGAAATAATAATAGAACTTACCTCTTAGAGTTACTGTGAGGATAAAATGAAAAAAAAATTTGTAAAGGACTTTGTAAACCTTAAGGCATTATATTAACGCTAGCAATTATAAAATTTACTGGAGGCTTAAAAAGGCAATAAAGAAGTGATACTATGACAGAGATCTCTTGTAAAGGAGTGTTATTGTTGTTTAGTAATGTTTGACTCTTCATGACCCCATTTGGATTTTCTTGGTTAAAATCCTGAAAAAGTTTCCTTCTCCAGCTCCTTTTACACATGAGTGAACTGAGGTAAACAAGATTAAGTGACTATCCCAGGGTCTGACTTTGAACTCAGGTCTTTCATTTTCCCAGTCCTCTATCCAGCTTGCCACCTAGCTGCTCCTTTAAAAGAATGACCAAAGACCAATGACATGGAGAGTATGGTACACTGAAAAGAAAATTAGATCTGGAGTCAAAAGACCTGAATTTATGCATAGGTTCTATTTTTTGTGCAAATTTAGGCAAACCATTTAACCTCATTAGGCCTCAAATTTTCATCTACAAAATGAGGACATTGGATGAGTTAATCCTTACAGCTCTCAATCCTATACTGCTACTATATATTTAGTCTCTGGGGGAAAGCCAAATGAAACAGGTGTAACATTATGAAATGTCTCTCTTCATTCCTTGGAAAACTCAAAGCAATGCCCTATGGGGTGGATCAGTAACTTTATCTTTGTCTTTGATGGACAGTAGGGCTGTTACAGATAAGCTGCTGTGAGAGTAAACCCTACTAGTGAACTGAATCAAAAAAAGAACTAGCTCTTATTTACTGGAAGTGCACACTAATTTTGGAGCTGAAATTTTGTTTTGTTGCCTCTTTGGAGCACAGAACATTCTTATAGTACAAAGTGCATCATACTGCATGGCTTAAGTTTATTGAGATGCATAGATTGGAAGATTTTGGAAGACTCTTTCAGAGCTCCAAATTTAATGATTTAATATTTGCTTTGATGTGTTTGTGATTTGTTCATTTTGAGTGCTTTTACAAGGGAGATCACTATGAGAGGTTAGATATCCATATAGAACAATAGCTTTGTTATTTGGCTGCAAAATAACACAATTTCTGTATTTTATGTCTGCTTTCAAAGGGGAGTGAAGAAATAATGTGTAGTTTAGTGTTAGGGACTGTTGTGTGTGGGAGCATTGTAAATTATCTTCACCTGATGTCCTTGAGCACCAGAGCCTTTTCTTACTAGGTGCTGTGGGAGTGGGAGTGGGAGTGGATTAGAGATTGGGTACTATTTAAGCACTGGTATTTTGATAAATAAACAGAGACCTTGGAGATCTTGGAGTATAGGGAGAAACTTGTCTTCCTTGTCTCCCGCCCCTCCAACATTCACCTGGGGAAGATTGAGGGAGTCCAGAAAGGGGACTCAACATAAGAGCCCAGAAAGGGACTCTACAGTTTAGTATTGGGAGAACTGGATTTTGGAGCATCTAGATGGTGCAATGGATAGAGCACTGGTCCTGGAACAAGGACGACCTGAGTTCAAATTTGACTTCAGATATTTAATGGTTGTCTAGCTGTGTGACCTTTAGCAAGTCACTTAACCCCATTGCCTTAAATAAATAAAATTAAAAGGAAAAAACAGGGAACTGGATTTGGAACCAAAGGTTCTGGGTTTGACTCCTTTCTCCTTTACTTGCTTATGTATTCTTGGACAGATCACTTTATCTTCCTAATCTTTAAAATTTTGGGTAGTTGGAATAGATGATCTCTAAGCATTTCCACCTCCAGTTTTGAAACTTATGACTCCTATGGTGAAAAATTAACATATCCCCATTCCTAAAAGAACTTCCCTTTCAAACCTCTAGAGTGCCACTGGAACCATTTTTGTGCTAATGAAGAATTTCTAACTTAGATATACCCCAATGGCATGATCATATCTATTTTTATATTTGTCCTAGTCTTGTTCCCAAAGTAGATCAATAAGTGTTCTGCAAAAAGGATTCTGTTCTTTTAGAAACAGTGTTTTTTGGGGGCTTCAAGAGGTTAAATGATATGTCCAGTGTCCCCCGAAATGCACTAATCAGGGTAGATTTTTAAATCTTGTTTTTCTGACTCTAAGACCAGTTCCTTATCCAGAGCACCATGATGCCCCTCAGAATATCTTAATATCCTTATTTCTCTCCCAATACCTAACAACACATATGATACAGTATAGTGTGTGCTAAATAAACATTTGTTGACTCTTCAGGCACCAGTGATTTTCTGAAAAGTTCCTCTTAAGATATATATCATTAGGATTCTATTGAATTTAATTCAATTTAGTTCAAGAATCAATTTTTAAGGATATACTATGTAGCAGTCACTAAAGTTCACTACAGGGGGAAGTTTCCACTTGTGGTGAGTGTGTTGCAAAAATAAAAATGAGAAATGGTTCCCTGCCTTGGAGAAACTTACATTCTACTGGAAATGAGGTACAGGAGAAGGAGAAGTACAAGGACAAGGAGCATGGGGAAAGGGAAAGGAATAAATATGTTTATATAGCACCCCTACTAGGGGTCAGACATTGTGTTAAATACTCCACAATTAACATCTCCTTTTAATAAGATAAGCTATTATCTCACCTCTTATTTTACAGTAGAGGAAATTGAGGTAAAGAAAGGGTAAGTGATTTAATTAGGAGCCTAGAAAGTATCTGAGATAACATTTTAACTCAGTTCTTGACCCCAGACCCAGCACAGTATATACTGAGCCACCAAATTCCCACATAAATATGAAATTCATTGGGGAGGGAAAAGCTCAGACAGGGATTCTCCACTGTTTTTGTATTCTGAACACATTGACAGACTGGAGGACCCCATTTATGCCCTCTCCAGAAAATGTTTCTTTCTTTCTTTCTTCTTCCAACTATATGTTAACAGAAGTTTTCAAATAATCACTATTTTTATATTTTTCCCTTCCCTACCCTTCCTTACCCCTCCCCCTATCAGAAAGAAATATAATATGGACTATATAGCTATAACTGTAGCCACTGGCTACTTGAGTTAGATTCTACCTATGAGGAATCATTATTCAGACTCAGGAAAGCAAGGGTGGAAATAAAACCAAAAAAAATTATTTAAAAGGTTACAAGATATAGGAAGATCTAGGGGGGGGAGAGAGAGAGAGAGAAAGAGAGAGAGAGAGAGAGAGAGAGAGAGAGAGAGAGAGAGAGAGAGAGAGAGAGAGAGAGAGAAAAAAGAACAGCCAAGCAGTGTTGGCTGGGCCACAGGTTGGTAGAGAAGACGGGAAGACTGTGATCCTGAGTCAGGGTCCAAACTAGGTTTTTATGTCTTGCCTCTCATCCAAAGGAACCTTATGTATTCAATACAGAGGTGAAATCCTTTTCCCTATTCTGGATCTGGAATTAGGTAGAGGGTAAAGCCTGAGGAGATCCAGATAAAAATCAAGAAATGGGGTGGGCAGGTCTCCACCCAAGCAACTCAAGATTGCAATTGTTTCTGTTACAATCATAATTCTCTACTTCAAGTCAATTTACATCTCAAGACTCCATTTACATCTCCATCCAAATTCTTTCTGTTACATTCACTATTCTCCTCATCTTTCCCTTGCATCAGAATTGCAGAAGTGATTAAGTCTATCACCCCATGTACTCTTAGTGTATATAATGTTCTTCTGGTTCTGCTCACTTCACTCAGCATCAATTCCTGCAAGTCTTTACTTGCTATTCTGAAATCCTGTCCCTCATGGTTTCTCATAGAACAATAGTGTTCCATCACATTCATATACCACAATTTGTTTAGCCATTACACAATTGATAGGCATTTCTTCAATTTCCAATTCTTTGCCACTATGAAAAGAGTTGCTTTTATATTTGTACATCTGTACATTTGTACATACACATTCGTGATCTCATTGGGATACAGACCTAATAGTGATATTGATAGATCAAAGGGTATTATTGTATGCATTATTTTTTTGCCCTTTGGGCATAATTCCAAAATGCTCTCCAGAAAGGTTGAATCAGTTCACAACTCCACAACATAATGTCTTAATTTTCCCATATCCCCTCCAACACTGACCATTTCCCTTTTTAGTCGTATCAACCAATCTGTGAAGTGATACCTCAGACTTGTTTTAATCTGAATTTCTCTAACCAATAATGATTTAGAGCATTTTTAATATGACTATAGATGATTTTAATTTCTACATCTGAGAATTGCCTTTTTATAACCCTTGAACATTTATGAATTGGTGAATCACTTATATTCTTATAAATTTGACTTAGTTCTCAATATATTTTAGAAATGAGTACTTTGTCAAAAATACTAGTTATAAAAATTGTTTCCCAGTTTACTGCATTCCTTTTAATCTTGGTTGAATTGGTTTTATTTGTGGAGAAACTTTTCTATTTAATGTTATCAAAATTATTTATTTTGTCTTTTATAAGAAGACCAATTTGTCTTCTTTGGTCATAAACTGCTCCTTTTCTGTAGATCTGACAGATTCCTTATTCTTCTAATTGGGTTATGATATCACCTTTTATGTCTAAATCTTGTACTCATTTCAACCTTATCTTGGTATAGGGTGTGAGATGTTGGTCTATGCCTAGCTTCTGTCATACTATCTTCCAGTTTTCTCAGCAGTTTTATTAAAGAGTGAGTTCTTATTCCAGAAAGTGGAATCTTTGGGTTTACCAAACATCAGATAACAAAGTAATTTTCTACTTTCTCTTTTGAACCTAGTTACTTCCACTGATCCACTACTTTATTTCTTAGCCAGTATCAAATCAAACGATGTTACGATGTTTCTAATTATATATATACATATATATATATATATATATATATATATATTTATATGAAATGAAATTTTTGGAGCATGATCACATTGCCTAAAATAGTAACAATCATAAGTGTGCTTGCCCAAGAATGTCCCCTCTCTCCTTAGATGGAAGTGAATGAATGCTTCATGTCCTATTATTTGGGTGAATGCAGTCTCCTTTCATTGAATATGTAACTAGAACAGATTGTCTTTAAAACTCATTCGACTTTTTCTGCCTTCATTTCTGATCAGTGCCCTTTCTTATTATATCTAGTCTTTAAAAATCATATTTGATCATGAACTACACTACCTACTCACCCTCTTTTTTTACCCTAGTTCTAAGAAATGGACCTGTGGATTCAGTTTGGATTTATTTATCATTAGTTTCAGGTGCTGTGGTGTTCCCTATTGGACTCTATAATTCAAACCACAGGAACCTTGGAACTAGGATACCAGGCTGGAATTTGCAGCCGACCGGCCTATCAGGGAAACCCTGAGAAACCAATGTGCCTGGCACTCAAACCTAAGGGGGATTTTGGACTTGGACTTGGAATTTTGTGTGCTTTAAGAATTAAACTATGAATGAACTATGTCTCTCTTTAGGGCCTGAGGTGGTATAGAGGATTTTGTCTCCCACATGTTAAGGGAGTAAATTTATTTGTGATTAGATCTTTTGAAGTTAATATTCTTTTGTAAAAGCTAATAACTATTAATGACTTAATTGAGAATTGAAGTGAAGATGATGCCCCTCAACTGAGAAAACACTAATAGTTGGGGCTGGAGGCTTTTACAGATACCTTCAGTTCCTCTTAAGAGTATTAGAGAATCATGAAGCATGGGGTGAGATGTAAACTACTTGGCCTTCAGGCAATAGAGGCCATGGTAGTCAGTGTTATACATAAATCAAAATGCATAAAAATATAAGGGAAATAAATTATATTGAAATACAATCATATAAAAATATTTTTAAAAATCCAAGTTCATAGCCCCAGAATAAGAAACCCTAAACTGGGGGAATCATTGACTGAGGGATTGTGAAGGTACTGTAGAAAGTATAGACTTTTTCAAATATGATATTATAAATATAAAATGTAATAACTATATCATATTTCCAGAATCCAAACTCTTGGTTTATGTGGATTAGATTCAATGTTGAGAGTGTTTTATAAGCCATTCTCTTTGGTTGCATTCCCTAACCAAGGAATATTAAATTATAGTTATGTCTGGATTGAGTGAAGGGCCAGGGTCAAGTTTGTTTCTCAAAATTTTGGATGGATGTCACCATTTATGTTTCTCAGCTTTGACTCCCATTTGGTTCAATATCTTTTGCACTTGCTTTAAAACTGTTGGTCTAGGAATTCTTTCAATGAATGGTTTATCTTCCATGTTCCATCATTGCTCTTTGATATTCTCCTATTGTTTCTCCATGGCTGCTGACCCTAAGGCTTAGAGGTTTCCTGAGTTTTGATTGTGTCAGTAAGAATGTGTGCGGTGTATATGTGTGTGTGTGTGTGTGTGTGTGTACGAGCTATGTGAATATGCAAGCAAGTTTCCCCTATTTCTCCATGGATCAAAGTGTACTCTCTTAAATGTAGTCTTTCTCCTAACTTCATCTTTTGGCTCTCATCTCTTGGACTGTTCTATCCTTTCTAATTAGCTGAGAGGAAAGCCACCTCCCCAATCTCTATGGTTTAACAATTCCTCTACTCAACTCTATGTACCCACAAAAGTTCTAATTTTAGTCAGAGGGGCAGCTGGCTTCCCTGGCAGTAGTTTTGGAAAATGAGGTTAAAGGAAAAAGAAATACTGATGACGGAGATAATACAAGAACAAGGAGATGCTTCTGAGCTCTTGTCTTTTTAAAAAGAAATATTTTGTTTTCCAATTATATACAACAGTAGCTTCTTCCCATCATTTTTTGGTAAGGTTTTGAATTTTACACTTTTTTACCCCTCTCTCTTCCCTCTCCCTACCCCCACCCCCACAGAAGGAAGTTTGATAATCTTTGCATTATTTCCATGCTATACATTGATCAAAATTGAATATCCTTGAGGAAAATAATAAAGCATTAGAGATAGCAAAGTTATGCAGTACATAAGACAACTTTTTTTAAAAAAAAATTGATAGTAGTAATCTTTGGTTTTTGTTTTAACTCCACAGTTCTTTCTCTTGACACAGATGACATTTTCCATCAAAGATACTTAAAATTGTCCCTGATTGTTGCACTGATGAGGTGAGCAAGTCCATTAAGGTTGATCATCACCCCTATATTTCTGTTATGGTGAATAATATTCTTCTGGTTCTGCTGAGCTCTTCGACAATTGCCTGAGAACAACAGCAAAGGTCTTAATATGTGGCTTGCCAGGAAGGATACTGAAGGGATACAGACAAGGTAACATTTTCAGCACCTCTAAATGTTAGCTGAGTTAACAACATTATTATCAATTGTTGCTTCCCATGAGACCATACACTCCAAAGTAAGATAGAAAAATGTTCTAGGGTCAAATGTTATATAAAATTTTTCAATAATTAGCAAGACATTCCTACAACTTCATTGCCACTAACTGCTTCACTGAAGGCAAGTGAGTCATAAAACCCAAATAGTTAAGCATGAACGTAAGTATCTGACTTTTTTTTTTCTGTTTTTGTATTTGTTCTTTGCTGATATGAAATAAACAGCTATCTATCTTGAAATGGATGAGTTTAGGCATATAATCAACCCAATGAGTTTGAGAGCTATGAAGATCCCATAAATTTGGAGATTAATGACAAAAGGTGAGTAGTACTTGGAATCAGTTGAAGAGGACAGTCATTAACAAAAATAATGGATTACATTATTTTTTTTTTACATTTTATCTGCAGACATGCTCTCAGTTGTTTGGAAGATTCAGAGATGAGGTGAAATATACAATTGTTAACTGGCACACTTGCAAATTATTTTGTTTTATGATGAGATTTATGTATTAATCTTACAGAAAGATGTGACAGTAGTTATATAGAGTTAATGAATTCTAATTTAGTCATTTGTCTATACTGAGAGTCTTTTATGTTTAGCATTTCCTAGTAAAGTGAAATGAATTAGCTTTCTATGCCTCATATGTATGGTACCTTAAATATGCCCCCTTTTGGAAAATCTCAGAACCGAACCATAATCTAAACTATATTGTCACCAGAGCTTTGGGGTTAGTGTTTTAAAAACCTAAAAATTTGAGATAGGAATTTAACCACTCTTATTAGAAGTAACCTTGCGAGAACCAAATTCATTCTGAACAATATGCATAGGAAAAGAAGGGAAGTTGCATAGTACTCAAGCTTTGAGGATCTAGCAGCTCCTCTGAAAGGAAATACTTTTTATCTTATTATGATATCATGTGCTGGATTTTGGGTTTTATTAATGAAGATTCAGTGGAAAGATATTTTTTGAGTGAATGATGAACCCAAACTGGTTTTAGTAATCTGAATATAACAATGGAGTACAACAATGCAGACATATAATCTCTTCTTTCCATCACCCCACCGAAAGACTTCAGCTTTGTTCAAAGTGAGCCACTTTTTCAGACATCTAAGTGGATCCTTCCTAAAAAAGCTATCTTGTTTAGTAAGGATAATTTGGGATTGTAAGAGTATACCATTACTGAATTAAGAATTGAAAGATACCTTAGGGATCATCTAGTTCATTTCCAGGTTTTTCTTTTCTTTTCTTTCCCTAATTTTGTAGATGAGAAAATCAGGACTCAGAGATGGTAAATGACTTTCCAAAGATCATATGGGTAGTAAGTGATTTTCTTCATTACTTCTTATGTATTCATTTAGTGATAGTTTGATTATATTGCTGCTACCAAGTCAAATCGAATTCTTTATTGAATTTGTAATCTATGCATTTTATCATAGTCATTGGTATGGGGAATGTGAGAGGTCCTTGTCCTCAGAGGGACAACTAGTTCAACTTCCTCATTTAACAGCTGAGGAAACTGGGACCTTGGGTAAAATTAATTACATGTGTTAGAGACAGTATTTGAACATATATCTTTTTGGTCAGGCACTTACTAGCTGTGTGACCCTGGGCATGACACTTAATTCCACTTGCCTCAGTTTCTTCATCTTAAATGAGAAGGAAATGGCAAACCACTCCAGTTATCTTTGACAAGAAAACTCCAAAAGGGATCACCAATAGTCAGACATGACTGAAAATGGTCTGAACAACAACTTTTTACTTCAGAATCAGTGCACTTTTGGCATAAAGCTAATAATCTAGTTAGGTTAACAAGATTTTCAAATGTGGAGCAAGTAGAGAATATCATTCCAAGTCTTGATGAAACTATCATTCAGTCTAAGCATTATAAATGTTTTCTTTTTTCTTTTTAAATTTTTTTAAAGGAGGATCTGTGTGAACTAGAATAATTTAGGAAAGGTATTATGTTAGGAATGACACTTGAAATGGGTATCAAATCATTAAACTTGTATGCTTTTTCTATTCCCTTAAGTATATTGAAAAATAATCAAAACCTTATTTGTTATCCAGCCTCCTCTTTTACTTATTGTGTGTTATCATTGATCCCTACTAGCTCCTTGCACAATTATCTTTTTTAAGAAAGATTTTATTATTTTGAGTTTTAAAATCTGCCCCCCCCAAGGCATTCTGTTAGTCTTTACATTGTTTCCATGTCAAAGTCCACATTTCTTTCTCTGGATACAGTTGGTATTCTCCATTGCAGACAGCCCAAAATTGTCCCTGGTTGTTGCACTGATGGAATGAGCAAGTCCATCAAGGTTGATCATCACCCCCATGTTGCTGTTAGGGTGTACAATGCTCTTCTGGTTCTGCTCATCTTGCTCAGCATCAGTTCATGCAAATCTTTCCAGGCTTCCCTGTATTCCCATCCCTCCTGGTTTCTAATTGAACAATAGTGTTCCATGACAGTTTAAGCCATTCCCCAATTGATTCACTTGATTTCCAATTCTCTGCCACCACAAACAGGACTGCTATGAATATTTTTGTATAAGTGATATTTTTACCCTTTTTCATCATCTCTTCAGGGTATAGACCCAGTAGTAGTATTGTTGGATCAAAGGGTATGCACATTTTTGTTTGCACAATTATCTTGTTCATACTGGGTGCACAGCCAATGCTTGCTCACTAAAAGATGACAATGATGAATATCTAATAAAGTTAGATAACAAGGCCCAGCTTTCCGAAGTCTCAGTAAAGACTGGCTTCAAGATTTCTTCTTTCCTTTAGGTAAAAGCATAATCTAGTCAGTTCAGAATCATATACTTGATGTACTATGCTAAGGACTGAAAGCCACAAGAATAACCCTTGTTCAATTATTAGAAGTTACTAAAAATGCTGAGACAAATGTGTCAAATAAGTGGCATTAACCCTGAACTGCAATCATCTTTCCTTTGTGTAGGAGAGAAAAGTTATCTTGATACAAGCTTCAATTACAATGCTATTTGATTTCATTGAATACAACAAAAGGGTGTGAGATGGAACATTGGCTAATGGGAGGATATGAAGCTATAAATTTGACTCATGGAAATTGGATGTAGTTATGTTATTCATGGGAAGACTTAAGATCTTGTCAAAAAAAAGTTAGAAAAAAGTGAGTGGAAGGTATCTAAGTGCCATTCTTAGCATGAGCTATCATACCATCCTCTGGACTTAATTTGCTCATCTGCTAAATGGGGATAGAATCAGCTTGCAATTCTTTTTCCTTATACCTTCATTCCATTCTCTCTCTCTCTTAGGTAAGTCAAAAACCCCTCTTCATCAGTAGAATGGGAACAATTGTCATAGTAATAACTGTCTTATGGGGTAGCTATTAAGGGAGGTATTTTATAATCTGTAAACACTAGAGATAGTTGAGCTTTTATTATTTGTGTTATTAAGTTTGATTCAGTTCATGCTGTTGTATATAAAAAGAAATGAAGATATGGGGTTTTGGGCTTAGGCTTAGTTGTATGTCTCCTTGGGGTCTAGCTTTGTGCATTCAGGAGCAGATAAGTGAAGGCACAAAGACTGGGTGAAGGGTGCATGACATCTTTTATCCAGTTTCAGTATTTTTGTGGTAGGTCACAATGACAATTGCACAGCATTAGACCTAGAAGGGGTCTTAGAGGTCACCAAGTCTCACCTTCCAATTTTCCAGCTGAGCATATTGACATGTAGAACAGTGACATGACATGTCTAGGGTCACCCCAATGGAAAGTGACAGCTAGCATTACAACTCTAGTCCCTTGACTCCAGGTCCAGCATGCTTTCTGATGCATACCTTTTCAAGATTGGATTGTCTAATCTATTTGAAGGGACTCTTTCATGGATAAAGATTTTTCTTCATATGGAGAATTTATGCAGAAAAATATATTATGATCTTCAAGATCATAGATCATGATATGAGATAATATTAAGAACATAGTTCCCAATACTTGCAAAAAAAATCTCATATCAAGTGAACCCTTCTTAACAAATAATACATTGTTGCTTTGGCAATCAGGGGAGATGATAGGTACTGAGTACAGAAGTAAGTATAACATATGTTAAGTGGTGACTTGGCAATGAAAGGTGACAAAGAAGCCTGGATAGAGACCTCACTGACTATGATGTGGGTGTCCTATGCTATTTATCATAGTAACAGATTGCTGATCATTATAGGCAGGTTCTTAATCCTATCCAACCAGTGTGACTCATGGAAAAAATATTGGATTTGAACGTTACCTCTGTCACCTGTGATCTGTGTGACCTGGAGTAAGTTCTTAAACTTTCCTGGTACTGATATCATCAACTGCAAAGCAAGGGGATTCTTCTAGGTCACTTCTGAGTTCCCTTCCTGCTCTAAAGCTATGATCTTTTGAAAGGTTATATTGCATGGAGTTGTTGTTTGTCATTTGTTTTGAAGAGGACCAATGACATCACTGGGTATTGTTTTGACTTATGTGTGAATTGGATTTTAAGTGAGGTAGAGTTGAACAAAGTCATCAGTCTCGTTATTTCTTTCAGAGTCATTGAAGTCTGGTAGCAGGACAAAAGTCAAGATAGCTGTTGATAATCTGGGTTATCATGCATGACCTTGATGTTTTCAATGTTTGACCAGGCTCTCAGTGCTCCAAAATTATTGGAACTAATTATTTTATTCACCCATTCCACTGGGGAATATCTTCACATGCTTGGGGTAGACATCTCACCCCATTTTGCTGACAAGTTTGAGGATTATCAGTTACCATCAACCTGGTTTAGCCTGTCTGTGGAAAAGGATATACCAGTGTGGCTTCTGCACAATTTATAGCTTTTTTTGGAGACTACAGGTGAGAACTGGGTGAAAGGTGGATACCAAAGGTCCTTGAGCAACTGTGAAAAGGGCTCACTCACCAGAGATGCCAATCCTCTTTGACATATCTCCAAAAAAAGAGTGAAAATAAGCTTGAATCAGAAGACCTACCTGCATTCTCATTCTAGCTCTGCTAATGACTAGCTATATGATTTTGTATAGGTCACTTTACCTCTATAAGCCTCTGTTTCCTCTTTGTTAAATGAAGAGGTTAGTCTAATTGACCTCTAAATTTCCTTCCAGTGTTCATGATCTGAAACTGTTTCTTGATCCCAGGCTGATCCTTAATCCATAGACAGTTTTCTTGTAATTGTATCCTGCAGGTCATGAGAGGGATAAAGGAAGCATAGAATATTTTAAATCCCTCATCAAAGCTTGATAAGATGTCAAAGATAGTAATCAGCTAATGTTGGGCTATTGCCATCATCATCATTATAAACAAAAAGGACTCTACATTATCATCAAAACATTATTAAGCGTTAATTATTTATGAAATCCTGAGTTAAGTTCTGTGGATACAGAGATAGTAGCCTGGTCCACAAGTTGCTTATCACAGCAATATTTAAATTATTTTGCTAGTTATACTTTGTCTGGTATGTGAGTCCATCCATATGGATATTCCTTCAAACAGGATAGATTGAAACATATCCAGACCTTGCCATCTTGTATTTCTATTTTCTATATTTTCCTGTAATCCTACATCAAGTGACAATGATAATGATGATAGCTAGCTTTTTAATAACCCTTTGTGAATGCAGGTCCTCTGACTCCGAATCCAGTACTTTATTCACCAGGCAGCACTGCCTCTATAAAACAGAATTAGTTTAATATATAGTATCTATAACTAAGTAAAGCTAAGAACCCTCTCTGATAATGATTTACCATAAAGAAGAATAAAGAGACTAATTTGAAAATTTTACTTCAGGGACTCAGATTTTGTATTGGATAGACAGGTTGGAGTCAAGAAGAATGACCACCTCAAACACTTACTGGCCATGTGTTTAGAAAAGTCACTTATTTTAATCTTATTTTAAGAAGAAAAGCTAAACTGAAACTTCTCATGATCTCAGTTTCCCCATTTGTTAGGTGATAAATAAGTGAGGGCCTGATGAACTTTCAGGTACCTTCTCATTCGAAATCTGTGATTTTTATGGTAGTTTTCATCCTAAAGCATTGACAAAGTCTCAAAAACTTCCCTGGGGATCTATCTAGACCAGATTCTTTTAGAGGAAGTGAAAGAAATAAGAAAGAGCTTTGTTAGCTGGGTACACAAAATTGCAAGAGGATTTTAAAAATGCCATGCCTATTTTTCAGATCTACATTGAAATACTAAATCATTTGACACAATTCATAGTCACATGGATGTGTGCTTTTAAAGAAGAGGGGGGAAAATCTTATTTTAAGAAGAAAAGCTAAACTGAAAGTGTTTTCAAAGTCCAAAACTGTCTCTGTGACTATTTGGAAAGAAATTCCTGGATTTATTTGAAGATTCCAGAATGAATGGAAATTACTGTGCTTCAGAAGAAAAGAACAAGTTTGCTTTTCCACATATAACAAGAGAGAAGTACTTTTCTCAGACTGGTTAGTTGTTAGGAGCAAATGAGGAACTTCTGGAGCAATGAAACCCTTTCAAACCACCAGGGGATCATTTAGGAAATTACTGTGGCAGCATAGCCCAATGCCAGCCTCATGATGGAAAGGCAAAAAATTCTCCTATTGTGGGAGAATCTGGCCAAGTCAATGTCCCTTTACTTGGCAGGAAGTAGGAGAGAAATATGTGCTGTCACATCCAACAGAATTCTCATTGACACCACATGCTAAGAACCTTGATTCTATACAAAATATTTCTAAGAAAGGTAGAGATGTAACAGAAAATGGCAAAGGAAAGACAAAGTCTTTGTCTTTTGTTTCCACTTTGAATGAGACTCAGGTCCATAATAGATAAAAAACATTACTTTAGTATCATCTAGTACCTGTTTGGTGACTGAACTCAGGAGGAATACATGATTTTCTTCCCAATTCCCAGGGCAAGTTTACCCCTTCCTCTTCCCAAAGGTAAATCAGAGACACAGAGGCAATTGATGGAATATCACAGGTGAGGAATGGCAAGTAGTTCATTTTGATCATGTAGCTTTGGAAGGGAGTCATATATAATCAATGTGGAAATATAGTCAGTAGTTCTGTATTTTGAGTTTTAAATGTTAAACAGAGGAGGTTATATTTTATCTTCTATTTTTTATAACATTGTGCTAGGTATAAATATAAAGTTGAAACTAAGCATAACCTCTGCCCTCAAGTTGTTTATAATTTTAAAAACAAGAAAACTAACTGATCACTTTGATTCTTTTATTCCCATGTTTTTCATTAATCACAGAGTGGATTATGTGACTTTTTAAATATCCCTTTTCCTTTGCTGTTTTCTGATCTTATATCTCCCCAAAAATCTTTGAAATCCTTAAATATATAATTTAGTATATGTACTCCACTAAAAGTTTTGGAACCATCTGATGGAATGGACTGGCCAGTCTTGATTTAGAAACTGTAAGATATCTTATTTTTGGGAATGTTACAGAGAACCGAAATTTATATCCTTTGTTTTTGTTAGCTTATCACATTTAATGCTAAATATATAATTCATATAATGCTAAATTGTTTGTCTTATATAAACATTATCTGTATTCATGATAAAAAACCCAGAGGTTTAAAAACTGAACAGATTGTTTTAACTTTGATCTAAGAGGTAATAGGGAGCCACTGGAGTTTATTGTACAGGGAGGGTGATATGGAACAATTAAACCTGATCTTTAGGGAGATCACTTGTAACTGAAGGATGGAAGAATTGGGGCAGAGAGAATGAGGGCCTCTGTAGGATGGTGGCAATGTCAGAGGAGAGAAGTGACTATATGAGATAAATGCTATAAAGGCAGAATGAACCAGTTTCATTTCTATGATTCTATGATATCCCCTTCTAATTCTTTAGTTTTTAAAAGGATAAAAACATCACTTGTACAAAAATATTCATAGCAGCCCTGTTTGTGGTGGCAAAGAATTGGAAATTGAGTGAATGTCCATTAATTGGGGAATGGCTGAACAAATTGTAGTATATGTATATTATGGAACACTATTGTTCTATTAGAAACCAGGAGGGATGGAAATTAAGAGAAACCTGGAAGGATATGCATGAACTGATGCTGAGTGAGATGAGCAGAACCAGAAGAACACTGCACATCCTAACAGCAACATGGGGGTGATGATCAACCTTAATGGACTTGCTCATTTCATCAGTGCAACAATCAGGGACAATTTTGGGGTATCTTCAGTGGAGAATACCAACTGCATCCAGAGGAAGAACTGTGGAGTTTAAACAAAAACCAAAGACTATTACCTATATTTTTTTAAAAAAGGTATCATGTAATTTTGCTATTGCTTATATTTTATTTTTTCCTTAAGGATATTATTTCCTTCTCAACACATTCAATTTTGATCAGTGTATAGCATGGAAACAATGTAAAGACTATCAGACTGCCTTCTGTGGGGGGTGAGATTGGGGGGGGATTGTAAAATTAAAAAAGCAAAAGAAAATTAAAAAAAAAAACTAGAAAAACCTTCCAAATCTCATGAACACTTTATAAAAATTATCTCTTATGTATCTCTTTCCCTTAAGTCTAATTCTTCAAAATTACTAATTTGTAAACATGTTTAACTATATATATATGTATATATATATATATATATATATATATATATATATATATATATATATATATATGTAAAATGCTAACCTGACTGTTTCTGGCTGAGGGGAGGCAGGGTGGGAAGAGAGATTGGAGGGAAATTTTGTAACCTGAAAATATGCATGTACAGATGGATGAAAATAAATATATATATTTTTAAAAAAGAAAATAAAGAAATTAAATATAAGGCATTGCAAAAAAATTCTTTAGTTTTTGTGATTGACAACACCATATTTCCCTAAGCACTTTAAATCTAGCAATCATCTTTGACTCTATCTTTTCTCTCATTGCCCATATACAATCAATCCCATTGATGCTCCACAATTATGTTCCTATTTGTTCTCTCCTTTTCATTCACATGACCATTATTCTATTTAACAAGCACATTCACTTGAACTATGGTAGTGGTTTTCAAAACGTGTCTTTGAAAACTATTGTGTCCAAGTTCTCAGTATATTTGTATGTCAGACAGTCAATAAACAATTATCAAAAGGCTACTGTATGTCTGGTATTATACTAAGCTTTGGGGCAAAATATAATTCCTATCCTCAAAGAACTCAATATAATACCAGGAATTACATTTGCAATTATGTGGATGCATATTACTGCATATGCCTGTAGTATGCTTCAAATGCTAATATCAAGGAATAATGCTGTGCCATGAGCAAAAATTTTAGAATCATTGAATTATTGAGAAAACTCCTAAATAGTCCTTCTACCATCAATATTTCCTATCAATAATCCATCCTTTTCATAAAATCTTTCCCCCAATTCCTAAGTGTAACACCAGTACATCCTTCTGGTCAAAAATCTTTGTTCTTGTTTTTATTTGGTGGTGGTGGTGGTGGTGTCAAGGATCCTGGAGTAGTTTCCTGTTTCTTTCTTTAGCTCATTTTACAAATCAGGTACTGAGGCCAACTAGGTTAAGCAATTCACCCAGGGTCACACAGTTAGTGTCTGAGGCCAGATTTGAACTCAGGAAAATAAGTCTTCCTGACTCTAGGCTTGGAGCTCTATCCACTGCACCATTTAGCTGTCCAGTATATTGTATAGGATATACTTAACTGCTTGTTTTCTCCCTTCTTCCTCTCCCCCATCTTTAAAATAATTGTACCTACTCCCATGGCTGATGTGAGGATGAGTTAATATATATGAGTGCTTTGAAAACCTACAAGCATTATACAAATGCTAACATGCTCACTATTCTACATCGGATAGTAGTCCCCTTGAGGGTAATTCACATATTTTTGTCTTTGTGCCATAATCACCTAGCACTATGTCTTACATATAGAAGATATTGAATCAAAATTCATTGAATAAAGAATGGAATCCATCTTTATCATCATCATTAGTAGAGCAGCAGCATTATTTGACTAGTCTAGAGAGTTCCTGTTGAAGGAAGACCTCTTCTAAAGTCTCAGAAAATTGTCTGAAGGAGTGAGAAGTTGAATGACTTATCCAAAATCACACCACTAGAAGCAGAACCTAAACTCACTTTTTTCTGTATGACTAGTTCTGTATCCACTCTTCACTGCTCTTTAACAGCGCTTAATAGGTTATTAAGTATGGCAGCAGCAACACAGAATAATGTAATGATAAGAGAATTTGGAGTCATTGGACTTGAGTTGCTATCCCAGATCTGTGCCATCTGACATTGCTGGCAAGTCTTGACATTTCTGGGTGGCTCAGTTTTCTCACCTGTAAAATTGAAAAATTGGATTAGATGGCCTCAAAGATGCCTTGAAACTCTGGATCTATGATCTTTTGAATCTTTGACCTACTGTGAGCAGATCTATATACAAGGCACTAGGAAAGATATATAATTTAGATAAAATTTTATTCTTATAACCCCCCCCCATCCCTTGAGGTTTATTTACTCAGATTTTCTTCCATTCTATACAACAAAAAGTGCAAACACAAAGTCTTCCCAAAGACTAAAGATAAAAAGACTAAAGAATATAATCTACATTTTGCAAAATAAACTAATTGGCTTCTCAAGGGGGAATATTACACACAAGTACTCACAAATAATTTTTGCACAAAAGTGACATGTATTAAATGAATTGGAGATCAAATAAAGTGTTATGTTAGGTCTAGGAAGGAGAAAGTCATTATCAACTGAGAGGACCCATAAAATAGCATATCTGTAAATTGGACCTTCAGTGGCGATGTCTTTATAAAACTTTGCCCTATGCAAGCTCACAGAGTCCTAGTCACTAGTGCCCCCATTAGGGAGAGCAATATGCATATTATTCTCATTTTGCGATGACACAGTGAGAAGGAGGAAAGGATTTTGGTTCAGATATAAGGTCTTTGAATTCTCTGAAGTTTCTGAGTATAAGAACTGGCTCAAAAACAATCTGAAGTTTAAAAACTCTGCCCCCCTCTCATGATTATATTATTTTCATCATAGTTTGCCGGTGACCTTGGTCTCTTAATGACTGTGAATTTGTTTCTAAGTTGAACAAGTGTTGACTATGGACTCCTTGATGAATTGGATACTTGCCCAAGAGAAACCTGAGGAATTTATTAACAAATCTTGTCAATTCTGTAACATCTCTCAGACTCTTTTATCTTTTCTTTATTAAATGAACATAATCCTATTTCTAGACCTCATTAATTCTAATCTGTATTATTGCAGCAGACTTCTGCTTATTCTCCCTGCCTCAACCCTTTCCTCTCCAATCTGTTATTCACTCAGATACCAAAGACATTTTCCTAAGCTAAAGATCTGACCGCATCACTCCCCTGTTCAATAAATTTTGTGAATCCCTATTGCTTCTCAGATCAAAAAGGGATTCCTTTATTTGAAATTTAAGAATTTTTGTAACCTTTCAATTTATCTTTCCAGCATTATTATACATTATTCTCCATTATTGATGATAATTTTTAGCAGATGACATTTCATTTATCATGTCTGGGCTTTTGCTTGGCTTTTCCCCATGCCAAGATTGTAATTTCTCTTTATCTTCACCAATTAAAACCCTAGAGTTTCCTTCAAAATTTAGCTGATACTTTAACTTTGTATGAAACTTTTTTTAATTTCCTCCCTTTCTTCTATTTTTTTTTTTTTTTGTGCTTTTCTGGCACCTAGGAGCAGCTAGGTCTTGCAGTGGATAGAGCATTGGTTTTGGAGTCATGAGGATGATACTTGCCAATTTCTACTGTGTGACCTTGGGCAAGTCACTGAAACCTGATTGCTTCCCATCCAGCATCATCTCCAGTCGTCCTGATTTATATCTGGCCCCTGTACCCAGATGGCTCTGGAGAGAAAGTGAAGCTGGTGACTTAGCACAGAACCCCCCTCATTCAAAATCCAGTTCACATGCTTTTCATGGCATCACCTCCATGATGTCATGGTCTTCTTCAAAAATGAAGGAGAGGGGCGGCTAGGTGGTGGACAGAGCACCAGCCCTGGAGTCAGGAGTACCTGAGTTCAAATCTGGCCTCAGACACTTAATAATTACCTTGCTGTGTGGACTTGGGCAAGCCACTTAACCCCATTGCCTTGCAAAAACTAAAAAAAAATGAAGGAGAAACATTATTATTAGTTCTTGTCACCTAAATCATCTAGTATTTATGTTTCTGTATTTTATGCTCATATGTTTGTTTGTGTTGATTTATATATGGTTATATGTATATATATATATATATATATATATATATATATATATATATATATATACACGTATATGTATTATTACTTCCAATAGAATTTAACTGTCAATCTTTTGTTTTTGAAGAGAACCACTTCTGTATGAATTGAATTGAGGCAGAGTTACACAGAGTTATCAACCTCATTCTCTCTGCCTGAGTCACTGATGTCCAATGGCTAAACAGAAGGCAAGATGACCCAGGATGCAATAATAACTTGAAGTCTTTGATGACTGACCATATAGTGCCTGCTTCAGTCACTTTCATAGTTATTGAAATAAATAGTTTCCATGTGTCCCTTCTGCTGAGAGAAGTCTTCATTTGCTTGTGTAGACATCCCCTGAACTCAATGGTTAGTTTGAGGTCTGTTGGTTTCCCTCAAGCTCCACTATGATCACTATGTATGCTGTAGCTTCCTGAAGACACAGGTGAAAGGTAAAGGTGGACACCAAAGGTAAATGAACAATTTTGTATGAGCTCAGCAAGCCCTCATACCAGAAGTGCCAGTCCTCCCTGAACACCTAGGCGTAGAGGTCTATTCAAAAATTGAAAGAAGGATGTTATTCTGTTATTCTAGGATCTTCCCAGTTAAAAAGAACAGGGATAAAGTCTGAAGATTTTTATCTGACACTTAAAAACAAACCAATAAAATGTTTGGACAACTATGACCCAGCTACTGTATTTGTTTTGTTTGTTTAGTATTCTAATTAATTTTGTATTTAAAAAGTCACATGCTGAAGTGTCACTGAAAATGTCATAGGCCAATTTTTCATGGAGAAAAGAAACCTCATTAAAAGTGACTTAATTTCAACCTTTGAGAGGACTCCTTGAATTTGGAAAGTACAAATCCCTTCTTTGAAAATTTTTTTAAACTTTCTGCTGCTAGGGAAAGTTTTTAATATAATAGCAAGCAGCTCAGAATTTGACCACTCTCTGTGCTTAGAATTCTTTTTCATACAACCTCTTAGAGTCAGTGCTAGGAATTGTGCCCACTTATTTCTAACTATGCTTGCCTACTACCTTATTATTCTAGTCTTTTTTTTTCTAAAAATCACTTTAATACCCATAATATTAATAATTTGTCCACCACCTTTCCAGTCTGAGGTCACATTATACAAACTACATTAGACACAGCAGAACATTGACTGTTTCTTGATTTTCCTGCCTTTCTCCACCTCCATAAATTTCCTCATACTGGCTGCCTGTCCTGTAACATTTTTCTTCCTCATCTCCATCTTTTGAAACTTTTCTCTTCCTTTAAGGATCAACTCAAATGATGACTCTTCATAAAGGTCTCCCTGATTCCTCCATCTAAAAGTTTTATTCCCTCTGCAAATTTATCTAAGAGCATTTTTATCTAGATCTCTTTTTTGTTTCTTTTAACATTTGACTTTTTATTGTATGTATTTATATACATTACTAGTAGATTGAAATTTCCTTGCATATTCATATTTTATTTTTTTAAATTTTTTTATCTTAAGGACAATTGTAAAACCATACACATTTACATTTTTGATGGGTTAAATTGAGTGGCCTCTGTTGTTTAGCCATTTCTGTCTTATCTAACTATTTGTGATCCCATCTGGGGTTTTCATGTCAGAGATACTGGAGTGTTTTGACATTTCTTTCTCCAGCTTTCACAGATGAGGAAACTGAGGCAAAAAGTGTTAAGTGACTTAACTAGATCACACAGCTATAAGTGTTTGGTGTTATATTTGAACTCAGAAAGATGAATCTTTGATTCCTGGTCCAGCACTGAATCCACTGCAACACCTAACTGTTGAGTTACTATACTGAAGAATTATTAGAGGAGTCATCATCTTGAGGACAGGAATGATATCTATGTAGTGTTGTTTCCTATTACTGTTGATTAATAGTGATTCTCAAAGAGCTTGAATTTCTTTTGAAGTTTAGGTAATGGTGCAGCTAGGTGGTACAGAGGATAGAGTACCAGTCCTGGACTCAGGAGGAATTCAAATTCAGCCTCAGATACTTAATAATTACTTAGCTGTGGGACCTTGGGCAAATCACTTAATGCTATTTTCTTACTCCACCCTCCCCAAATAGGCCATAAAAATAATGTGCATGTAAACATTAAAAATATTCTGCTGTGGTCTAAAAGTTACATCCTTTTATTATAATCATCTACATTTTACAAAATTGTGTCTATTCATTATCTTATTTTACCCTTATGAAAACCTTGGGAAGAGAGAGGGCCATTATTTCTTTTTGTTTTTGTTTTTTTCATAGTTACCACCTTTTATTTTTTTTATTTTTATTTTTTTATTGTTTTCCAATTATATACAATAGCAATATCTGCCCATCATTTTTTGCAAGGCTCTGAATTCTACAATTTCCTCCCCTTCCCTCCCCCCCACAGAAGACTGTCTGAGAAGATGAGAAACCTCAAGAATAGAGAGAGAGAGAGAAAAAAATTGTACTTCAGTCTGTGTTCAGATTTCAATGGCTCTGTCTCTGTGGTGAGTTGTTTTTAGTTTTTGCAAGGCAATGAGGTTAAGATGGGGTTAAGTGGCTTGTCCAAAGCCACCACACAGCTCAGTAATTATTAAACTGAGGCCAGTTTTGAACTTAGGTACTCCTGACTCCAGGACTGGTGTTCTATCCACTGCACCACCTAGCCACCCCCAAGTGAGTTGTTTCTTTATCGTAAACCCACCAGAGAAGTTGTTTCAATATTTTTCCCAGTTGATGTTACTAGCCATATCTCCACTCTATTTCTCCACATTCTCATTTATTCTATTCTCTCTCTCTCTCTCTCTCTCTCTCTCTCTCTCTCTCTCTCTCTCCTTTCAACCTGGCCCTGTCCAAAAATGTGTTGAATATGAGGACCCTCTACCTTGATCTTCCCTCTCTGATATCATCTATTCCCCCCCTTCCCTCCCCCCATTCCCCCTTATCCTGTCCCTTTCTTCTTATTTTTCTCTAGGGTAAGAACGATTTCCTCACCCTATTAAGTGTGAATGTTATTTTCTCTCTGAGCCATTTCTGATGAGAATGAATGCTCACTCATTCCCCCTTGCCTTCCCCCTTTTCTATTTCATTGAAAAAGATTTTTCTTGACTCTTATGTGAAATTTCTTAGCTTCTTCATCTCCTCTTCCTTCTTACCAGTATTTCCTTTATCACCCATTGACTATCTTTTTACTATATTATACCATTATATTCTGCTCCTTCCTATGTCCTGTATATATATGCTCCTTCTTTTTTTTTGCAAGGCAATGGGGTTAAGTGGCTTGCCTAAGGCCACACAGCTAGGTAATTGTTAAGTATCTGAAGCTGCATTTGAACTCAGGTGCTCCTGACTCCAGGGCCACCTAGCTGCCATCTATCTATCTATCTATCTATCTATCTATCTATCTATATCATATTCTAATCCCTATGAGCTCTTAATGTAGATGCTGCCAGATCCTTGGTAGTTGAATTGTTTGTTTCTGGCAGCTTTTAGAATTTTCTCTTTGATTTGGGAGTTTTGGAATTTGGCTATAATATTCCTGGAAGCTTTTCTTTTGGGATCTCTTTCAGGAGGTGACTGGTGAATACTTTTCATTTTTATTTTACTCTCTGCTTCTAGGAGCTCAGGGAAATTTTTCTGTATTATTATTTCTTGAAAAATGTAGTGTAGGCTCTTCTCCTGGTCATGGCTTTCAGATAGCCCAATAATTTTTAAATTATTTCTTCTGGATCTGTTTTTGAGGTCGGTTGTTTTTCCAATGAGATATTTCACATTTTCTTCTAATTTTTGTCTCTTTTGGAAGAGTTTTATTTCTTCCTCATTTCTTACAAAGTTATCAGCTTCCTTTAGTTCCGCTCTGCATTTGAAGGAGTTATTTTCTTCAGAGAGCTTTTTTTATCTCCTTTTCCAATCGACCAATTCTGCTTTTTAAGGCAGTTTCTCCTTATTTGCCTTTTGTTTTGCTGTTTCCATTAGGCCTAAACTGGTTTTTAACATATTATTTTCTCCTGTATTGTTTTGTATATCTTTCACCAAGCTTTTGATTTGGTTTTCATGATTTTTCTGCATTGCTCTCATTTCTCCTTCCAATTTTTCCTCCATCTCCCTTAACTGCTTTTCAAAATCTTTTTTGAGCTCATCCATAGTCTGAGCCCATTTTCTATTTCTCTTGGAGGTTTTGTATACAGAAGCTTTGATTTTGTCATAATCTGAGTATGTGTTTTGATCTTCCATGGGACTAAAGTAATTCTCTATGGTCAGATTCTTCTTTTTCTGTTATTGATTCATTTCCTCAGTCCAAGAAAGCACTTCCAAGACTTTGGGGTTTTTTTGGAGGGACACCCCACTGGGACCTTTATTCCTCCAAGGTCTTATGCTGTTTTGCCTGTGCTTTGATATGTAGATGTCCCACCTACTTCCCTCTGCCCTGGGGCTATAAGGAGGGATCCAGCTATCTTAGTATGGAAGCCCAAACAGGGAATATCTGAGTGTAAGCAAACAGCAGAGTCCTACCTCAAGGGAAAACAGAGAAATATCTGCAGACTTCCCTTACTGTCTCTGGGAGTGCAGGCTGCTTTCTCCAGATTCTTGCTGCAGATTCTGCTGCTGGTGCTCCCTCACTCCACACTCCTTCTGGTGCAGCAGAGTTCTCTACCGGCCCCTTCAAGCTGTTACTGGTGATTTATGGGCTGTGCTGGGCTGCTCTGCTGCTGTGGCTTTTTTTCCCTAACCCCTGGTCCTGGTGAAACACACCTTTCCTGCCGAACTTCTAAGTTATCTGGACTGATGAAATGTATCACTCAGTCTTTCTGTGTGTTCTTCCCCTCTAAATTTTGGCTAGAGCCATAAATTCTTTTTTGAAGGTTGGAGGGAAGGAGTTCTTGGGAAATGCTGCCTTCCTGCAGCCATCTTTAGTTACCTCCTTGAGGGTCATTATTTCTAATTTACAGATAAAGGAGAAATGGACCCAGGCTTGATGATTTGACTGAAATCATTCAAGAGACTTCAGATCAGGTCTTTAGAACATAAGCTTAGGCATTTTTACTATTCTGATCTGCTGTGTATGACAGAGAGACAATATCAGTTATCACTAAAGAGAATCTCATTCCCCTGCCTAGATGCAGCTAGGCTGTATAGTGAATACATCATTGAGTCTGAGTGAAGAAGAACTGAGACATTACTAGCTGTGTGATCTTAGATCAGTCACTTAATCTCTGTCTGTCTTAATTTTCTCAGCTTTAAATTATGAATAATAATAGCATCCACCTCTCAGGGTTATTATGATGACCAAATGAGATAATATTTGGAAAATACTTTATTTAGTACAGGATGTGCCACATAGTGGATATTTAATATTAATAAATGCTCATTTTTCTTCCTTCCTTGACAAAGTGACTTTCAGTTGGCTTTTTATTTTTTGCTCCTGGAACAGTATTATAAGGAATTATGACACACTGAAGGAGTACTGGAATATCTGGCATAAAAGATTTCAAGTTTAAATTCTATATAATTCATAGCAGAACTAATGAAAACTTGATTTACCTTTAAAAATTATTGCCTTGATTTTTACCTCTTCTCACCTCACACTTTTCCTTAGGTTAAAAGGTAATTGAGTACCTTCCTGAAACCTAATTCAAATTGAGGTGTTTATTTCTTAATTTATACCCATCCTTGGGATGTTTGCATTTAAAAATATGAAATAATGTCTCAACCCACAGGAATGCCTCTCTAAAGCTAGAAACTTCATGCGTTAAGGGCAGACTGATGGGAGAGAATTGTTATTGTTGATGTATGAATCTGGGTAGAAGGAAAACATCTATCATCATTGACCAGATCACATCAAATAGGTGACAAAATATGTAAGAACAACCCAGAATATAGGTTTGTGATTTTAGAACTGAAAAGAACCCTAGAATTCATGCAGTTCACCCCCCCATTTTATAGACTTGATGATTGAGACCAAAATTCCAACCCAAAATCTCTGCCTCCAGATTCAATGCCTTTTAAAATTTTTTCATGAGGTACCTAGGATCACATAACTAATAAATGTCAAGTGTCTGAAGTCATATTTGAACTCAGAATCTCCTGATTCCAGGGCTGGTATTCTATCTACTGTACCACCTAGCTTCCCCCAATGCTTATTTTTTCACTATTCCATGCTCTTTCCTCTTGCTCTAATTAGAAGGGTCCATTTGTTGGCTTCTCCTTGAAATGTTAAATAGATAACAGTTGCTTTTGTCAGCCAAATTACCTGTCCTCTTCCTCCATTTATGCACCTAATCCTTGGGCCTGCTTCCCAAGATAATTTTTTCTTAAATGCTTAAGTGATTTCAGACTAGTCCTCAGAATTTTAAAAATGTTAACTCAAAGCTCCAAACCTAAAATAGAAACAAAGTGACCCCCTCAAGTTGAATTCAGACTCAGGAGGAACAGTTACTAACATTCCACTCTTCAGTAGGAAGATTGAGGGGAACAGAGTGATAGCTATCCTACCTTGAGTTCAAGTGTTGAGGTCAAAAGACATGAACATGAATAGCTAAGTGAAACATCTCTATCTACAATTAATAGCTTTTGACAGCAATACAAAAATGAGTGACATGCTGAGAACCCATAAGAATTGCTAAGCCAAAATAATAAATAAATATATTGACAAAACTTAGAATTAATTGAAATAGATTCAACTGTCTTCAGCACCCTTAAGACCAAATGGCCAGTCCACATCAAAGCAAAAAGAAATAATAAATATAACAAAAGATTTAGGTAAAGCCTAGAGAACATCAAGGATGGTCTTAAATTCAGATGCTTTTTGAGGGCCTACTATGTGCAATTCTATGGGAAATACAGATCCCAGAATTCATAGCCTAAATGGGACTAGTAATTGAAACAAAAAATAGCAATAGTCTGGGATTCCTTCCCATTCAAAACATCCTAGTTCCCATGAAATCAACAGTACTTTGGCACATCTTTTAAGAGAAAGGAACATTGCTGGAAAGGTATTATTAGAAGCCAATGGAAATCCTGAATTGCAGAATGGTACAGGATTCACAGAAAATGAGACATCTGTTCTTTTCCCCACCCAATTGTCTGAGGTGTGGTTTTGAAGGGAAATCCGATCAACTCTTTTTTTCTGGTGTTCCAGGGGATGTCAGTCTGTTGTTCACAAACCTAGCCCATCCCTATAGTTTCCCCAACACCTCCTTTCCAGTGAATGTAACATTGAAGGCTTAAAGGGTAAAGGTTGTGTTCATATGCCACAACTAAAGCCTGGTCTCAGGATGAGCCTTTGACTATTGAATGCCCAGATAATACATACCATCTTTTGGTTCCTTCCATCACATTTTCCCATACACTGGGGACTTGGGAGAGGTAATGAGGTAAGGTGTAAGGCTGAATATGATTGGTTATATGTGCATGTAGGATGATGTGGGGGAATGTTTTAGGATATTGTGCTTCTATCCACAGATTTACAATCCTTGATTTTCTCTCTTAGCTATTCTTTATATTCCTTAAAGGATGCATTATTTAGTAAGTTTTTTTATAGTGTCAATTACAAATAATTCGGGTGGAATTATTTGTGAATTAATTGATGAATTATTTTATGATCAAAGTATACTTTAGTTTTATACTTAAGAAATTCACAAATATTCAAAGAAATATCTGTGAAAGTATGAGTTGCTGAATAAAATTTAGATGAAATGTAGACAAAACCAAAACTTCCCAAATAAATGAGATTCATGTGCAGTCATAATCAATATAACAATCTCTTATATGAATCAATGACTCTAAGTGCTTACTATATGTAAGGCACTGTGATTAAATGAAAAATACAAATATAAAAAACAAGAAAGTTTCTGCCCTCAGGATGATTACCTTCTAATTAGAAGACAGCAAAAATGGTGGGATCTCTTAAAAAGATTATGGCATATAAACCATCATTTGCTAAAAGACACCGAAAAATGGTTTTGTACTATATACATGACAATTTAAATGAATACCTTATTTTTTTATTTTTTAAATGTTAATTTTTTGATATTCTGAACATCACTAAATATGATCATTTTTATTATATAAAGATAAAAATTACATGTGAAACTGTGGATTTCTATTATGTTCATCTTATGTGTATGTATAGGTGTTTAAGAATATGTTTATGTATAGTTCATTTTATATATACATATAATTTTAATAGTATTTGTCCCAATTATATGTCAAGACCATTTTTAACATTTGTTTTACAAGATTTTGAATTACAAAATTTTCTCCCCCCCTCTTTCTTCTTCCACTCTTCCTAAAATGGTAGGCATTTTAATATAGGTTATACATGTGACATCATGTAAAATCTATTTCCATATTTGTCACAGTTGGGAAAGAAGCAGCAAAAAACAAAGAGAAAAAAAACAAGAAAAAAATAAAATGAAAAGTGAATGCTTACATCTACATTCAGAGTGCATCTTTGTTAATGTTTCAAGTATATTTCTTGTAAATAAAATATTATAGAACTGTCTTTTGATTCACTCTGCTATTTTATGGAACAGTTCATTCCATTCACATTCATAATTATAACTATGCATTTCTCTCTATCCTATTTTTCTTCCTTTTTGTCCTCTCTCTCCTTTTACCCTTTACCTTCTTCACTTCATATCTTTCCCCATTTTCTTCTATCTCTCATATGATTTCTTTTTTTTTTTACTTTTTTTTAGGGTTTTTTTTTTTTTTGGAAGGCAAATGGTGTTACGTGGCTTGCCCAAGGCCACACAGCTAGGTAATTATTAAGTGTTTGAGACTCAATTTGAACCCAGGTACTCCTGACTCCAGGGCCAGTGCTTTATCCACTGTGCCACCTAGCTGCCCCTCTCATACGATTTCTAAGTACCTTTTGAACCTCTTCTTTGAGTTCTTTCTGGGCTTAATTCTACTTCTTTTTTCCTTTGGAGATTTGCCCATACAAGTTTGGACATTGTTGTCCCCCTTTGAGGATCTGTTTTGATCTTCCCCTGTCACCATAATAAACTTTAAATGGTCAGATTATTCTTTTGTTGCTATTCTCTTATCTTTTTGGCCTTTTTCTTTCATTTAAATTTGAGCTCTTCTCCCAGGGTGGAAAGGCAACACCTCAAGCTTCTTATGCCATGGCCTCCAGGCCTGTTTACATGGTGCTGCACTGATGTTGCCCACTTCTCTTTGAATCTCCTGCTCTTTTTTATTCATTTAAAAAATGCTTTATTGACTCTGTTCTCTCTCTCCACCCCGTCTCTCTGTCTCTCTGTCTCTCTATCTCTGTCTCTGTCTCTCTTTCTGTCTCTGTGTCTCTCTGTTTCTCTCTGTCTCTCTCTGTCTCTCTCTCTGTGGGTCTCTGTCTCTGTCTGTCTCTGAATCTCTGTCTCTCTGTTTCTCTCTGTTTCTCTGTCTCTGTCTCTGTCTGTCCCTGTCTCTGTCTGTTTCTGTCTCTCTCTGTATTTTTAACTTAATTTCTTCTCCCCTTCTCTTTCCCTCTGTTTTCCTTCTCTCCCTCCTTCCTATCTTCCTTCCATGATGTCTTTGGTGGGGCAGCAGACTGAGCACTGGTGTCTGGAATCATGAAGACCTTAGTTCAAATTCAATCTCAGACATGTGACTAGCTCTGTGACCTTGGACAACATTCTTGTGAGGAAGAAATGAGATAATATTTGTAGAAGCACTTCTTAAAGTGCCTGTCACAGAGGAGGAAGCACTATAGAAAAATATTTATTTCCTGGCTTCTTCCCTGCCACATCTCTTTCACTACACCTCATAACCCCCAAATGCCCTCTTCCTTCCCACAAGAGAAAGCTGTTTCTAGTACCAAATAAGTATAGTGAAACAAAAGACAAATCCACTAACTAATGTTAAGAAAACATGCAGGATATTTCAAAATCTTAGTGCTGCTTTATGCTATTAAAGCCTAAATCTTCACTAAGTTGCTTGGAGACATCCTGAATGTCTCTTTGTGCAACTCTGCTCAGTATCCTTCATTATCAACCAATCCTACTCCGTGCCACCCTTGCCCCTTTGTTGTTACTTTCTACTACAAAAAAAAAAAGTTTCCATAAATATTTTTGTACAAATGAGGTCTTCCCCTCTATATTTGTTCATTTTGGGGGTATGTGCTTAATTGTGGTATTGCTGTTTACTGAGTCATTCTTCAGTCATGTCTCTTTGTGACTACCTTTTGAGTTTCTTGGAAAAGATACTATAATAGTACCATTTCCTTCTCCAGTTCTTTTTTTTCACAGATGAGGAAACTGAGGTACAGAGTTAAGTGACTTGTCCAAGCTCACACATGTTATAAGTGAATGAGGCCAGATTTGAACCCAGAAAGATGAGTCTGACTTCTGGTCTAGATCTCTATTCACTTTGCTGCCCCAGTATGGCATTATTAACTCATAAAAATATGCACAGTTAAGTGACATTTGACACAATTCAAAATAGCCTTCCAAAATGATTAGGCCAGTGCTTGCTTCAGTAGCACATATACTGAAATTGGAACAAAATGATTAGATCAATCCTCATCTCTACCAAAACAGTAAATTAGTGTGTTAATACTTCCACATCCCCCTCCCAACATTTGTTATCTTTTCCCATTCTCATGAATTTGAAGTAGAATCTTAGAATAGTTAAATTTGCATTTCTCTTATTAAGAATTTGGAACATTTTCCATTTTGTTATTATTAAATGGCCTTTCTTTTAAGAACAGCTTGCTCATATACATTGATAATGGGGGAATTGTTCTTTTTCTTATGTATTAATTAATAAATTAGTTCATTCAATATTTTGGGTATTAGAACTTTATGAGACAGATTTCATCAGGGAAATCAGAGATTTTTCTAAGTTAACCATGTCATTATTTATTAATTTGAGCTGCAATGTTTTGTGTAAGCAAATTATTCAATTTTATTTCCTATATATACTTTATGCTTTGGTCAAGAATTTTTTCATCCAAAATCCTTTCATGCTTATAAAAATTATCTCCATTGATGTTCCTCTCTATGCTTTTACTATTTGGAACTTATCATAGTATATAGTATAAGATTTATTTGATCATAATTTCTACCAGACTAATTTTTTTTTTTTTTAGTTTTTGAACAGGTTTGATGTACTAGTAAATCCTTAACTCAGCAGCTACAGTGTTTAGGTTCATTGAATGTTATGCCACTTTATATATTCTATAGATATTTTATTTATAATTTTCTTCTATATAGCTTTTGGAGTTTTGCTGGTAATATATAGGATGGCTGGTGATTTATATGAATTTATTTTAGATCATGTTACTTTACTGAAATTATTAATGAGTTCAGTTAACTTTAATTGAATTTACAGGGTTTTCTAAGCAGAACATCGTATCATCTGGAAAAAGTGATCATTTCTATTCATCTACACCAATGATATTTCCTCATTTTTTCCTTGTTTCATTATTTAAATTAACACTTTTTTGATCTTTATGAAATACTGATGATAATGGACATATTTATTTAATTTTAGACCTTAAGGGAAAATCTTTTATTATTTTTTCATTACATATAATTCTGACTTTTAATTTTAAATAAATAGCATCTATCATATAAGAAATGGCCCATTTTGCTCATAGGCGTTTTAATTTGTCTTTGGTAGAAATGGATATATAATTTGTCAAAATCTTTTTTCTGCTGTTTATTGATAAGATCAGGTGTTTTTTTATGACTTTTGGAATTACCATTATTTATTATGATTATTATTTTCCTAGTAGACAATCAAGACTGGTATTTCTTGTATAAGTACAATCTGATCATAGTATAATTTTTTTAATGTAGTCTCACATTTATTTAATTTTTTTGTATTGATACCAGTTAAGGCTATCAGTTTATAGTTTGCTTTCTCTGCTTCATTTCTCTATGATCTAGGTATGCTGTTATTCTATCATTTTTAGCCATGTCTGATTATTTGTGACTCCATTTTTGGGGGTTTTCTTGGCAAATACTAGAGCAATTTGTGTTTTTTTTTCCTCAGCTCATTTTATGTGAGGAAAATGAGGTAAACAGGGTTAAGTTCCTTGCTCATGGTCCCATAGTTAGTTAGGGTCTGAGTCCACTTGGAATCTTCATGACTCCAGATCTGGCACTCTAGCCTTTGAACCATTTAGCTTACCTGTGGTCTAGGTATAAAGACCATATTTTTATCATGAAAGATAAGATTTTCCCACTTACTTTTTTTCTTTCACCTTTTTTACTTACTATTTGTATGAAGATGGGCAAGTCACTTACCTGTTCCCAATTTTATTTTTCTCATCTATAAAATGTGAGAATTAGACTTCACGATCTCTACTAAATCCTTTCAAGCTTGATGTCTAACATATTATATTATATTTGGAAAATAATGTCTATAATACTGATAAATTTTTCTTTGAATATTTGCTAGAATTCACTGACAAACCCATCTTATCTTCTTTTCTTTCGGGATTTCATTTATGACATATTTAGAGGTTTTTTCTGAGATAGTAATAATTATATTTTAAATTTCCTATTCTGTTTCCCTGGATTTTTTTGTAAATATTCATTTCCTTTATGAATTTTGCTGATTATATCATTGGGAAAACTTTTTTCTAATTCCCTTGATTTCCTTTACATTTAGTATGAATTTTTGTTATATTACCATGATATTGGTAATTTTTTTCTTTCTTTAAATAAGATGAATCAATGATTATCTATTTTCCTATTTCTCTCCTCAGATAAGCCCCTGGTTTTATTCATCAATTCACTTAGGCTTTCAATTTTCCTAACTCTTTTAGTTTCAGATTTTTTATTTTTTTGTAGAGCTTACTTGCTTTAAAAAAAATTGATGTATTTTAAAAAAGACTTGATCTGTTATTTTTCTCTTTTGTTTATTAAAATGTTTAGTGATGTGAGTTTTTCCCTAAGAAGTTTTGGCTATATTTCAAAGTTTTTGATATATTGTTACATTGTTGTTATTTTCTTTGATGAAATAATCTTTATTTCTATGATTTGTTATTTGACCAATAAATTTGGGGGGATTAAATTACTTAGCCTCAAGTGTTTGAATCTTTCTTTAAAAGCTTTCTAGAAATATAATTTGATTGTAATGGCCAATAAAAGATTTTTCTGATTTTCTACATTTGTTTATGATGTTTTTATGCTCTAGTACATGGTCATTTTTTATAAAAATGATTTACACATCTAAGAAATAGTTGTAATCCCTTCTTTTTTCCATTAGTTCACACCAAAGATTTAGGATATCAAATTTTCTAAAGTTCTATTCAGTTCTTTAATTTATTTCTTATAAGGAATTTGAAGGGTTTGGAGTAGCAAGCAGTGATGGGAATTGAGTCCTGACTCCACACTGACTCTATCTTGTGATTCAATTCTGATGCCAGCTCAGTTCCTTTTCTATTCAATTATGGGTCTAGTCCAATTTCTGCCCTGGGGGGAACCTGATTCAATTGTGGAACTTTTGAGAAGATTTTGCTGCATTATTTGAACTTAACCCTGCATGGCTGAGAAATTGGACCATCTCTACCTGCTGCTTGGAGACCCTTAATTAAAGACAAATTATACTGACCAGTAACTCAGTCAGATCCTAAGATGGACGCAAGGAATTTTCTTATAATTATACATCTCAAGCAACCCATATGCCTTATCTGAAACCGACTGCCACATTGATAAATCAGTTATTTTTCTATGTTTCTTTGATTATTTACAGACACCTGGTGGGAAGTAGGAAGCTTTTTTCCCCCCCTGAATTCAGAGAATTGTACTTGCTCACCCTTACTCTCTCAACTTGGAAAGTCTATAATCTTTCCTCCAACTAGAAATTAGATTCCTTGTTGTTGTTTCCTGGCTGATTGCTTCTTTTAAATTAATTGGCTTTATTTGATTAATTGTTTTTAGTGTATAAAAATCTGTCTCCCCCTGCACTGGGGTCCAGTCCTAAACTAAGGGAAGAACCTGTTCCTGATTTGTTTTTCAACTGGCATGTCTTGCTTAATAAATAAATATGTTTAGAATCTCAACCTTGTTTCTTTAGTCATTTCATCTTTCATTAGCCACACTTATTTATATTTTGTTAAATGTGTAAAATTGAAGTAGCAAAATATCCTGAGTGATGGTAATAGCATATTTCTTCATAAAACCACTGTATTTCCTATGTATGTGTTGTATTTTATTTCCTTTGCGACCATGGGCAATATTAAGATTTTGAGGAAACACTTGACTCTTATCATCCCATTATATGATGCCATCTGGATTCTTTTTACCTCCCCTATATTTTCAAGGAAATGTGATTTTGTAACTTTCTGGAACCTACAGTCACTCCTACTATACAGACGAAAACTGGATTTTTAGAGAACTTGTTTTAACAAATGGTTAAAATATTTTGCAATTTATGTCCATTTTGCACAATACCATTCAGATTGTTTAAGAACAATTTATTTTCCTTTGGAATTATGATTATTAATGTACATATAAGATGATAGATAGATCATATGATGAAATACCATTTTAAGGAAAAAGAAACTGAGGCTCAAATCAATGGCGACTGGCCCAAGGCCACACATCTGGTGCTTCAGTAAAGTAGTTATCTTCTCTAAATACATTGTTTCAGGGATTATTCCCCTTCCTCTCCTCCTCATCCCCCTACCTCCTATCCATTCTACTCTCTTTTTGTTTCTTTTTCCTATGAGTAGACAAGCATTTATAGATCATCTGCTGTGTGCCAGTCTGTGCTAATGCTTTACAAATATGATCTCATTTGACCCAGAATACAGAGAACTTAAGTTTTGGAGATGACCTAGTCCTGATTCAATTTCCCTACCTTGGAACGGGTGCTTGGATTTCAAGTTGTTTTACTTTGTCAATACATTTATCTTATTATATTGTGAATCGCAGTGACCCATTAGTATTTAATTTTCCTACTAGATTATACACTCTCCAATGGCAGAGATTGTGTTTTACCTAATTTTGACATTTCCTTCAGAGGACACAGTAGGTATTGAATAAATGTTGAATGCTTGAAAAAATGATTTTGTAGCTTTTGGAAACAGAAGAATTAGAGGATGAAAGGGGAAATGAAAAACCTTTATCTATATCCTGTAGCTTTTATTTTTATCTCTGTGTCTTTGGACACATTGCTCTATTCAGGAATGGTCATTCCAGACATTCATCTTATGATGAATGTATCATCATTTTCTAGCTCTGGGGAAAAATGAAGGGAATTCCTTTCTTTCATGCCTGCTTTAGTCATAAAACTATCCAATGGTTAGGATTTTTTATTAATTTTTTTTTTATATTTATGCTATTTTGGCAATTATGTATTTGTTTTTCTTTACTTTTTTATTTGGCTTATTTCACTATGGTAAGTTCATATATATTGGGCCTTAATTTTTTAGCTACAGGAGGTTGAACAATATAGCGTCTAAGGTATCTTTTCAACTGATTTCTTATTATTACAGTAGTGAAGGACACAAGAGGAATTTGAGCCCAGGTTCCTTTAGTCCAAATACAGAACTCTTTTCAAGTTTGCCATTTGGCTTTTCATATAGATCCTCCTATGTTTCTTGGAATTCTTCCCTGTAGTACAGTAATATTTTATTATATGTGATTTCCTCAAAGTCTTCTAGTTTTAAGCTTCAGTAGCTATATAATGTTTTGTGTCTGGTAAAACATTTTATATATATATTATATCATTTAATCCACACAGTAATATTGTGAGATGCTATTATTATTCTTATTTGACATATGGGGAACAGAGGCTGAATGACTAAGCTACTTAGCCAGTATTATACCACTAGTGTTTGAGAAAGGATTTGAAGTCTTCCTGAACTCAGTTCCAATACTCAAGTTAAATCAGTATTCATATAGATGTCTCCAACACAATTAATTTAGTTATTTCCCAACTGATACATAGTCTACTTTAAAAAAAAAGTAAGTTCTTTTTTTATGGCAAAACTTCTACTATGAAGTTCAATGATATGCCCATGGTCACATACCTAGTATCTTTGGCAATATTTGAGCTCAAGTCTTCCTAATGCCAAGTCTACTGCCCTATCTGCTGTTCAACCCAATTGCCATATCATTTTGCTGCCAGTCATGGTTTTAATCATTTCATTCAACTCTAGGTCCTCACTGAAACTCATACCTTTAAGAAAAAAATTACCAGAGCCAGGAAAAAATGCATTAGAAGGTAAAATTAGAAATGGAATGTTAAAATACCACTAGAATTGAAATCAAAGAATCTGGATTTGAACCCTGACAATGCTGTTTGAACTTGGTCAATTACTTCTTCATTATTCAGTTTCCATCTTTGTAAAATCAATAAGGGACCTCTAAAGGCTTTTTCAATTTTGAATTCCATAATTAATTTTTTCTTCATTTTTTTCCCTAGAGATAAAGTTTGTAGTTGAGCACTTTACCTTTCTAGGTTTCTTGTATACAATTCCTGTCACATCCTATAGGCAACCCAAAATAACCTATTTGCTGTTTCACAAACTTGGTACTGGATCTCCTGCATGCCATTACACAGCTTGATTCCCAAATTTAATAAGTAGCCTTTTCTCTCCACTGTGCCTTAGAATTGCGCATTTTCTTCAGGGCTCAGTTCAAGGCTCATCTAAGGGAAGCTTTCTTTGATCCCCTTTAGTGATAGCATTCCTTCTATTCACTTCAAATGATCATGTCTCTACCTATTTACATTCTGTATTCTTTAAATTGGATAGATAGTGTCATGGAAGCAATGAACATGAACTTGGATAGGCTTGGTAAGATTGTGGAGGAGAGAAGGGCTTGGCATACTACACAGTCCATGGGGTCATAAAGATTCAGGCATGACTGAATGACTGAACAAAGAACATAAGACAGTAATTCAAGTAACATTAATGGAAAGATGAGAGACTGTCAATATTCTTGACCAATTAGATACGATATAAGAGCAACTAACCCTTTCCTAGTTAGTTTTGCATTTTGAACCTTGCATTAAATATTTATGTCTTCAGTTTAGAGGTTGACTAGGCAATATATTTTACCACTACTTAGTTTGTGTGATCTAATAGAACTCTCTTACCCATCTCATTTAGCCCTTTCTGGAATTATTGAACATATTTTTACAAATATTTGCTATTAGTGAGATTCAGAAATGTTTTGAGCACTATTACAACTTAATAAACTCCCACAACTCTTCGGTTTATATTGGAAAAAGACACATCGCCAAAAGAATTGGCTTATTCTGTAAAAAGACCTAGATGATCAAGCCCCTAGAATAGCCTTATAACTGTCTGGTTCACATCCTAGTGCTCTATTGACATTATCTTGCTACATTTTAATTGAGCAAATGTCTTTTCTATTATCTATGAGATGTATAATTATTTCTTAGATCCTATCTAAAACAGCCTTTTACTAGTTTATTCCTCCCTGCCCTCACCATCTCTTTTTCACTGTCACCCTTTAAAATAAAAGGGGATAGGATCCATCAAGGGTTGATATGAAATAATATAAGCATAAATAATTAGTAAAATTGTGGGATATAAAATAACCCCACATAGATCACCAGAATTTCTATATATTTTATCAACAAAATCTAGCAGGAAGAGATAGAAAGAGAAATTTCATTTATAAAAACAGCAGAGGGTATAGAATACTTGATAATCCACCTAAGACAGACACAGGAATTATACTAACACAATTACCAATCCTTCACAAAAATAAAGACAAATATAATTAGAGAAATATTAATTTTTCATGGGTAGGCTAAACAAACAAAATTGAAAACATTGCCTAAATTAATTTACTTATTCAGTTCCACACCATTCAAATTTCCAAAGAATGACTTTATAAAGGTAGAATAAATAATAAAATTAATCTGGAGTATAAAGGTCAAGAATAGCAAGGAAATTTATAGGAAAAAAATGTGAAAGAAGGGAGCCTAGGACCATATCACAAGCTTTATTATAAAACTGAAATCATTAGAATGATTTGCTACTGGATAAGAAATAAAGTGATTGATTTATGGAACAAATTAGGTATATATATATATATATATATATATATATATATATATATATATATACAGAAGCCTTTTATTTAAACCCCAAAGATCACAAATGTTGGGGCAAAAACTTACTCTGACAAAAACTGATGGAGAAACTGGAAAAGTAGTATGGCAGAAAGTAGACATAGTTGAACATATTCCAACATATCCTAAGAGAAGATCAAAATGTGATTTAGATATAAACAGTGACATCATAAGTAAATTACAAAAGCATGGAAGATATTTCTTAACAGATCTATTTATATGGGAAGAATTTATGAACAAGTAAAAGACAATAGGATTCATAGGAGGAAAAAAAGGATAATTTTGATTACATAAAATCTAAGTGTTTGCACAAACAAAACTAATACAGCCAAAATTAGAAGAAAAGTTGGAAATCTTATACACTTCCAGATAGAAATTGGAGTGCAGATTTACTTGCTTTCCCTCCTTAAAACTCATATAATGCAGAAATATATTTTACATGTGCATTGACTATCAATTTTTGTTAGGAACTGGTGTATATGAGAGCATTGTAAATTATCCTCACCTGGTGTCCTTGAGCACCAGAGTCTTATTTTACTAAGTGCCATGGGAGTCAGTATGGATTAGAGACTGAAAAAGTATTTAAGCATTGATTCCTTGTCTTCCTTGTCTCCCATTCCTCCAACATTTTCCTGGGGAAGACTGAGAGAGTCCAGAAGTGGGATTCAACATGGGTCCAGAAAAAGGATTCGACAAAAATTTTTTTTTTGCCTTCTCAGTGGATTGGGAAAGGGCTACAGTGAGGAGGAAAATATGGAAGTAAAAACAAATTTTAGAAGTATATACATTATTAGGGGTTTATGAGCTTTTGAGGTAGCTTTCTGAGATGAGAGGGTATTCTATATGCCATATCTAAAAGTAATTTTCATGTATTTTACAAGTTCAACTGACTTTGAAATTTCCCCAAAAGTTTGTGCTTGCTAATCCTCTTCAACAGCTGTTCTTACCAAAATGCTTTTTATTCAGTGGGATTCAGTCAGTCAGTCATTTACTGTTTAATCACTCTATGATAGAACACATTTATGGTACAATTAAACATTTCAGCAATAAAACAGACTATATGATATAGTCACCAAACCAAAATGGGTTGGTGGTTTTTGTCTCTCCCTATCCAGAAGGGTGAATCATAAGAGGAAATCTCAAGAGTCAAATAATATAGAAGACTTTCAAATATGATGACCTCCAACTCCATATGGGCTGCCCCCACTTAGAGAGCTCTAGTGCATTTTCATGGAGAGACTATTGAACGTCATACTCAGAATGGATTCTTGAGCTTTTCCTTATTCTTCCTTTAAATAAATTTTATGTTAGCCTAAGCCTCAAACTTTCCAGTCAGAATTCTAGTTCTAATGGAGTACAGCTGTTATGGACTTTGCTTGGTATTGTTTAGGCTTCTTCAAGATAATGTACAATCCATCTAAAGAAAAGGGAGAGACATGGGATTGAAAGCCTGAAGATCTAGATCCAAGTTTTGACTCTTCTACTCATGATCTGGGTTAAAAGAGAAATTGCTTTACTTCTTTTGTCTTTGGTTTTCAAAGGGATAAGTAATGAGGAAGAATATTGCAGTGGGGTAAGAATCTTTCAGGTGTTGATTTTTCAGTTCAAATCAATTCAACAGACATTTATAGAATGCCTGTTATGATCTTTCCAGTACTATTATATATTATTTCCTCCAATCACTTTCTGTTCTAACCAAATCAACTTACTATTCTCAGAATTGCAAATTATCTTGTCTGCTGACCTTTGTGCCAGATTTCACTCATGTCTTATGACAAGAATGCATTCACTTCTAACGTCATGCTTTGAATCCCCTAATTTCTGTCATTTCCAGTGACACAACTTCCAGGAATCCCTACCTACCTTTTGTTTAATCTCCACATTTACTAGTACTCTCCCCCTAGTCAATTAATTATAGACCCTTCCTTCTGCATTCAGAGAGCAGTGAATTCTATCTTCTGATTCATGGGATCAAGAAGAAAACAGAGAATTGGGAACCAGGGAGGCAGAAATCCAAGACCTGCTGTCAGAAAGAGTCAATAGAAGATTGTCAGCACCTATAAAGATTCCAGGTCAATAGAGGAAAATGATACACAGAAAGGACACATTCAGTAAGAACCTGTGTGGCTAAAATCCATTTGGGACAGAGGTCTGGGATATCTACTTTAGTTCTCCCCTTCCCTTTCTCTTCCTTGTTGAGAAGATGAATGCCCTCAGTTTGTATATGATGCTACCTTTGGAGCATCAATAACATTTACTTGTGTCTAAAAGTTGATTTTGTTTTCTCAAACAGTCAAACGTGATATCTGAGGATCAATAACTCAAGAATCTTTGTTTGATTGAAGCCCTAATATGGAATAATTGGGCTCAACCTGGGAGGGGAGCTTTAAAACTTCTGCATCTACCAGAGGAAGATTTCTGGCTCTATCTAGGACTTGTTGTTAAAAGTGATTTATTCATTTATTTTCATAAATTCTGAGAGCACAGAGTATCATTTATCTGGGGTTCTCTGGATATTAAACAAATCAGTTAGGCAACTGCTTTTACCCACAGAAGCAAGGAAACCACTCTCAAAAAAGGGAGAGGGTGAGGGAGTGTCTGAAAGAAAAAAAAATTCAACTTCAGGGCAGGAACACTTAGACCTACAATAAAGGTGTGTGCATATGGGATTAAAGTGATTGATAGAGTCCTGAATGTCCATTCATCAGCAAGGAGCAAGCTGTTACTTTTGCATTGATTTTTCATATATTTTGCATTTATTTATCTGTGTACAAGTTGTTTGTCATGTTAGAATGTAAACTCCTTGAGGGCAGGAATGATTTTTGTTTTTGTCTTTTGTATACCCAGTACCTACATTGTATGTAATATATGTTGTTTTTCAATCATTCTGTCTTATCTGACTCTTTGTGATCCCATGGACTATAACATACATCTAGAGCATTTGGTTTTTTTTGTGTGTGTGTGTGTGTGTGTGTGTTATTTTTTGGCAAAGATACTGGAGTGGTTTGTCATTTCCTTCTCCTGAGGATTAAGATAGAGCTTAAATGACTGGACTAGAGTCACACAGCCTGAGGCTGAATTTAAACCAAGGTCTTCTTGACTCTAAGCCCAACCCTGAGCCACCTGGTATATGATTTCCTTTTTTTTTTAATTTTTATTTAAGGCAATGGAGTTAAGTGACTTGCCCAGAGGTCATGCAGCTAGAGAATTATTAAGTGTGTGAGGCTGGATTTGAATTCAGGTCCTCCTGACTCCAGAGCTGGTGCTCTGTCCACTGTATTACTTAGCTGCCCATGTTTTCTTAATTAAAAAAAAAAGTGAACAAAATTAAAGATCATCCAGATCTCTCCTATGTGCAGAGGATGGGTCACACCCTCTGCCTTCCCATAGTTCACAAGTCACTCTAGGAGAAATCAAATACCAATTTAAAGTCTTATTAACATGTCAAATGAACCATACAATTCTCAAACTTGCATACTATGTTATGGAGGAGCTAGTTGGAGAAATTTAGTTGAGTGGAATTGCTTGATATTCAAATCAGGAGAAGGCTCTCACACCATAAAATATGGCAGTGGTTTATCAAAAATACCAGCATTGGCAGAGCAATACTACTGAAGAGGGAAGCAAGTTTTATCAATGTACAAAAATGGGAATGGAGGATTCCAGCCTAAATAATTTCCATTTACACATTCATAAATTTTAAAGAATGATAAAGTTCTGTTGTGATTGCTTAGAAAATATACATATACAATAGCTTATCTTTCAAAACTAGCCCAATTTTTAGGCATAATCACTCAACTTCTCTGAAATCAATAAAAGTTTCTGTGTCATTTAATTGTAAGCTTGAGGACCATCAACTTATAAATTATAGCAGTTTATGCACTAAAAGAATCAAGAAAGACATGATATTAATTATAACTGCTTCGATTATTTCCTCAATACAAGACTCATATTATGACTTCATTTAACACTCAAGAAATCATTTTTAGTCATGTATAAAAGATATTATGTGTAGTATCATTGGGGAAATCCTTTATGGTCCTCTATATCAAAGGTTTTTATATAGCATTTATTTCACTCCAATTTGTCTTTCTTTCATACATGACTGATTTTTCTCTCTCCTGTTTCCCCTTTGAAGGGGAGCTGGGAGGTGGTCCTGATGGCATGGATATGCCTTTACTGGGTAATTGTTTTTGAGCTATCTAGAATGACTTGACTGCATATTATCTTTTTCAAAATTTTCCAGTCTTGGACTCATGGTCCTAGTTTGGCAGTGAAAATATTTAGAATTCCATTCTTAGCTTTTGGCACTAACTTATCCAATGAGTTCCTTAAGTTGAATTCCTTAACTCCATCATCACTCAGTGAAAAACATCTCACTAGAATGTGAGATGTCCTGTGATCTTCAGCTGAAGGCTCCCACCTAGGTCAACACTGTCTAAGTCTTGAAAAATTAAAAAAAACCCACTATATGATAAATTTTGATGATTTTTAATGTAATGTATCTCTAGAAAGTTCTGATGAAGAGCACCAGAACCACACAGGGCTAGAATTTAATAGAAATTTTTTAAGTATTTAAAAGAGGATAAAAAGCACAGAGGTCAGTAGTATCAGTCCTGACATATAGGCCTTCTACCCAGTTGACCCCTACTACCTGGACTGGGGCAAAACACGGTGAGTGAGATGACTTCGAGACATGGGACTGTGCAATGACTTTGTATACTGGTTAAGGACCCAGAGCAGCTTAGGGCTCAAACTTATATAGAATTTTAGAAAATGAGCCCAGCTGACACCAATAGGATATTGTCGATCATCAATACAAAAAAACGTAAAAAGTAGTATATTTGGGAACAATGAAATAAGGTTATTTTTTAAAAATCTTAATAAGGAATGAGGAATGATGGGCAAAGATATGGGAAACTTAATTCTAACTATACCAATAAAGCAAGAGGTTGGATATAGGATAAGTAGAGTAATCCCTAGACTGTGAGTTTGTCTTGGCATACATAAATCTTAGGGAGCTGATGTCATACCAGTCAAACCAGTTTTTTTCTGGTTTTACAGTCAATTATTCACCTTAAAAGTTATATGATACTCCTTCCATTTCAGTAGTTTGCTCCCTCTTCATTGGCAAATATCTAGACCTCAGAATCTCAGAATTGGAAAGGTCATCTTTCTTAGAGGTCATCTTAGTTCAATGTGACCTGAATAGAAGTCTCCTTTACAATGTCCCTAGAACAAGACAAAATAGCCCCTAATTGAAGACTTCCTATGATGGAGAGATCACTTCATAAAAGGAAACTATTATCTTAGGACAGTGTGAATTGTTAGGAAGTGTTTCTTACTGGCTCCAATTCTATCCTCTGCATTCAATTAAAAGATTGTCTTAGTAATCATAATGTTAGTGATTTCTTACATTTAAACAACACCTGTAGAATTGCAAAAGATTTCATATAACATTATGATATTCATTTCTCACAGAAACCCTGTAGTTTGTGGAGGGAAGGGTAATTGGAGGAATATGCTATTTATTATCTCCTTTCTACAAATGAGGAAACTGAGACATAAAATGACTTGGCCTAGAATCACATATTAGATAAGGGTCTGAGGTGAGATTTGAATCCTGGTCTTGTTGACTCTGAATCCATCACTAATTTTTGATGTCATTTTGTTCTCATGATAAATTTTGAAATATATTACCTTATTGTATGGTTTTTTGAGCCATCTAGAATGACTTAAAGACTGCATATATGTCTTTCAAAATTTTCCAGTCTCGTACTTATGACTTCAGTTTGGCAAAAAAAATGCCAGGATTCTCTACCTTAGGATAATATTCCCCATTTTTCAATCAAAACTTTTATGTGGCTTGAATTTCTTTTGTTATTTTCATATAATTTATATGATAATATTTGTGAAAATGCTTTGTAACCATAAATACTACATAAGGGATTGTTGCAGTATAGAGAAATAAATAGAATGAAGTAACATGAGGAAGTCATGACAGACTTCCTCTGGGACATAAGATTTTAACAAACTTTATAAAGAAAGGATTTTGTCTAATAGAAAGAAGATGTTACTAAGTGTAAAATATTCCCCAAATATTAGAATACTAATTTATTTTGCTCAGATACAATCATCAACAATTACTTCTTAAGGACTTACTACTTACTAAGGGCTTACTTTGCTATGCTCTGGGGATACAAAGAAAGGTCCTCCACAGGAAAAAAAAGTTCTTGTCTTCAATGAGCTCAAATTCTAATGGAAGACAACATGGAATAAACTAGCTATATTTATATATAGAGAGAAGAAGGAAGAATATTTTAGGGGAAAAACTGCTGAGAGAAAGGACTGAGGAAGGCAACCTGCAGGTGATCAAATCTGAGCTGAGACTTGGGGGAAAAAAAGACAAGAAAACTAACTAGTGAAGATGAGGAGAAAGGAAAACCTAATAAATTGTATACTGCACAAGCAGGTTTAAGATCTGTGTTCTAATTGAAATGTATTGTAATTTTTAATTGAGTCATTTTAGTCATTTCTGACTCTTCATAATCCCATTTAGGGTTTCCTTGGCAAAGATACAGGAAAGGTTTGACATTTCCTTCTCTGAGGAAACTGAGGCAAATAGGGATAAGTGACTGATAAGTTTCAGAGGAAGGATTTGAACTCATGATGAGGAGTTTTTGTGACTCTAAGATCAGCACTCTAACCTAGCCACATATAATATAGTAGCACTATGAAGTTTACAAAGTGCTTTTTAGAGCATTTTCACATTTATTAAACAACTTGATGACATAAGTACAGACAATATTATCATCCCTATTTCACTGAGGAGACTTGTCTAACTTCACAGAATTATAACCCAAGTTCAGCTCTCTGTCCCCTATATTTTATGACCTTTCCTCTCAACTTTCCCAGAGTACTATTAAATCTAAGGGTTCATTGGGGTGTGAAATGTCTCACAACTTTCCTCTGATCTTTTCTTTTTTATCCTTTTAAAGATTTTATTTATTTTGGGTTTTACAATTTTCCCCCAATCTTGCTTCCCTCCTCCCACCCCCCAAAGAAGGCAATTTGCCATTCATTACATTGTTTCCATAGTATACATTGATCCAAATTGAATGTGATGAGAGAGAAATCATATCCTTAAGGAAGAAAAAATAAAGTATAAAAGGTAGCAAGATTACATAATAAGATATCAGGTTTTTTTTCCCTAAATTAAAGGTAATAGTCCTTGGTCTTTGTTTAAACTCCACAATTCTTTCTCTGGATACGGATGGTATTCTCCATTGCAGATAGCCCAAAATTGTCCCTGATTGTCACACTGATGGAATGAGCAAATCCATCAAGGTTGATCATCACCCCCATGTTGCTGTTAGGGTGTACAATGTTTCTCTGGTTCTGCTCGCTCAGCATCAGTTCATGCAAATCCTTCCAGGCTTCCCTGAATTCCCATCCCTCCTGGTTTCTAATAAAACAATAGTATTCCATGCCATACATATACCACAGTTTGTTAAGCCATTCCCCAATTGAAGGACATTCACTTAATTTCCAATTCTTTGCCATCACAAACAGGGCTGTTATGAATATTTTTGTACAAGTGTTGTTTTTACCCTTTTTCATCATCTCTTCAGGGTATAGACCCAGTAGTGGGCTGGATCAAAAGGTATGCACATTTTTGTTGCCCTTTGGGCATAATTGCAAATTGCTCTCCAGATTGCTCCAACAACAATGTATTAGTGTCTCAGATTTCCCACATCCTTTCCAACATAGATCATTGTCCTTTCTGGTCATATTGGCCAGTCTGAGAGGTGAAAGGTAGTACCTCAGAGATGCTTTAATTTGCATTTCTCTAATAAGTAATGATTTAGAGCAATTTTTCATATGACTATAGATCACTTTGATTTCCTCATCTGTAAATTGCCTTTGCGTATCATTTGACCATTTGGGGGAATGACTTGTTTTTTTTTTTTGTTTAAATTTGATTCAGTTCTCTGTATATTTTAGAAATGAGTCCTTTGTCAGAAATACTAGTTATAAAGATAGATTACTACATTTCTTTTAATCTTGTAACCAAGTGGTTTTGTCAGTGCAAAAGCTTTTTAATTTAATGTAATCAAAATCATCTAGTTTGTCTTTAGTGATGTTCTCCATCTCTTCCTTAGTCTGATCTTTTTTTTTTTTTTTACTTATCATTGGAATAGGATGCAAAAATCAGGATCAAGAAGGAACAACAACAATGGAATAAGAATCCCAGATATTTAAAATCAATGAAAATATTACAGCAAGATTACCCCAAGACAATTTTTTTTCTCCTCTGACATTTCCACCTTTGCTTTAGTTACAAAGAAACTATCTTCATTTGCAACTCACCTCTCTTGGGAAAAAAAACCCCTCAAACAACCTACAATCTGATTAGGCAGAGCATCTTTTCTTTTTAATGATTATTTTTTAGTTTGTAATACTGACAATATAAAAGATACCCAAATTAATGACTACATTGATTGTTTTTATCTCTGAGAATCTCATTTTTTAATGTTGCAAGAAGAAATTATGATATTGTGAAAGAATTTATTTAATGGATTTAAAAAATTCAGTTTTTGAAAATTTGCCAGAGCATGTTCAAAATTCCTTTTCTTAGCTTGGCTGTCTGGAGAGCTTGGGTGCTAAGGGCTTTGTTGTATCTTATTTTTGGAGAGAAACACACCAGCTTTAGAGCCATTGGAATTCATACCCACTAGTAATATATTAATTTGTGGGGAAGGTGAGTGGGAATGCTCAAACCTTACTCTCATGAGAATTGTCTCAAAGAGGGAATAACATATATACTCAGTTGGGTATAGAAATTTCTTACTTTATAAGGAAGTAGGAAGAGAGGGGTATAGGAGGGGGGAGGTGGTAGTTAGAAGCTTGAGAGTTAGAAGCTAAGCTAGTACTTTGCTTGTACATCATTAAGAACTCAACGTTGTATCTATAATACAAAGAATTATTGTAAAGGACTTCAGTGGAAGATATACAATATCAATGCCATTACAAGAGTGGGAGAAGATTATAAAGTATTATGAAATCATATCCACTTGAGGGAGGATAAGAAATATTTTTATGACATTTGAGCTAAGTCTCTGAAGTAGGGTAGCATGCCAAAGGAGAGTATTTAGGTTCATGGTCATAGATTAGATCTAGGACTGAAAGAGACCTTGGAAAGTCATCTCATTCACCTGCTTTATTTTATATATGAGAAAACTGAGACCCAGGGAGGTCAAGTAATTTTCCCAAGATCACACAGATTCATTTTTTCATTGTGTCTTTAGTACTTGAAATGATAAAAATGACATCACAATGTTGGGGTCAATGTACAGTGTGACTGACTGTGGCTGGTCAGACCAGTATGACCTTGGAAGGCTTTACCACAAACTAGGGACAGATAGTCTACATGAGCATCAGAGATGGAATTTGAAGGCATGGACAAAAATCAAACTAATTTGACTCAATTATAAATTAGGAGAGAGATAAAGTTAGAAAAGTAGGGTTGATTCCAACCATAGAAAATCTAGTGGCAGGAGGGAGTCCTGTTTAAAGCTTTGACTTAATTTAGAAGGCAATGGGAAAATACTGAAGGGATCTGACCAGATGATTAACTTGGTTAGACTTTTGTATTAGTCATTTAGAAAGCATCCTTTATAAGTCATTTAGAAACTGTTATACTTAGAGGTTTATTTCTTTAATAAGTTGGTGGAAGAAAGGGAAACCTCTAGCGAACAATGTTTATTCTAGGATCAAAACTTGGCTAATGCTTTTTCTGATTACATGTCATTTTGTATCATCTCCTTGGTATTTTTCATCAAAGGCTGTTACTTTCATCATAAAGGCGATTATTCATTAAATATTAATAAATAGCTGTAATTTTTTAAAGTTATATTGAAATGTTTGCATGGTCCACCCAAATCTGATTGCCAAAACTTTCCTATGCACTGCTGCACTGGTCATGTCATATTGCCCTTGAACACTCCCTTTTTCAGGTCCCTAGGAGCCTATTTTCAAGAGCCTTCAGTCAGCTAATTTGTACAAAGCAAAACTAGGAGTATCATTAGGGTCCTTGCTCACCAAGACAGATGATAGAAAGAGAAGCACTTTGGATTTCTCAAAGTGAAAGTTTGTAGAATTTTTTAATGAGTGAAAAATAAAGGTTATATTTTGTTTCTGAAGTTAGGTTTCCACCCCACCCTTGGACAGATTCCTAGATCATGCATGGGGAAAATCAGAGTACATGGAAAGCCTGTAGTTCTTGCCTCACATAGATGCTAATTTTGCTAAGCTAAAGTGTTGGGGAAAGAAGGGGAAAAAAGGTTCACAATACAACAAAAAAGGTTCACAGTAATCCATGCTATATCTGGGTTCCTTGTAAGCTACTGAGTATCATAAAATCTTTTAATTGGGGTTATTCAAGTCAATTCAACCACCATTTGTTAAGCAATTTGCCTATCCTTTCCTAGTTAGGCCTGGGGAAAGAGATATGTCTAGGAAAAGACTAAATCTGAGAAAGGGGAATCTGTGAGGAAACTTCCTCTACTAATTCAAATTGTTACCTTGTCTGCAATTTACAGGCTTAGAAAGTTTCTGAGGGCACCAAGAGGTAAAATCACTTGCAAAGGATCACATAGTTTACATGTATCAGAAGTGGAACTAATCTTCTTGGAGATAAGATCAGTTCACTATCCACTACTTTCTGTTACCTTGCTAGGGGTTCAAGACTAAATATAGATATCCTTGTACTCAAGGTAATGATGTCTTCCCCATACTCCAATACTCAACTCACATGTACACATATGTATATCTTATAAACATATATATATATATATATATATATATATTTCTACTTGTAAAGCAACTTTATTGGTAAAAATATACATATTAAATAAAATTCATATTGTAATATAAGTAAATACCTCTGAAAATGCCCTCCAAAGGTCCATTTTTTTACAGATTTCAAAATATTCCTCCTTCAAATCATGTATTAAGAACATATGCAGACAGAACTGAAAACAGACTTCCAAACACCAATATTTAAAAAAATCTTAATTGCCTCATCCAATCAACTATATGTTTGTGTGTGCATGTGTGTGTGTGTGTGTGTGTGTGTGTGTGTGTGTATTAATCTGAGAATTCAATAGAGTCACTGGTAGGGAGAGAAAAAGAGTTGGAGCTAGAGCTAGGGCTGAAGCTGGAGCTGGAGCTGGAGCTGGAGATGGAGATGGATCTGGAGCTGGATCTGGAGCTGGAGCTGGAGCTGGAGCTGGAGCTGGATCTGGATCTGGAGATGGAGATGGAGAGAAAGAGAAAGAGACACACACACACAGAGAAAGAGAGAGAGAGACAGATAGACACACAGAGACAGAGACACAGAGAGAAAATCAAGTAATATTAGAGAGAGAAACCTAGTAATATCAGTGGGAATGGCAGTAGGGAAAACTATAAAAATTTATCATGTTGATCAGCTGCTTGGCTATGTCACTCTTCTTTATAGTTAGATTTTAATATAACTAATGTATTCTCCATTCCTCCCAGTCTTCCCTACTGCTTTTTAAGCCTTTGACCAATTTGATACAAGGTAGGAAATAACCTTCCCCTGCTTCATACTTCTCTCTTCCTTTATACAAGTTGAATATTCCTTCTTCCAGGAAGCCTTTCTGGATTCAAAAAGTCAGCCAGTTATCTAATCTGCCAGAATAATTTTTGATTGATTCACCCTGTATACTTTTTATAATTGTACAATCATATTTTTGATGATGTCATATATAATTGTCTTACCTTCCCTCTCAAATAATAAGCTCTTTCACCACAGTCCCTAGTTCTTCTTAACTCATTGCTCTATTCATCTTACTCCTCTTTGCAAAAGCCTTCAGTAGTTTGAAATTTTTTAATGGAAAACATAAAACTTCTCATTCCAGACATTCAAGGTCTTCCATAGTCTCACTCCAATCTATCTTTTCCAGGCTCTATTTACCCTGCTATCCTTGATAAACCCTTCATTGCTGCTAAACTTGACTTCAACCATAACCATTTTTCACAATATTTCTGGTGGTTCTTTGGTGACAAAGTCTGCTATGAATGGTTTGGACTTTTCCCCTCAATTATAGTTTTTGATGAAGTGTCTCTTTCTCCTCTAATCCCAACTCTGTTGTCCCTTCTTAAGGGATCCTATGACTTTTGTGAGGAGGAATGAGTTGCTGACATTCACAGGGAAGCCTAAGTAGGATTTCTATTGAATCTTTAAAACTAGAATTATTATCAAATACTTTTAATAGCTTAAAATGTATCTTCATTAACATATAAATTCATAGTCTTTAAAAATAGTTGATATTCCAGAATTGTTTATACCTATTCTTTCATCCTCAGTTATACCACAAATTAAAGTGCTACTTCATTTCAAAATGGATCTCAGATTGAGCAATAGTTTTACTCTTGGAAAGATAGGAGATGTTTGACATTAAGGAGACAAGAAACAATTTATAGGTTTTATATTTCACTTGAGAGGATTTAGTTGAGACCATTACTCAGAAGGCTTGGCAACAAATTTATAAACCTTCCAAATCAATAGTGCCCTCTCTGACCCATATTTCTATTAATCCTAAAAACATTGCTTATCCTAGAATAGAAGGTCAATGTCAGGGTTTACTTTTTTATTATATAAACATTTTATTTGTTTTCCAATTATATTCAATAATAGTTTCTACCTATCATTTTTGTAAGGTTTTCAATTTTACAATTTGACCCCTCCCCTCTTTTCCCCTTCCATCCAACAGAAGGCAATCTGATAATCTTTACATTGTTTCCATGTCATACACTGATCAAAATTGAATGTGTTGAGAAAAAAAAAACATATCCTTGAGGAAGAAATAAAAAGAGACAGCAAAATTATGCAGTACATAACACAATGGTCAGCTCTGATTCTTAAGATGTTTTAATCAATATTTTTCTACATCTTTTGCCAAGCTATTAATTCTCTCTTCATTAGTTTCTTGCGTGACTCCCATTTATTTTCCCAATTTATCCTCTATTGCTTTTATATGATTTTTAAAAAATTATTTTTGCTTTTTTATCTCTTTCTTTAGCTCTTCTAGGAATTCTTTTTTTGCAACTCTCCATTTATTTATTTAATCTTATTTTGCACAAATATTGTTTTTTATACATTACTAAAATATTCTTGTTTAAGAGTAAACATAATACCCCCTGCCACCAAAAAAATATAGACCTGCATGAGCAATAAAGTAAAAGGGAGAGAAAAAAATTAAAATTAAAATTAAAAAAAATGTAGGTATGGCCAGGTGGTGCAGTGGATGGAGCACCAGTCCTGGAGACAGGAGCACACCAGCCCAAATCCAGCCCCATAAACCCAACAATCACCCAGCTGTGTGACCCCATGAAAGCCACACCAACCCTATTGCCCTGCAGAAACCAAAACAAAGAGCCAAAATAAAATAAAATAGTAATAATAACAGTAGGGGTGGCTGGGTGGTGGACAGAGCACTGGCCCTTGAGCCAGGAGCACCCAGTTCTAAATCCAGCCTTAGACACCCAACAATCACCGAGCTGTCTGGCCCCAGGCAATATACCCAGCCCCATTTGACCAGAAACTACCCCCAAAAACAATAATAAAAAATGTGCTTCGGTCTGTGTTCCAACACCTCCAGCTCTGTTGAAGGTGGATCACATTCTTTATGATAAGTCCATCACAAAAGTTACTTCCATATTTTTCCAACATTGCCATTGTTGATTGCAACTCCCTCCATGCTTACTTCTCCACTACCATGTATTATATTTTCTCTCGCCTTTCACTCTGTCTCTGCTGTAGGGTAGCTGAGTGGTGCAGCAGACATATCCCTGGTCCTGGGGCCAAGAGGCCCCAAGGCACATACCACCCCTTAGGCCCAGTATCCACCTGGCCCTATGGTACTGGACAGGCCATCCAATCCCAGCCCCTTGCAAGAAGTAAAAAAGAAAATGTGTTATATCTGACAACTCTCCTCCCATGGTCCATCCTCTCTTCCATCACTCACATCCCCCTCCCTTCCCCCATCCCCCTTCTCATCTTCTTAGTCCAGATGTCTATACCCCATTGAGTATATATGCTGATTCCTCTCCTAGCCACCTCTGATGAAAGTGAAGATTCCCTCATTCCCCCTTGCCTTCCCCCCTTCCATATCATTGTAATAAAGAAAAATCTTATTATATGAAATATCTCAGCCTATCCCTCCTTTCCTTTTTCTTTTTCTCTCATTACATTTCCCTTTTATCTATCGACTCTATTTTTATACCACATTATATCTTCAAATTCATCTCTCTCCTGTGCTTCATCTATAAAAGCTCCTTCTACCTGCTCTATTAAATGAGAAGGTTCATATGAGTATTATCAGTATCATTTTTCTATGCAGGAATTCATACAGTTCATCATCAAGTCCCTCATAATTTACCTTTCTCCTCTGCTCTCGATGCTTCACCTGAGTCCTGTATTTGAAGATCAAACCTTCTGTTCAGCTCTGGCCATTCCAACAGGAACATGTGAAATTCCCCTGGTTCATTGAAAGTCCATCTTTTTCCCTGAAAGAGGACATTCAGTTTTGCTGGGTAGTTGATTCTCGGTTGCATTCTAAGCTCTTTGGCCTTCCGGAATATTATATTCCAAGCCCTACAAGCTTTTAATGTAGTTGCTGCTAAGTTCTGTGTGATCCTGACTGCAGCTCCATGATATTTGAATTGTGACCTTCTGGCTGCTGTAATATTTTCTCTTTGGCTTGGGAGTTCTGGAACTTAGCTATAATATTCCTGGGGGTTGTTTTTTTTTTTTTTGGATCTCTTTCTTGGGGAGATTGGTAGATTCTCTCCATTTCTATTTTGCCCTCTGCTTCTAGGATTCATCAATCTCCCTCAGTTCTATTCTTTGTCTGAAGGATTTGTTTTCCTTACAGAGCTTTCTTATCTCTTTTCCCATGTGGCCAATTGTGGTTTTTAAAGTATTCTTCTCCTCAGTAACTTTTTGAACTGTTTTATCCATTTGACCTATGCTGGTTTTTAACATGGTATTTTCTTCAGCATTTTTTTGGATCTCCTTGACCAAACTACTGCCTTCTTTTTCATGTTTTTCTTGCATTGCTCTCATTTCTTTTCCCAATTTTTCTTCTATCTCCCTCACTTGATTTTCAAAGTCTTTTTTTTGAGCTCTATAATAGCCTGAGCCCAATTTCTGTTTTTCTTGGAGTCTTTAGATGCAGGAGCTTGTGCTTCCTCCTCCTCAGATTGAGTGTTTTGATTCTTCTTGGGATCACAGGTAAAGTATTTCTCAATGGTGTTCCTCTTTTTTACTCTGATTTTTCATTTCCCCAGCCTGTGCCTGGTTTTGGGGGTGCTTGCTGAGCTTTTGAGTATTATTGGGACACACCCCCCACAAGGATCTCCGTGAGTGAGGTTCTGTCTTCCTTCCTGGTCTGTGAATGACCACAAGTGCATCCCTCTGCCACGGGACTAAGGTGGTGGGGGCTCTGCTGTTCTATGGGGAGGAGGGCCTAGACTGTGATCAGGATCTGAATGTGGTCAGAACCCCAGAGTCCTGTTTCAGGGACAGAGGACAGAACTCAGCAATCTCTCTCCACTCCCCTCCCTTGGCTCAGCACTCATGGCCTGGGGGCTCCTGCTTACAGGCTTCTGCTTCTGGTTCCTGCATCTGGGCTGCTGTGACCACAGTGCTTGCTGTGTGCCCTGAGGGCTGGGCTTCTCGTGCTTCCTCTGGCAGAGGTCCTACCCTGATCTCCCACGTTGTGGCTGGTGCTCCCTGTGGTATCGGTCAGTGGCTGACGTTCCTTCACTCTGGTGGGCCACCCCTCCAACCCCGTGGAGCGGAGCCTTTCCACTCTTTTCCAGGTTACCTTGGGTTGGGGAACTGCCTCACTAGATCCCTCTGTGGGTTCTGCCTCTGGAAAGTTCAGTTAGAGTCCTTAGTTTATAAGTTTTGATCGAGAGCACCTAAAAGACTGTCCTCTCTTGTCACCATCTTGGCTCTGCCCCTCTTCTAGGAATTCTTAATGCTTTTGTGCTCAATTTGTGTTTTCTTTTAAGGTTTTGTTTGCAAATATCTTCAAGTCTTTGTCTTCTGTGTTTTTGTCTTGAACTTCTCTGTCACTCTAGTAGCTTTTAATGGTTAGTTTCTTTCCCCCTCCCCTCATTTTTCCAACCTACTTCTTGACTTGGACTTCTTATTAATGTTGGTCTCTGCTCACCTCTCAGGCAAAACCCTGACCTGAGCTTCTTTATTTTATGTTTTATAAGTTTTTGGTCCTTCCAAAGTCTGACAAGGAGAAGTCTGCTCACTGTTTTCCTGGTTTGTCTAAAAATTCCTGACCTGATTTGGGTCAGTTGGTCAAGCTTCCACAGATTGCTTTTGAATTTAGTGAAAGTCTGTCCACTGAGAGGCTCTTCAAGTTCAGAGTAACTAAATTGCTGTCTCCCTCTTGTTTTTGATCTTTTGTCCTGATTTATTCTATTGCAGGCTAATTTACACAGCCAAAAGTTAAAATTGAGTTTATATTCTGTTCTTGGGCTTAGAGTCATAAGTTTCTGGAACTTTTTTTTCCTAACACAGATAGAGGCTCTTCTCTATCATGATCATGACTGTGACTATTCCTCTTTTCCCTGGAGCTCTAACATGGAATTGGGTAATAGATGATAGAGCTGCCGAATGGCAGTTATTCCTGCTTCTCTTAGGTACTTTTCTGCCTATGCAATCTTGCCTTTTTTTGTTCCAGGAAGCTAGACTGCTCTTCGTTGTTGCCACTGCCATAGCCTGTATTGCCACTTCCTCCACTTTTGCCAGCTGCCATATCACAGTCCTGTACAGTACCCTCCCTAGTATCTTCAGATCTTTCTATATTCCTAAGCTGCCCTGGGATGGAAAAAATTATTCACTGTGATTTCTTTCTTGATTTTTCAGTGAGAATTTAGTTTAGTGTGTTTTATAGTTTCATGTACAGGGGGCATGACAGAACTAAGGAAAAATTGCTACCTGTCATTCTATTATGGTGACTCTGTTCTCCTCATAATGGCGAAGTCTTTGAAAAGTCAAAATCAGCTCCTTGTCTCAATGAGATAATGAAGTAGGAGTTATCTGTTTGCATCTTTCTTAATAAAGTAGCCTCCTCTTGTGGAAGATAGCAGTATGACAGATTCAGTAGTCATCAGTATGTAAGGCCTGAGATCCTGTCCTCCCTGTCTCTTTACAAATAAAATCGTTTTATCCCTCAGACTTCTTTGCTCAGTAACAATATTTCATGACTTTTTATCTTTCTTAAAGTTAATATATATATATATATACACACACACACACAGACACACACACAGACACACACACATACATGCCTTCTGGGAAAATTTGCAATGTAACACACAAGCAGACACACACAGACACACACACACACACGTCTCTTTGAAACTTTCTATTTCTCTTATAAAGGGTATAAAATTATTTTCACTCTAAAAGACTTTTGACAAGTTCTCAGTGGGGTAGTATACTGTTTGCCATAGCACCCCTTTGATTTGTGAGGCTTGAAGAAACATCTGAACATTCAGAAAACTAGGGACTTATCCAGCTGTGCTAAATTTTACTAGTTCTTGTAACTATAAGAATTTAGAATTTTTTCTTTGTGATGTCATATAATAATCACTCTTATAAAGATTTATCTGTCCATGCTGGTTGTTCAAAGGTTTATTTTAAAATACATTGCATAGCTCCTTGTCTGAGCAGATATCAGAAATAATTGTTGCCCCTGTAGTGAGTCTTGACCTAAAGTACTATTCGGGATACCTCATTTTTTTCCCCAACTGTGACTTCTCTTTGGAGCTTGTTTCAACCATTTTGACAAATGGTTATTCCCAAAGAATACCTATTTTTACTGTTGTTTGATTAGTGGTGAGAGTCTTTTGGATTTGAAAAGATCTTTGAGAATAAAGAAGTCTTAAATGACAACCAAGATCCTACCCCGAAAATCTGAGAAAAGTATTTTATTCTTAAGAACCAGGAAGTAAAGGGATAGAAAAGAAAATTATGCTTTAGAACACTAGTGGAAGCAATTAAAAAAAAGTTTGCATTAATTTGAGTCTTCAACACTTCAAAATAGAGAAAAATTATGAAAAGTAGAAAATTAGTCAGAATGTTATGAAGAGAAGAAAAGATTAGGGTTATGCTTAAATAAGTGACATCTTACTATGTTAGAAAAGTTGATTTAAAACAATAGTAACAATAGCAACACAATACTTTTTACAACTTGGTGTTTTCACATTAGTCCAATAACTGTGAGGATTCAAGGAGATGCCTACATAAAATGTTTTATAAACTTACAAAACATCATATTAATTACATTCAATTACTATTACTGTCATTTTTTCTTTTTATAATCACAAATCAGTAACACATTACACAAAAAGAAATAATATTCTAGTATAAAAATGAACTGTTATATACTTTGTTTTTGTTCATTATAATTTTATATTAAATTTGACAAAGTGATAGCAAAATTTTTTTCTTTGTCTTTGCTCTGTAAGAAATGGCAAATGTGATAGTTTTAGAGAAGTATGGAAAGACTTATTAGAACAGATATAGACTGAATGAACCTTATTGTAATCATTTAAAAGAAAACTGCTTTAAAAGACCTCAAAATTCTAGTCAAAATAGCAACTGTTTCTTCAGGAATCTTGTGATTAAACATATCTCCTACCTTTTGGCAGAAAGGTGATGAACTAGATGTTCAGAAGGAGATGTACATTGTTAGAAATAACTAATTTGTTGATTTGGTGAGTTGTTTGCGTTTGCTTTTGCTTTTGCATTTGTATTTTGACTATCCATACCTGTTAACAAAGGGAGACCTTCTATTTCTCAGAATTAAAGGTGCTAGTGTTCTTATTCTTATGAATTGTGTTAGACACACATACAAACACACACACACATGCGTGCGCACACAGAGTCACATGTACTTGTGTGGAAAATAAGATGTTTACTGGGAGTGGAGCCAAGATGGCAACAGGAGAGGACCCTCTCTTAGGTGTTCTCAAACAAAACTTGTAAGCTAAGGACTCTAACTACATTTTCCAGAGACAGAACCCACAGAGGGATCCAGTGAGGCAGTTCTCCAACCCAAGGTAACCTGGAAAAGAGTGGAATGGCTTGGCTCCATGGGGTCGGAGGGGTGGCCCACCAGAGGGGAGGACTGCCAGAATGAAGGAACTTCAGCTTCCTGGAGGCAGCCTCAGGGCGCTGGGAGCCGCAGCTCACAGCAGCGAGGGCAGTTTCCTGATTTACACTCCAGGGAGCATCAGGCACAACTTGGGGGATCGGCGGGGGACCTCTGCCAGAGCGAGCATGTGAAGCCCAGCCCTCAGGGCACACAGCAAGCAGTGTGGTCGCAGCAGCCCAGATGCAGGAACCAGGAGCAGAAGCCTGTAAGCAGGAGCCCCCAGGGCATGAGTGCTGAGCCAAGGGAGGGGAGTGGAGAGAGATTGCTGAGTTCTGTCCTCTGTCCCTGAAACAGGACTCTGGGGTTCTGACCACATTCAGATCCTGATCACAGTCTAGGCCCTTCTCCCCATAGAACAGCATGGCGCCCACCACCTAAGCCCCGTGGCAGAGGGATGCACTTGTGGTCATTCACAGACCAGGAGGGAAGACAGAACCTCACACATGGAGATCCTTGTGGGGGGTGTGTCCAAATAGAACTCAAAAGCTCAGGAAGCACCCCAAAACCAGGCACAGGCTGAAGAGATGAGTAAGCAGAGAAAAATAAGGAACACCATTGAGAAATACTTTACCTATTATCCCAAGAAGGATCAAAACACTCAATCTGAAGAGGCGGAAGTACAAGCTCCTGCATCTAAACACTCCAAGAAAAACAGAAATTGGGCTCAGGCTATGATAGAGCCGAAAAAAGACTTTGAAAATCAAGTGAGGGAGACAGAGGAAAAATTAGGAAAAGAAATGAGAGAGATGCAGGAAAGACATGAAAAAGAATTCAGCAGCTTAGTCAAGGAGATCCAAAAAAATGCTGAAGAACATAACAAGTTGAAAACCAGCATAAGTCAAATGGATAAAACAATTCAAAAAGTTATTGAGGAGAAGAATGGTTTAAAAAGCAGAATTGGTCAGATGGAAAAAGAGATAAGAAAGCTTTGTGAGGAAAACAAATCCTTCAGACAAAGAATGGAACTTAGGAAGATTGCTGATTTTAATGAGAAATCATGACTCAATACTTTAAAACCAAAAGAATGAAAAATTAGAAGAAAATGTGAAACATCTCATTGAAAAAACAACAGATATGGAAAACAGATTTAGGAAAGATAATTTAAAAATTATTGGAATACCTGAAAGTCATGACCAGGAAAAGAGCCTTGATATCATTTTCAAAGAATTACTTCAGGAAAATTGCCCTGATATCCTAGAAGCAGAGGGCAAAATAGAAATAGAGAGAATCCACCGATCTCCCCGAGAAAGAGATCCAAAAAAAAAAAAAAAAACAACCCCAGGAATATTATAGCCAAGTTCCAGAACTCCCAAGCCAAAGAGAAAATATTACAAGCAGCCAGAAGGTCACAATTCAAATATCATGGAGATGCAGTCAGGATCACACAGAACTTAGCAGCAACTACATTAAAAGCTTGTAGGGTTTGGAATATAATATTCCGGAAGGCCAAAGAGCTTAGAATGCAACCGAGAATCAACTACCCAACAAAACTGAATGTCCTCTTTCAGGGAAAAAGATGGACTTTCAATGAACCAGGGGAATTTCACATGTTCCTGTTGGAATGGCCAGAGCTGAACAGAAGGTTTGATCTTCAAATACAGGACTCAGGTGAAGCATCGAGAGAGGAGAAGGGTAAATTATGAGGGACTTGATGATGAACTGTATGAATTCCTGAATAGAAAAATGATACTGATAATACTCATATGAACCTTCTCATTTAATAGAGCAGGTAGAAGGAGCTTTTATAGATGAAGCACAGGAGAGAGATGAATTTGAAGATATAATGTGGTATAGAAATGGAGTCGATAGATAAAAGGGAAATGTAATGAGAGAAAAAGAAAAAAGAAAGGAGGGATAGGCTGAGATATTTCATATAATAAGATTTTTCTTTATTACAATGATATGGAAGGGGGAAGGCAAGGGGGAATGAGGGAATCTTCGCTTTCATCAGAGGTGGCTAGGAGAGGAAACAGCATATATACTCAATGGGGTATAGACATCTGGACTAAGAAGATGAGAAGGGGGGTGGGGGAAGGGAGGGGGATGTGAGTGATGGAGGAGAGGATGGACCATGGGAGGAGAGTTGTCAGATATAAAACATTTTCTTTTTTACTTCTTGCAAGGGGCTGGGATTGGATGGCCTGTCCAGTACCATAGGGCCAGGTGGATACTGGGCCTAAGGGGTGGTATGTGCCTTGCGGCCTCTTGGCCCCAGGACCAGGGATCTCTCTGCTGCACCACTCAGCTACCCTACAGCAGAGACAGAGTGAAAGGAGAGAGAAAATATAATACATGGTAGTGGAGAAGTACGCATGGAGGGAGTTGCAATCAACAATAGCAATGTTGGAAAAATATGGAAGTAACTTTTGTGATGGACTTATCATAAAGAATGTGATCCACTTAAGACAAAGTTGGTGGTGTTGGAACACAGACTGAAGAACATTTTTCATTATTGTTATTTTTTGCTGGGGTTTGCAGGGCAAATGTGGCTGGGTGGCCTGCTTGGGGCCGCAGAGTTGGGTGATTGTTGGTTGTCTGAGGTTGGATTTGGACCTGGGTGCTCCTGGCTCAAGGGTCAGTGATCTGTCTGCCACCCTGCTGCCCCTACTATTATTATTATTGTTACTATTTTATTTATTTTGGGTTTTTTATTTTTGTAGGGCAATAGTGTTGGGGTGGCTTTAATGGGGTCACACAGCTGGGTGACTGTTGGGTGTGTGGGGCCGGATTTGGGCTCAGGTGCTCCTGGCTCCAAGGTTGGTGCTCCAGCCACTGCGCCATCTGGCCATACCTAAAATTATTATTATTATTATTATTTTATTTTAATTTTAATTTTTTTCTCTCCACTTTATTGCTCTTGTGGGTCTTTATTTTTTGGTGGCAGGGGGTATTATGTTTACTCTTAAACATGAATATTTTAGTAATGTATAAAAAATTATTTGTCTAAGTATTTCTTCATTACTTCTTTGAATCTGGACAATCAATAAAACAGTAAATAAGAAAAAATAAGATCTTTATAAGAGAAACTTACTGTAATGATTTCTGTTGTATTAATTTCCAGTTTTTCTAATAATTTTTTTGTTAAATAATGAATTCTTACCCAGTAGCTAAGATCTTTGGGGTAAGTGAAATTAAAGCCATTGCAAATAATGTATTAATATTTTGTTCCATTAATCTATCTATTCATTTCTTAATATTGATCAAATAATTTTGGTAATATTTGCTTTATAGTATGACTTGTACTTCTGGTACCCTTCTTTCCTTTTTTTTTAAAACCGATTTTGCAAGGCAAATGGGGTTAAGTGGTTTGCCCAAGGCCACACAGATAGGTAATTATTAAGTGTCTGAGACTAAATTTGAACTCAGGTTCTCCTGACTCCAGGGCTGGTGCTCTATCCATAGTGCCACCTAGCTGCCCTGCTTCTTTCTCATTTCTTAAACATTTTTTCTCTTGAGATACCCTATCTTTTTTTCATTGAGATGAATTTTTAAAATTATTTTTTATCAATCGTATAAAGTAATTACTTGGTAGTTTGTTTGGTGTAATACTAAATAAGTAAATTAATTTAGACAGTTTTTATCATATTGGCTAGGTCTAACCATGAACAATTAATATTTCTCTAAGTATTTAGATTCCATTTTTATTTCCATTTAGAAATACTGATGGTTTATGTGGATTTATTTTTACATTCCTGTGACTTTGCTGAAGTTATTATTTGTTTCAATTAAATTTCATTTGACCCTCAAGGATTGTTTAAACAAGCCACTCTAACAATGTCAAAAATTAATTTTATTTCCTTTTTTACTATACTTATTTACGTAATTTCTTTTCTTGTCATTGTTGTAGTTAACATTTTTATTTGTGCAAAATAATACATAATATTGGACATCCTTTCCTTACTTCTGATTTTATTAAACAGGCTTCTAATTTATCCTCTTTATATAATGCTGTCGTGGTTTTATTTTGATTTTTTTAGATATTATTTATCATGTTAAATAAAGATGCCAACATTCTTATGTTTTTATTGTTTTTTTCTAATGAGAATATATATATATAATATATATAAAATGCAACATCAAAAGAATGAAAAACTAAGAAGAAAATGTGAAATATCTCATTGATAAAACAACTGATCTGGAAAACAGATCTAGGAAAAATAATTTAAAATAATATATAAAAATTATTGGGGTACCTGAAAGTCATGATCAGGTAAAGAGTTTTGACCTCATGTTTAAAGAATTTCTACAGGAAAATTGCCCTGATATCCTAGAAGCAGAGGGTAAAATAGAAATTTAGAGAATTCCCCTATTTCCCCTGGAAAGAGATCCAAAAAAGTGACCTCCAGAAATATAGCCAAATTGCAGAACTCTCAAGTCAAAGAGAAAATATTACAAGCGGCCACAATTCAAATATGGAGCTGCAGTCAGGATTACCTGGGACTTATCAGCAGCTACATTAAGGGTGTGTAGGGCTTGGAACTTAATATTCCAGAATGCAAAAGAACTTGGAATGGAACCAAGAATCAACTACCTAGCAAAACTGAACATCCTCTTCCAGGAGAAAAGATGGACTTTCAACGAAACAGGGAAATTTCAAGTGTTCCTGTTGAGTTGACCAGAGCTGAATAGAAAGTTTGATCTTCAAGTACAGAACTCAGGTGAAGCATAGAGAGGGAGGATGAAAAAGGTATATTATGAGAGACTTAATGATAATGAATTGTGTATATTCCTGCATGGAAAGATGATACTGATAATACTCATACAAACCTTCTCATTTAATAAAGCAGGTAGAAGGAGCTTTTATAGATGTGGTACAGGAGAGAGCTGAATTTGAGGATATAATATATGGTAAAAATGGAGTCAGTGGGTGAAAGGGAAATGTACTGGGAGTAAAAGAAAGGAGAGGTAGAATAGGCTAAGATATTTAATATAAAAGATACTTAATGTAGCTTTTGCTACATTAAATGATATGGAAATGGGGAAGGTGAAGGGGAATGAGGGAATCTTCATTCTCATCAGAGATGGCTCAGAGAAGAGACAGCATATGCATTCAAGAGGGTATAGATTTCTAGAAGAAAAAGGAGAGAAAAGGGGACAGGGGGAGGGGAGAGGAATTGTGAATGAAAGAAGAGAGGGTACATCATAGGAGAGGATAGTCAGATATAACACATTTTCTTGCTTTTACTTTTTGCAAGGTGGGGGATTGGGTGGCCTGTCCAGGACCATGGGGCCAGGTGGTTGCTGGGTCTCTGGGGTGGGATGTAGGCTTGGGGCCTCTTGGTCCCAGTGCTAGTGCTCTGTTCTCTATGCCACTCAGCTGCCCCACAGCACATTTTTGAAGAGGGATAACATGAAAGGAGAGAGAAAATATAATAGATGGTAGTGAGGAGGGATGGATGGAGTGAATTACAATCAGCAACAGCAACTGTGGAAAAATATGAAAGCAACTTCTATGATGGACTTAATTTTTTTTTAGGTTTTTGCAAGGCAAATAGGGTTAAGTGGCTTGTCCAAGGCCACATAGCTAGGTAATTATTAAGTGCTTGAGACTGGATTTGAACCCAGGTACTCCTGACTTCAGGGCCGGTGCTTTATCCACTGTGTCTACCTGCCCCTATGATGGACTTATGATAAAGAATGTGATCCACCAGAGACTGATCTGATGGTATCAGAACACGTTTTGTTTTTTTTCTTTCTTTTACTTTATTTCTCATGAGGTTTTATATTTTTGTGGGGGGGGGTATTATGTTTACTTTTAAACAAGATTATTTTAGTAATGTGTAATTAAATTAAAGAAAATTAAAAAATATTTAAAGAATAGAAGTCATTCCCCAATTGGTAAATTAACATGATATAAAAAATTGGCTTTCAGATGAAGAAATTAAAGCTATAAATCTCTAGATTAGAGAAATGCAAATTAAAACAATTCTGAGGTACAACCAACAGACAGGGTAATATGACAGTAAAGAAAAGATTAATTTTTGTAGATGTGGGAAAATTGAAACACTAATGCATTGTTGGTGGAGTTGTGAAACCTATCCAATCATTTTGAGGAACAATTTGGAACTATGCCTAAAGGGCTATAAAACTGCATATCCTTTGATCCAGCAATACTACTACTAGAACTGTATCCCAAAGAGATCATGAAAAGGGGACAAAGACTTACATATACAAAAGTATATATAGCAGTTCTTTTTGGGATGGTAAAGAATTGAAAATGGCTGAACAATTGTGGTATAAGAATGAAATAGAACACCATTGTGTTATAAGAAATGATGAGCAGGTAGATTTCAGAAAAATGTTAGAAAAAGATTTACATGAATTGACCACGAGCTAAGTGAATAAAACAAGGAGAACACTGTTCATGATAATAGCAATGCTGTGTGATGATCAACTATGACAGAGTTTGCTCTTCTCAGCAATAAAATGATCCAAGATAATTCCAAAAGACTCATGATGGAAAATGCTGTCCACATCCTGAAAAAGATCAATTGAGTCTGAATACAGATTGAAGTATCTATTTTCTTTATTTTTTAGTTCTCAGATTTTTTCCCTTTTCATGTGTAATTATTCTTCTTTCACAATATGACTAATACAGAAATATGTGTAATATTATTGTATATTTATAATCTATATCAGATTACTTGGAGAGAGTTGAAAGAGAAAACTTTGGAACTCAGAATCTTCAAAAAATTAATATAGAAAGTATCTTTACATATATTTGCAAAAATGCTATTAATTGAGGAAAAAAGAATTGGGGAATGATTAATGAATAAAAAACATATAAAGTATTTATATATATTTGTATGCATATACCCATATATATTTATATATATATATATATAAATACATAATAAGTAACAAAATTATTTTATTTGTATTCTTTTCTGTATGTGATTGTTTTCTGCTATGCATTAAAATTCTTTTCTTATTGTTTTATTTATCTGCTTTTTACTGATACTCTTTCTCTCCCAAGATATACTATTTAACAAATATTTATTTTCATTATCTGGCATTGTATATAGTACAAAACTTTAGTTTGACTTTGTGTTGACTAGGGATGGATGGTAGTGAACTGCTATTTATCTTATTAGATAATTGCCAAAATGGACAATATTGAAACAATTGTCCTGAGATCCTAACTCAGGATTTTATCTATAAGATAAAATAGTTATATCCCTTACTCTTATGTTTTGTTTCTCATTAATAAAATTCCCTGACTTCTCCATCCTTCAATGATAACCTATAAACCTATCAAGGAGAACTCATGATAGGAAAAAGTGAAAAGAACACTAAGTCATTTTGACTACTTATAAATACTCAAATTACCTTCAAAGAGCCTCTGAAGAAAGTTACTATCTATATCCAGAGAAAGAAGTGATAAATAAAAGTATATATAGAATGGTTTAACAAAAACATATATATATATGTAATACATATATTATATATATATATATTTGAGTCTAATAGAAGTCATTTATAAAGTGGGAGAAGAGGAAAAAAGTTACATAACTTTATTATATATTTAATAGAAATAGCAAGTTATACATAATAGAATTGCAGTTTCATGTACAGTCATCTTTTTTCCTCCCATACTAATATGTTTTAGAAATGCTTGTTTCATTTTTTTATGTTCAGAATAAAATAAATAATATTTAAAAATCAATTCATTTCCTTATGGGCTAGAAACCCCTTTTGCCCCAGGAATATTAGGGTTCAGTTGGTTTGGGAACAATTTCTACTTGGTAGAATATGCCTAAAGCATAAAAAATTTGACCTCTGGCCCAGAATGGTGGTGGGGGGAGGGAATAGCCTCATAAGAGCTAGTTGGAATGGACTTCAGAAGGAACTGGTTTCCAACTGATCAAATGAACTGGTCAAAAAACATCTCTAAACTATTTCTCAAGTATACAGAAAACATTTAAGAAATTTTTATTGATTCATTGAATAGCAAAGATTTGCCTTTGGAGTCAACAAATCTGAGTTCAAGTCTTATCTTTGAAGCATTTTGGATGTGAGATCTTTGGCAAACCTTTTCATTGTTTCAGGCAATTCTCTAGCACTGTAATTTGCTGTTTTTCATTGATAGATGAAGTTTTCTTACTGTTAATGTAGTTTCCTACATTTATGAAATCACAGATTTAGATGACAGGCAGAACACTAAAAATTTATGTGTGTGGGCATACTGGTATAATGTATTTGTAATGCTTGACTAGGAGTCAGTATGACCTTGGATTAAATCCTAGCTCTGACAGTTATTGACTCTGTGACTATTAGCAAGTCACTAAACTTCTCAGAGTTTCAGGTAACTTTCTAAGACTGTATATTATAAATAGCTTAATTCTGCAATGTCAAAGTAACCACCAAGATGGTTATATCACTTACCCTATTTTTCTCTGCCAACAAAAAAACTGCACAGTTGACATTTTATAACAATGGTAAAGAAAATGATGAATGCCTAAGAGTAGTTCTTGCCCTGGGATATGGCTTTAATTTTTGGCACACTCCACATATTTAGCATTTTTGAACTTCTGCTTCTTAATCTAGCTAATGGGATCAGTGATACTCTATGATCATAGGAGAAAGATCTCATCGATTTAGAGCTGGGAGGGACTTTAAAGACTATTAAATCCAATCTCATCATTGTCTAGATGAGGAAACTGAGGCAAAGAAAAGCTAAATGACTTGCCAAGGACTAGCTCACATAGCCAGTGAATTTATAGGCAAGATTCAAAGTTATGTTTTCCTGTTTCATTGTCTAGAATTATAGCTATTATACCACTTAATTGCTAAGCATCTAGATATGTTATATCTGTTTTTTAAAAAAAGGGTTAATTTACAGTTTCTTTAGATTCAGTGGTAGTTTGACATGAAATAACAAACACAATCTGCAATGCATTTGGGGTACTATTTTTTTAGGGCAATGTTCCCTCCTGTGCCCATTCTCATTTCTTGAATTCATGGCACTTTAATAGATCTTTATTTTTTTGTTTAAACTGACTTTTAACCAATATATATGACAGGAGACCAATATGGTTTCTTTTAGTCCAGTTCAGAAGTGTCTTCAGGTGTTACTTATGTCATATTAAATAATGTAATATGTCATCTTTTCCTTCTCCTCAGATGCAAAAAACAATTTCTCTTTATGAAAGCACTTGCCTAATAACCCTCTAGCTCATATGTTCTTTAAAACTTTGTCAGTATATTTATTCTGATCAGATGAGGATTTTAAGAATTTTATAATCACCTACACCAATCTAGACATTCCTAACAATATAACTATGGAAAAAAGACAGCTTCTAATAGTAGGGAAGAGAATTGAACTTAGAATTCATATTTGAATCTGAAGTTTGACTTTGATAATAACCAGATGTATGATGCCAGGAAAGAAACTTAAATAGCAATGAACATCAATTTCTTCATTTAGAAAATAGGGATAGTGTATTCCTTTATTGTACTATTGTGAGAGAGTGTATACCCTTACCCATTGTGAGGAAAGTGCTTTGTAAGTCTTAAATTACTCTAGAAATGTGAGTTATGATTATTGTTATTGCTATTAATTTATATACTCAAAACCAATCTATGCTTGTCAGCCTTCCTGTATGATTCATGTCCATGTCTTTCTATATGTTTCCTATAGGGAATCTGGTATTATGAATCTAAAGACATGAAATCAAAGAATAAATTTCCAATTCTGTTTCTGACTTACTGCTACTGATGCTGAGTCTCATTTTCTTCTATTTGGAAATAAAATGAGAGGATTTGACTATATATTTAATGAGATCCTTCCAACTCTAGGTTTTATGATTCTTTAATCCTATAGGCACCCAACATTCCAGGGATATTTTTTGTTTTCTTCTGACATGGTAATGGTATTAATGGAATGCCCAGAAAAAACAGCTATCACTCATGAAATTCCAGGGTGAAAGAACCCAGTTGGCTACCTATACCTCTAATATATTGATATTGAATAATTCTGTTTCTAAACCTCTCAGAGATCCTGTGGGACAACTTCACACAACGCACACTGAATTTGAGTAGCTCATGTTGAAAACACATTGCTTTGTAAGAACACTGCTTTTGAAAAATATATAACCCCCTCCAAAGGTACCACTATCTTTGCTTCTCTCAAAGATATAACATGGTTGACTGAGCAGTTCACATAGCATGAAGAATGTTGTTCAGAGTTAAGTGAGCAGAATGACCCAAAGAAGTTACAGAGTCTAAATTAGCCTGCTGCCAATTATTTTCCTAAGTATTCATTTTTCACAGATCCCTGCAGATTTGCCTGTTATAACCTGTTGTTTGGTTCTACTCTGTATTCTAAAGACCAAATCACTGAATCTAGATGGGATCTTTCTTGTATAAGATTCCAAAGATATCGTGTGCTGATATTTTTTGATTGCAGCAAACAGTACAATCAGAATTTTGTAAAACCCTGGCTCAATTCAGAAGCTTTCAGTTGTGAAACATGAGGGACCTCATTCCTCCTAGGTAAAGCTTTGTTCTACTCCAAGCCTTGATTTCATCTGCAAATGTGGTCATTGGTTGAATATGTTCTTTAGTACCAATCTTTACATTATTTTTAGTATACAGAATTCTCAGTAGGCAAACTGTTTCCTTATGCTATTCTTGAGAACTATATATAGAGACACTGGATAGTACAATTAGATGAATTGCAAACAGTTGAATAGTAATAATTGAATAGTAAAACTCAATAAGTGGTCATTAATAGTTGAGTCAATGTAAAAGATTCTATTCAATGGAGTACCTATGAAATCTCTATTTTCTAAATGCTTCTTAGGTAAACACACAGACAGAATCCTGATCAAAAATGTAGATGACATAAAGCTGGGAGAGACAGCAAACACACTAGATAACTGCATTGAGATCATGAAAGAACTTGTCAGCCCATTGCTGCATCAATAGGGGAACAATTAATATTGTAAAACATTAAGTTGTACTCTTAGGTTAAAAAAATCAACCTCAAAAAGATTAAAGAGACATAGTTAAAATAATCTTTCATCTATAAAGGATGATCTTGGGATTTTAGTGGTGGATGATACAGCAGGCAAGAATGCTAATGTGATCTTAGGTTACATTAATAGAGGCAGAGGTTCCAGGGACAAAAATGGAACATCATACTGAACTTTACTCTGATCTGACCAGTCTGAAGAATTGGGTTCGGATGACTGGAAGGAAGGCACAAAAGAGAGGAAACATGAAGGAAGGAAGAAAGGAAAGAGAAACAAAGGGGCTAGATTGTTTTTCCTCAGAAAAGTATAGATTGTCTGAGACTCATTTTATCACCTCTGGGATTTTGGGGTCATCAATTAAAGATAGAAATTGAGGGTTACTGAAAAGTGAAGGAATTCACATGCTCCCTGGGATTTTAAAACTGCTCAGGCTTTTATTACAAATTGTTACAAAGCAAACAGGTTAAAACTTTTCCTCCTCCCTGAGAGTCAACAAACACTTTAGGACAGTGAATAACAAAAAGCTAAGTGAGGTTGCTTGACAGAGGAGACAAAGACAGAAAGAGAGAAAGAGAGATAAAGAGAGGAAGAATAGCAGTCAGGGAGAGTTGACTGGCTCAGAGATTGGACTGGCCCTAAGCAGAGGTCCAGCCTTGCCCATTATCTGGGCATTGAGGGCAAAAGGGAAAATCTCTCCCCAATACATGATTGAAACCAGGTATAAGGTTGGAAGCTGGAGGTTAGGAATGAGTAGACAGGATACAAATTTTATATTTAACAAAGAAAAAATAGAAGTCAATTTATATCTCAAGAGCAAAGAGCCTTCCACACCTTACAAGATTTAACAACATTAAATATTACAGAGCTTGTTTGTGATTATACATTTTTTCCATTCATAATTCTCTGCATCAATTTCATGTATCCACAGAAGATTATTAATTAACTAACTACCATGTTGTCATTTTTCTGAAGCAGAGCTGGAACCATCAATTTTTATGCCTAAGGGCATAGGGCTAAGGGCCCCAAATTTCCTGTAGCAAACAGTATGAAATACACCCTTCATTATATCTGATGACTGTGTGTGTGTGTGTGTCTGTGTGTGTGTGTAGGGGGCTGTGACTAAAGCTTAGGGAAGGACTCACCTAGGGTGTGGGCCATGACTTGAAAACTTACTATTTTAACTAGTTTTATTTGTTAATTAAATGCTAAATCCATTGCTTCTAGCTGCTAAAGTACTGAAAATATTAGGAGCTCCTTCTCTATTCCAACCTCCAGGGTTTTGTCACAATGACCTTTTACAAGCTTGGGGCAGGGCAGGAGTGATCACCCTCTTGGTAAAGCTTGTTGTTCAGTTTTGTCTGATTTCCTGGCTATGGACCTTAGCATGCTAATATTATCCAAGAAGTTTTCTTGGCAAAGATACTGGGGTGATTTTTAGATTAAATGACTTGCCCAGAGTCAAGTAGCTGTTAAGTATTTGAAGTCACATTTAAACTCAATCTTCATGACTTCAGGCACAGAACTCTTTCTACTGTACCACCTATCTGCCTCCTTTGTGTTTTATCTTTTTCTTAATTGCACTTTTGTTTAGCATTTCACAAATCAGCAAACATGTTAGAACCTACAGTCTGTAAAGGGAGTAGATAAAGCAATATGTATCTACTTAGGCACAAAAATTTTCTTTTCTAGGTCCATTTATCTTATAAGGATCACTTTCATCATTCCAATTTAAAGATCCTGGCATTGACTTTTCCTTTTCAGAATAATGAACATCTTGGATTTGATATGTATGGATTAGCATAGAGCCTAACTATGTATTTGAGGTTGTGGTTAGACAATTGCTTGTGACAGGATTCTATAGGTTACTTACTTATTCTACTTATTTACTTATTCTAGGATTCTCTGGACCTGGTTCACCTCTGAAAATTCCTTAAAGTGGTCTTGCACCAAAAGATCAAAAGACCTTCTATCTTAGCCTTGTCTCTTCCTTTTTCTTTGGAAACTTGAAGGCTAATAGTTTTCTTTTGGTTCCAATTGCCTCATTTTAAAGAGGAGATTGTTGCTTGAAATGTAGGATGAAGTGAAGAAGAAAAGCAAGATGAAGTATTTCTCCAAAGGCCAGAAAATAATTTCCCCATTTCTTCTGAACTGAAAGGCATGACAGAGAATATCAAATTCAACCTTCTCATTTTACAGCTGAAGAAATCTATGAAAATAGAAAAGTTACTTGCCCAAAGGTCATCCGGGAAGTAAATGTCAGAGCTGGGTTTCAAACCAAGAACCTCTAAGACCAAAGCACTCTCCAGTTTCCCAATCAGATTCTACATCATGGTGCAATGGAAAAAGTGATTATATTTGGTTTCATGAGATCATAGATTTTAGAGGGGAAAGGACCTTAAAGGTAGTCTAGCCCAATGACTTAATTTTATTTTATTTTATTTCCTATAGATGAGGAAAATAAAGTCTAGAAAGTTGAGAAACAGGGTAAAGGTAAAAGAATGGAGCAAAATATACTATACTTCAACTGAAGTAAAAAAAAATCAGGGGTAGCCATCCTGACCTCAGATTAAGGAAAAGTAAAAATAGATCTCATTAAAAGGAATAAGTAAGGAAACTACGTCTTCTTAAAGGGCACTATAGGTAATGAAACTATATCATTATCAAACATGTATGCACCTAGGGGTATAGCATCCAAATTCCTAGAGGAAAAATTGAGTGAATAACAAGGAGACATAGACAGCAAAACTTTATGCATGAGAGACCTCAACCTCCCTTGCTCAAAACTAGATTAATCTAACCATAAAATAAATAAGAAGAAAGTTAAGAAGGTGAATGAAATCTTAGATAATTAGATATGATAGACCCCAGGAGAAAACTTAATGGGAGTAGAAAAAAATATATCTTTTTGTCTGCAGTACATGGTACCTACAGCAAAATTGACCATGTACTAGGGCATAAAACCATCTTAATCAAATGCAAAAAGACAGAACTAATAAATGCATACTTCACAGACCATGTTGTAATAAAAATTACATGAAATAAAGGGTCACAGAAAGGGAAACCAAAAACTAATTGGAAAAACTAACTCAATTTTAAATAATGAGTGGATCAAACAACAAATCATAGAAATAATCAATAATTATATCCAAGAAAATGATACTAATGAGATATCATATCAACATTTATGGGATGCAGCCAAGGCAGTTTTGAAGGGAAACTTTTTATCTCTAAAGGCCTACAGGAATAAAATAGCGAAAGAGGAGATCAAAGAATTGGGTTTATGACTAAAAAAGCTAGATAAAGAACAAATAAAAGATCCTCAATTAAATACCAAATTATAAATTCTGAAAATTGTTGAGTCTCTTTCTGGACTCCCTCAGTCTTTCCCCAGGGGCAGGAGACAAGGAAGACAAGTTCTCCCTTTGTACACTAAGGTCTCCATTTATTCACCAAAACACAAGTGCTTAAATATCCCTCTCAGTCTCTAATCTACTCCCACTCCCATGACACTTGACAAAACAACATTCTGGTACTCAAGGGTACCAGGTGATGAAGGTTCGCAGCACTCTCACACACAACAGTTGTCCCCCTTCTTGTCCTTTTTTGAAACAAAAATATTATATAATTAATGCCACATAAATTGTAAACAAAAGTTCAAAAATAATATAAACAAATGTTAATTAAGCAATAGTAAAAACCAACATTCCCCAAGTCTTTGGAATACATTTTATCAGGAGTGGCTGGGTGGTGCAGTAGATAGAGCACTGATCCTGGAATCTGGAGTATCTGATTTTAAATCCAGCCTCAGACAATTAATAATTACCTGTGTGGCCTTGGCAAGCCACTTAACCCCATTGCCTTACAAAAGCATTAAAAAAAAAGAAAAAGAAAAAGAAATACATCTTATCCCCAACTTACAAAGACTACAAAGTTTTTCTTTTGCCAACAAAAAACCTTTCAAAACAATCAAATTCAAAATCCAAACTAAAAGGAGTAACTTTTAACTCAGATAACATTTAACTATTTCAGATCTGAATCACACACACACACACACACACACACACACACACACACACACACACACACCACACAGGAGTTTAGACACTAATACAAACACAGAAATAACTCTATTGTATCACATTTAGCAAGATGAGATTGATACCCTGGTCAGTACCAGATCTCAGAATACAGAAACTTTTCCCCACTTCTCCAGGCCAGTAGAGAGATGTAAAATGTCCTATAGATGTTTAAATACACAAATTCACACATAACACACCAAAATATTAGTAGTAGGCACAGGCTTCATTCAAAAGACAAAAATCTAAATTTCCCAGTCCCAGAAAAAAATCTTCTTCCCCTTTTCTCTTAACTAATTGAACCATGGAGCTTCCCAATCGATAACCTATTAAAAAACATAGTCATTGCCCAACCCCCTCCCCCCTTCTACTCCCTGAACCAGGAAGAAGACATGGGGGTCCCTGTATTTCTAGAATAAGTTTTTGGAGGGGGTCTTGTCCTTGTAGGGAACCCTGCATTCCATCTGAGACATAAGCTTGAGTTTCTAAGTTCCAAAAAAGGAAGATTTACCTTTTCTCTCCCTCTGCAGAGGGTGGGAGTGGCAGAGAATGAGAGAGGTTATTTTTAATTACTTGAGTTGTTGACAACAATACAATTTGGAATTGTATTTTCTAAAGAGTAGTCAACACCATTACAAACTGTCTGATAGCATGTGACATTTTTGCTCTCAACAGAGGAATTGCAGTTAGTGCCCTCTGGTGCTGGAGCAATGGCTGAGGAGTGCTGGTCTGTAGGCTGGAAAGTGAAACTCATTGTGGCTTCTGACCTGAAATTCATTGTAGGCATCAGAGTCGTGCTTAAAGGGCATAGCCCAATCAGACAGGGAGCAGCAGCCAAAAAAAAAAAACAGCAAGCAGGTTCTCTGCATCCTGTTCATGGTGCTGCAGGGGAAGAAGCTATGGTGCTGCCTCAGAGACTCCACTTCCCAACCCAATAAACTCTCTAAGAAAAAGTCTCCAGGTCCAGATGGATTTATAAGTGAATTCTACCAAACATTTAAAAAACAATTAATAGCTATTCTAATAAACTGTTTAAAAAAATAGAGGTTCTACCAAATTCCTTTTATGTCACCAACATGGTACTGATAGCTAAACTAGGAAGAAATAAAACAAAGAGAATTATAGACTATTCTCCCTAATGAACATTGATGCAAGAATCTTAAATAGAATTTTACCAATGAGATTATAGCAAGTTATTACTAGGTTAATACACCATGATCAGTTGGGATTTATACCAGGTAGGCAAGAGTGGTTCAATATTAGGAAAAGACTCAATGTAATTGAACATATTAATAGCAAAACCAACAGAAATCAAATGATTATCTCAATAGAAGCCTTTGAAAAAAATACATCTATTCCTATTAAAAACACTAGAAAGTTTAGTAATTAATGGAGTTCTCCTTAAAATAATAAGTAGTATCTACCTAAAACCATGGAGATAAATTTGGAGCATTTCTAATTAGATCGGGGTGAAACAAGGATCCCCATTATCATCATTACTATGCAATATAGTTTTAGAAATGTTAGATTTACAAATGAGAAGAAAAAGAAATAAAAGGAATTAGAACTGGCAATGAGGAAGTAAAACTTTTACTCTTTGTGGATGATGTGATGGTATACTTAGATAACCCAGGTAAAACATCTGAAAAACTCCTTGAAACAATTAACAAATTCAGCAAAGTAGTAGGGATTAAAGTAAGCCCACAGCATTTCTATATATGAATAATTAAACCCAAGAGCAAGAGCTAGAAAGAGAAATTCCATTTAAAGTAACTGTAGACAACATTAAACACTTGGGAGTCTACATCTCAAGACAAACCCAAAAGACAAACTGTATGAACATAATTATAAAGCACTTCTCACCCAAATAAAGTCATATCTAAACTGGAAAAATATGTCAATTGTTCATGGTTAGGTGGAGCTAATAAAAAGGACAATTCTACTCATTACTTATTCAGTGCCATACAATCAAACTACCAAATAATTATTTTACTGAACTAGAAAAAATAGAAACAAAATTCATCTGGAGCAACAAAAGGTCTAAAATAGTAAGGAACTGATAAGAAAGTGTAAAGAAAGGTATCCTAGCTCTACCAGATCTAAAACTATACTATAAAACAGCATTCATCAAAACTGCCTGGTACTGGGGTTAAGGAAAAGAGTAATGGATCAGTGGATTAGTATAGGTTCAAAATAAATAGTAGTAAATGACTATAGTTATCTACTGTTTGACAAATCCAAAGTCATTAGCTTCTGGGACAAGAACTCACTATTTGACAAAATTGAAAATAGTATGGTAAAAACTAGGCCAAGGCCCACATCTTACACCCTATACCAAAATAAATTCAAAATGGGCACAGGATTTAGATATAAAGGGTAACACCATAGATAAACTAATAGAAATACTCTTTTTATCTGATCTATGGAAAGTGGACAAAGTTATGACCAAACAAGTAATGGAGCATGTTATAAATTGCAAAATGAAAGATTTGTCTATATTAAATTGAAAAGTTTTGCACTAATAAAATCAATGCTGCCAAAATTAGAAGGAAAACAGATAGCTGGGAAACAATCTTCACAACTGGGAGTTCTGATAAAGGTCTCAATTCTAAAATATATAGAAAACTCCATCAAATTTATAAATTTTCGAGTCATTCTCCATTTGATACATGATCAAAGGATATGAACAGACAGTTTTCAAATGAAGAAATTAAAGTTATATGTAATCATATAAAAATGCTCCAAATCATTATTGATTAGAAAAATGCAAATTAAACCTACTCTGAAGTCACCTCATACCTATCAATTTAGCTAAGATGATAAAAAGGGAAAGTGATCGATGTTGGAGAGGTTGTGGGAGGATTGACATTGCTGGTGGAGTTGTGAACTGATCTGACCTTTCTGGAGAGCAGTATGGAACTATGCCCAAAGAGCAATAAAACTGTTCATAACCTTTGGCCCAGCAATTCCAATTCTGGTCCATATCCAGAAGAATCATAAATGTGGAAAAAACTCACATGTTCTAAAATATTCATAGCAACTCTTTTTTTGTATCAAAGCATTGGAAATTGAGGGGCTGCCGATCAATTGGGGAATGGTCAAATAAATTATGGTACATGAATACTATGGTATATTACTGTTCTATAAGAAACTGTAATTGGTCAGACTCTAGAGAAGCATGGGATGAGTTACAGGATCTGATGCTGAGTAAAAGGAGCAGAACCAAGAGAACATTGTCCACATTAACAAGATGTGAGATTATCAACCCAATTGGAGGCAGCTGCTTTCAACAGTTCAGAGAGCTAGGACAACTCTATTAGACTGGCTATGGACAATGCTATCCCCATCCAGAGGAAGAAAAACAAAACAAAACCAAAAAATCTTCAGAGTCTAAGGAAGACTACATTCACTTAAAAAAAATCTTTTATGTGTCTTTCCCTTAATCCTAATTCCTCATACCAAAAATGAGTAGTGTGTAAACATGTTTATAAAAAATATGTATATACAATGCTAACCTGACTGTTGACCTCTGAGGGGAGGGGGGATGGGAAGGGAGAGTGGAAAGAAATTTTGTAATTCAGAGATATGCATAGGCATATGTACAAATGTTTAAAAAACTCTTATGTATTTGGAAAAGTAAAACATCAATAAAAAATTTGTTTCTAACAAAATAATTACAAAAATGAATGCTGAAAACTATCTTTGCATGTAGTTGGAAAAATAAATAAATAAATGTGTTAATAAAAATTTTAAGATAAGCAAAAAAAAAAAAAGAAACTTTTCTATGAAAATGTTCCCACATGCTTAAAAATATTTATAGCAGTTCTTTTTGTAGTGGTAAAAACTGGGATGGCCACCAATTGCAGAATGGCTAAACAACTTATGGTACATGAATATTATGGAATTGTATATTCTGTAAGAAACCAAGAATGGTCAGACTTTAGAGAAGCATGGAAAGAATATAATGATAAACAAAAAAGAATGAAGAATATCATGAACTGTTGCTGAGAAAAGGGAGCAGAACCAAGAGATCATTGTACATATTAACAACATTGTGAGTTGATCAACTATGATGGATACAGCTCCTCTCAGCAGTTCAGAGATCTAGGACAACCCTGGGAGGCCTGTTATGGACAATGCCATCCACATCTAGACGGGGGGGGAAAATAAACCACAAACTCTGAATGGATACTATGTTCACTTTTTAAAAAGCTTCTTTTATATTTTCCTTACTATTCCATGGTTTTCTTTCTTTTCCCTTGGTCCTAATTCTTCAAAGACAAAATGACTAATATATAAATATATTAAACACAAATGTACATATACAATTTTTACCAGACCATTCACTGCTGAGGGGAGGAAGGTGGGAAGAGAGAGTGTTAGAAAAATGTGTAACTTATAAATATGTAAGTGAATGAATGTTGAAAAACTTGATCTTGTGTATTTGGAATAATAAAATAAAATAAAATATCAATTAAATAAAAAGAAACTTTTTCATGATCACCGAAGTGGTAAGTCCAGAGGCAGGATCTTTTGACTTTGAATTCAGTGTTAGGTAAGTTGGGTTCTGAAGACCAACTCTGCCACTTAACTTCCTGTGTGACTTTGGGGTTTATCACTTAATCTCTCTGGTGTTCAATTTCCTCACTTATAAGATGAGGAAAATTGGATTATATGGATTCTAAAAACACTATCATTACTAAATCTATGATTTTAAGAACTCTGAGTAAATGGTAGTAATATCAATGTTTATGGATAACCTTGTTATTCTATAGAGTTGTGACCAATATGTCCCAAACATGGAATTAAATTATAAGCAATTGGTCATAGAGATAGTTTTCCTCTTTATATACCTATCCCCTCCCCCAATTGTGAAGGCAATACTTTTAATATATCTGAGCTGAACTGAAACAAAACTGAAAATAATGACAGCAGTCAAAGAGATTGTTTTCTTTATCTTCTGGGTTTTAGTCTCACTTTCCTCCCTCTCTCCACACCCCCCAACTTAGTGCATCTCAATTCTGACTTGAGATAGAAAGGAGCAATGCTGCTCCTTCCATCTTCTCTCCCTTTTATGACTTCTTAAAGAGGATCCTGTGTGAATTCAAGTATAAAGACAAACACATTTCAGAATTGTAAAGGCATTTTATATGAACAGGTGTTAGTGTAATGAGGAGACTCCACTACAAATAGTAGAGAAGGGAATAAATCTACCTTCACCAGAGATGATAAAATAAATAGGTAACATATCTAGATTGTGAAGTTAAACTTTCCAGAAGAGCACATCTATTCATTCTATGTTAATTGTCAGCTAACAGATCTCTAAACAGTTCTGTCTCTTATACTTTTCTTTCTTTTCCCTCCATGGAAAATCACTGCATGTCAATGAAATCTACCTACTCATAACATTTTTGGAAGTCTTTGGAGGTACCCTATTTGGAAGGGAGGTCAGATTCAAGGAAAAGTCTAAATTGCATGAAAGACTATTTAAATATAAAATTTTATTAATATCTTTTAAAAATAAAACATCTTTGTCACTATATCTTTGAGACAGGATTATGTGGTTTATCATTTTTTAAGGGGAAGAAAATATTTCCCACTTCTGCAGAGATCAGGCCAGTTTTGAAAAAAAATACTTAGATTATTTATGGATGACAGGGTAGAAGGGAGATTTCTGTTTTTTTGAATCTTGTAAATATTCTAGGAATGTGAAAGGGTCATTTGCATTTAATATGCTCGTTATGATAATAAATAGTGCTCCAGAAGTGGGACTGGACAAAACTATATTATCTTTGAATTGAACTTTGTTATAAAGGACCTAAGGCATTGTCTAGTATATAATCAACTTTTTTGTAAAATGGAGTTATTAAAGAGAAACTAAAGAGGGGACAAGATGAAATAATAACATCTCAAAGGAAATTTGATCCCTTCCTTTTCCATTCCTGTTCTTTTAGCAACATCTTTTCAGAATTATCTGCAATAATTGAATTAAAAGTATTTATCAATCACTCATACCAAACATTGTGTTAGAAATGGAAATAAAAAATTAAAAACAAAAGTCTCTGTTCTGGAGGAGCTTGTGTCATATTGGAAAGATAACAAGAAAGTACAAAGATTAAAAAAATGAAAAATATATACAAAGTAATTTGGGGGAGTGGAAGTAGATTAAGAATTAACAGGGATCAGAAAGGTTTCATTTAAGATGAAGTCTTTTTTTGTTAAAGTTAAAAATTTATACTTCAATTTGTATTCAGTTCATCAATTTTCCTTCTAGAAGTGAATATCATTTTTTCTTTTCATGAGTCTTTTGGATAATTTTGGATCATTTTACTGATCAGAGTAGTTATATCTTTCATAGTTGATCATCATTATAACATTACTATTAATATATACAAAGATCTCCTGGTTTTGCTTACTTTGTTCTTCAACAATTTATATAGGTCTTCCCAGATTTTTCTAAAATCATTCCCTATATGATAATTTGTTCAGTCTTTCCCTAAATGATAGGTATCCCCTCAATTTCCAATTCTTTGTCACTACAAAATGAGTTGTTATAAATAGTTTTGTATATTCGGATCCCCTTCCTTTCCTTTTTTATCTTTTGGAAAATACATCAAGTAGTGATATTTGGTCAAAGGGTATGCACAGTTGTTTTAGCTCTTTGCTCATAGTTCTCAAGGAAGTTTGGATAGTTCACAATTTTACCAATTTTCCATATTCTTTCCAGCATATATATATATATATATATATGTATATATATATATACACACACATATATATATATATATATATATATATATATCTGTCATATTTGTCAATATGATAGGTATGGGGTAATATCTCAGAGTTGCTTTGCTTTGCATTTCTCTAATCAAAAATGACTTAAAGTATTTTTATATTACTATATAAAGATATAAAGCTCTGCTATCTTCCTCTGAAAACTGCCTGCACAAGTCATTTGACAATTTGTTAGTTGGGGAATTGAGAAATTATGTCTTTATTGCTAGAAATTTTTTTGATACTATTTCATGGTCTATGATACCTTTTTAGTAAAATATAGTTTCCCTGACTATTTCTTTTAATTAGGTCTATTTTGCTTTTTCTTTTTTTGAGATCATTATTATAATAACTATTATTTTTACTTCAGCTGAAGTTTAATAGATTTTGCCTCAGAGTGTGTGTGTGTGCTTCTGTCCCTTGTAAACAACATATTTCTGAGTTCTAGTTTCTAATCCATTCTACTATCTGCCTCCATTTTATAGGTGTTCATTTCATGCACAATTATAGTTATGATTTCTAAGTATCTGTTTCCCTCCATGCTAATTTCTTTTGTTTAGCCTTCTGTCATTTTATTCTGTTCCTCTTCAAAAGTCTGTTTTGATTCTGGCCAATTAACTCCATGACTCTACACTCCCCCCTCCCCAAACCCCAACCCCAACCCAGTTCCTTTCTCTTATCTCCTTTTCTTTCTACTTCATTATTATTAAGATAGATTTCTATATCCAACTGAGTGTACTTATATACACATACACACACATACACATACACACACATGATTTGGTAAGAAGTGTGTGTGTGTGTGTGTGTGTGTGTGTGTGTGTGTGTTTATGTAGGTGTATGTGTATGTGTGTGTGATTTTCAATCAATCCCAAATACTTGAAACTTACTCTTATCAGACTTGGCTTAAAGTGGGAATAACAAAACAATAAGCTGGGTATAGAAATTTATCTTAGACTTAACCAATGGAAGGGGACAAAAGAAAGGTGAGTGAGTAGGGAAGGCTAGGTGGCAGTAGATAAAGCACCGGCCCTGGAGTCAGGAGTACCTGGGTTCAAATCCTATCTCAGACACTTAATAATTACCTAGCTGTGAGGCCTTGGGCAAGCCACTTAACCCTGTTTGCCTTGCAAAAACCTAAAAAAAAAGAAAGGTGAGTGATAGAAGGGAGGATGAATTGGGGAGGGCAGTAGTCAAAAAGAAAACACTGTTGAGGGTGGAGAGACAGAATAAAATAAACAGGGGATGAAATAGGATGGAAGGAAATGCAGTTAGTAAACAAATTTTCAGTAAGTGTCTCATTACAGCAGGACTTCATTTCCTAAACATAGAGATAATTGAGTGAAATTTATAAAAACAAGAGCAATACCCCAATTGATAAATGGTCCAAAAATAAGAACAGGCAGTTTTCAAATGAAGTAATCAAAGTCATTAATAGCCAAGAGAAAAAAATTATGGTTAATCACTATTGATTAGAGAAATGCAAATTAAAATAATTTTGATTTCCACTGCACACCTATCAGATTAGTTAATATGACAGAAAAGATAAAGACAGATAATGGAGGGGAAGTGGGAAAATTGAGATACTGATGCATCCATTCTAAAGAGCAATTTGGAACTATACCCAAAGGACTAGAAAATCATGAATATATCTTTTGACCCTGTAATACCACTCCTAGGTCCATATCCCAAAGAGATATAAAAAAGCAAAAATGACTTATATTTACAAAAATATTTATAGGATCTCATTTTGTGGTGACAAATAATTGAAAATTGAGGGGATACCTATCAATTGGGGAATGGCTGAACAAGTTGTGATATATGATTTTGATAGAATATGATTGTGCTATAAGAATGACAAGAAGGATGCTCTCAGAAAAACTTGAAAGGATTTAAATGAACAAAGTGAGATCAGTAAAACCAGGAGAATATTGTGCATTGTAACAAGAATTTGTATGATGAATGATTGTGAATGACTTAGCTATTCTCAGCAATGGTGTAATTGTCAGAATGGCCTTTCCTCTCAAATCCACGGGTTATACCCCACCAGAACCCAAAGACTTTGCTTTCCTGGAAGCTGCCTGGCAGGTCACTGGAATAAAGCCATCAGATCACTAGTTGACCTCTTTTATGGTTGAAATTATGATAATATCTTATTTTCTTCAAACCCTTGATTTTTGTTCTTGATTAAGGAAAACATTTTCGATAAATGCTTTCATTTTGGTTCATCTTACATCACTTCGAGAATTTCACCACTAGAGGCACAACAGAAATACTCCTCCTGTCATCCTTCTTAATCATGTCCACAACCCCCCCCCCCCCCCCCAATTGTGCTTGGATATGCTGTGCTTCAAATTTGTTGCCAGAAAATCACATACTGGTGCTTTGCTGGAGTGCCATGGTGCTTCTCTGATCCAGGAAGGCATCATATCTATAAGGTGAAGGACTCCCAAGCATACAGACATTATCAAAAGTCCTGTTTCCTCTCAACTTTCCTTTCAAGGGATGAAACTATTCTGGAAAAGGCAATGAGAAGGATTGCTTTGCACAACACTCCCCTCACTGTAATAAACATAATGCAAAAGTCATGTCATCATAAATGTATATATAATGACATGGTCTTCTTTGATTATGAAGGACTACTACTATTACTACTACTACTACTACTACTACTATTACTATTACTACTATTACTACTACTACTGCTACTACTACTACTATTGCTATTACTTCCACTACCACTATTACTATTACTATTCTTTTTTTTTTTAGGTTTTATAGGCAAACGGGGTTAAGTGGCTTGCCCAAGGCCACACAGCTAGGTAATTATTAAGTGTCTGAGACCGGATTTGAACCCAGGTACTCCTGACTCCAGGGTCGGTGCTTTATCCACCGCGCCACCTAGCCGCCCCTTACTATTACTATTCTTAGTAATACAATGATCCAAGAAAAATCTAAAGGATGTGTGATGAAAATGTTATTCAAGCACAGAGAAAGAATGTAGTTTGAAGAATAATTTTTTAAGCTTACTTAATTTTAATTTTTAAAGCTTATTTTATTTTAGGTAAGCTTAAAATTATGCTTCAAATTTGTTATTTTGGTCAGTTTTCTTTTACAATATGACTAATATGGAAATATGTTTTATATGACTATATATGTATAATATATCAAAATGCTTGCCTTCTCAGTGCAGGGGGAGAAGAGGGAGGGAGATAATTTAGAACTCACAATTCTATAAAACTGAATGTTAAAAATTGTTTTACATGTATTTGGGAGAAATTTAATACTAAATATAGTGGGGGAAAAAGTAGAATTGGTCAAATCTAAAAGGAGGCATAAAAACTCATTGAATAAAATAATTCATTAAGTTCTAGAACTGGGCAAGTGGAAACATTAATTCCATGAGACATCAAGAAACAAAACCAAAATAATGAAAAAAAAATCACTGAAGTCAAGTGGCTAGAGAAAAGTCAGGAAGACTGAAAATGGCACAGGATATAGTGGATGACCCTACAGTCTTCAATGCTTGACCAAGCTGTAAGTACTCCACAGCCCCTGCTGTGGAAGAAAGTGTTCTTATCCACTCATTCTACCAGGGGTAGTCTTCATGTGCTTAAGATAACTCTCCAATGATTTTCCAGCCTGTCATTTACCCTTTAGCTATTTTAGCCTGTCTGTCTATATGGTTTTACAAGGAAGTAGTTGCTTTGCATGCTACAGCTTCTTGGAGTCAATGGTAGAATTAAATAAAAAGTGGTCAATAAAGGTGAATTAGTAGCTCGGAAAAGACCTTGGCAAGCACTCATACCAGAAGTGTTAATTTGCCCTGAAAAACCCCATCCACCTCTAGTAGTTGCATTTCTGGGTCAAAGAGTAGGAACAATTTTATAGCCCTTTGAGAATAGTTCCAAATTGTTATCCGGAAGAATATTTATACTGTAACAGTCACACTCTGTGATGGTCAACTATGATTGACTTAGTTCTTCCAAACACTACATTGATATGATACTATTCCCAAAGATTCCTGACAGAAAATGCTATCCACAAGCAAAAATTAACAGTGGTGTCTAATGTGTATTAAAACTTATTATTTTTACTTTTTTGATATGTGTTTTCCCTTTTGGTTTGTTTCTTTTTTCACAACATGACTAATGTGGAAAAGTTTATGTTTGACCTATATCAAATCGCTTTCTGTCTTGAGGAGGGGGGAGGAGAGAGAGGAAAGGAGAACATTTGGAACTCAAAATCTTGTAAAACTGAATGTTGAAGGGGAAGCTCAGTGGTGCAGTGGAAAGGGCACCAACACTGGAATTAGAAGTACCTGGGTTCCAATCCAACCTCAGATGCTTATAATTGCCTAGCTGTGTGACCCCAGGCAAGTCACTTTACCCCATTTCCCTAATTAAATTAAAAAAAATTTAAAATGAATTTTGAAAACTTGTAATTGGAAAAAATAAAAAATATTTGCCAAAAAAATAAAAACAATTTGTGGAAACCAAAAAAAGAATAAATTGTTCTCCAGAGTGATTGTACCACTTTGCAACTCTACCAGTACTGCATTATGGTCTCAATTTTTTCACATTCTTTTCAGTATTTATCATTTATTTTTACTGTCATGTTAGCCAGTCTGATAGATATAGGATGGCATCTCAGTGTTGATTTAATTTACATTTTTTTAATCAATAGGAATTTATACAGTTTTTTCATATAACTAGATTGCTTTGATTTCTTCTTTTAAAAATTACCTGTTCATATCCTGTGACCATATATTAATTTATGAATAATGCATATTTTATAAAATTGACTCAGTTTCATATATATTTGAGAAAAAAGATCATTATAAGAGAAATTTGCTATAACTATTTCTCAGTTTCCTACTTTTTTTAAAACTTGGTTGCATTGATTTGATTTATGCCAAAGGTAATTAATTTGTTAAGAACATTAGCCATTTTAATTCATATGATCCTATCTCTAATTTCATCATCAATTTTCCCCTATCCACAGGTAAAATTTTCCATGCTCCCTTAATTGCATCTGCTTTTTTTAGTACTTTAATGGGAATAATTTCCTCTTGATCTATTTTCAAGAGCAGTTGTTTTCCCAAGAGGCACTTCATATATTCTAGTTTTTTTTACTTTTGACTTTGTTTTATTGTTTCTTTTATTTGTTTGTTTTTTTGCTTTTTTTACAAGGCAATGGGTTAAATGACTTACCCAAGGTCAATCAAATAGGTAATTATTAAGTGTCTGAGACTGGATTTGAACTCCTGGTCCTCCTGACTCCAGGGCCATACCTATCCATTGCTTTCCAAAGCTGCCCAGTTTTGCTTTTACTTGAAATCTCCTGGAGTCATTAGTTTTTCACTTGACTAATTACAGTTTTTTTACATTAAATATGAAGAGTTTGGAATATGATATCTGGAGGGCAAAAGAGCTTGAACTGTCACTAAGATTATTATTCCCCTACAATCTCAAGGAGCCAGTGCTCCTCTTGGTCCTGGAACTGTGACCCTGAGCTATATAAGGGCAATACAACAGGATCCTTTGCTTGATCAGTGTCAAACCAGAATCCCTTGGAATCTCTTTTTGACTAGCAGACTGACTCCATTATTCTCTATATACTGAGAACTCCCAAAGCTGCTGCTACTGATATCATAATAATTTTCTTTTTTTAAAAATTTCTTTAAAATTTCTTTTCCAATTATAAGTGAAGATAGTTTTCAACATTAATCTTTTTACAAGTTTTCGAGTTCTACATTTTTATACCACCCCCTTTTCCCCTCCCCACTGCAGTGAGCATAGCTAATATGTTATACATATAGAATCATATTTAACATATTTTCCTCTTAGTCTTGTGAAAGAAGAATTAAAACTAAAGGGAAAACAATCATGAGAAAAAATCATAAAAGAAATTTTAAAAAGAGAACATGGTATGCATTGCTCTGCATTCAGATACCATAGTTTTTTTTCTCTGAATGTGGATGGCATTTTCCCTAAGAGGTCTTCTGGGATTGTCCTGGATCACTGAACTGCTAAGAGGAGCTGAGTCCATCATAACTTTTCATCTCACAATGATGCTGTTAACATGTATACTGTTCTCCTGCTTCTGCTCACTTCACTCAGCATCAGTTCATGCCAGTCTATGAGGGTTTTTGTGAAGTGATTTCTTCACAGTTACTTTCAAGGACTGCTGCTTATGCTACTGTGTAGACTCTGGGCCATCAGACACCCAGTGTCATGGACCTCTCCTATTGACTTTTTTTTTTTTTAGATTTTTCAAGGCACTGGGGTTAAGTGGCTTGCTCAAGGCCACACAGCTAGGTAATTATTAAGTGTCTGAGGTCAGATTTGAACCCAGGTACTCCTGCCTCCAAGGCTGGTGCTCTATTCACTGTACCACCTAGTCCCCCCCCCCCCAACTCGTTGACTTTTTAAGTTGTCTTAGGATGGGAAAATGTCTCACTCTGTTGGGTCTATCACCTCAGAATTTTATTTGAACCATTATTTAAATTTTTTTTTTCAGTGGGGTTGCTGCCTCTACTTTGCCATCTTGGCTCTATCTCTTCTCAATTCTAATTTTTAGGAAAAAATATTTTCTTCAGTTAGCTTTTGTATCTCCTTTTTGATTTGATTAATTATGCCTTTTGAAGATGTTTTTCCTCTCAGTGATTTTTTTTGGTCTCTTTTACCATTTGATCAATTCTGTTTTTTAAGATTTCATTTTCTTCAGTATTTGAATATGCATATGTGCATGCATTTCTTTTATCAAGCTATTAATTCTCCTTTCATAATTTTCTTATTTGCTTTCTTTTCTTTTTCCAATTTTTATCTACCCCTCTTCTCCCTTTCTTTAACTCTTCCAGGAATTTTTACTGTGTTTATGTCTTATAGTAATTTTTTTTCTTGAGGTTTTGCTTGTAGCTGTTTTCACAGTTTTCTTTTTCTGCGTTTTTGTCAAGGTCTTGACTTCAACTTTCTAAGTCTATTTCTTAATTTTATGCTAATGTTGGGCTCTGCTCATCTGGAATTGAGAGAGGCACTGGTCCAAGTTTCTTTGCTTTGGTGTTTTCAGAGTTAGTTCTGGGGTCTGCAAGTTTTCAGTGTTTTCAAGGTGACATGATCCAAGGAGAGAGAGATATGGTCATCTCTCCTTGTTTGTGCTTTAGTCTTTAACAAGAAAGGGCCTTGGTTCCTTTGCAAAAAATGCTAGCACTCTTCTTGGTCCTGAAACTGCCCTCTGCTCTCCTGAGGTCACTGGTATTGGTGCTTCTTTCTGCCTTGGAACTATAAAACATAGCTATGTCCTTCACTCAGCATCAGCCCAGGTTCCTGTATATTCTCTTCTGACCAATTATTCAACCCCCTTGCTATCTCTGGGAGGGAAGTTCCAGAAGCTGCTATTGCGAATGTTGCAGTAACCTCCAAGGTCCACAGTTGGTGAGATCACTGCCTGTGTTCTGGCCATTCCCCTCCCTGGTGTCACCTACCTCTCCTTCCAACCTCCTAAGAGGTCCTGGGATAGAAAAAATACCTCACTCCAAACCTTTTTTGACTCTGTCACTACAGAATTCTATTTGAAGTATTATCTTCAAGTTGTTTGGTGGGACAAGTTTTGTGGGACATGGTTCAATTGAGAGCCAGGTATTCCAATAAGTGGAGGTCTCCTAAATTTTTATAGATATTTATAATTAAATGAACTTTGTCCTTCCAATTCCCACAGTATTTTTTTGTAATGATGGGAGTTTTCTATGAAGTTCTATGGAGTAACAAAATTTTGTTGCCTTTGCTTATCTACATTTGTTAGCCTCAGCCTGCAGTGAGAGTGGCAGAGATTAAAAAGTGGTGATCTTTTTTGCTGTAATTTAGATCTTACTCCTAAAGCTATAGTTCAGCTATTTGCATGAGATGACTAACTTAATGCATCTTAAACTTTTTGAATGTTTTATATACAGAAAGGAATTGAACTTAATTGCAATGAGCTGGGTCTCAGATTTGTCTACAAATGTGTTTACTATTTTTCTGTCAGTGTATTTTCATGTTTAATAAAGATATTTATGATGAAAAAGAAAGATCGGGATCTTTCCATTTCACTCATTCTGGATGTATAGATGCTGCTCATGGGCCTGATCCTACAATTGATTGGCACAATAGTTTTGACATGTTTTGTATTTCTTATTTGAACCAGTTTGCCCTTTCTTATGCAATCTGTTGGCCTTCTATTTCTGGGGTCTTACTGTTTTGATACAGAACTTAGGTCAGCCACCCAATTAGTTTAGCCCATGGCAGTTTAGAACTCCTGAGCTCAAAAGAACCACCAACCTCAATCTTGTTAGTAGCTGGGATTACAACTGGGTCAACCTCCTCTCTTTGAAGAAAGAGAAACCTCTACCCATAGAGAAAATTATGTGGCCAAGCTGGGTTTAGGTCCTATGTACTCCCAGTCCTAAATAGATGTACCCTGACATATAATTCAAATTAATAATAATGTTTGTCCTTCATTTTCAAAGAAAACCATGACATCAGGGTAGTCATGCTATGTCAAGCACAGGGGAATTGGACTTGAGTGAGGTGGGGCTGTGTTAAGTCACCAGCCTCATCTTCTCTTCTAGAGTCACTTGGGTTCAGTGGCCAGATATGAATCAGGATGACTGGAGATGGATGCTGGGCAGTCAGGGTTAAGTAACTTGCCCAAGGTCACACAGCTAGTGAGTATCAGAGGCTGGATTCAAACTCCTGTCCTTCTGATTCCAAGGTCAGTGCTCTATGCACTGTACCATCTAGCTGTCAGTGCTCTATCCACTGTGCCATCTAACTGTCCATAACTCAAGTTATTAAATTAATAAATGACAAACATTTAACAATGGGATAATTATACTTGCTTCTCAGAGACTGGAATTATGCAGGTGTGTTCTTTGTTCATTACTAAGAAATTTCATAATTTAAGTGCTAGCAGTCATTGTTATATAATAGAAATTTAATATTCAATATGATCTGATGATTGAAAAATATAGAATAATTAGAATACCTATCCAGTGAACTTAAAAGGAAATCTTGTAGGAAATGAAAGGGGGGAAGCATATTTGTTCATTTTTGGTATACCCTAAATTTTGTTGCCCCAGTGGAGTCTAAGCCTCCATTATTTTATTGTAGTTATAACTGATTAATGGAGAATTTTGAATTAATTTGTCCAATTTCAATTTAATGATGAGGGAATCAAAGATTAGGCTTGTTGTGACTTGGTTTAGGTTGCATAGCTGCAAGATAACAGTTTCAAGGCTAATTGGATTCTTTTGCTCTTATTCCAGTGTGCTTAATCCTGCCCTGTAGTTTTGGACAGCAAAGGCCAGAAAGTTTCCTCTATTACAGAGCTCTGTAAATAAGACTGAATAAGAACCTCCTTTATCCTCATTTGCTCCTGGCTATTTCTCCCCAGAATACATTCCCAACTGAAATGTTTGTAAAGCAGAAAATATCATGCTTGAAAAGTGGAGTCTGCAGTTCCCTACTAGTGTAACTCTTTTTGTAGTCATCAAGTTGAGAAAAAAGTCAAATTTAAATAAAATTCTAATTAGAATAAATTAAAGATTAAAAAGGTTCAGATTATCATTCTTGTTTATTTTGTAAGAGGCATTAGGGGCCTGAAAAGAAGACTGTGGCATTATAAATAAAGATTAAAGGTAGTACAGTATCTGCAATAGCAAACAGTCTCCCGCCAAAGTGGCACTGAAAACTATGTTCTAATCCAGTTAAGGACCTGGAGCTTTGCATAGCTTTATCTTCTGTCTGGTGCTTGTTCTGAATAAATGGATTGCAATAAAAAAAAAATTCAACAGGTGGGTTGAAATCATCAAAGCACCGCCTGACCATAGATCTAAAAGACAGGTTTCCCTATCTGCTGGCCCTCCCAATGTGGAGTCCAACATTTATCATAATCATCAGCAAATTAAACAGTTCCTGGGTATTTATGGAGGCAAAGGCTGAAGTTGCCAAAGCCAACAAGCAAGGACATTAAAAAAACAAAAAGATTTGTGAAAGGTTCAACTCCCTCCTCCCTCTCCACAAGTCTACAAAGACAAGAATTTGGCAATAGTTTTCTCCCCCGCACACCCTCCCCTCTTTGCTAGTGGAAAGGAGAGCCATAAAATTGCTTTTTTTTCCTTTTAAAACTGTGTTTCAGATAGAAGAAACCTTAAGATTCTTCATATACATTTAAAGTAAAAGGTGAAAAAATAATATCAGTAATCAGGCCTTAAAAGTTCAACTTAGTATGGAGTCCCCAGATATTTATGAAGAGAATGTTTGTTCAAAATATCATTTTGAGAGATAATTTATTGTTTCCTGCAATTTATCCTTAGTCCTCTTTTATTCTTCATTTTCTTCTCAGTGACTGGGATACATAGATAGCATATGTACTGTTCATTCTCTTAGATTCAGTGATTTCATTACTGGGACTGAGACTGTTGTGAAAATATTGCTAGTTTATCAATTATTCTGATGACTCCAACTTTGAGGGAAAACTAATGTTCTGGATTATAGAATCAAGATCCACTTAAAACTCCCTAGGCTAGGGTGACCAACTAGAATCTAATAAAATCTAATCGGAATAAATACAAAATACTTTATTTGGGTTCCAAATGTCAACTGTACCAGCTCAGGATTGGGGAAATGTGACTGGTCAGCAGTTTGCATGAAAAAAAAGAAAACCTGGGAATTTAAGTAGATGGCAATCTCAGTATGAAATATCATATTCCCGTCAAAACCAATTCAATTTTAGCCCACATTAACTGAGGTAGAGTACCTGGAACTAAGGAGGTGAGAACTCCACCGTTATCTGGCATAGTTAGACTACAGTTTGAAAAATCTATTCATTTCTAAATACCACATTTTAGGTAAGTCAGTGAAAAGTTGGAGGACAACCAGGATGGTAAGAGGATTGTAGACTATGAGAAATTGGAGTCATATGAGAAATGGTTGTAGTCATATGAGAAATGATTGAAGGAACTGAGCAAGGTTAGGCTGGGAAAGAGAAAATTCAGGGAAAGTGCGGCATGAAAGATGTCTTAAATATTTAAAGGACTGACCATTTTGAAGAAAGATTAGATTTATTCTTTATGAACTAAGATAAGCTTGGTATTGTAGATAAACTTGATTTTGCTCAATACTTGCTTTTTAATACCTTCAAGTTTAAAATACAGTAAGATTTTGGGGATCTATAAGGGAACACAAGGGAAAATATCCCAGAGTAAATTGTATCATATTGGCAGGTGATGAGATTTTCAAGCAGAGGTTGTATGAACACTCTTCATGGGGTGTTGTAGAGTAATGGCCCATTCAGATTACCAACCTTGCTTGAACTGTTGAGTTTATGCGATTCCTCAACATTCCACTATCATTTATTCATATGAAACCAACTTCATACTAATTTATGGAAAAAACTATGGAGAGTCAATCATAAGAATCAGAAGATAATAGAATTCTCTCTCTGTAGCTGGAGAGGTAAAATTCTCAACTATTTAACAAACTAAAGAAATCAAAGAAGACAAAATGAAACAAATTTGGGTAGGTAAAGAGCTTTGCACAACAAAAAAGGGAATCAGAAAAAATAGGATAGAGGCAGGTTAGGGAAAAATATCAAAGTTTTGATATCAAAATCTGAATGTCTCAACCTATAATTTATTCATAGGAAGACCTATAATTAGATTTTATAATTTATAAAATTTAAGATATATGAGAAAATGACACAAATTTATGTGATTTTTTTGTTCCCTAAATAGATACATTTTCAAAGAATATGAATAGTCAACTCTTGACTGAGGAGGTACAAAATATAAATGAGTAAAAATGGTAAGTAAAAAAAAAGCAAAATCTGTCCCTAATAAGGGGCAGCAAGGTGACACAGTGTATCTAGCACCAGCCTTGGAATCAGAAGGACCTGAGTTCAAAAACAACCACAGACACTTAATAATTACTTAGCTGTGTGCACTTGGGCAAGTCATTTAAATCCATTGCCTTGCATAAACCAAAAAAGAAATAATAATAATAATAATAATAATAACAACAATAATAATAATATCACCTAGAAGTGCTTTGAGTGGGGGGAAAAAGGCAATGTTAATCCACTGATAAAGTTGTACATTTGTTCAATCTTTCTGAGAAGCAATATTTTATTAAATGCACATTTAAAGCCCTAGACATAATTTTCTTTGATCCACTCATTCCATTACCAATATTGTATTCCCAGAATAGAGTAAAAACATTAGTAATTGCATGGTTGGTTCTTGTCCTTCATTATTGAAGAAGACCAAATTGACATCATTATGTTTGAGGCAAATTACAGTGTCCTTCCAATCAGACTAATACAAGCTTGGAATGCTCTATCACAGGTTGGGCACAGATAGTCTGTGTGAACACCTGAGTTGGGTACTCTCAACTTATGGATGCCCACATTTCCTTTGAGCTGCTTCCATTTTATCTTCCTCATAGAGTGCAGCACCTTCACTGACAAAGGCATACCATGTGGGCAGTCCTGTGCCTGTGTCTCCCATGCTGTATACTCAATTCTAAAGTTCTTCAATGAGACCTTCAGGGTGTCTTGGTTTCACTTCTTCTAACCCCCTTGTGAGTGTCTTCCCTCTGTGAGTTCTCCATAAAATAGTGTCCCATAAAATAATATTTTTTGACAAGCATATGTCTGACATTCTAGCAATGTGTCCAGCCCATCATAGTCGCACTCTCTGTAGTAATGTTGGATGTAGTAATGTAGACAGTTTAAGTGCAATTCACTGTCTGGTATATTTTCCTGCCAGGTAATTTTCAGAATCTTTCTAAAACAGTTTAAATGGAAACAGTTCAGTTTCCTGACATGGTGCTGGTAGACTGTCTAGGTTTCACAGGCATATAGCAATGAGGTCAGCCAAACAGTTCTGTAGACCTTCCATTTGCTAGTCAGTCTAATAAGTCTTCTCTCCCATAGTTTCTTTGGGAGTCTCCCAAATACTGAGCTAACTCTGCTAATGTGAGTGTGAACCTCATTGCCAATGTGTATCTCTTTGGAAAGGACACTTCCAAGGTAAGTGAACTTGTCTACAGTACTTGAAACTTCTCTATTTGTTGTAATCAATGGTTCCACATATGGATGATGTGGTACTGGCTGATGTATTTTCTTGGTGTTAATTGTTAGACCAAATTCTTAGACCAAAATTAGCACAAAGCAACTGAGAATTGATTCAAACTTTTTTGCATGTCAGCTTCAGAGACTGCATTGAGTGCACAATCATCTGCAAACAGAAGATCATGCACCAACACTCCCTCCACTTTGGTTGTGACTTGTAGCCTTTTCAAGTTGAAGAATTTACCATCAATGCCACAGCTAACTTTAAAGCCATATTCATCCACAGTGAAGGAGTTGGATAACAGGGCTGAAAATATCATGTTCAAAAGAATGGGAACAAGAACACATCATTTTTTTCACTCCATTGGTGACAAAGAAATCTGAAGAGTATCTTCCACTATCTGAACCTAGGCATGCATGCCATCATGAAAGTGATGTATGATACTGATGAACTTCTCTGGGAAACAATTTTTTATTATTCATTTATTTATTTTTTCATCCATATGCACATGTATTTTTTAAGTCACAAAATTTCCTGCTACCCTTTCTTCCCACCTGCTTCCCCTCAGTGGCAAACAGTCAGGCTAGCATTGTACAAACATATTTTTGATAAACATGTTTACCGATGAGTCATTTTTTGATATGAGGAATTAGGATTAAGGGAAAGAGTTACATAAGAGATAATTTTTATAAAGTGCTCACCACATTCTGAAGGGGAATTTTTGTTTGTTTTTCTTCCTATGAATGGAGATAACATTGTCCATAGTTGGTCTAATACAATTATCCTACCTCTCTGAACCACCGAGAGCTGCTGCTTCCATCAAGGTTGATCATCTCACATTGTTGTTGCTAATGTGCTCATTGTTCTCTTGGTTCTTCTTCCTTTGCTCAGCATCAGATCCTCTAAGTCATTCCAGGCTTCTCTATAGTCTGACCATTTATGGTTTCTTATAGAACAATAATAATCCATAGTATTCATGTACCATAGTTTGTTTAGCCAGTCCCCAATTGATAGGCATGGCAGCCAAATTTTGACATAATTTTCCATAAACCCTCTCTACTGACAGTATCAAAGGTCTTGGTCAGATGTACAAATATTTGTTCTGTTCTTGACATTTTCCTTGGAGTTGTCAGGCAGTAAACACCATATTGGTAGACTCTTAAGGATCAGCCTACTGAGAAGGACTATGGCAAGAATTCTACCAGTAATGACTAAAAGAGAAATACTCCTAGATCTATTCCTTTTACCTTCATACACCAAGACTGATTTGATGAAAATGATAGGGAAATACAGAAGTTTCTAAATGAAAAACGAGAATTCCTCAGGGTTTACCAGCAGGATAGTTCATCCATTTCTAAGAAGGCAACATTGAAAATCTTTTCTTCAGTTGCAACTTCAGCTAAGGACTGATTGACTTCAACTTGAGGTAAATGGTTAATGACTTTTGCATTGAGTGATTGATTGATGATAGTTTGTTAAGAATACTATGGAAGTATTGAGCCCATCTCTCTAGGCCCATGTCCTTCTCATTAATTAATGTGGATCCATCTGCACTGAGTAGTTGAGATGCACCATATGTCTTTGGTTCATAAATAACCTTCAGAGAATCATAAAAAGCATTTTGATTTGTTACTATTTACATAAAATTGAATTTCATCTGTCTTCTTAATGTACCAAGAGAACTTTATCTCTCTAAGCTTCTCTTGGACTTCACTTTTGATGGAATTAATTCTTGACTTCTTAGAAATGGATGAACTATCCTGCTAGTAAACCCTTTGAAGATCTTGTTTTTCATTTAGCAGATTCTGTATTTTCCCATTATTTTCATCAAACCAGTCCTGGTGTATAAAGGTATAAGTGTAGGTAAAACATGTATGAAATGATACAATATGAAGAAAGTAGAACCAAAAGAATAATAAAGGAGTCTGATCAATGAGTTTATAGATTAGAACTAAAGACAAATATATATGACATTGACATCTATATAAAAACAATAACTTTTACTTGTTGAAACATACCTGTCCTATCATTTAATTAGTGTAGGAAGCTCCCACTAAGGAAACATTTTTTCTAATGCAGTTTATAACTTTAGAATTTCCTGGGGGTTCTGACAACAGTGACTTGCCAAAGATCACATAGAAAGCAATTATCAGAGATGGGGTCTGAAAGCAGATCTTACTTTGAGTCAGCTCTCTATCTTCTATACTATGTTAGCTATCTCTCAATAATAAAAATCTAAATAAATTAAATTTAAAAAAATAAGCCCTAGAATAAATATTTGGAAAAAGACATAGAAAAAAAGAAAAGTTTCAAAGGGGACTCAAAAAAACAAAACAAAACTCTGGGAAGAGTTTTGTAGCTTTGTACATTGTATATATTGGAAATCTTACTAATTTAAGTGAAATCTGGGTGTTAATTGGCATTGTTGATGACTACTAAATGGAAAATTATAAAAATAAGAAAATGTATGGAGAGGTAGAGTTTTGAATTCTTGAAGGAAAGCACTGATATATAAGCTATAGCATCATTTCTGTTAAATTATTGAATATTGGTATTTATTAAAGTATTATGTGGTGAAAAATTCGATTGGATATGCATAGAAAAGAATAAGTTTATAGAGTACTGTCATGGTCTCAAGGCTGTCTCTATTTGTGTATCTTCCACTCTGACAAGAGTTTTCTGGGAGGAATTTTCTCAGGTTGATAAGCAATCTGGTCAATGTGTTCATGGGTAAGAGCTCAATTCTATACAAAAATATCTTCTCTTTTAACTATACACTTAACTAATCTTTTACATTTGAAACTGTTTTAAAGCATTTCTAGTTTTTGCTTTATAATCATGGAATTTATAATTAGTCACTGATGAGAGCAAAACTAAAACCATCTAATTTAATGGGAAAGAAGGTTAACTGTGCTACATTAGCTCTATCACCTAATCAAAAAACTGTCCCTGGTGAGAGAAAGAAGTGGGATTTTCAAAGTTGAAAGAGTCAAAATTGCTTATTGTTTGAGAAATGATTACTTATAGATGATAAAATGGGTAAAGGGATTTTTCTGTTTTTCTATAATACGTGGTTTAGTGGGCTTCTACCTTAAAAATACTGTGTGTGTGCCTAGTGCTTGAGAATTTTTCCATAGTGAGTCCAGCCAAAATTAATAATTTCATAAATAAGTATAGACCAATTAAAAACAATTATGACTATTTTATTTTATACAGTAGATGTGTCCTTGAAGGTATATAAACCAATACACACTTTAAACTTACTAAGAAAGATTAGTACCTAAAGGACCCCAATTTAAAAGAATCTTTTATACTTTTATCATTTAATTTGTTTTAAAAATATGAATTTTCATATGAAGTATCTAATCAAAGCAGAGTTGACTTGTATTCAATAGCTTGAATATATGAGCATGTTTGATTCAGTTCTAGAAAATACTGTTTTTGAACATTCTTCCAATGGACTTTTCCCAAAATGTGACTAAGAATATATCATTAGTGTGGTCAAAACCTTTAATGGTTCATCATTGCTCATGAAATAAAATATTTACTTCCAACTACAGCATTCAGGGCCTTATTTCTATTTTATCCTTCTTTTATCATTTTCATGTCTCTGTTTATACCTTCTCACATTTCTAGAAAGGACTCTTCCATCTCTTGAAATTTCTTCCTTCAGGGTTTGCCTTCCCCAAGTCTTCCTTCTAGGTGAAAGTGCTCTCTCTTTCCTCACATTTCTCAATAGCCCTTTTCCTATATTTCTCATGAGATCTATCATGATGGTTGATGTGATCATAGTTTACAAAATACTTAACTCATTGACTCCTAATAATGTGGTACTACAAGCATTGTATTTCCTTTTTATAGATGAGAAAATTAAAATTCATAAAAGTTATGTTTTCTTTTCTTTGATTATTTTTGGTAACATACCCAGCATCAGACAACTAATGAGTATAAGAGGGATTCATACCTAAGCCAACCTATTACCATTAGCCAGTGTTGTCTACATGTACTTTCTATTCTGTTGTAAATTTCTTGAAACTGGAGCCATGTCATACCTTTATATCTATAAAATGATGCCTTATAAAAATTGCTTTATAAATGTTTCTTGGACTGAATTGGTTCCTGATATTGGTTTGCTAGAATATGTTACTAATTATAGATATCAAAATAAGTTAGATCTCTTCTTACATTCACAGAAGTTCCAGGAATTCCCCTTGCATTTGTAGACAGAGGATATCTAAACAAAATCTCAGTGGGATATATCATTACCTAGCTAGTGTCTTCAATGCTGTTATGGTGAAATAAAAAAAACCATCTAGATGAATACTTATTTAGAAATGTATATGGTGGCAAAGCAATAAAATCTAAGGATCTGGGTAGACCTAGAACCCAGAAATTTGGTGTCTCAAAGTAATTCAATTTAAGATGAGTAAAAAACAATAAACAGGGACTGAGACATCTGGTTTCTCATTTGTTGGGGGATTTCAGGAGACACTGAGTTGAGAGGGAGAGAGGTGGTTCTTTGATATTCTTTAAATCAGATGACAGAAAGTCAGTACTCTTGTGAAACCTTCTAAATTAGATGACATGGAGTTGAAACTTAGTTTCACAAAATAGTGGGGTTTTGTTGTTCTGCCTTAATTCTTTTTTTTTTAAATTTTTTTTTTTGCAAGGCAATGGGGTTAAGTGGCTTGCCCAAGGCCACACAGCTAGGTAATTATTAAGTATCTGAGGTTGAATATGAACTCAGGTACTGCTGTCTCCAGGCCTGGTGCTCTATCCACTGTGCCACCTAGCTTCTCTTTCTCTTCAATTCTTGAAGAAGGTCAATGACATCAGGAGGGTGATGTCTTGATTTGCAAGTTAATCAGATTTAAGTAAGGCAGAGCTGTACAAAGTCATCAACTCCACTTTATCCTCCAGAGTCATTGGTGTCCAGTGGCAAGACAAAGGTCAGGATGATGGCTGATGAGAAAGTGGAGAAGGAAGGAAGGAAGGAAGGAAATAGCATAGTTGCTTGACTCCTAATTTAGGTGACTTACATGGAATTGAAATTTAACTTCACAAAATGGTGGATTAAATTAAAAAGTTTTTGCAGAGACAAAACCACTGTAACCAAGATCTAAAGAAATGTAGTAAATTGGGAAACAATTTTTATAACTGGTATTTCTGACAAAGGACTCATTTCTAAAATATACAGAAAACAGTCAAATTTTCAAAAAAGCAAGCCATTCCCCAATTGACAAATGGTCAATGGATATGCAAAGGCAATTTACAGCTGAGGAAACCAAAGCAATTCATAGTCATATGAAAAATTGCTCCAAATTATTACTTATTAGAGAAATACAAATTAAAGTATCTCTGAGATACTATCCCACACCTCTCAGACTGGTCAATGTGATCAGAAAGGACAATGATCAGTGTTAGAAAGGATGTGGAAAATATGGAACATTAATACATTGTTGGTGGAACTGTGAACTCATCCAACCTATCTGGAGAGCAATTTGGAATTATGCCCAAAGGGCAACAAAATGTGCATACTCTTTGATCCAGCAATACCACTAATGGGTTTATACCCTGAAGAGATGATGAAAAAGGATAAAAACATCACTTGTACAAAAATATTTATAGCAGCCTTGTTTGTGGTGGCAAAGAATTGGAAATTAAGTAAATGTCCTTCAATTGGGGAATGGCTTAACAAACTGTGGTCTATGTATGTCATGGAACACTATTGTTCTATTAGAAACCAGGACGGGGGCTGTGGGGGAGTCACCGGCCTGAGCTGGCTGGTGGCGGCCACGATGTTGGTGTTTCACAACGAGGTGGAGATCGAAGACTTCGAGTATGAGTAGGAGACAGATATATATTTCTACCCCTGTCCCTGTGGGGATAATTTCGTCATCACCAAGGAAGAGCTGCAGAACCGGGAAGAGGTAGCCACCTGCCCCAGCTGCTTGCTGCTGCTCAAGAGTTGAACCTTTTTCATCAATACTCAAGATAATCAGAGTGGATTTAAAATGTTATGTAGTGTGAGACCGACTGATGACTTATCTCCATTGGATAGCCTCCATCAAGCCATTGCTATATCAGGCCCCCCAGTATGTATGGTGACATGATACCAATGCTTTTCTCACTGTGACTTAACCTGTTAAAGCAGTTGTTATGGCAGTCTTAACTCCAATATTATACCATGACAGTGTTGTTCAATAAAAGTGAATGTGTCTAAATGCAAAAAAAGAGAAAAAAGTAAAGAGAAAAGAAACCAGGAGGGATAGGAATTCAGAGAAGCCTGGAAGGATTTGTATGAACTGATGCTGAGCAAGATGAGCAGGACCAGAAAAACACTGTATACTCTACCAGCAACATGGGGGTAATGATCAACCTTGATGGACTTGCTCATTCCATCAGTGCAACAACCAGGGACAATTTTAGGCTATCTGCAATGGAGAATACCATTTGTATCCAGAGAAAGAATTATGGACTTTGAACAAAGATTAAAGACTATTACCTTCAAATTAGAAAAAAACAACAACTTTATCTTATGTAATTTTACTATCTCATACTTTATTTTTCTTCCTAAGGATATGATTTCTCTGTCATCACATTAAACTGAGATCCATGAATAACATGGAAAAAATGTAAATGCCTTCTGTGGGGGTGGGGGGAGGGAAGCAAGAAAGGGGTGGAAATTGTAAAACTCAAAATAAATATAATCTTTCTAAAAAAAAGTAAAATGTACCATTCCCCTTTTTGATCCTAGGATTCTCAACCCACCGTTCCCCCCCACCCCAACATGCACTCAGGTTCACTAATTTAAATGTTTTATCTTTTAGAGATTTATGGATAGAATTATAGTCTATCTTTAGAAGCACTAAAAGGAGGGGTGAGAAGCAAAAAGAGTACAAAAAGAGTTATAATCTTATATGTGCCTTAAGGAGAAAAACCTTGTTAAATAGACTATATAGCTGAATTAAGTCAAGTTACAAATCAAACTACTTGTAGAGTTCTTCATGAAATAATTTAAAAGTGGAGATTTACTTGTCCCCACAATAACCAAGAAAGCTGATCAAACATTAACATCATGAACCAAAAAGCCAAAGAAATATAATATTGATCATTAATAATAAATAACATCCAGTCTCCTTGTAATCTGCTAACCCACTTCCAATGTCCAGTTAACCATCACAGTTGATCTTGAGTCCCAAATGTCCTAAGTATTTGTCCAGTCCTTGAAATATCTTCCCTTTAACATTCTGGAATACATATTGTCCTTATGGCAGCTCTGAAGGGTATTCTTTCTAGTATATTTGTTTCTTTGGTTCCAAGTTACTAGCAGAGATTTCTAAGTAATTCTGCTAGAGTATGCCAGTAATAAAAACAAAAACAATTTAGCACAATCTCATAAATTTTCTTTTCCAATAGCTAGGTCATATGTTGAAAGAAACTAACATTTTTTGGTTCTATGCTATAATAAGTACATCAAATTAGGAACCCATAATTCACTTAAGACTTCAGAAAACTTCAGATTTTACTTATCACTTGCTAGTTCTATATTGGCCTAAGTTTTACAACTGATATGGACACTCCTTCACGCCAACCCCTATCCCCCCAGTTCATAGAGAAAAATGTCTGATCCTATTGCATTCTCAACATTTATTACATTTAATTAGGAAACTGATAATTTTACCTTATTCCCCCCTTTTGAGAATATTATCCCTGTATCACTGTGAAAGAACTTGATACTCCAAGGACCTAATCTTATGCATGAATATAAAACTATTATTAAGTAGATGGCAAGTCCAAGATCTCATGTACTTAGCTGCTTAGGACATGAAATCAACTACAAACTCAGATTAAAATAGTAAGATTTTTCATAAATGCATCCTGTTGTAATAGCACAGACATGTTTAGGTATTTTTTTCCTTAATTGGTTTAGTTTTGCAACAATAAAAACTTTTATGCTTCATTTAAGCTGATTGTAGAAATTTTCTGTAAAAGAAAATGAGGGATATGACTACGACTATATCAAGACTGTCCCCATAAGGGTACAAACTAATCTTGCATAGGTTATAACAGGAGGAAACTTTTTTAGCTCTTTTTGATTCTGGGCAAGCATCATAATAACCAATTCTGCAGCAAAGCTCCACATGACTCACATGATTATAGTCAGATTCAGAATTAACCAGGTAGGAAAATGTTCTTTACAGAAAGGAAATAGCACAATGGGAAAATGACTCAAGATCCTACCTTCACCAAGGTCATCATCTCAACTTTTCCCCGAGATAAGCATCCACATTTGTAGCACATGGCATTTCCTTTGAATGATGGATTATTGGTTTAAAAACAATTAAGCAATCATAACTAAAACAAAAAACTTGGAACAGTATCAATTTCAGTTTCACAAGTAGCAAATTATCATTAGTCACAGCTTGGGGATAAATTATCATTATTCTTCTCAGATTTTAATAAAAGTTAACAATATAAATATAAAACATTTTCTTTTTTTTCATTATTTATAAATGAAGAATAACCACATTCTGAACACATGCAGAGAATACCTGGTAGCTTATTCAAAACTCTCAGGAAAATATTGACTATAGCAAACCTCCAATTCATATTACCTGTTCTCTCTTAAGGCATGACTGAAATCGTTGAATCTAAGATCTATTGTTATTAAGCTGGCTTAGAGATGTAATTTCTTTTTTTAAATTTTTATTTATTTTATTTTTAATTTTTAAATTTTTTTTAGATTTTTTTGCAAGGCAGTGGGCTTAAGTGGCTTGCCCAAAGCCACACAGCTAGGTAATTATTAAGTGTCTGAGGCCAGATTTGAACTCAGGTACTCCTGACTCCTGGGCTGGTGCTCTATCCACTATGCCACCTAGCTGCCCTGAGATAAGAATAACTTCTTATTCATTTATCTATTAAGAGAAATTTTTCCTAACTTTTTAAAAGTGATAGACAAATAATCTCAGATGGAACTTACTTGTTACTATATGAAAACTTGGAAGCTTCACCATTTTTGCTAGGAGCTAACTTTAGATTTTTGGTACATATTATCAGTAGGGCTGGAGAGATCTCATGACCTTGACCAGGTAGAAAGCCCTAAAGCATCTCACAAATAAAGACAAATTAAATTTGATTTTGCTACCTCTCCCTCAACAATGTCAATACTTTAAAGTAAATAGATTCCATTAAATATTTAAGTTTTCAAACATTTGTATCCCATTCTTTTAACAACTAAATTTATATCTAACAGCATACAAATTAAAAATTCTTTTCTAACAGTATTTCTGATACAACGATTTCCCAAACCTAACATTAACATACAGAATTCCATGTATTTAAAAAATGAAAAAAAATTACTGATCAGATGACATCAATTTAGTTGAATGAATTTCTAAACTATCTTACACATAAAATCATTCATTTGACCACTTTCAATGTTTTATACATATTATATTCAGGACCTTTATATTTATATTTACATACTGCTAAGCACTGTACAATTAAATGATCCTCATAACAATCCTGGAAGATTGTGGTTTTTATCTGTTTGCTTTACAAATTGGAAACGTTTGGTAAATAGAAGCAAAGTAAAGTACTTAAGGTCACACAGCTAATAAAATCTGAGACTAGGTTTCAATTCAGGTCTTTTTTGATCTTATAATTTTGTAGCATATAATGCTAAATAGCAAATGTGATTTGTATTATGTTATGAATAATCACAATTCCCCTAACAGGAAAATGTATCACACTGTAAATAAGACCACATAATGATTTGGTTTCAGAAGAAAATCTCAACCAAAACAAATCTAGATTTATAATCACTAATGTTAATAGTTAAATCTCAATCTTCCCAAGGGAAGAATCTCAAATTTCAGTACCCATTGTAGCACTCCTAGCTCCCCAAACATTTTCTTTTAAACTTCCCAAAGAACCAAATTAATTCCATTTTTTTAAAATCTAGTTCTGTTTTCTCTAATTCTTATTTGTTGTAACTTTGGGGATGTCAGAGGATAGGGCAAACTGACAGAAAAAGCTACTTATTAAAGAAAATATCCTCAAAGAATTCAAAACTGCTAACATACTTTCTCATATTCTCATTTTAACAAGATTGAAACTTACATCAAATTTCTCTTTACAAATTATCAAAACCATTTTTTCTTTCCAACCCTCCATTTAAACTTCATCAGTGCAGACTCCATCTTTCCTTTAACTTCTAATCATTCTTCTCTCATCTGTATTTGCTTTCTTGTATTCATTTTGCCTTGGGACTGTTGCTTTTGTTGAATATGAATATTTAGTTTAGAGGGGATGAGTCTCTGATCAGTCCAGCACTCTGGACCACACATTGCCTTTGTCATGCTCTCATCCTGTCTATCTCTTCTCTTTACAATCACAGTCTAATGGATTCCAATGTTTGCTGTGGGGGTGCATCAGGAAGTTTTATTGCATTTAGGTAAATGGAAGACAGTGTTTGTGATGAGGAGGTTACCAGATGAACAAGTCTTCAGAAGAAAGTGACCATATTAGAAGAAAATGAATACAAGAAGAATTAATGACAAGAGATTAGAGTGTCTCTTTGAGCAGGAACTGTTTTTTTGCAAACAGTTTGTTGCTTACACACAATTGGCAACAGTGGAGCAGAAAAGGAGCGGGCAACTTTCAGAGATCTGGTGAACAACACTGCATTTGCTCATCTGGGCCAGAACACTCACAAACATCAAGACTGGCTTGATGAAAATGTTAGGGAAATACTGAAGCTGCTAAATGAAAAATGAGAATTCCACAGGATTTACAAGCATGATAGTTCATCCTTTTTCAAGAAAGTAGCATTTAATTCCAGCAAAAGTTAAGTCTAAGAGAAGCTTAGAAATATACAGGGCTCTTGGCTCAGTAAGAGGGCAGATGAAATTCAATTTTATGCTGACAGTAACAAAACAAAATACATTTATGATACCCTAAAGGCTATTTATGGGCCAAAGATATGTTGTGCATCTCAGCTACTCAGTGCTGATGAATCTACATTGATTAACAATAAGGACATGATCCTAGAGAGATGGGCTGAACACTTCCATAGTGTTCTTAACAGCCCATCATCAATCAATGCACAAGTCATTGAACTTCAACCTCAAGTTGAAGGCAAAACTGCTGAAGTTCCAACTAAAGAAGAGACTTTTGAAAGTCATTAGCTTCCTTTCAAGTGGCAAAGTATCTGGTGCTGATTCTATTCCAGCTGAGATCTACAAGGAGGGTTTCCATTACTCATCCAAAAACTGACTGAAAATTTCCAGGTTATATGGCAATATGGCATGAAGAGGTTACCCTCTAAGAATTCAAGGATACCTTCATTGTCCATCTCTATAAAGGTTAAGGGAATAGATTGTCCTGTGAAAATCACAGGGGTATTTCTCTTTAGTCATTGCTGGTTAGATTCTTGCCAGAGTCCTTCTCAAAGCAGTCATTCTCCAGAGAAAAAGTGATAAGAGGTTTAAATGCTGTTTCCATATAACTTTTTCGGAGTTTAATTCCAATTTTTTTCCATAAAACAAATTCTACAGAGAGGTATCACAAAACTGACTAAAACATTTCAGTATTTATAGAAACATTCAAGCCCCAATTTATAAATTTACAGTAGAGAAAATAAATTTAGTCTCTAATTAGTTTTACAATACCATAAATTCCGGGCATACTGATAATAAAGATTCCTTTCCTTCTTATCTCTGACTCCTATCTTTTTTCCTAACTTGATTAGAGAGATATTCTTTTTGAGAGTTCCTCAAAAACTTTTTTTTACAGGAAGAAGCTAGTTTGATTTACCAAGAAAAGATACAAAAATGACAAGATTGACACATAAAATCAAAAAAAAATTGAGAATAAGTTCCTATTTAATATTATTAATAATTAGGAGAGCTTTTCTCTATCTTCATCCTTCTTAACAGTGCTGTTTATATTATGCCTCTTCTGAGTTACAAATTTCTCCTATTCTCAGGGCAAACTTCCCTAAAGATGTGTCCATCAGTTGATGGGAGCTGACTCTCCAGGCATCCTCACCAGGGAACACTCCCTTCTATGGAGGTAGTTACCTGAATGTACAGTTTGAGAGAATGTGGAAGTCCAGATCACAAGCAGAAATATTTACCAGAGTACACTTGAGTGTTACTTTGGCAAAGGCCCTCCTGCCACATGGAGAATTGGAGTCTTAGACTTTTCATGCCTGCCATAACTGCTGTGGTGGAATAAAAAAGAAATCAATTTTTATCCAGATGATTTATTTAGCAATGCATGTAGCTTCAAATTGAGGAAAGTTCAAGGTTCTTGCTAAGAAAGGACTTAGGAATTTGTTTTTTTCACAGCTAATATTCAATTTGGAGGGAATGAAAGAACAGGAAACTATTATAGGTACTGAGATATCTGGTTTCTCATTGGTTTTGAAAGATCAGGACACACTGAGTGAGAGGGAGTGGGATATTCTTGTGACATTCTTTAAGTCAGGTGACAGTGGAAAGGGTGAATACTCCCTTGAAAACTCTTAATAAAGTAACTTACATGGAGGTAGACCTTAACTTCACAAAATGGTGGATAAAGCAAAATGGAATTGAAGTAACATAAATGTTAAAGGAAATATATTCTATAATTAATCTGTTCCTTCTGCACTGACCATGTACCTCACCTTAACATTGCTCCCCAGCCCCCATCTCATTGTATAAGCTATGGAGATGAAATCAGTGAAATTTTAGTAAAGTACCTTGCCCTATTCCTGGCAAGGATTTTGATAAAGCCCTGACCTCAGGGTTAAGACAAACCCCTATCAACAAAACAATGGATCATTGCCTTTACCTGAAAGGACTACATGTTTGAACTTTCACTCCCATCTACATTAATAACCTCACCTCTGCTCTCTGAATTACTGTCCCTATCAGCATATAACTAATGACTTAATCTTCCTACCCCTTTAAAAGCTCATTCTCTCAGTTGATTTGCTTGTTATACGTAAAATAAACTTTTTCTGCCCCATACCCTTCCTAATTGATAATAGGTCTTTCAGTGAAGTTAGCCCACTTTTGGGGAGTGTGATCCCCAGGTATCTTTCATGCTTCAGTTGAAGGATAAATATCTATGTAATTTTTTAATATTAAGAAAATATTAATTGTGCCAATCTATATTTTCTGAGGGCTTCTATAAGCCTAATCAGATATAAAATCCCTTCAATTGTTAAAGATGACTTCATTGCTAAATGTAAATTCACCAAGATAAGAGCAACCTTAGCCCATTCCTCTACCTCTCCTCTGGCTTCCTGCCTCTTATTTTCTAAAGTGATTACCTGACCCCAGCCCTGTAGAGACAGGTGGGGTCCCTCTTTTACCCTCTTCTCCCTGTCTTTACCCTGCAAGGGAAGTGGACCAGATTCACTCAAGTATAGGTCCAGTCATTTCTTATGGCTGTTTTCCTTTTTTCCTTTCCCTCATGCATTCTTGCCTAGACCTTTGTTTTTTAGCTTGTCCTCAAGTAACTTATTATCTCTCCAGGCAAAAGTTTAATCTGTGAAATTTGCAAGTTTATGAAATTAAAAACCCTGAGCTTTCCCACCCCCAGGGCATGTTGTGATTTTTTCACTTCCAAGAACCCTGATCTTTGTGGTGACACCACTCATTTCCCCAAAATCACTCCTATACTTTTCCTTAATGCTTATTCTCTCATGATCTTGCTAATGTAAATCTACTACCATTTAAGAAGATTTAAGAGACAGATTTAGTTTTTGCTACATTCATAATTCTCTATATCTTTTCCCTGCATCATAATGACTTATGCCATCAATCTGGCTGCTGCTGCTGCTGCTGATCTACCTTAGGCGATAATTAGCTTCTAACTACCTTTATTCTTTCTTTTCCTTACCTTTTGCTAACAATGACAATACTTAATTTTTGGAACAAAAAGGTTTATTTAAGTATTGGTGGATCAGAATTAATCTTTTACATGAATTCTTTCATTCTCCTCCTGAACATCTAGCCAGCCACATTTTTCCCTGGCATCAGAATCACTAAGGCTAATTTTTAATGTAACAACATGGAGCTTTATTCTTAAGGAACTTGATTAAAAGTTGTTATTCAATGAATGATTGAATAAATGAGTGAATGAATGATATGCTCCAAAGGAAGTGTGTTGAAAGGAAAGGATACCTGAGACTTCTGAAATCTACTTAAAAAAAAGGAAAAAATTAACATTTTTATATTTCTATTGTTTATTCCTATTGTTTGTAAATTGAAGAGTGAAAAACTTTTCAATCTGTTTTGAGTCTTAAAATATTCAGAATTGTCTTCATTTATTTGGAAGAATTTGGTAGCTAGTTCTTCCCTCCACCTCCCACCCCACACACAAAATGACTCTTTCTTTGTATGCTTTGGAACTACTTTTAGTTAATTTAGGAAAAATTATAGGTTCATTGATTTAGATCTCATAGAAGAGATCTTGGCAGTCATGGATTCTAACTCTCTCATTTTGACTCAGAGGGACCAAATTATTTGTATAAGGTTACATAGGGTGAGGGTGCTTGGATTTGAACTTATGTCCTGTGAATTCAAATCTAATGCCACTCTTTTGCATCATAACCTTGTAGAAAATTTTGTTCCCTCATTGAGAACTAAGTCCTAGTCTAAACCTCAGAGTCTTTATAGATAGGTTGTCTAGTCCAAACACCTCATTTTACAGAGGAAGAAAGTGAGGTCCATATATCTATGATATCAAATGATTTATTCTGGATCATATAAGTTCTAAAAGACAGAGCAATTTAGAACTTGAAATCAAGGTCCTCAACTTTTATAATAAAGATTGTAGTCAGAGGAAAGAAAGATGATTAGTATTTGTTAATAATCCTTTTTAAGTATAGAGGCACTGAAAAAACTTTAAGTTTCTAAAGACATTATTAAGTCTATTCTACCCATTCACATTTTACAGATAAGGAAATTGATGCCTGGAGAAATGAAATAATTAGCCCAAGATATTATTTGAAGTTAGTGGAATAACTGGGGTTCAAACCAGATTTAAAGTTTCTTTAAATATAACACATTGTCTCTCATTTAAAGATTTCTTTTTTTCATTATATTGTACTTTGCTTTATTGTATTTCACAGATATTGTACAATTTACAAATTGAAGATTTGTGGCAATTCTGCCTTGAGCAAGTCCATAGGTCCAATCTTTCCAACAGCATGTGCTTATAACATGTCTCTGTGTCATATTTTGGTAATTTTTAAATATATATTTTATTTGTTTTCCAATTATATATAACAGAAGTTTCTATCATTTTTTGGTAAGGTTTTGAATTTTACATTTTCCCTCCCATTCTCCTTCCCTTTCTCCATCCCCCCACAGAAGGCAGTCTGATAATCTTTACATTGTTTCCATGCTGTACAATGATTCAAATTGAAGGTGTTGAAAGAAAAAAATCATATCCTTGAGGAAAAAATAAAATATTAGAGATAGCAAAACTTTTTTTTTAATTGAAGGTAATAGTCTTTGATCTTTGTATAAACTCCACAATTTTTTTTTCTCTGGATACAGATGGTATTCTTTGTGGCAGTTACCTTAACACTAGCAGATACCCTAACACCCTGATTATTGTATTGATGGAATGCGCAAGTCCATTAAGATTCACTATTACTCCCATGTTGCTGTTAAGGTGAACAGTGTTCTTCTGGTTTTGCTCATTTTGCTCAGCATCAGTTCATGCAAGTCTTTCTAGGTTTCTCTGAATTCCCATTGAATGGGATAAAGTCTGAAATTTATTCAGTAGAATATTATAGATTAGAGAATAGTTAATTATGTGCCCCTCCTCCCTTGACAAAACAACCTCTGGGATATTGAGGAAGAGTCAACTGACCCTATCTTATTTGTTGAACTGCCTGGACCATTCAATTCCTGGGGCTGAAGAAATTTTATTCTCTCTTCTTTAGAATTAGTCTAGATTGTAAAACCACAATCCTCATTAACAAGCATGGGTTAGTGGGGGGGCAGGAATCAAGTTAGAATAAATGTGATTCTTGGGCCTTTTGCTTTTGCCTCAGTCTCTGTAATTGATTATGGCCCATTCCTCAAGAAACTAATAAAGCTTTCTCTTCATACCTTGAGAGATCTCCGAAATTTATTTAAGTGGCATTGATCCTACACACCATCCTTTCTGGTTTCCAATAGAACAATAGCTTTCCATAACATACGTATACTACAATTTGTTCAGCCATTCCCCATTTGAAGGCTATTCACTCAATTTCCAATTCTTTGCCACTGCAAACAGAGCTGCTATGAATATTTTTGTACAAGTGATGTTTTTACCCTTTTTGATAATCTCTTTGAGGTATAGACCCAGTAGTAGTATCGCTGGATCAAAGGGTATGTCCATTTTTATTGCCCTTTGGGCATAATTCCAAATTGCTCTCCAGAAAGGTTGGATGAGTTCACAGCTCCACCAACAACTCATTAGTGTCCCAGATTTCTCAAATTCCTTCCAACATTGATCATTGTCCTTTCTGGTCATATTGGCTTGTCAGATATGTTTTAATTTGTATTTATCTAATAAGTAATGATTTGGAACAATTTTTCATATGACCATGGATAGCTTTTATTTCCTCATCTGTTAATTGCCTTTGCATACCTTTGACCATTTGTCAATTGGGGAAAGGCTTATTCTTTTATGGATTTGACTCAGTTCTACATATATTTTAGAAATGAGCCTTTTGTTAGAAATACTAGTTGTAAAAATTGTTTCCCAATTTACTACATTTCTTTTGATCTTGGTTACAGTGGTTTTGTCTGTGAAAAAGCTTTTTAATTTAATGTAATCACAACTATCCAATTTGTTTTTAATGATGGTCTCCATCTCTTCCTTGGTCATAAACTGCTTCCTTTTGCATAGATCTGATAAGTAAACTATTCTTTGATCTCCTAATTTGCTTATAATATTGTCTTTTATGTCTAAATCCTGTACCCATTTTGATCTTATCTTGGTATGGGGTATGAGATGTTGATCTATTCCAAGTTTCTGCCATACTAACTTCCAATTTTTCCAACAATTTTCATTGAAGAGTTCTAATCCCCGAAGCAGGACTCTTTGGGTTTATCAAATAGCAGATTACTATAATCATTTCCTGCTGTCTCTTTTGTACTTAATCAATTCCATTGATCCACCATTCTATTTCTTAGCCAGTACCAGACAGTTTTGATGACTAATGCTTTATAATATAATTTTAGATCTGGTAAGGCTAAGTCACATTATGTTGCATTTTTTTTCACTAAATCCCTTGATCTTGACCTTTTGTTTCTCTGTATGAATTTAGTAATTTTTTTCTAGCTCATTAAAGTAATTGTTTGAAGTTTGATTGGCAAGTCATTAAATAAGTAGTTTAATTTAGGTAGAATTATCATTTTTATTATATTAGCTTGGCCTATCTATGAGCAGTTGATATTTGCCCAGTTATTTAAATTTGATTTTACTTGTATGAAAAGTGTTTTATAGGTGTTTTCATAGAGTTTCTGAGTTTGCCTTGGTAGGTAGACTCCCAAGTATTTTATATTCTCTGAAGTTACTTTAAATGGGATTTCTCGGGGGCAGCTAGGTGGTACAGTGGATAGAGCACCGCTCTGGAGTCAGGAGTACCTGAGTTCAAATCCGGCCTCAGACATGTAATAATTACCTAGCTGTATGACCTTGGGCAAGCCACTTAACCCCATTTGCCTTGCAAAAACTTTAAAAAAAGGAATTTCTCTTTCTAGCTCTTGTTGCTGTATCTTGCTAGTAATATATAGAAATGCTGAGAATTTATGTGTGTTTATTTTTTATCCTGTGACTTTGCTAAAATTGCTAATTTTTTCTAGTAGTTTTTAAGATGATTTTTTAGGATTCTCTAGGTACACCATCATATCTGCAAAGAGGGAGAGTTTTTTTCTTCCTTCCCAATTCTAATTCCTTCAATTTCTTTTTCTTCTCATTGCTGAAGCTAACATTTCTAACATAATATTGAATAGAAGTGGTGATAACTGGCATTCTTGTTTCACCCCTGATCTTATTGGGAATGGCTCTAGCTTATCCCCATTGGATATAATGCATCTTTTTTTGGTTGTTTTGTTTTTGCAAGACAATGGGGTTAAGTGACTTGCCTAAGGTCACACAGCTAGGCAATTCTTGAATGTCTGAGGCCGGATTTGAACTCAGGTCCTTCTAACTCCAGGGTCAGTGCTCTGTCTACCCTACCACCTAGCTGGCCCCATATAATGCTTCTTGATGGTTTAAGTTATATACTGCTTATCATTCTAAGGAACAATTCATTTATTCTTATATTCTCTAGTGTTTTTAGTAGGAATGAGTGTTGTATTTTGTCAAAGGCTCTTTCAGCATCTATTGAGATAATCGTATGATTTCTGCTAGGTTTGTTATTGATGTAGTCAATTATACTAATAGTTTTCCTAATATTGAACTTGCCCTGCATTTCTAGGATAAATCCTGCTTGGTCATATTGTGTTATCCTTGTGATAACTTGCTGTAAAATAAGATTTTATTTAAGATTTTTGCATCCATATTCATTAGGGAAATTGGTCTATAATTTTCTTTCTCTGTTTTAACTCTTCCTGGTTTAGGTATCAGCACCATATTGGTGTCATAGAAGGAGTTAGGCAGAGTTCTGTCTTCAATAAAGATAATTTCAATAACAAATATAGAACCTAAATAATTGTGCATTCAAATTATGTCTTGATCTATAAGATATGGGGCATAGATTGTAGTCAGCATAAATATAGTAACAAAGAAAGGTCCCTTTTATCTAATAATGGTTTCAAATATACTTCAAATATTTTATGAATCTTTTCTGTAATTATTCTCCATTATTTAGCTCAAGTCCTCCCTTCATGCTATTAAAAAAATTGTGGTCTGAAATGGAGACTAAACTAGATAATGTTCTTCTACTGTAATTATTTCACAGAGTTTTCTTCAAATTCTTGCTTATTTTTACTCTGCAAAAATATTATGTATAAGAAAGAAGAATTTGGCAGTCTGGATTTTAGATGTTTATAAAATGTAGATATTCAGGTTTTCAATCCTCTATTGTGGGGCTTGATTTCTTTTTAATTAAATTTAATCAAACAATCATGATCTTAATTCAATGTGGAAAAGAAGGCAATGACTTTAATAAAAAAAATCTCTAAGTATTTTGGAGATAAACATGACCTCTGCTATGTCTCTGAAGAAAGTGAGGTCTACAAAGCTTAGGTAGTTTAACTAAGATTATTAAAGTGGAAAGCGATTTCTAAAAATAATCTTTAGGTTTTAACATGATTGTTAATTATGTAGATCCAAAGAGGAAAATAAAAGTTTTGGTTGCACAGGGAACTGAAAAATTCATGCTCTTCTAATACTGCCATACTATTTAAATTCTCCACCCCCCTCCCCCTCAACAATAGAGTTGCTAGTTACTTACAAAGTATACAACAGGATAAAACTCAGGACTGTTCCATTTTGGACCGGTCCCAGGCAATACCTCATTAAAATTGGTCTTTATTCCATTAAAATAAAAACATTTTCTCTGAGGACATAATCAAAGATAACTATAATTTTTCTAAAGTTGCTAAATGGAAAAACAAAAGGTAAATCAACTCAAACACATTTAGAGTAGGAGGGGGTATTTGGGGGAGTAAACTTGGGGAGTGGCCTAGACCTGTTTTACTTAGGTTAGGGACATCTTGGTATGGAAATTCCTTCCACCAGTAACAATGAGTAATTCCTTTTTAACTAATTTATTACCTCAGGTCCTATGAGATTAGAAGGTCACCCAGTTACTATTTGTCAGTGGGAGGATTTCAGTCTAGGTCTTCTTAACTCCAAGGTCAATATACGCTCATACATTTACTATAACCTGTTTATTTTAGAGAGAAATGTAAACATTAAATCTGAAATACCAGAATGTTATCCATGATACTTTCATAAAGCCAAACATTTCTTTTCTGGTCTCCAACAGAAATATCATGAACTCTCAAGTTCAAATTATTAGGAGAGTGACAATAAGATTTTTACTGTTGTAGTTATTAACATTGTTCCAAATCAACATGCTATTTTATCAGTGTAGGGAATTATGGAAACTCTATCTGATTCAGATCAGCAACTCAATCATAACTTAAACTGGCATCTATGGCCACAAAGGGTTGTATCTAAGAACCCCATTAGAATCTAAGCTGGTACAAGAATTTATTATTTATTATTGAGTGTACTGAGTAACTAAGTATTAAGTCAGTATTATGTCCTGAAGATTATATTAGGTGTTTGGTAATGCAAGCATTAGGAACTACTGATGTGGAAATTCCTTTTATCAGTGCAGGTCAACAATTCTTCTCTAAATTACAGAGAGCTGCTAGTGATTTACACAATCACACAGATAGTGTGTGTCACACATCAAACTGAAACACAGGTATTCTTGATTCTGAAGTTGACTAAGCCATGCCATCTCAACTCTAATATTAATATGTGTTAATATCTCATAGGTTCATAGCACCTTAAATTTTTATTATAATATATTTAAATATATATAGTACTTCAAGTTTTACAAAGTGCATTCCTCATACCAATCCTGTGAAGTAGATGATAAAATATTAATATTATTATTATACTTATTTTACCAATAGTAAGGTTGAGCTATAGAGAGGTTGTATTATATGTCAGGTTAAGTCATTAAGCCAGATCTTTTATAACAAACACCTGTATTCTTTAATTCCTTCCATAATTTTTTTCCCCCAGCTTCCAACACCATGCCTTATCTGTAGTGTCACTTTGGAATATGAGGTCTTCTTATTTGGGAACATTCCTCTTTCATGCTTGACCCCTTCTCTCATTGGTGAATTCTCCTGAGGCCTGCATTTTTTAGAAGAAATTGATCAAATTTAATTTACATAACATCCTTAGATACCCTTAATGGACATCTCCTCTACAATCTAGCCATCATCCCTACTTTTGCCCATCCTTCTCCATCTCATACATAATCTTGGATTCCACCTGTTTCACCCAATTCTGGAAGACTTGCTGGTAACTTCACAACCATCTCACATCAGGATACCTAAACAATCCACTCCCTGCTTTTTGAGAAAAATATATTTATTTTATTTTTCTACAAATGATTTTTTTATACAATACTAAAATATTCTTGTTTGAGCAAACATAATACCCCCCCAATATAGACCCTTATGAGCAATAAAGTAAAGGAAAGAGGACAAAATTAAAATTAAAATTAAAAAATAATAATAATAGGGACAGCTAGGTGGCACAGTAGATGGAGCACCAGCCCTGGAGTCAGGAGCACCCAAGCCCAAATCCAGCCTCAAACAGCCAACAATCACCCAGTTGTGCGACCCTGGGAGAGCAACCCCAACCCTATTGACCTGCAAAAACCAAAACCAAACCAAAACCAAATAAAATGATGATGTTGATGCTGATCTTGATGATGATGATGATGATGATGATGATGATGATAATAATAATAATGGAAGTCAGGTGGTGCAGTGGACATAGCACTGGCCCTGGAGTCAGGAGCACCTGGGTTCAAATCTGGCCTCAGAAACCCAGCAATCACCCAGCTGTGTGGCCCTGGGCAAGCTATCCAACCCCATCTGCCCTGCAACCCCCGCCCCCCAAATAATGATGATGATGATGATGATAATAATAACAATAATAATAATAATAATAATAATGATAATAATGATAATAATAATAATCTGTGTTCCAACACTACCAGCTCTGTCACCGGTGGATCACATTCTTTAGGATAAGTCCATTAGAAAAGCTACTTCCATATTTTTCCACTGTTGCCATTGTTGATCGTGACTTCCTCCATTCGTATTTTTCCACCACCATACACTATATTTTCCCTGTCCTTTCAGTCTGTCTCTCTTCTTAAATGTGCTGTAGGGTAGCTGAGTGGCACAGCAGAATGATCACAGGCCCTGGGGCCAAAAGTTCCCAAGCCCACATACCACCCCTAAGGTCCTGTGGTCTGGAACAGGCCATCCAATCCCAGCCCCTTACAAGAATTAAAAAGAAAATGTGTTATATCTAACCACTCTCCCCCATGGTCCACCCTCTCCTCCATCACTCACATACTCTCCCCAGTTCCCCATCCCCCTTCTCTCCTTTTTACTCTAGATGTCTATACCCCATTGAGTATATATGCTGTTTTGAGGCCTGTGCGTTTTGGAGAGGACCTCAGTATAATCAACTTTATTCCCCTCCTGGCTATGTTTCTGACAGCACATATCCCCAAGAAATTACTTTCTTTTAATTCTCTAGTGATGTTATCAGTCTCAAATGAGGCAATAGATTGTATTTTTGTAATGGGTTGTTATAGTATCTTTCTATTTGCTTGCATGTAAGTCCCCAGAGATGAGTACATTGCCTAATACACAATCTAAATCCTCAATAAATGATTGTTACTTGTATTCTCTAATAGAATTTAGAGATGGAAGTGATCTTGGAAACCAATTCATTTAACTAGCCATCTGGATGTCAGAATATGCTTTGTTCCCTTTTACAATTTCTAGATTCTCAAGCTATTATCTGACTAGCTTTCCTAAAGCATAGTACTGGCCATAATATTATTTTTCTCCCAATCCCCATTCAATAAACTCTGGAGGTTTTCTATACCTCTAATATAAAATCTTCTTTCATTTAAAGCTCTTTACAACCATGTTCCTTCCAATCCCAATCTTCTTTCATATTTCTCCTTTCCTCACACTCTACAAGTCAGTTGTATTACACTACTTCTTATTATTCACACAAAGCTCTCTTATCCTGTCTTCATACTTTTGAATTAATTGTCACCAGTTCCTAGAATACTCTCTCTCCTCTTACTTTAGTCTCTTAGAATCCCTGGTTTCTTTAAATGTTTAGCTCAAATGACACCTATAGCAGAAAGGTTCTTCCTCATAAAGTTATCATATATCTCTTTTGTATGTACCTTTTACAGAAATATTTTTGTACTTGCCTCCCTCATTAGATTGCAAAATTTTTAAGAGATGGAATTATTTTCAATTATTCTTTGTATGCCTGGCACATAGTATTTTATTAAATACTTTTTGATTGATTAATTGATCAATATTAAGAAAGTGTCTTAAGCTCTTCCACCCAGGTAATCTAAGGTTAATCAGAACCTGACATTTAGTTTAGTGATTTTTCCCCCATACCATTTATCTTCACTCTTTCTATTATTGTGACAATTAAACTTGAAGATTTTGACTCAGTTTGAATTACACGTTTTGCAGGGAAAAGATGTAGAGAATTATGAATGTAACAGAAACAAAATTTGTAATTTTAAATACTGCTGAATTGTGTGAAATTGGGTGGAGGTTTCCTACTCTTGAGATGTAAATTGACAAGATTAGAGAATTATGATTGTAACAGAAACAAAATTTGTAATCTTAAAGGCTGCTAAGTCTTATGAAATTGGATGGAGGTTGTTCCCTACTCTTGAGATGTAAATCAACTACCATTGTTTCATCATTTAATGTGGAGTTTGTGTCCTGACCTCCTGGGGCTTCAACCTTCTATCTGGTTCTGGATCCAGTGAAGGGAAAAGGGAATCCACCTTTTGCCCCCTGCATAAGGACAAAACCATAAAAATCTGGGTGAGACCTCTGCTCCAGGTCTGAGTGGTCTCTGACTTGGCTGGCCCAGGCAATTCTGCTTGACTGCTCTTTTGTCTCTGTCTCTCTTTACCCACCATTTTCTTATGTGTTGCAACCTCTTTTAATCAACTTTTATACCCTTGCTTTCCCGGATCTGAATAAGTGATTCCTCCTAGGCAGAACCAAACTCAAGTAGCCAGCAGCTACAGAATGACAGCAGTACACTTGCCTTGAACTTATTAATTCTGTTACATAAACAATGGTGTCCGTTCTTCTGGTCATTTCCACTTACTGAACTTCCACAGAATGCTGAAACCAACTTGAAAAGAACAAATATTTTGGTAACTTACAATTCTACTTCAGTATTGTAGGATGGTTCAAAATGTGCTTTTTCATTTTTTTAAAAAAAATTTTCTTAAAAGAAATGAGTTAGCAAAAAAATTTACATATTTCTTGTGTCAAGTTGTATAGAGTGGTACATTTAGCCTCAGTATCAATTAGTTATCTTCATTTCTTTCTGATACCAAAATGCCTGGATAGGTCTGTTTTAGAAAGCAAGGTAGTACAAATTGGAAAATTTCATCAGGGAATAGGTTCAAGGTGAACAAAAATAGCATTAAGTCTTTGTACTAGGTAAAAACCATTTGATACCTTTTAATAAACAGGACTTGGAGCTCAACACAAATTGTGTTTTGCATGATCAGTAAACTATCTCAGGGACAAAATAAATGAATTATTAGTAAAATGCATCAATCAATTCAGCTTCATTTCGATCTCCACTGACGTACTAGAGGCCTGGTCATGTTTTTCACTTTTTAGTTTGTTGTTGTTTTTATGTTGTATACAGTCATAGACAGAAATGACACAAATGGTAAAAATGGTTAATATTTTTACCATTTAAACAATAAGGTACTTTTCTTTTTTAATGATATTTGTCTTTGTATTACATTGATTCCTGACTATACTCCCCAAACCTTCTTCAAAAATCTTGCCCTTATAACACAGATTGAAAAAGAAAAAGAAGAAAAGTTTTCAAAGCCAATCAACACATCAACTATATTTGATAGTAAATGAAACATTACACACTTCCAAGACTGTCTACCTCTGGTGGAAAAAAAGAATGAAAGCATTACATTTTATAATCCCTTTTATGGGAGAGCAAATTTAATTATTTTATTCTCATAGTATTTATTTTCATTTTATTTTTCTTTCCATTTATATTGCTAAGTCATTAACTTTATTGTTTTCCTGGATTCACTTTACTATGTGCCAGTTCATTCATGTCTTCCTATAATTCTCTGGATTCTTTATATTCTTACTATTACCTGGAGCGTGGAAGGGTTAAATAGCATTTTCACAGTTACATAGATGATGCCATGTGACTCACACCCAGGTCTTCTTGATTTGGAGTTCAACTATTTTTCCACTTATAGCTAGGTGGCCCTGTGGATAGATCTGAGTTTCAATTTGGCCTTAGATTCTCACTAGCTATTGTCAACCTTGTCTAAAAAAATACAAATTTTGTCTGCTTGTAACAAATATGAATCTCTCCATTTCTATCAACAGTCACCGGATAGCAACAACATCCTGAAAGGGGAAGATTCCCAAGCTTTGTGGAGGTCTTTAGCATAACTGATATGGTGCAATGGTCCTGATTGGAGAGTGGGCACTCCTCCTGACCTAATGGAATTCCTGATAGTATCTCTCTTCCCCTAACAAAGGTGACATGAAGTCTATCCAAAATTGAGGGCCATTTCTCTGATGGACAGGCATAGGAGCAGCTTTATTTGCTCCTTTATAAAGATGTCTCTCCAAAAATTCCATTTTGGCTTCGCTTCCTAATCAGGGACATTTGTGCAGGATCACCAGCATAGGGAACCTAATTCCATTTGCTCTTTCATTTTTTAATTGATATTTTATTTTTCCAAATATAAGTTGTGGAAGTTTTTCAACATTCATCCATATGTCTATGTATATTTTTAAGTTACAAAATTTCCTTCCACCCTATTTATTGTTACTTAAGACCAAACTCTGGAGGCTCATATATGTTAGCCTAATTTTTTTTCTCTTATTCAGACAAATTCTGGAGATTATCAGATGTCAGTTTAATTCTTTATTTAGGACAAACTCATGAAGGTCAATATTGTGGGACTCTGGTCAAATCACTTAATCCTGTTTAATCTCAGTTTCCTCCAAATGAGCTGGAGAAGGAAATGGCAAAGCACTCTAGAATCTGCCAAGAAAACCTCAAACAGTCACAAAGGGTCTGAAATGGTTGAACAACAGGAACAAATATCTCCACTAGTTCACAATGCTTTTGTCATTTCTTATGGTTCAGTAATTATGTTCACATATTAAAATTCATTTAGAAAATTTCCTAATAATTGAATATGTACTTTGTTTCTAGTTCTTTGCTCCAAGGCTAATAGAAATCTGTATTTTATTTAAGTATATATGAATCTTTTCTAGTTTTTTAAAATTTCTTCATGATATATAAATAGCCATGGGATCTATGTCAAAATCGCTTAAAAATCACTTAACAAGTCATAATTTCAAGTCACTTTCTGGAATGACTAGTCTAATTTCAGAACTTTATCATAGTAATGTTGCAAAAAAAGCCATTAAAAGAAATACCAATTTGACCTATTCTTTGTCTTTACCTCATATGTAACAAATTGGCTTGGATGACAAAAGTTGAAATAGCATTCAAAGGACATTCTGTACACTGACTGAACTATTTATAGAACTATAAATTGATCAAATCATTCTGAAAAATAAAATTATGCTAAGAAAGTAACCAAAATGCCTATACTTTTTATTCAGAGATCTAACTGCAAGAAAGTCAAAGAGAGAGAAAAATTCTACAAACACCAAACATTAATAGTGGCACTTTAGTGGAGCATAAGAAACAATTAATGTGAAGAATTCAGAGAAACATGAAAAAGATTATGTGAACTGATAAAGAATGAAATAAATTGAACTATCAAAAACAATGTATATACCATGATTAGAGCGATCCAAAGGAAAAGAGTGGTGGGAACAGCAACAAAATCTTGAATGCTTGGAAGCCATAATGACCAAGTTTGACCAAGAAGAATAAATGAGAAAATGCATCTTTCTTCAGTTTTTCCATCGTAGATCAACTATAGTTCTGAGCATCACAAATATAGTCAGACTTGCTGGATATAATAGTTAGACTTACTGAACTATTCATTTCATGTTCTTTGTTTTTTCATTTTTATTTTTTACAAAGGATCATTTGCTGAGGGAGGAAGAGGACAAGAATATATTTATGAATAAAAGTGATATGAAAACAAAAAAATAATAAAAATTTTTAAATAATAAAAGAAGCCAAATAGCTTTAAAAATATCCAACATTTTATATATATATATATATATATATATATATATATATATATATGTGCATATATGTGTGTGTATATACCCCATCACCCATACATATACATATGCATATAAATGTATGTATATATTTATGGTATATATATATATATATATATATATATATATATATATATATATATGTCCAAAATACTTTAAGAAGAGAACAAAAAACAACTAATTGATTCTAAACAATAATTTTAAAATGCTCATTGTCTTTCAAATATTATGGGACAAGTTGAATCCATGAAGACAAAAATCACTTCCTACTTTCAGGAGTTTATATTCTATATGATAAGACCATGTATTCCCATATAGGTAAATATATATTACAAATAATATAAAGGTACAAGGTAATTGGAATAACAGGCATTTCTGGAAGATTAATTGGAACAGATACAGAAGGTCTCATGTAGATGGTGGTATTTGATCTAAATCTTGAAGGAATCTAGGGAGTCTACAATATTGAGGTTTAGAGAGAGCACTTTCCAGGCAAGAAAGACAGTTGGTAAATAGGCAAAGAAATGAGGAGTGAAATTCTGTATTAAAGGAAAAATAAGAAGGTCAATTTGGTTAATGGAAATAGGATCAACATTTAAGAATGCCAAATTGGGAAAAGCAAACTGGACCAGACCATATGAAAAATAAGGAGATTCCACTGGGAGGTCCAAGAGAAAATCAGTAATTCCCACTCCTGATATTCTTAAGAACATGTTACATCCTTGCTCAAAAATCTTTTTTTGTTACCTCTGGGATAATATACAAATTCCTTATCTTTATAAATTCTTTATGAAAAATCTTTTACAAATGTGTTAAGGTATCCTTTAAGAAAACTTAAAGTAGGGGCAGCTAAGGTGCCACAGTGGATAGAGCACCAGCCTTGGAGTCAGGAGTACCAGAGTTCAAATCTGGCTTCAGATACTTAATAATTACCTAACTGTGTGGCCTTGGGCAAGCTACTTAACCCCATTGCCTTGTAAAAAAAAACCCTAAAAAAAAAGAAAGAAAATTTAAAGTAAAGGGAATAGAAAAGATTTTACAAAAAATTTTCTGCCACATTTTTAGTCACACAGTAGATAGATAAGGTCCTGAGAATCCAAATTGTGGTGAGTTTATTAATTGCTGATTTCAATACATATACATATATATATATATATATATATATATATATATATATATATATGATTTCTGTAGATAAATTATCTATCTAATTGGTCTATCTATAGCTATATATTTAAATTTTAAAGAATTTGGCTTAATAGAAGAAATAGAGCCTTAAAGTTTTTCCCACTAATAAAGGACTACACACATGTATGTGTACACACACACATAAAGACATGCACACATATGTTAGAGAACTATTAAACAGAATATGTATTCTGTTTAATAGTTCTCTAATTATTCCACTTTAAGGGAGACATAGAAGGGGGAGCTGTAACAAGACCAGCCTAAAGTGTTTCTACAATCATGGAAAACTACCTGCTTAGGATCCATATGAAAGAACAATTACTTTTAGATCATGAGGTCCTTACTACATTTTATTCATTTTATATATTCCTCGAAAATTACAATATTTCAAAGAGATACATGTTCACTGAAAAACTATTAGTATATTAATCATTAATTCAGAAAAAGATAGAGATGAAAAACAGCTGTTTCTAAACTATGATATAGCCAGTTCATAGAAAATTTAGAAATTTAGGTTATACAGGAAAAAGATTATTCTAAGATGTGCCTAGAAACCTATAGATGGAAAACATTATGGTTAATGACTACTCAGAGCAAAATTTGTTAGACATATTTATATATATAAAAGAAAAAAGTATCACAAAAATGAGTTAGATAACCAATGAAATTGCATAAAAATGACATAGGTATACATTATTATCTCTGATAAATTATATTTGCTTCAGTTCCTATTGATAAGAATCTCACTTAAACTGGAGAAGGAATGTTTACAAACAAACACAGGATTTCTCCTCATCAAAGTTGACTCTTACCTTGTGATTTATTGACCCAAATAAAAGAATTTATTGGTGTGATTACAAGGCTGACCAGATAGTATTACCACAAGCCAACTCAACATTCAAATGGAGAAGAGTAGGCCTTGACATGCCAGATTGACAGTTTTATACACAGAGATGACATTCAGATTCATAATTCTTAATTAGAAACCAATAATGCAAACTTTAGTCAAAATAAAAGTTGTAAAAATTTGTTAAATTTTGAGGTTTTTAAAAAATTTTTGTAAGGCAATGTGCTTAAGTGATTTCCCCAAGGTCACACTGTTAAATAAGTAAGATTTGAACTCAAGTTCTCCTGACTCCAGGGCTGGTGCTCTATCTGCTGCCCCAGCTGCCCCAAGTTTGATGATTCTTAAAGAACCTGTTCTAATTCAAACTAAAATACATATCGGTGAGAGATCTTGTGCTATACCATATAGAATGTTGGGCTTAGAGTCAGAAAGTCCTGACTCCCATTCTTATCGCTGATAGTCACCAAATTATATGACCATTAAGGAATTTTTCAGGAAGTTCCCTAAACTCAGGAAATTATAGATTATTTCATATATACACATATACTAGTGATGAACTTCTCCAACAATAAACCTAAGAAATTTCACAAAGTCCTATCTCTGTTTTAGAGGCAGTATAGTCTATTAACTAGAGTACCTGCAGTAGAGTCAGTAAGGCCATGGTTCAAATTCTGCCTCCTACAGAACCTTAGACAGTTATTCAATGTATTTGAGACTTGATTTTCTCATTTGGAGAAATGATGAACCTGGCATTAGCAACTACTTAATGAGTTGTGAGGAGTAAATGAGATGATGTATATTAATCAACCAGCAAGTATTTTTAATCAGAGAGAGCAATAAACCTTGAGTCAGGAAGATCTGAGTTCCCTTTACTTGTTGAGTGACTTCGAATATCCCTTAATCCCTTTCAGTTGCAGTTTCCTAATCTGGAGAAGAGGCATAACAAGAGCCCCTACCTGTCAGAGATTTTATGGGAATCAAATGAAAAAGATGCTATATAAAATGTGAATTATATTATCATTACTTTGACTTCCAGGAGATGTATTTTTTGATCATAATAATTTCACTTAAGGTTTAGAGGAATTATAATCTGAAGAAGAGATGGGGAAAGACTGTACCCACAAGAATGAAATTCTTGAATTTTTGGAACATGATCTTTGAATCTTTGGATGTCCCTGGGTTGCTTCTCAAGGCAGAGCAGTCTCCATACTTTTTGCAAATCCAGTCCACAGCTGCAAGTTCATAATGTTAATAGCATAACTTGCCCCTTTTCAATCCCATTTCCTGTTTAAGGGTCATTCTGAAGTAAAAGTGCTTGGGCAGCTGTTTCAGTCAGGCCAATGAATCACCCAAATTCATCTGCAGCCAGCATTTTTCCTATTTGCTTCCAATCAGTGGTCTCCCAGGTGACTATAAACAGTAGGGTTTGGAGGCAATTACCATCTCCACCCATCTCTACTCTGTCTGAGGTTGAGAAGTTTGGTTTTAGGCAGAGTTGATCTTGAGCTAGAGAAAGCCTTCTGGGAAGAGAGAGTAAGCAAAGCTTATAAATTGGGAATTTGTGCTTGTCAAGTTGAGCAATTGAACTTAAATTTTGGATTTCTCAATTAACTGGATTTGCATGCCCTTGGCCAACTCTCTTATCTCCAGTCCCTTTCTCAGGACCTAGAACAGTTCTTAGGGGATTACAATTTGCATGAAGTGAAAGCATTTAATTGATGATTCTTAAAGAACCTGTTCTAATTCAAACTAAAATACATATCGGTGAGAGATCTTGTGCTATACCATATAGAATGTTGGGCTCAAATAAAATAGATACCTATGTTTCTACCATTTTTCAGTAGTTTGAGCCACAGAAGAGTGCTAAAGTATAGGTCATTATTCAAACAAAGTCAACAGAATCCCTTCAAATTCTGATGATTAACAATGTTCCCCCTCTTCCCCACCAGTATTTTTCAGTGATTCATTGTTTATTCATTTGTTTGTTCATTCATTTAACATCTGTTTTTTAAGTGCTGGAGCACAGCCCTGAAATTTGGATGTATCTGTACTGAACAAAACGTTTTACAAACCTGAAAGACATGTATATGTGAGTTATTATTGCAAGTCTTAATAATTTCTTTTTTCTTATTATTTTTGTTTCATAATATTTATTAATTAATACACTCCTTTTCCTTCTTCTTTTTGCAGAGAACTTTCTATTTCAACAAAGATTAAAAATGAAAGGGAAAAAAAATTTCAAAAATCAACTAACCATCAACAGTTTATGTATGTGTGGAAGCACATGCAATATTCCATACTTGCTATACCAAATAGTTCCTCATCTCATGGTAGGTGAAAGGTCAAAAGGTAGACCCATGCATGGTCTAAGAAGGATGAAAATAGAGCAAAATAGAATGTAAAGCTGTTTTTTGAAGAAAGGAGGTCAGAACAGACTCCAGTGGTGAGTAGTTGGGACAGCATGCCTTTTTAAAGGGAATGGGATAAAGGAAGCAGGGTGTTGTGGTTTTCATAGGGATTGAGAGTTATTTGGGGTCTCCCTGGAGATTGAGAGTTGTTTGGAGTTTTTATGAAGGGTTAGGATTCTTTTTCACAAGAATCAATAATCAAATAGGATCAAGTGGGCAAGAGTGAAACCCAGATCTGAATCCAACAGTAGGGGGGGAATGTATGTTTTTCAATTCTTTTCAAGCTTGGTAATTATAATTAATTATAGACAAGCCAGTTTTTTTCCTGTTCTTTCTCTTTATATGGCTGCTAAATTATACAGTGGATTGAGCACTTGGGCTGATCAGGAAGACCTGAGTTCAAATTTGGCTCAGATAGTTAATAGCAATGTCACCCTAGGCAAATCACTTTATTCCATTTACCTCAGTTTTCTCATTGGTAAAATGAACTGGATAAAAATTGGAAAACCATTTCAGTATCTTTGCCAAGAAAAATTCCAAACTGGTCTTTGTTCTGCCAAAAAGGGCCATCCAGACTTGCCCTCTAATCTGCTGGTGGCCCTCAAACTATCCTTAGATAACTAAGAAGACATTCTGTTGTGAAGTATGATTTTTATTACCTTAAATAAGACCTTGATCTTTGATGAGAAATATGATCATGTAATAATTTTATCAGAAGGTAAACTCCTGCTAGAAAATGAAAGACTTAGTAATTTATATGTAACTATGAAATTCAAGGACTTTGACTCCCACCGGTTTGCAATAAATCAAAGAATCCCTAGTTCAAACAAAGAAATGATTATTACTGACAATAATAAACTGAGTAGCAGTTCATAAATACTCACCAGTCCATACAACTACTTCTTTTAGGACTTTGACTAGTTTGCATAGTGCAGTAATTCTCCAACTTTTTGATCTCAGGAACCTGTTACACTCCTAAAAATTAGTAAGAAAGAACTTTTACTGCACTAGGAAGTAAAATTGATATATTAAATATTTATTATCATTAAAATAATATATTACAAGTTAATATAACATATTTTTATGAAAACTACTGTTTTCCAAAACAAGAAAATTAGTGAGAAGTATAACATTGTTCTATAAATTTTTGTAAACCTCTTAAAGTATGCAGCTTTAAAGAAGACAGCTGGTTTCTCATATTTACTGCTGCATTCAATCTATTATGATATGTTGTTTTGGTTGAAGCATAGGGAGAAAATATGGTCTTACATAGTTATGTAGTTGTGGAAAAAAGTAGAATGCTTTATATGTAAACTGTCTTAGTATTCTTATATTAATAACAGTTTTAATCTTGAAAACTCCATAAAAAAGTCTCCTGGACTCTGAGGCTTTGAGAATTCCTAACCTAGAGAAATCTCAGTAAATATATTTTATCTGCCCTGGAAAATCAATAACTGTTTTCTACCTCAAGCTTTCAATCAGATGCCATATTCTGGCAAAATACCACAATTTTAGATCTCTGCCTCACACCTTCTAAGTGCTCTAAATTCCCCCTCTCTCCTGCATTAGAACAATAACACAGTGTTTAGCCAAGTAGATGGTGGAAAAACCTTATCACATTTCGCCTTAAGAGCCAAAGCAAATACAAAAAAGTAACTAAACTTTCTGAATCAAATAGATCTTCCCTAAACCCAAAAAAGTTAGTAGGTATCACCTTTTCAGAAGTGGGAGAAAGTATGAAGGGTTGCAGGAAGAATTGAAAAATCACTAGGCATTGTCTACAGTCTCTGGATTTCAACAACACATTTTTCCCCATCCCTGGTCCCCATATGGATCCATTCTTCCACTGGCAAACTCATGGATGCCATATACATAGTTACACCTCCATACTTTTCTACCTCTAGCTTTCATTTGATTCTCTTAGAATTCTTTCTCCTTCTACTTATAAATTCAAAGGGTGAAACTAAGTGAACTTGTCAATCAAAGATGAGCCCTCTACAAGCAAAACTCCCTGGAAGATTGAGGAAGGTGGTAGTGGGAAATCTTTGCCCCATACCAATATTGTCCTACCTCAGTATTTGACCAAGACAGCACTACAATTATTTGGATAAAGGAGAAAAGAGAATCTTATATGAGATCTAATTTATTTGAAGACATGATCTTCAACTGAAGCATTTCCAACTTTAATGTTCAGATCTTAGTTATTTATGACATAAGTAAATGCATAAGAAGTAGGACACATTATTATGTCTTCATAGGTTCTCTTTTGCTTATGTTCCTTCATTTCTGCAAGGATTGGAGAACCTGCTCTCTGTTTTGTGTCAAAAAAGTTTCTTGTCTACCTATTGATTTATTAGTGTTATGATTTGAAAAGTAAGCATTTGTTAATAAACATTTGCTCAGGTCATTGTGCTCCCAGTGTGAGAAACATTTATTATTTTGAAATTTTTAATTTGAACCATTTCATCATTCTTGGTTCTCTTTAGTACTTGGGTCAATGGGATTGCTCTCTTGGCAAGTTTTTTTCAATAAGAAATTTATAAATTTGTCATATATAAAAGTTATTTGCCAAACCAAACTTCATTTTCTTTCTCTTGCTTACCAAACCATTTTTACCTTTCCAATTCAGATAATAAGACAAAAAAAAATTCTTGCTTCAAACAAGGATGCAGAGCCAAGATGGAAGAATAAAGGCAGGGACTTTTCTAAGTTCTCCCAGCAAACCTCTTTAAATTAAGATTTTTAAGTAAATTCTAGAGCAGCAGAACTCACAAAAAGAGAGAGGGAAACAATTTTTCAACCAAAGACAACATAGAAGGTTGGTAGTAAAGGTCTATTGCACCAGGGTTGGAGAGGAAAGCAGTCCAGCACAGGATGTTCTAGAACAGATTGACTCAAAAAAAACCAGGCGCAACTTTGAGGAGCCACAGTGGCTCCGAATCAACATGGAAACAACTGCTTTTAGAACTCTCAGCCCCCATTGTAAGGGTCAAACAATCAGAAGGAGGTTACAGGTGTCACTTGACTAGCCCTGAGGCAGGACTCTTGCTTTCTTTGTCCATACTCAGATCTAGGCCACAGGCTCTGGGCAAGAAGAAGCACTAGCACACTCCTTTTCAAAGTTCCAGACCAGGGGAGGAGTAAACACAACTCCTTAGATAATACCACCTTGGAATTACTGAAATCTTATAGTTCCCTAGAAGTATCTCTGAAAACAGCTCCACAAAACCTCATAAGCTTGGGACAGTGCATCCTCTACCCTGGAAGTAGAGCCCTACTTTGACAAAGAATTAAAAGTCAAGTAAAAGGTTGGGAAAATAACAGAAAATGATTCTGATCATAAAAATGTACTGTGATGACAAAGAAGATCAAAATATATACTCAAAAGATAATGAAGTCAAAGTTCCTACATCTAAAACCTCCAAAAGATGTATAAATTGGTCTCAAGCCACAGAAGAGTTCAAAAAAGGTTTTGAAAATTAAGCTAAGAGAGTGAAGGAAAAATTGGAAAGAAAAATGAGAGATGCAAGAAAATCATGAAAAATAAGTTAACAGTTTGGTAAAGAAGAAACACACACACACACAAATACTGAAGAAAATAATACCTTAAAAACCCAATTAGCTCAAATGATAAAAGAGGTTCAAATAATCAATGAGGGAAAATATGCCTTAAAAAGCAGAATTGATCAAATGGAAAAAGAGATACAAAAATTCATTCAAGATTTAATAACTCCTTAAAAAGAAGAATTGACCAAATGGAAAAGCAGGTACAAAAGTTCACTAAAGAAAATAATTCATTAAAAATGAGAATTGAACAAATTGAAGTGAATGACTTTATGAGAAATCAATAAATAATAAAATGAAGCCAAAAGAATGAAAACAGAAGAAAATGTGAAATATCTCAATGACAAAACAATTGACATGGATAATAACTCCAGAAGAGTCAATTTAAAAAAAATTGCATGATTAGGGAAATGCAAATTAAAGCAACTTTGAAATATTACTTCATACCTATCAGATTGATTAATATGATGGAAAAAGAAAATTATGAATATTGGAGGAAACAGGGAAATCTGGGACTCTAATGCATTGTTGATGTAGTTGTGAACTAATCCAACTATTCTGGAAAGCAATCTGGAACTATGGACAAAGGGCTATAAAACTGTGTGTGTGCATACCTTTGATCCAGTAATACCAGTACTAGGTTTGTATCCCAAAGAAATCACAAGAAAAGGAAAAAGGTTCTACATGCACAAAAGTATTTATAGCAGATGTTTTTGTGGTAGCAAAGAAAATACAAATTGAAGGATGCCCAACAATTGGGGAATGGCTGAACAAGTTGTGATATATATATATATATATATATATATATATATATATATATATATATATATATAATGGAATACTATTGTGCTATAAGAAATGATGAGCAGGACGCTCTCAGAAAAACCTGGGGAGATTTGCATGAATAGATGCTGAGTGAAGTGAGCAGAACCAGGAGAACGTAAACATTAACAGCAACATTTTGCAATGATCAACTGGTTTCAACAATACAGTGGTCAAAGACAATTTCAAAAAAGTAGCAATAGAAAATGGATTCTGAAGATAGATCAAAGGCACATTATTTTTACTTTTCTAAACTTGATTTTTGTTTTTCTTTCTTGTGGTTTTTCTGTTTTGATCTCATTCTTCTTTCACAACATGAATAATTGGGAAATATTTTTAACATAATTGTGCATGCCTTATGCATATCATATTGCTTGTTATTTTGAGGAATGGGGAAAAGAGAGAGGGAGGAAGAAAAATTTGTATCTTAAAATGTTGAAACTTTATATTTAATTGGAAATAATATTAAAATAATAATGAAAAAAATGGACTTCCTGAAATAAATGATTAAAAAAATAGTCTATACATCATTTTTCAAGAAATTATCAAGGAGAACTTCCCTGATATTTTAGAAGCAAAGGGGAAAAATAGAAATTGAAAGACTCTATGGATTATCTCTTGAAAGAGATCCCCAAATGAAAACTTCCAGGAATATTATAGCCAAATTCCAGAGTCTCTAGGTTAAGGACAAAATAATACAAGCAACCAGAAAGAATTTGATATTCTGGAGGGCAAATGAACTAGGATTACACCTACCCAGCACATCTGAATATAATCCTTCAGAGGAGAAATGGATATCTAATGAAGTAGTGGACTCTTAAGCATTCTTGATGAAAAGATCAGAGTAGAACAAAAAATTTGACTTTGAAATGCAAGATTAAAGAGAAAAATAAGCAGTTAAACATGAAAGAGAAATCATATAGGACTTAATAAGGTTAAATATCCAAAATAACAAGATGATACTGGTAACTCATTAAGAACTTTCTCATTATCAGGGCAATTAGAAATTTAGCATGTCACAGAGGGCATAGGTATGAGTTGAATAAAATGGGATGATATCTAAAAAAATAAAATTAAGGGGTGAGAAAGAGGAATGCATTAAGTAAAGGAAAAGGAGAGGTAGAATAGCATAAATTGTCTCACATAAAAGAAGTAATTACAGTGGACTGGAAAAGGGGGGGGGATGAGGGAGAGTGAGTGAACTTTATTCTTCATCACAACTGGCTCAAAGAAGGGATAACATGCACACTCAGTTGGATGTAGAAATCTATCTTAACCTACAGGAAAGAAAGGAGGCAGGTCAGGGGAGGGTTGTTAGGAACAAAAGACTTTTGAGGAGGGATAGGATGAAAGGAAAGAGAGTATAGAATAAATGGGTAGAATAGACTCTAGGGAAAAACAGTTGGCAAGAGTAATTGTGAAAAAAAATTTTTGAAGCAAGTTTCTTTGATGGAGGCCTCATTTCTCAAATATATAGAGAACGGTGTCAAATTTATAAAAATAAGAGCTATTCCCTAATTGATAAAAGATCAAAAGATAAGAACAATTTCAGATGAAGTAATCAAAGTCATATATATACTTTTTTGAAAAAATATTCTCACTCTTAATTGGAGAAATGCATATTAAAACAATTCTGAGGTATTACTTAATTAGCTAATAGGACAGGAGCAAAAGATGACAAATGTTTGAAGGGATATGGGAAAAATGAGACTTTCATGCATTGCTGATAAAATACTGTAGTGATTTGATCATTATGCAGAACAATTTGAAACTATAACTAAAGGACTATAAAACCATGCATACCCTTTGACCTAGTTATACTACTACTAGGTCTGTATCTCAGAAGAAATTTTTTAAAAAGGGTAAAGAATATCTATGTATATAATAATTATATCAGCTCTTTTCTGGTAGCAAAGAACTGGAAATTGAGGTAAGTGCCCATCAATTAGGGAATGGCTGGATAAATTGTGGTATGTGATTATGATGAATACTATTCTACTATAAGAAATGATAAGCAGGATGTTCTCAGAAAAACCTGGAAAGACTTACATGAACTGATGCAGAGTGAAATGTATTGAGTACAAAGTAATAGTAATATAATAAGATTTCTCAGGAATACAATAATCTAAGACAACTCTGAAAAGCTTCTGATGAAAAATACTATCCATCTCCATAGAAAGAAGTGATGGTGTCTGAATACAGATTGAGGCATACTTTTAAAACTATATTTTTCTTGAGTTTTTTTTTTTGGGGGGGGAGATCCATATTTTTTTACCCAATATAATTATTAGGGAAATATTTTGTATAACTAAATGTGTACAACCTACAAAACAAAAAGGATGGGCTATTGAAAGTGTTTAGATTGAATAGCTAATTTCAATCTTAATGCAGCATGTTGTATAGATTGATTATACCATGTTGAAAAATTTTCTAAATCTAATAAACTATTCCTCTCAATCTTCCAATAAAAATTATTACCCTTTCTACCCATCATGGATAGAATGTCATGGACAGGATCAATAACAGATTTTAGTGCTTATAGATATGCATTCAAGGATTTAAAAAATCTAGTACAAACAGCACTGGACAGACTTGTATTCAAGTCAAGAGCACGTTGGATTCAAGTCACTTGCTGGCGGGGTGATTCTTTAGCTAAGTCACTCTCCTTCTCTGAACCTCAATTCTATAAAAGTAGGGGCAATCAGATTTGTATTATCTTATTTCTGTGGTTACTATGAAGAAAACACTTCTTAATCTTTAACTCTGTATTAAGTGAAGTTTCTATCATTAGTAAGAACAATCTAAGGTGTGCTGTTTAAAATGAATTTACTTCTGTCCAAGACCATTATTTATTATTTGATTTTTTTCTCATTCTCATTAGTCAGTTCCCAGTAGCCTTGCTTAGTTAAATAGACAATAGAATAAACCCAGAGCCAAAATTTTGAAATTTAATTTCAGATGGAATTCAAAGTCCTTGAAATATTAACAGATACTTGTGTATGGTGAATGGTGAATGGTGACTCTCAAATTTAACTCACTTTAGAAAAAAGGTTGTACAATGAATGGACAGCTAGATAGTTCAATGGATAGGGTATTAGACTTGGAGGTAGGCAGACTTATCTTCCTGATTTCAAATCTGGCTTCTCTTATTAACTGTGTTACATTGGGCAAGTCACTTCACCCTGTTTTCCTTAGTTTTCTAAGGAATTAATAAGAGTTAGAGAAGAAAATATTAAATCATTCCAGCATATTTGTCAAGAAAACCCTAAATGGAGTTATGGAGACTTGGACAACTGAAAAATGTATACCTTGCTACTTACAAAATTTTCTTAATCTAAAAATAGCTTCTTTCTGGCATATGTCTAGCATATTTGATGAACTAAGTGAGAAAATAAATATACTTTATTTTCTTTTGGAGAAAATATTTACCATCACTTGACCATCATTTTATGCCTTATGGATGATTTTGGACAGTTCAGTGACAAAGATGAGGATAAAAATGCTTGAACAACAAGCAACAATTTAACAGATCTATTTAGAGCACCTATTCTGTGTAAATCATTGATACCACATGTGTTAGTTAAATACATACTGTTTTGCAGAACACTTTGAAAGACATTAGGAAAGCATCAGAGTTTTGATGAAGTCTGGTTAGGGAACTAAATATGAAAATGGTACTTAATGCACTTAGAATGATTATCTCTGTATTCAAAAGTACCAAATAAAGAATGGGGCAAAGAGAAATAAGCCTCTTATGAATTTGAACAAAATATGTATCTTAAATTTAGAACAATTTCTGATACTTATAGAAAAATATAAAGTTTGGAAAGTACTAGACAACCATCACCTCCTGTGATCTTAAAATAATCTTGTGAAGTTGTAACTTATATGATTTACCCCATTTTAGAATTGAGATCACTGTGACTGAGAGGAGGGTAATCAGTCAGGCAATACATATCTATAAAGTACCAACTAGGTGCTAAGACAGTGCTGGGAATACAAGCAAAAGTAAAAGACAGTCCCTGACCTAAAGGAGGTCACATTTTAATAGGGGAGACAACATACAAATAATTAAGTATAAACTCTATCTATATCCATCTATCTATCTATCTATCTATCTATCTATCTATCTATCTATCTATCTATCTATCTATTCATCCATCTATGATCAAAGGGATTGGAAAAAGCCTCCTGTAGAAGGTGATATTTGATTTGCTACTTGAAGAATCCAGAAAGCCATCAGGAAGAGATCAAAAGACAGAGCACTCTAGATAAGAGTGACAGTTTTTGAGAATGTATGGAGTCAGATTGTCCTGTTTGATAAATGGCAAATGAGGCCAGTAGGAGACAGTGTAAGGAGGAAGAAGACTAGAAAGGTAGAGGAAGAATACTATAAAAGGCTTCTAAATCCAAGCAGAGGTGAAGAAAAGAGTTTATGTATATTGGGATATTTTAAATCTTGTGCCAGGTAACTGGAGATTGAGGGAATGCCCAGTGCTGAACAAATTATGGTATGTGATTAGATGAAATATTATTCTTTTATGAGAAATGATAAACAGGATGCTCTTAATAAAAAACATGGGCAGATGCAATAGGAAATGTACTTTATACTAAGTTACAATAATAATGCAGGATGATTGACTGTGAATGGCCTATCTTTTCTTTTTGTAATTCATATTTTATTTTATTTTTCTAATTACTTGTTATGAAAGTTTTTCAGCATTCATCCCCATGCATGTGCATATGTTTAAGTTACATAATTTTCTTCCCCCTTCCCCTCAGTGGAGAAGTCAGGTGAATATTGTACACATACATTTTTATTTAACATGTTTACAAATTACTCATTTTTGGTTTGAAGAATTAGGATTAAGAGAAAAGAAATACAGAAGATAATTTTTTTTAGGTTTTTGCAAGTCTAATGGGGTTAATTGGTTTGGCCAAGGCCATATTCAGGTACTCCTGACTCCAGGGCTAGTGCTCTATCCACTGCATCACCTAGCTGCCCCCAGAAGAGAAATTTAAAAAAAATGAAGGTATGGGCAGCTAGGTGGCACAATGGATGGAGTATGGACCCTGGAGTTAGGAGGACCTGAGTTCAAATGCAGCCTCAAACACTTAATACTAACCTAGCTGTGTGACTCTGAGAAAGTCACTTAACCCCATTGCTTTGCAAAAAACAAAAAAAGAATAAAAGTGCATGTAGTTTTCCTTTAGATTCTGTAGGGTTTTTTTTTTTTTTTTTGTTTTGTTTTGTTTTTCTTCTAGATGGAGATAACATTGTCCATGGTCAACGACCTACCTTTTCTCAGCAATGTTGTGTCCCAAGAAAACTCTGAAGGACTTATGATAAAGAATAGCATCCATCCCAAAGAGAGCTGATGATATCTGAATACGGGCTGAAGCATGCTTTTTTTTTCCTCTTTATTTTTCTTGAGATTTCTCTTTTATTGGGGGTAAGAGACAGGAAAGAGGAGTTTACTTTTACAACATGACTATTATACTAATGTTTTTCATGACTATACATTTTTAATCTACACCAAGTAACTTGCTTTCTTAATGAAGAGGAGTGGGGTGGGAGAAGGGAGAGAATTTGGAACTCAAGATTTTGAAAGTGAATGTTGAAACTCATTTTTGTATGTAACCAAGTGAGGGGGGAGTGTGAAATAAAATAAAATTAGGGAAAAAAATCCAAGCATAGGATTTTATATTTGAACCTGGAGGTGATGATAGGGAATCACTGAAGCTTATTGCGAGTAATACAATTTGTTACATTAAAAAGTACATGGATCACTCCATTTTGCCTTTATCATTTTTTAAAATTAAATTCCAATTTCTTTTAAGTCATATCATTGTAGAAAAGTTACAAAATTATCTCTTCTTTCCTCACCTCAGTATCTGCCTATCTCTTCCAACAATATGAAACAAGTTGTCTCAGTTCCTAAAATCCTGTTGTCCCACTCCCTTCAATTATATAATAGCTGTTGAAACCAGTTGCTGAGAGGTGCTGCTGAGAGCTTTAGACTGCATTTGTTTCTGCAATCACATGTATTTCTAAATAATTGTCTGGATATAAAGACTTGATATCTTTTTCCTACCATAACAGGTCTGACTTTTGTTTTAGGAAGCTCATTTTGACAACTGAATAGAAAAAATGACCAGAATGGGGAGTCACTTTTGACTCAGGCATAAACCTGTAGATTATTTTAATTGTTCAATTTTGAGAAGAAGGGGATTGTACTTGGTTGTAGCAGAGTGGTAGTGTTGGGAGTTTCAATTAATAAGTCCCCTCCCCAACATTCATATCTGTTCTGAGATTCCTTGCTGAGTCTTGCTAAAACTTGGAATCCTAAGTATTACTTAATTGCAGGCTCTACTGCCCAAGGCTTTTTGTCTTCTGGTAACCCTTATTAGTGCACTCTGCTCTTGACCTGTTTATGGGGTATCTTTATCCTTGAAGATTCTGATCTCCCTAATGGGACTTAATTACTTATTATCAGCACCTGGGGTCTTGTTTGACATCCAAAAACCCTTCTAAGCCTATAACTTAATTATAAGTTCTGTTCCTTTTAATTGACCATGTAGCCATACATTCTTAGAGTAACTCTTGATATCAGAAACATTTCAAACAGACTTAATTTGTTACTGAGATTTTTTCTTTCTTCCTTCTTCTTTCCCTATATAAATGAGCATATGTTAAATCCCTTTTTGCTAGAGAACCTCCTCTCTCTAGCCCAATGTACTTTTCAGTAAATAAATGCCTCCTTTGGCTAGGAGATAGCATATGTCTTGTGAACTCATTCTCAGACTTCTTATGCCAGTTCTTCATTAATAGCAGTATCATATGAGATAAGGGGATGTAATTGAGAAAAGATATAAAGGTAAAATTTGCAAGAAAGAATGAGAAGTTGAGGATGTCATCTAAATTGTAAATCTGGAGGAAAAGGTAAAATGTAACTATTCATATAATTTTTAATGTAACAAACCATATTACTTACCTACCACCACGTTATAAACTCCTGTGGCTCCCAATTATCTCTAGAATTAAATATAAAATCCTTTATTTGGATTTAAATGCCTTTCAAAATATTCTCCCTCTACCTTTCTAGACTTCTTTCATTTTCTACCCTTCCTCCCATTCTCTGTGATACAGTGACACTGGCCTTATTGCTGTTCCTCAAACAAGATAATCCATCTTTGAACTCCTGGCATTCATTCTCACAGGTTGTGTGAGGTTTTGAGAAAAGAATAAATGAGTTCAGTTTTGACTATGTTGTGCTTAAGATGCCTGTTTCATCTAGTTTCAAATGTTCAATAGACAGTAGGAGATATGGGACTAGAAGCCAACAGAAAGATTAGTCTGAATAAGTAGATTTGAGAATTATGATATCATGTTATATATCATATTATGATATATCTATAATTATCTATCTATATGAAGAATCTTGGTAAATTGCAGTAGAAATCAAGAGACTAAGTTTTCAGTCTTTACTCTCTTACTAACTAGCTGTGTAACTTCAGACAAGTCACATTTAGGCCTCAGTTTCTCCACCTGCAAAATGATAGGCTTGGACTAGATGATCTCTAGTGTTTCCTGTTTTCTATTTTCTAATTTTTTTCCTAGACATTGTATGTTTCTTTGAAATGTACCAATGGAATAACATTTATAAGGAAATAAATGTATTGCTTTGGGACTAAAGTTTTTATCTATACATTAATAAAAGCAACTTGAATTTACTAGATTGCCAGAGGAAAAAAAGATTTTGAAATTCTAAAACAAATGCCTAAAAAAGGGCGAAATCATTGTCCTGATAAAATGGCACTTCAAAGCCTTGTTCTGTCTATCTGGTAGTTAGCATATCTGTTAAGACAGATAAAATCCTAACTTCAGAATGAACAACTTTAGGTGAAGTCTAGAATCAATACTCCATAGAATCTTAACATTAGAAAGGTTAAATGGGGTTGATTCTTTCTTTCATTACTTATGTGACCTTGGACAAATCATTGAATGTATGGAGCTCAAATGATTCCAATATAGTAAGGTAGAAAAATTGTTGGATTTGTAATCAAAAGCCTTGAGTTTGAATCCTGGTTGTGCTATTTGGGCAAGCCATTGTACTCAGAGTCTGTAAAATGTAGAGAATTAGGAATAGGACTTTCTAGATTAAATTTGATGCTAACTTTTCATCCATAACAATGACCTCTCAACATCTTTGATTTTATGTCAACTATTTAGCACTTCCCTGATCTCCCACTTCTATTCCTACACACATGTCCAGTATATGAATTCTTATTGCAGCTCCCTCAAAAGTTGCATGTTATATTAATGAATAATAATAATAATAATAATAATAATAATAATAATATAGTATGGTGAGGGGCTAGAAGATATCTCAAGAATTCTCCTCTCTCCAGTGTTCATCAAATCTGCTCCATTGCCTACCCAGGCACAGGAACCTGTACTCTACCAAAAAAGAGAAAGATGTATATCAGTGGGCTTTGAGACTGGAGTTACACAAGTGATAGACAACACTTTAAGACTTGCAAAATACTTTGCAGTAAGTTATTTCATTTGATCTTGACAAAATCCCAGTGAGTTAGTGCTATTATTATTCTCACTTTGTAATTGAAAAACTGCTAGGCAGAAGTCATTCTAAAGCTACACTGCCCTTTTATCTGCATATGCATTATTCCCTTATATTAGAAAAGCAGGGGAGGAAGAGGAAAGAGATCAAGGATGAGGATAGTAAGTGACTTACCCATGATCAGGCATTGATTATGTTCAAGATTGAACTCAGGACTTCTTGACTTTGTCCAGTATTGTGCCATCTAACTGCTGCTGACAAAGCATGTCAATAATTTTAGTTACTAAATGAAAACAAAAAAACTTCTCCTGATGTTAACTCTATACTCTGTTATTCCCCTCTTCCCCCACCTCCATTTGATGAAAGGGGAATTTTAGGAAAATGTGCATTGCAAATAGGGAGCATCTATTTGAGGGTTGTACAACAATAAGCCCGTTCATGTTACTTGAAAGAATTAGTGGGACAGAGGTGAGGGCTGAGGAAGGGAGCTATTTCTCTGGTGCTGAGGAATTAACTATTCTCAATAAGGAATTATGGAATTTTAGAGTGAGAAGGGACCTTAGAGTTATTTTAATCTTATCACTTTTATTTGTTAAGTAAGGAAATACTGACCACCCAATAAAGTAACTCAGCTAGTTAGTGGCAGAGCTAGAATGAGAATTCATCTGCTGATACAGTACATTGTCTTTTCTACCACAAAGTATTACTGTTCTTCTCTGTTCTATACTCCCTGCTCACTACCCCCTATTAGAATCTCCCTCCTTTCTAATGAGATCTTTACTTAATTATACTCACACTGCAAACTCTCAGATCTGGGCACATTGTTTTAATAACTCTTTCAATGCCAATTTAAATTCTTTCAGCCTCTCAAAAAGCTGAACACATTTCTTCCTTTCACATTGCAACTCCTGTTTCTCTTCGTTACCAGCATTTCTAAACTCTTATACTCTGGAAGGCAGTCTGTCACCAAGGACAGACTTCACATCATTCTCTTTATAAAGGGAGAGTAGTAGATGAAGGGGATGAAAAGCTCTTTACCTCATTGTACCTAGAAAGGGGTTTTTTCAGCTGCCTGTTTCATTGTCAGGCAGCTTTCATTATAACACTGCACTTTTATCTACATTTGCATTATTCCCTTTTAAGGTAGAAAAGACTGGGGGTGGGGTTGGAGTTGGGGGAGAGCAAGTGGGGAAGCAGAGGGAAGAGAAAAGCAGACTTGGAAAAAATTGTTTTAAAGCTGAGATTAATTTGCAGTGATTGAAACAGAATATGGCCTGTGGCATATTCAGAGAAATATTATTCTTTAAAAAATGAAATCAGAACTATTGCCACTTAGTTTTAAAAGCTAAAGACAAAAACCTATTTCTATATTCTTCCTGCCTAATATTCCCTTTGCTCAAGGTTTGAAGAAGAGAATGGATTGTATCAAAGAGATTGCAGGAAGGGACAGCATTTCTTTCGGCTTCTTCAGAAATCATGTGAAACATTCTGAAGTGTCCTCAAGGCAAGTCTGAACAGCCTGAGGCTGGAGATGGGCTTGGGAATGGATCAATATTAAAAATATCTCAGCTCTGCATGAAATATCTCAATAATTAGAGAAAATGGGCTACAAGTAACTTTACAACCTGGCAAAGATTCCATTTGTTGCATCAGTGGATCACAGGTAAAGCACCTCAAATAGTAGTCAAGGATGTACATCTTCGTTAATATTAGTTATCTGCTCCAGTGTGCAGGCACACTTTGGGAAGTCTAAATTCCATGCTTCAGTGCTTTCATCCTAGAAAAAAATGTAGCACTGTTGGTCATTTGGTGTTCTAATTGTATACATGGGGAAGCTTAGCATTAATTACTCAAGTCAAATAAGAGCTCTTCAGCCAATACCTTTTGATTTTACTTTGACTACCTAGATATTTTAATATGCTCATTGAAAGAAAATCATTTCTAATTGATTTTGACTCATTTTCAAGGGATAGCTAAAAGCATGGAAAGAAGTCCATTAATCTGCAATATAGTTACCCAGGGCTGGGGAAAAGAAACACTATAGGCAAGTAAATATGCTGAAGGAATACATCAGAGCTGTTCAAAGAACAAATACAAAATAGGAAGAAAGAGACATCCCAGGTTTTTAGAACTGGATAGGGCCTGTTGAAAGAGGAGCACAGAGTAAATCTGCATACTCCTATGTAAAAGAGCCCCAATAGCTCCATGATAAGGTTCCTTTTCATCTCTGAAATTGTTTCTGAGTTAGAATAAATCTGAACAAGATGGTATTCAAGATGGAATAGAAAACATCTTTGGGATGGAACTCTTGTAACAGCTTGGTTCCACTAATAGGTTTCATCTCTAATTTAGGAGCTGTTGGAAGGCAAGGGCCTGAATTTACAACTTTTATCCCTCCCCATTTCAATCGACCCTGTGACCTGAATTGATTAATGCATCATATCACAGCAGACATAAGATATACCAGGTCAAAAAATACTCTTATACTGGGTAATAAGAGGAAATTCTCCTTACCACATATCAGCCAAGGCCACAAGGAGCTCTCTCCTCTCTAGTGTCCTAGCCACTTTCTGATAGGAAGCTGAATATTTTATGTAGATGTAGAACACCTAGATGAAGGATTCTTCATTCTTTTTATGTATATTAAGATTCCCAGAATGGCCTTTTTAAAACTCTATAAAATATATAGGATTATGAAGAAAACAATTATATTAAAATATAGTTTATATACATATACATGTATTTATAGATGTGCACACACATATACCCACAATGCATATATATATACACATATGTGCACAACACACACATTTATACACAACACAGTATAGACATAGTCCACATTGTACATATAGGCATAGTCTATACAGTACATACACATGCATATACACATATACACATATACATGCACACACATACAGACATATAAATGTGTATGTGTGTTTATCTATCTATCTATCTATCTATTTATGAAAGCATGTCTGATTTAGATAATTACTCCTGAGAAGTAGTGTATTACATTGAAAAATATATCGGATTTGAAATCAGAGAATACCTGGTCATTTCTGGCCTCTTCCACTGTCATCTTTGTCACCTTGTAAAAGTCATTGAAATCTCGAGTTCTACATTTTCCCCATCTATAATATAAAGGGCTAATGTAGATGTTCTACCATCCTGTCCACCTCTAAATATCTATTGCTGTACAGATGTATTAGGGTTTAGCAAATAGCAGGTGTGCTTATTCAGTGATAGAGAATCAATCAATCCTTGCTGACATTTTTTTGGTTGATTAGTCTGTCCTTTATGGCTATTAGAAGTGCTTGCTCATTTCAGTTCGTGCCATGTAATTTCTGTCTTCAAGATGGTTTGCAATTAAAAACTTATTAAACAAGTGTGCCAATAACAGGGGAAAGCAAATGTCATGATGTGAAACTATTTAATTATGTTTAAGAAGTCTTCAGAGCCAAAGGCCATGTAAAATATTTTGTTTTCCTTATAATTAACAATCAGTTCTTATTGAATTCTAATTAGTCATAATAATGTCCAGGTCCCTGAAATATCAGTGGTGGGGAAAAAAAAACCAAGTAGAATGATTCTATTAAGCAATTGCTGACTTTGCTTATTATTGATGTACTCCTGACTATGGGGTAGGGTTGAATGTTTAGAGGATAATTGATAGAGGTGAAGGGAGGGTTTCCATCAAGTTCCAGCTAAAATCCCTTTTTCAACAGAAACTTTTCCCAGTCCCCCCTTAATTCTAATCCTCTTTTGATGATCTCTGATTTATTCAGTACATTTGTATATAGTTGTTTGCACAGAGTCTCTCCATTACACTGTGAACTCCTTGTGACTGTTATTATTCTTTCTTTGTATGTACTTACACAGAGTGCTTGGTACATGTTGCAGACTTAATACTTATTAACCTGATATGTAGAAAGCTATCTTTTAAACTTATTTACATACACTGAGAAATTTATATCCTTATATAAAAATCAATTTGATCAATTGAATAAAAAAATCACTTCTCCCCTTCTTTTTGATCAGTTTAATTTTTATGATAAATGTAATGGCAGCTTCTTGGTCCAAATGGATTCAGACAACAGGAGCAGAGATTTAGAGGTGGAAAGGACCTTAGATACCATCTATTCCCAAACCCTCATTTTATAGGTGACAGAGGGATTAAATGATCATCTAAAGAACAAAATTAGTAACTAGTGGTGCTGAGACTGGAATCCAAGACCTCTGAAGCAGTATACTTTCCAAAGAGTTCTTCCCCCTACTACATGGCAGAGCATTGCAATGTTAAACATCTATGTGGAATACATTAAAGGGATATTTTTTTAAAACCTGTTATAACTTAGGATTTTAACTGAAAAGAAATGTAGAAATCATTGTATAATACTCATTTTACAGATGAGGAATCAGAAGATAAGAGTGAGACAAAGACAGAAGTAGAGGCAGAAAGACTTAGAGTGAAAGAGAAGCTTTCTCAATACAATTCAAATCAAGTCAAGTCATTTCCAAAAATAATTAGGTTGCCTAGCTAGTTAGTAGCAGAGGAAGAACAAATTCCAGATTTTCTGACTTCCATTCCTGGATTCTTTCCATAAACTATGCTGTCAAAATTTGTGCTTCCTTAAACTGTTAGTATAATTAATTATATCAACACCAAACCTATCAGAAATTATATGATCATATCAATAGATGCTGAAAAAACTTTTGACAAAATACAGCACCCATTCCTACTAAAAACACTAGAGAGTAGAAATAAATGAACTGTTACTTAGAATAATAAGCAGTATCTATCTGAAACCATCAACAAGCATCATATTCAATGGGGAGAGGCTAGAGGCATTCCCAATAAGATCAGGGGTGAAAGAAGGATGCCCATTATCACCACTACTATTCAATATCATATTAGAAATGTTAGCTTCAGCAATTAGAGAAGAAAAAGAAATTGAAGGAATTAGAATTGGGAAAGAAGAGACAAAACTCGGAGTCTTTGCAGATGACATAATGGTATACCTAGAGAATCCCAAGAAATCATCCAAAAAACTACAGGAAATAATTAGCAATTTAATTTTTTTATTTTTAAATTTATTTTTATTAAAGATATTATTTGAGTTTTACAATTTTCCCCCAATCTTGATTCCCCTGCCCCATGGAAAGCACTCTGTCAGTCTTTATTTTGTTTCCATGTTTGTACCTTGATCCAAATTGGGTGTGATGAGAGAGAAATCATATCCTTAAAGAAGAGAAGAGAAGTCTAAGAGGTCACAAGATTAGACAATAAGATATCTGTTTTTTTCTAAATTAAAAGGAATAGTCCTTGAACTTTGTTCAAACTCTACAGCTCCTTATCTGGATACAGATGTCACTCTCCTTTGCAGACAGCCCAATATTGTTCCCGATTGTTGCACTGATGGAATAAGCAAGTAGTTCAAGGTTGAACATCATTCCCATGTTGCTGTTAGGGTGTACAGTGTTTTTCTGTTTCTGCTCATCTCACTCAGCATCAGTTCATGCAAATCCCTCCAGGTTTCCCTGAAATCCCATCCCTTCTGGTTTCTAATAGAACAATAGTGTTCCATGACATACATATACCACAGTTTGCTAAACCATTCCCCAGTTGAAGGACATTTACTTGATTTCCAATTCTTTGCCACCACAAACAGGGCCGCTATAAATATTTTTGTAGAAGTAATGTTTTTACCCTTTTTCCTCATCTCTTCAGGGTATATACCCAGTAGTGGTATTGTTGGGTCAAAGGGTATGCACATTTGTGTTGCCCTTTGGGCATAGTTCCAAATAGCTCTCCAGAAGGGTTGGATGAGTTCACAGCTCCACCAACAGTGTAGTAGTGTCCCAGATTTCCCACAACCCTTCCAACAATGATCATTATCCTTCCTGGTCATATTGGCCCATCTGAGAGTTGTGAGGTGGTACCTCAGAGAAGCTTTAATTTCCATTTCTCTAATAATTAATGATTTAAGAGCATTTTTTTCATATGGCTATGGGTTGCTTTGATCTCCTCATCTGTAAATTACCTTTGCATATCCTTTGACCATTTGTCAGCTGGGGAATGGCTTTTTGTTTTAAAAATATGACTCAGTTCTCTGTATATTTTAGAAATGAGTCCTTTGTCAGAATCATTAGTTGTAAAGATTGTTTCCCAATTTACTACATTTCTTTTGATCTTGGTTACAGTGGTTTTATCTGTGCAAAAGCTTTTTAATTTCATGTAATTGAAATCATCTAATTGGTTTTTGATGTTGTTCTCCAACTCTTCCTTAGTCATAAACTGCTCCCCTTTCCATAGATCTGACAGGTAGATTAGTCCTTGATCTTCTAATTTGCTTATAGTATTTTTTTTATGTCTATTTCCTGTAACCATTTGGATCTTATCTTGGTAAAGGGTGTGAGGTGTTGGGTCTAATCTAAGTTTTTTCCATACTAACTTCAAATTATCCCAGCAGTTTTTATCAAAGAGGGAGTTTTTATCCCAATGGCTGGACTCTTTGGGTTTACTGAACAGCAGATTACTACAATCATCTCCTGCTTTTACACCTAGTCTATTCCACTGGTCCACCACTCTATTTCTTAGCCAATACCAAACAGTTTTGATGACTGATGCTTTATAATATAATTTTAGATCAGATAGGGCTAAACCACCTTCTTTTGCACTTTTTTTCATTAAGCTCCTGTAAATTCTTGACTTTTTATTTCTCCATATGAATTTACTTACAACTTTTTCTAACTCGTTAAAGTAATTTTTTGGAATTTTGATTGGTAGGGCACTAAACAGGTAGTTCAGTTTTGGTAGAATTGTCATTTTTATTATATTAGCTCTACCTATCCATGAGCAGTTGATATTTGCCCAGTTATTTAAATCTGATTTAATTTGTGTGAGAAGTGTTTTATAATTGTTTTCAAAAAGATTCTGAGTCTGTCTTGGCAAATAGACTCCTAAATATTTTATATTGTCTGAGGTTACTTGGAATGGGATTTCTCTTTCTAGCTCTTCTTGCTGTTTCTTGCTAGACATATATAGAAAAGTTGAGGATTTATGAGGGTTTATTTTATAACCTGCAACTTTGCTAAAATAACAATTAGCAATTTTAGCAAAATTGCAGGAAATAAAATAAACCTCCATAAATCCTCAATTTTTCTATATATGACTAGCAAGATGCAGCAGGAAGAACTAGAAATAAATAAAATACTTGGGAGTCTATTTGCCAAGGCAGACTCAGAAACTTTTTGAAAATGATTACAAAACAGTTCTCACAGAAATTAAATCAGATTTAAATAATTGGGCAAACATCAACTGCTCATGGATACGTCAAGCTAATATAATAATAACAAATGACAAAACTAAACTACCTGTTTAGTGCCCTACCAATCAAAATTCCAAATAATTGCTTTAATGAGTTAGAAAAAGTTGGAAGTAAATTCCTATGGAGAAACAAAAAGTCAAAAATTTCCAGGGATTCAATGAAAAAAAGTGCATAAGAAGGTGGCTTAGCCCTACCTGATCTAAAATTTTATTATAAAGCATCATTAATCAAAACTGTCTGGTATTGGCTAAGAAATAGAGTGATATGGACCAGTGGAATAGACTAAGTGCAATAGCAGGAAACGATTATATTAACCTGCTGTTTGATAAGCCCAAATAGTTCAGCTATTGGGATAAAAACTCTCTCTTCGATAAAAACTGCTGGGAAAATTGGAAGTTAGTATGGAAGAAACTTAGATTAGACCAACACCTCATTCCCTATACCAAGATGAGATCAAAATGGATACAGGATTTAGACATAAAAAAACAATGATAAAAGCAACTAGAAGATCAAGGATTAGTTTACCTGTCAGATCTATGGAAAGGGAAGCAGTTTATGAATAAGGAGGAGATGGAGAATATCCCCAAAACAAACTAGATTATTTTGATTACATTAAATTAAAAAGCTTTTGCACAGACAAAACCACTGTAACTAAGATAAAATAAATGTAGTAAACTGGGAAACAATATTTACTACTAACATTTCCAACAAAGGACTCATTTCTAAAATGTACAGAGAACTGAGTCAAATTTTTTTTCTAAAAAAAAATCATTCCCCTATTGACTAATGGTCAAACGATATGCAAAGGCAATTTACAAACGAGGAGATCAAAGCAATCCATAGTAATATGAAAAATTTCTCTAAATCATTACTTATTAGAGAAATGCAATCCCTGAGGTATCACTTCACTCCTCTCAGAGTGGCCAATATGACCAGAAAGGATGATGATCATTGTTGGAAGGGTTGTGGGAAATCTGGGACACTATTACATTTTTGGTGGAGCTGTGAACTCATCCAACCTTTCTAGAGACGAATTTGTAATTACACTTAAAGGGCAACAAAAATGTTCATACCCTTTGATCTAGCAATACCATTACTGGGTCTATACTCTGAAGAGATGATGAAAAAGCGTAAAAACATCACTTGTACAAAAATATTCATAGCAGCCCTGTTTGTGCTGGCAAAGAATTGGAAATCAAGTAAAGGTCCTTCAATTGGGGAATGGCTTAGAAAACTGTGGTATATGTATGTCATGGAAAATTATTGTTCTATTAGGAAACCAGGAGGGATGGGAATTCAGGGAAGCCTGGAGGGATTTGCATGAACTGATGCTGAGTTGCATGAGCAGAGCAAGAAAAACACTTTACACCCTCACAGCAACATGGGGGCGATGATCAACCTTGATGGACTTGCTTGTTCCATCAGTGCAACAATCAGGGATGATTTTGGGCTGTCTGCAGTGGAGAATACCATCTGTATCTAGAGAAAGAACTGTGGAGTTTAAACCAAATCCAAGGACTATTACCTTTAATTTAAGAAAATAAAACTGATATCTTATTGTCTGATCTTGCTATCTCTTTTACTTTGTTTCTTCCTTAAGGATGTGATTTTTCCCTCGTCACATTCAATTTGGATCAATATATACCATAGAAACAATGTAAAGACAGGCACATTGCCTTCTGTAGGGGTGGGGAGGGAAGTGAGATTAGGGAAAAAATTGTAAAACTCAAAATAAATAAAAATCTTTATAATTTAAAAAAGAAAAAAGACAAGGAAAAATAAAAAAGACTGGAAAACAAGACAAAATAAAACAAAACAAAATTTGTGCTTCCTTTACAAAATTGAATTAAGAAGTTTTAAGGGTTGAGGGTTGGTTTTGGGGTGGGGTAAGGTGAGAGTGGGGAATGGAGTGTAAAGAAAGGACAGGGATAGAAAGAACCTAGGAAAATGTGGTCATGGATAAATCATATTTTGCCAGCATGCCAATCAGTGCATGCAAATAAGTTAACTGTAATTTAGTCAAGGTTCCTAGAGTTGCTAATTTCCATTTCTATTACTCCATGTCTTTTTAACCAGATTCTCTTCTGAAAATGATCTTATTGTGGATCATTCATTATTTTGTTTTTTAGGAGACTCTCCTTTTGGATTAGACTGTCTACAAGAAGGTAACTCAATAGATCATCTTTTGACCGAATTCAAACCATCTGTTTACTTGAGGTTTTTTCCCCTTCTTTTGTTGATTTACACTACTGACTCAAGTCACTCATTGTTTTGGTAGCATGAAGACAGAATGTAAAAACTGCAGGAAATCAGAGTATTCACATAATGTTTAATTTAGACTTCATCTATATAACTCCAAAAGCACCAGTAAAACTGGTCAATCTATCAGATTTAGTGAAAAACAGGCAAAATGTTTTATTTGGTCAATCTATATAGAAACAGATTTACATTGTTTCTTCATAGGGAAAAAGATATATTCAACTTTCTTCTCCCTTTTTTTCCTGGCAGATTGCCAACTATATAAATTTTCTTGACATATGAAGCAAAGGACAGAGTCTATGAGGTCAGAGTGATAGGAACTTTACTATAGATGTAGCATAAAGGAGAAATTTTCTCCTTGTCAAATTCTAAAGACTGCTATCCTTGGGCCTTAAGGTATTTTAACCCATACCATATTGGGACAGTCTCAGAAAAGGGAGAGGAAGAGAAAAAGGAGAGAGAGACAGAGAGGGAGAAAAAAACAAGGTCCTGGACCAGATAGAGGAGGATAGAAAAAGGGGAGGCAAATTATCCCTTCTCCTGGAATACTGGCATCAGCAATGCTCCACCTACTCACTGTCACTTCCATCACTAACTCACCCATTCCTGTTTTTGCCTCTGGTTAAAAATTTCCTAATAATCTGAAAGAAGATTCTTTTCCCACTGTGACATCTCCTTAATCTTGGGTTGGTATCATGCCTATGCATTGCTGAAAGGATTGTTAAATCTTTGAATTTTAGCCATGTATGTGACTTTGCTGAGTATCTAGTTCCAAACACTACATTTCCCTCATAAGGAGAGATAATTTATCAGCTTGTGGTCTCCCAAACACTCAGAGTAGAATCAGCTAGAATTTTTTTCAAAGATCTTTATTCAGAGATGGAAATAAATTCCCTTGGCATTTCAGCAGGGGTTAGAGAAGAAAGCCTTTTCTTTTGAAGGCATGTATACTTGAAATTTAAACAACTGCAGTGACTGTATTAAACTATGAGTTTTCTTTTTCAAATATTATTTATATCATTATTTCCCCTATTTTTCTTTCTTTCTTTTTTAAAAATTTTATTCATTTAAGGCAATGGGGTTTTAAGTGACTTGCCCAGGGTCATACAGCTAGGCAATTATTAAGTGTCTGAGGTTGGATTTGAATTCAGGTCTTCTTGACTCCAGGGCTGGTACTCTATCCACTGTACCACCTAGCTGCCCCCCCCCATTTTCTTTCAATACCAGAAAATTTTCCTTGCTTCTTGTCCTTACTCCTCCAAGTCTCCCAGGAGCCAGAGACATTCCAGATTGGTTCCCATCTTATTCATTATGTATGTCATCATATTGCCCTGGTAATAGTGGCAGAATGGGAGGAACAAACTAAAGTGGGTGCTCAACAAATGGATGAATATGGATGAATGTTGTAAAACTTTCATAACATGTATTTGGAAAAATAAAATATTGATAAAAAAGTGGATGCTAGATACAAAGTGGAAGAATAGAAAGAAAAAAAATTGAAAAGCAAAATAAATTACTTGTTCTCCAAACTTCTAGCATCTGGAGGAATGGCTACTTATTGAAAGAGGATGCATTATACTAATGATACAGATAAAAATCTGAATTTGGTTTTCAAAATGACTTTACATACCTTAGGTGATCATTATTTTTCGATTGAATGAGTTATTGAATAAGGAGGAAATCTTGTCTTTCTTGAGATCTCCATGGGTTTACTTCCAGAGGATAGAAGAGCAAGTTTTGCTTCCCCAGGCTTATTAGGGTTTTATTTTTTTTGTTGTTATTGGGTCATTATTTTCAGTTATGTCTGACTTTTTGTGATTCCATTTGGCATTTTCTTGGCAAAGATACTGGAATGGGTTTAACATTTCCTTCTTCAGCTCATTTTATAAATGAGGAACTGACACAAACAAGGCTAAGTCACTTGTCTAAGGTCATACAGCTAGCATAGTAGCATTCTAACTGAACTACCCTCAGTAGCAATGGGAAGCTGAATGAGGGGCAAACCACAAGTATAAGCATACTGCAGTATCCTTTGCTCTGGCTCTGCAAAATTTAAAATGATATAGAGAAACGCTCAAGTTAGGGACTGTGAAAACTAACTGTTGATGCTAAAAAGCAAAGCAGAACAAAATAACTGGCAAATTGCTAAAACCATGCAAACATTGGCAAGGTGCTTCCTTAGGTGTCATGTTTTCCCATCTTTTGTATTTAAGTAAAGAAATCTGAATAACTACTTGCCAAAAGTTCTATAGAAGGAACTTTTATTGAGATAAAGGTTAAACCAAGTGACCTATGAGTCATCTTGGTTTGGCAGAAAGCAATGGAGGACCTCTACTTTAACTTTGATTCTGTCCCTTATTACCTTTGTGATCTTGTAGAAATGACTTAACTTACCGGGGCTTTTGTTTTCTCATCTGTAGAAGGAAGAGATTTGGCTAGGTAGCCTTTGAAGTCTCTTCACTTCTAAATCTATGATAGAGGGACTTGGAAGAGAACATTTCTTACTATTCTCAGGGAATACTCGTCTGTGTGTGTGTGTGTGTGTGTGTGTGTGTGTGTGTGTGTGTGTGTTTGGGTATTTTGAGACCAAGTCTAACTCTTTCATTTTACATTATCAAACTGAGAACCCTGAGAAGTCACTATGATTTGCTTAAGATCATTCAGTCGCTCAGGACAGAGCAGTACTAGAAGCCATGACTTCTCGTTAGTATGGCATTCTTTTTTTAAAAAAAAAATATTTATTCAAGGCAGTGGGGCTAAGTGACTTGCCCAAGAGTACACAGCTAGGAAATTGTTAAGCAACTGAGGTCAAATTTGACCTCAGGTCCTTCTGACTCCAGAGTTGGTGCTCTATCCACTGTGCCACCTAGATGCCCCTAGTATAACATTCTTTATACTATACTATGCTTAACTTTCGCACCTGATTAGCCAAAGTTTGATGTATTTAGGATCATTGATTATGGACTGGAAAAGACTTCAGAAGCCATCTGGTCAAGCCTTATCATTTTGTAGGTGAAAAGACTGAGCCAAAGGAAGTTATGACTCACTCAAGATCATATAAATAGAAATAGCAGAGTTAGGATTTGAACCTTTTCTCTCTGTGAATCAGTTATGACAAGATCATTGGGCTCAGGAGTCAAATTCTAATTGCTTTCTAGAAATATGATTTAGTCCGATAATTTCAATTTATGATGAGGCAGCCTGGAGAAGAGGAAAACCTTCCCCAAATAGCATGGTAGTCAAGATTTAAACCAATTCTTAGAATCCAAGTCCAGTACTCATATACCATGAATGCCTCCCAGTATTATCATTCAGCCCTCTCAGTGTGACCTAGATAATTCAATATCTGTGGAAGAAAACATTTTTAAGGCATACACTTTAATGGTTGACTTTACCAACTCCTTTTTTGTTTATGAACTGAAGACTTAATTGACGTCTCTTATGTCTTCACCCCATCCTCTTCCCTCCCCCATTAAGATCCCAGTGCTTACAGTGAGGGAGGGAATTTCAAGAGGGTTCTTTCCAACTAGTATGACATTATTGCAGTATTGTAGTCTTCCTGTGACAGAATTGGTTTTCTTTTTCTGCATATTGTTTTGTTTTGTTTATTCCACTCATTCAGACTCTTATTTAAACTGTTCTGGAGCTTTGGTAGCTGTTCACTGAAGCCTAAAATTTTTTATCCTTTATAGAACAAGAATTTGATAGTTACTCGATTTTTAATAATTATTATAATTATTTAGGAGGATCTTAGCTCTCAAATTAAAATTTTGTCACTCATTATCCTTTCTTTCTTATCTTAACATTAGCTAGTGTTTAATTTAGGAGAATCTGAATTATATCCACTAGTGGGATTCAAATAAATTAACAACCAGTTCTCTACCCCAATGACCATTTTAAATAATCAAAAAGTTATATCAAAAGGTAGTTTAATATTTAATGCATTTAATACTCAAATAAGAACAATAAAAGAGGTACACAAAACTAGATTATACTGTTCACAGTATGCAAACATATCCTTTTGTAGTGAAAGCAACAGAAGCCAATTTTGGAACATATGAAGAGCCAAAACCCATTCTACCTCTTCTAACTTTCTTTTTCTTCTACTTTGGGCAATAAGACAACCCTTGTCTTTATTTCTATTGGTTCATTGTGTCCCAGCTTCCTATTGGTTTCATTGTTCAGGAAATACCAGAACACTCATATTATCTGGGGGAATTTTGGGTGTAATACAAAATAGAAACAATGATAGCTTGTCACCCCCTGGTTGTTTGACACTTTTTCTCTTTACATTATGTGTTAGTTTAGTGAAGTAACAAAAACAGGGGAATTAAAATGTAGTTTTTCATCAAAGGTATAATGAGTTTTAAGAAATGAATAAATACATAGTATAATTCCATTAATTTTTTCACCTATAGATGGAATGAATATTATTACAGATGCTTAGAAAATTCTGTTGTGCAGATGAATGTTAAAAAAGAATAAGGAATGTTAATTTGTGATTTTCACATTGGGTGACTGCCCAGGCATGCACCTTAGAGAACCCTGATTACAAGTGCCATTCTAACCACTGGTTTGCCAAACTCAAACTAGCTGAATCCCACCACTGGTTGTATCACGAAAATCTAATTTCCCTTTTATAAGTTGGTATGGATTTTCTTATCTGTGACTGGGGAAACCCATTTCCCTTCTCTGTTAGAGCCAGGGTCCCCTGAATTATGCCAGTTCTTACACTTTATATTCTCTCACTTTTGCCTTAGATGGTAGTGGATTCTGCTCACTGAAAGATTTTTATAAGCAAAGAATAAATGACTATTTGTCAGAAAATATGGTGAGTGGATTCATGTTCCATTCTTGATTAAATTATATGTCGTTTCATTTCTAATTCTCAGATTCTGTGATTCTAGTTTAGAGTACAAATGCATTTGTAGGGGTGGCTAGGTGGCACAGTGGATAAAGCACTGGCCCTGGAGTCAGGAGTACCTGGGTTCAAATCTGGTCTCAGACACTTAATTACCTAGCTGTGTGGCCTTGGGCAAGCCACTTAATCCCATTTGCCTTGCCAAAATCTAAAAAAAAAATGCATTTGTAAAATAATATAAGAAGCATCACAATTAATTACAAAAAGAACAATCAATAAACAGAGATGTATGAAGAACTAAGTTTTCAGAAAGTTGTCATGAAGCCAATTAAAGATAAATCATCAGAAATACAAAAGTCTTTTCACTATACCAAGATTCAATGCTGGGATTTAATAAATTTGTATTGAAATGAATTTGTATTTAATGAATTTGAATGGAAACTGGAAGAAAGATATCAAATTAATGAAAAATGTGTGAAAATGAAAAAAGTGTCAAACCTTCCCCAATAGAAAAGTGGACATAGACTATGAACATGTAATTTTCAAAAGAAGAAATCCAAGATATCAGCAATCATATAAAATACTCAATAATTAGGTTAATGAAAATTAAAGTAACTTTAAAGTTTTGTCTCACACTTATCAAGCTTAAAATGAAGATACAAGAAAAACATTGTTGCAATTGTGATGGAGCTGTGAATTGACTTAGCTATTCCAGAAAGTAATTTGGAACTATGCATCAAAAGTTATTAAATAGTTCATATCTTTTGGTTAAACCACTGCTAGGCTATACCCCAAAGAGGTCAAAGAAAGAGAAAAAGGACTTGACATTAAGAAATATTTATGATAATCCAAAATCTTAGCTTTTTAGATTTTAGCTTTAGCTTAGCTTTGGAAGCTAAGGGGCTGTCCTCTTATTGGTAAAAAGCTAAACCAATTATGATATATTAATTTTATGAAGTATCATAGTACATAAAAATGATGAAATGTAAAGTTTCATAATAGACTGGGAAGAATTCTAGTGGAATTAGAAAACTCTATAGAATGATAGCAACATTATAGAGGAAAAATAAGTCTTCCAATGACTTTAAAACTCTGATTGAATGCTTAATGATGAATCCAGAGGCCAGCTTCTGAAACACCTCACCCATCTCCTAACAGAGAAGTGATGAACTTAAAATACAGAGGAAGAATTCTGTTTGGGGACATGGCCAATGTGAGAATCTGTTTGGTTGGTCCTTATTTGAAATGAGGACATTTGTTGTTTGTTATTATTGCTGCTTTTGCTATTAAAGGGGATTGTGCTCCAAAGGACAAACATTAAATGCGTGTAAAAAAGAAATTAATTAATTTTTTTAACAAGGGAAATGAAAATGCATTTATTAAGAACCACTTGTGAGCCAGGGGATTAAAAAAAGACAAAAAAATATAATAGTTCCTATCTATACGGAGCTTACTGTATGTACACATTTAAATTTATGAAAATTATATTAAAAAATTAATGCAATTTTTTTTGGGAGGACAGTATTAGCAACTGGGTAGGTTGAGGGATCAAGGAAAGCTTTAGGTGTAAAGTACACTTCATTTGAGTTTGGAAGGAATTAAAAAGTCTAAGAGGTGGAGGTGGACAGTTAGGTAGTGCAGTGTATAGAGTGCAGGACCTGAAGTCAGAAAGACTCATCTTCATGAGTTTAAATCTGGCCTCAGATACTAGCTGTGTAACCCTGAACAAATTATTAATCATCAGTTTAGGGAAAAAACCCCTGAGATTTCTTTATCTGTAAAATGATCTGGAGAAGGAAATGGAAACCCCTTCACTTTGCCAAGAAAACTAAAAATGACCAAACAACAAAGAGATGGAGGAAGGGAGAATATATTCTAGTTATAGTTGATAACCAGTACAAAGGCAGGGAGATGAAAAATACAATGCTGTGTGATAAATAGCTAGAAATCTAGTTTGGTTGAGCAAAAATTAGGCTATGAAGGTAAGAGCAAGGCAGGTTATGAAGAACCAAAGAAAGGAATTTCCATTTGATGCTAAAGGTTATAGGGAGCCACTAGAATTTAATGAGAAGAGGTGAAATGGTTAGAAATTTGCCTTAGGATTACCACTTTAACCATTGTTTATGAAGTAGATTAGAGAAAAGCCTATTATTCCCTTTTGTGGGGGATGATAAAACAATACCCTCAGAAAATAAGATTGTACAACCTGAGGCAGGGAGACCAATTACAAAGCTTTTGTAAAAATCTAAGCAAAACCTGATGAGAAGTTAGATTAGAATTGTAGTGCTGTGAATAGAGAGAAGGGGGTAGATATGAGCAGTTATAGAAGGAGCTTGGGCAAAATTTAGCATAAATATAATACTAATACACAAGTAACTATATTGCTGGCTCTGCACTGAGAAAATATTTCAAGTAAATCATTTTGGGTATTAGGCAGAAACTCCATTAAAGATTTATGGGAGGACTGACAGATGTGAATGTGTTCCTTCAATGGAAGAAATATTCATATGGAGAAGGTTACAAATTCATTGAAGCATTTAAAAAATTGAGTATTTATGCATCAATTACATAACTTGAAAAAGGTGATTACCCATATCTAATAAATATAGCATGAGCATGCCCTTATCTTTATTCTCCCATGATGAAATAGGCTGATACTATCAAGATGAAGTTGTTTTATCTCAAAACATTTGCATTTATTCATATATATATACATAAACATACACATATGTAAACACACACATATATAATACACACACACACACACACACACACACACACACACACATACACCCATAGTTCTCCAGTCCCTCTATCTTTTTGTCTCTCTGTCTCTAACCCTGTCCCTGTTTCTCTATTCTTGTTGTCTACAGTATTAGAATGTAAACTCTCTCAAAGTACAGTTTATGTTCATTGTATCTGCAGCCCTAGCTCTTAACACAGGGCTTGGTACATAGTAGATTTTTAATAACTGCATCTGATTCATTGACTAAAGGAATTGAACTTTACCACATTTCAGTAAAATTCAGTTTCCAGAAATGAGACAGTGAAAAAAAATCACAATGATTGAATGGGGAGAAATAAAGGAAATAGGGATGGATAAACATTTTGTACTTTTGTCATCATAATCATCAGAGAGGCAGTGTAGAATAGTGCAAACATTGGGTTTGGAGTCAGGAGAGACTTTGATTCAAATCCCACCTTTGACACTTACTAGCTGTGGGACCATGAGCCAAAGTTACTTAGTTACTCTGTTTCCTCACATATAAAATGGGATTAAAATACATGTAGCACTTATCTTATAAGATTTTTATGAGTTCCAATTTATATGGCATATAAATCATTTTGTAAAACTTTAAAGCACTGAGACATATAATACTTCAGTTATTATAGTCATCACCATCCAACTTTTATTGGATGGCTCCTTTTTATTAGGTACTGGATTGGAAATGATAGGAGATGTAAAGTATGGCCTTGTGCTTGCAGTGTATGTGATCTAGATAAAGAAATGGAAATTAACATTGAAAATTTGGACATCGTTCCAAAACAGTAAATGGAAAGTGTCACCTGAGGGCCCTAGACAATATGTGCTTGGGTGGAGCGGGTGGGGAGAGAGAGAGAGAGAGAGAGAGAGAGAGAGAGAGAGAGAGAGAGAGAGAGAGATTGTCAGAAGGTTGAAGGTTGTGTCTCTTATGAAGCTGAAAGAGTTTGATCATTTCAATCAAATTGTCTTTAGCCTTGATTTAAACTGGCCTCTTTGGGTTTGTCTGATGCAATTGAAAGTACCAGAAATGCAGTATGTTTGCTCTATAATGATTTAGCATCCTTGTTCCCATGTTGTCAGACTATTATTTTGGATGTCCTAAAAATAATATGCAAACACTGCCTTCTACAGAAGTCAATAATTATCCAGATTTGTCAACCTGGAAGGTCACTATATATTATAGAGGAGCAGGTTTTGGTTGATTAGAAATCTCAAACACTGGTAGCAACTTGAACACCTATTATTATACAAAATGCTCTCGTAGCATTTATTCCTTGAGGAGATAGTTTAAAAAGGTGATTGAATCAAACTGCCAAAGCAGTTTGCTCAAATGGAGTTGTTTCATTTATTTACAAGGCACAAAGCTACAATAATTCTAGGAGGAAATATAAGAGCACACAGTGAGAGACAAATGATTTAACTAAAATCTGGAAGCTAGTACACAGTGATACAGGTTAGTAGCCTCTTTGAAGGGTGACTGTGAAATGGCTGGCTGTATCTTATTATATATTGATACATATATAGATATAAAATATAATTATTAGAAAAAATAATGACTATATTTGTATAACACTTTAGAGTTTATAAATAAAAAAAAAACATTAATTAGCACTTACTATGTACAAAATCTGGTGCTATGGTTAAGGTTGGAAAGGAAAAAAATCCTTTGTAGTTGTCACCTCTTTGGACCTATATGGTAACTTGTGAAGTAGATTTTTTATTTTGATGAAGCTCATTAGGAAATTGATCCATGGAGCCTCACTACTTTTCCAGGCTCACCACAACTATGAAGTATCTGGGGGTATTAGAATCCAGGTATTCCTGACTCTATCTAATAGTTGATCAATTCTACTATACACATTATACATTTCTATGGGAAAACATTGTGGAACAATTGAAATCAGACTACTTTTGGAATCATGGAAATGAGTTTGGGTCTTGCCTCTGATATTCTGGTGTTTTTACCCTTCTAGCTTCAGTTTCCTCATCTGTAAAATGAGAAAAATGGTAAATACCTGGAATAGTCACCTCACAGGAGTGTCTTCAAGTCCAAATGAGATTCTGAGTGAAAAGCGATTAGAAACCTTTATTTTTTAAAATAAAATATAATGTTTTATTAACATACAAATTAATTTGTAAAATGGCTTGGAGAAGGAAATGACAACTTGCTTTATTTAGTATCTTTGCCAAGAAAATACCAAATGGGGTCATGAAGAGCTTTATATGACTAAACAATAACAAAATAACAACAAAAATCTTTAGAATAAAATAAAACTAATATTTTGTTAATGTATTTATAAATTCATAATATAACCATTTTGATAATCTTGTTGGATAGACTTTTTTGGGTGCAAAATTTCTCAAAATACATTGTGTTTGATGTCACTGATACTCATAATTCCTTATCAACTAATTATCATTTTATAAATTTTATAACATATCTTTCCTACTATCCCCTTGCTCCTACTATTGAGCAATTTTTTAAATAAAAAAGAAAAAGCTGGGGTGGCTTGGTGGCACAGTAGATAAAGCACCAGCCCTGGAGTCAGGAGTACCTGGGTTCAAATCCGGTTTCAGACACTTAATAATTACCTAGCTGTGTGGCCTTGGGTAAGCCACTTAACCCCATTTGCCTTGCCAAAAAAACCCCTAAAAATAAAATAAAAAAGAAAAATCAATTAATACATACAAGTATAAAGTAGCTAAACAAATTTATCAGTGTTTCTGAAAATGTGTCTCTTTTGCATTTAAAGTTTACCACCTTTCTGGCAGGAAGTGTCATACTTCAAACAAATTCTTTTGGACTTGTTTTTCATTATGTTCATCTGGATTTTGAAACCTTTCAAAGTTGTTTTTCTCTATAATGTTGTTTCAATACCAATTTTTCTCCTAGTTTATTCAGTTCATTTTATGTAAAGCTCAAATGAGAGAATGAGTGTAAAGCACTTTGCACAACTTCAAGTGCTACTTAAATGCTTATGATGAATATTGATATTGTTATTGTTATTATTATTATTACTCTACAGTTACTAGACCTTCAGTCTGGAGATGATTTCATTCCTTAAGTCTTCTATTGTACCCTTGTTGAACTAAAGCAATGTTTAAAGATCAATGTTTTATGAAGTCTAGATGACCATCAAAACAATAAACCAAGCCCCGATTTGTAGCAATTTTCAATTTCTAAGATATAAAAGCTTATACCAAAAATTTAATAAATAGCTGTCTCAAGCTAATCTGATTAGAATTGATTTTGGAATACTTCTGACTCTGCATCAGAGGACAAGAAAAGAGACTAAACATTTATATGTTATATGTTTAATTTATGTTAGCCAGTCATTGTGCTAAGCATTTTACAAATTTTATCTTACTCAATCTTCACAACAACCCTGGAGGCAGGTGCTATTATTAGTCCCATTTTATAGCTGATAAAAACCAGTTAGATGGGGCAGCTGGTAAATCATTGACTCTGAAGTCAAGAGGACCTTAGTTCAAATCAGTCTCAGACACTTGCTACCCAAGTGACCTTGACCCAGATTGTCTTGCATCCAGGGCTATCTCCAGTTATATTGATTGTATATAACCACTGAACCCAGATTACTACAGAGGAGGCTGTAATGTTAATAAGCATTATTTTTAGTTTCAAAAAATAAAGTTTTTGGGATGGCTAGGTGGTACAGTGGATAGAACACCTGCCCTGGAGTCAGGAGTACCTGGGTTCAAATCTAGCCTCAGACACTTAATAATTACCTAGCTATGTGACCTTGGGCAAATCACTTAACCCCATTGTCTTGCACAAACCAAAAGAAAAAAAGAAAAAATAAGGTTTTTCTAATTACTTTTTTATTAATTATCTCATTTGGACTTGAGAGCATTCATTTTTCTCATTTTATAGATAAGAAAACTGAGATTAGAAGAGTAAAATCACTCATTAGAGTATCAGAGGCAGACTTAGCACAGCACCCCTCACTGAAATCCAATTCATTTTCATGTCATGGATGAACCTCCCTGATGTCATGATCTCCTTTGAGAATGAAGGACAAATACCATCATCATAACAGTTATCAAAACTGAGGTAAATAGAGGTTAAATGATTTGCCTTGGATAACATGCTTAGCAAATGTGAGAAGTCAGATTAGAACTCATTGTTGTCCCAGTGTTCTATACACTGCACTAACTAGCTACATCAGCTCTTATAGGTCTTCTCAGAAAGTACGCTGTCAGTTTGCTAGTTTTCTAAAATAATTACAGTTCACATTTGTTCACAGAATGCACATTCTTTTTGACATAGAGGTTAACTTGGATTCTTGAATGCTATTGTAGCAGAGCATAAACTTTGCAATTCCTATAAAGTTAGAGAAACTTTAAATACAGGCCCAATTACAGACAATAGAATGTATCACCTGAGAACCAATCAATCACCAGGGTGGGGAGAAGCACATTCTTCCCTTCTCCACCTTGGTGCCTCCAGAAATCTTCCTCATGGGGATGCATAGAACTTCTGCATCTGAAGGACAAAGAATTAAACTCCATCCTAATTGAACTAATTAGTCATTATCTAATACATAGATGTGTTCATTAACTTTTAGTCAATTTTTCTATTTATGAAGAAATTAATCTACAAATGATCTATGCAAGACTTTTTTGTGTTATATATGTTGAACATGGTGGAAATAAACTGGTTGACTCTTCTTTTTTATTTTTTTTTTGGTTGACTTCTTTAGAGCAGGAATTATAAAAGAATATCTTTGATATACTTTATCTTATTTTCTCCTTTTTCATGTAAAAACATATTTTAATATTAATTTTTCAAACTTTGAGTTCAAAATTCTCTCTTTTTGTCCCCACCACACTTTCCTTAATAGAGAAAGCAATTATTTGATATATGTGAAGTCATACAAAACATTACCATAATAGTCATGTTATAAAAGGAAAAATAATATTTCCCATCCACCCCCCACCAAAACAGAAGAGAAACCTCAAATAAAATAAAATTAAAATAATTTGCTTCAATCTGTATTCCAAGTTATCTTGGGTCACAGCATTGCTGAGAAGGGGCAAGTCATTCACAGCTGATCATTCTATAGTGTTGCTATTACTTTGTCTGTAGTATATTTCCCATTGCATCTGCTCATGTAAGTCTGTCCACATTATACTGAGAGCATCCTGTTCATATAACAGAATGGCATTGCATCATAATGACATACCACAATTTGCTCAATCATTCCCCAACTAATGGACATCCCCTCAATTTCCAGTTTATTGCCACCAAAAAAGAGATGCTATAAATGTCCTTATATGTATGTCCTTTTTTTCCCTTCATGCTTTTCATCTCTTTTGGAGTTTGACCTTACTAGCTCAAAGGGTAAGCATAGTTTTATAACCCTTTGGACATAGTTCCAAATCACTCTACAGAATTATTGAATCACTTTACAATTCTTTTAGTAGTTTATTAATGTTTCTTTTCCCATACATCCCTCCCAAAATTTGTGAATTTCTCTTTCTGTCCTTTTAGCTAATCCAGTAGATATAAGGTAATACCTCAGAATTGTTTTAATTTGCATTTCTTCAATGAACAGTTGATTAGAGCTTTTATTTTAATATGATCATATAGAGCACTGATAACCTCATCTGAAAACTGTTCATTCCTTTTGATCATTTATCAATTTGGAAATGGTCTTACCCATAGTTACTATTGTTATTTTTTCCTCCATCCTATTCCCCCAATTCCATTTATTCTATTCTTTTTCTCCTTTCACCCTGTTCTTCCTCAAAAGTTTTGCATCTCACTTCCCCCCCTCCAACAATCTTCTCTCACTTCTCTCACTTCCCTTACCCTTTCATATAAGTCATCAATATCATCTTCTCATGCAGGAATAAAAGCAATTCAAGGTCTTTAAGTCCCTTATGATTTGGCCTTATTTTTTACCTTTTTTTTTTTTTTTGCTTCACTTGAGTCTCATATTTTAAGGTCAGATTTTCTGTTCATCTCTGGTCTTTTCATCAGGCAAGTTTGAAAGTCCCCAATTTCATTGAGTGTTTATCTGAAAGAATTTGCTATTTATGCTGGGTAGTTGATTCTTGGTTATAATCCAAACTCTTTGGCCTTCCAGAATATCATATTCTAAGACGTATGATACCTTAAAGTAGAGGTTGCTAAACTAAGTACTTTCCTGACTAGGTCTCCATGATAATTGAATTGTTTCTTTCTGACTGTTTGTAATATTTTCTCCCTGATGTGAGAGTACTGAAATTTGGCTATAATATTACTGGAAGTTTTCATTTTGGGATCTCTTTCAAGAGGTGATTGGTGGAATCTTTCAATTTCTATTTTACCTTCTGCTTCTAAAATATCAGGGCAGTTTTCCTTGCTCATTTCTTGAAAGATGATGTCTAGGCTCTATTTTTGATCATGGTCTTCAGGTAGTCTGATAATTTTTAAATTACCTGTGTTTGATTTAATTTCCAGGTCAGTGGTTTTGAGATATTATTTATTTTCTTCTAGTTCTTCATTCTTTTGGTTTTGTTTTATTTTCTCTTGATTTTTCGCAAAGTCATCATCTTCCCTTTGTTTACATGTTTTTATATATACATATTTATACATGCACATATACACACATACACACATACATATATATATATATATATATGTATATATGTATGTATATGTCTTGTGAGGGCAAGGCAAAGGGGTTAACTGACTTGCCTAAGGTCACAGCTAAGTAAGTATTAAGGGGCTGAGTCTGGATTGGAACCCAGGTCCTCCTGATTCCAGAGTCAGTGTTTTATCCACTGTGTCACCTAACTGCTCCTCCATTTGTAATTTTAGAAATTACTTTTTTTCAGTGAGTTTTTGTATCTCCTTTTTCATTTGGCCAATTCTACTTTTAAAGTCATTTTTCTGCCCATTGCCTTTTTTGGACATCTTTTTTTCATTTTCCCAGTATGGTTTTTAAGCTGTTATTTTCTTCAGTGTTTTATTGGATCTCTTTCACTAAACTATTGACACAGTTTTCATGATTTTCCCTCCTCACTTCAATTTCTTTTTCCAATTATTCCTCTTTCTCCTTTACTTGATTTTTGAAATTCTTTTTTGGCCTCTCCCATGGCCTGAGACTAATTCATATTTTTCTTGGTGCCTTTGACTTTGCTATCCTCTGAGTGTTTAATTTGATCTTCATTAGGGCCATGGTAGCTGTCTGTGGTCAGATTTTTTTCTTCAGTTGTTTACTCATTTCCCCAGCCTATGACCTGATTTTAGCTCTTTATTAAGGTGGGATTCTGCTTCCAGGGTAGAGGACACTCTGCCTCATTAGGCTTTTTTTAACTGCTGTTTTCAGAGTTACTTCTAGGGACCTGTAAACTTTCAATTCTTCCAAGGTCTTATGATCTATGGAGAGGTTTTCACTATTCTTCTGACCTGTGCTCTGTGGTATGGATGATCACAAACACTACTTTCTATCCTGGAACTGTGAGAAGGGTCCCTGCTCCACTGTGGCAGTATGCTCTATTGTGCTTCTGCTCCTCTTCCAGGGACTGGGACTAAAGACTGCAACCTTGCTCTGAGTATGGGCAAAGGACCAGAGTCCTGCCTCATTGATAGCAAGGAGACCCCTGTAATTTTCTTCTGATCTTGGTCTATGGACCAAGAACTCTATAAGCAGCTGCCTCTGCTGATTCAGTGGCTCCTGAGAGCTATTCTTAATCTCTTGAGTTTGAATCTGCACTGTTAAAATCTGCACCAATCTGTGCTCCTCTCTAACCCTGGTGTAGAAAATATTTCCTGCTGATCTTCCAAGTTGTCCTTGGCAATCTCTGGGTTGAGAGGTCTGAAAAGTACCATCACTGACACTGACCCAGGTGCCAGGCTGTCTGTTCCTGGATCTGTACTACATGTATTTTTCATTCTGTTGTAACAGATGCTTTCTACCAATCTTCTAAGAAACCTTGGGCCAGAAAATTGCTTCACCCTGTCTTTTTTGGATTTTGTCTCTCTAGAATTTGTTTAGAGTCATATTTAAAGGTATTTGGAGTGATTTGGGGGAAGAACTCAGGCAAACGCCTGCCTTTACTCTGTCATCTTGGCTGTTGTTGTTGACTTATATACAAGCAGAGCATGGTTTCTCAAAAGGTTTAAGATATCCCTTTCTTAAGGATGTTAGAAATCTATTGACTTTTTATTCCACAATTAACCTCATGCCCCTTTCTCTGAAGAGAAGATTTTTTCCTTTTCTGTTAATTATACTGGGTCAATTATTAATTTGTCTGCTGGTAAATAAGAAAAATCAAAAAGACATGAATAGTTCATCATCTCCCTTTTAAGGTATGAGAACACAAATGCAAGAATTTTTACTTTTACTTTGACTATTGAAGGTAGTGGTGGTGGCTGACCAATAGGGGTTCTTACTAATCCTCAAAACTCATTTTGAGTTCTAGGTTGTTTTTTATATTTATACAGCCCTACAAATGTATATACACATGCACATATACACATATATGGATAGATGGATGGATGTACTAACTACCACTCTATTTATATGTGTATGGTTTAAAGTACTTTAATTTTAAAATATTCTCCACCCCAAAATTTTTTCAGTTAGGTCAGAAGTGAAGAGATTTATCAACAGAATTTTTGTAGTTTTATATTTTAGTCTCCTTACCATAGAAACTAACTTTCAGCTAAGATATTAATGTATAATTCCTACAATCATGCCATTTCAAAGGGTCATGATAATGTATTACATATGATGATAATGATGATGATAATAATTTATGTAGCAGTCTAAGGTGGTCTGAAAATTTTGAGAAAAATTACGATTGACAGCAAGTAGTTGATTGTGGGAATTGAGTCAACCATACTTGCTCCATATTGTGACTCAATTCTGGAGCTTATTTGATTTCTATTCAATTATGGGTCCAATCCAATATCTGTCTTGTGAGAAAACTTTATTCAGTTGTGGGAATTGAAAGAAAACCTTATTGCTTTGTTTGATCCCATCACTGCATTACTGGGAAACTGGACAACTTCTACCTGCTTCTTAGAGACTCTTTATTTAGGAAGATCTAGGTTATGCTGGCCAGAAACTCAGTCAGATCCAAAGAATAATGCAAGGATTTTTTCACAATTGTACATCTTAAGGAATACATATGTCTTATCTGGAAACTAGTCCCATAGTGATTAATCAGTTATTGTTTCCATGTTTTCTTTGAAATGTTCAGAGATCATTAGGGAGTCTACCCCTAACTCAAAACCCCTAATCTTTCATCCAATTAGAAATCAGACTGACTAGATATATTTTTTTCCTTTTTAAAATTGGCTTTATTTTATTTTTTTAATGTATAAAAGTTTGAGGTCCCTTCTTTTCAGTTCAAGACCTAAACTAAGGAGATCTGGTCTTAGTTTTTTAAGCAATTGCATGCATTGTCTAATAAGTTAATATGTTTGAAAGATAAGATTTTTGTTTCCTCAGTCAATTCATCTTTCGCCTACTACAGCTTTCCACAATACATGAGTTTTCAGAAAGAAAAAAAATAAGTCCAAATATCAAGGAACCAGTCAGAATCACACAAGAATTGGCAATTATCATTTGAATAAGAGGAGAGCTTGGAATTTAATGTTCCATAAGGCAAAGTAGATTTTAACAGACAAAAGTATTAAACAAAAATTGACATATGACAATTGGTTTTGTTTACTAATTGATAGCTGTGGCAGATTCAGAGAATCATTGTACCTTTTATGAAGTTAGCAAGATGTGAGGGTTGAGAAAGTCCCAAATATTATGCATGTCAAGATGTATGATCACCCCAAACTTACATGTACTTGAATAGAATTCTAATTCGGTATGTTCAAAGATGGTGAGAGTGGGGAGAATAAATTTTGGCCAAAGAAAGTACTTTACTTGAATTCTACTAAATAAAATTCTATCCATTAGGAGAGAAACAGTTTACAGTATTTTTATAACTCTAAGTTATACTTTCTACTATAGGTAGAAAACTGAAGAAATTTCCAAGATAACATTCTATTTTAAAAATCACTTGAGGGCGGCTAGGTGTTGTAGTGGATAAAGCACTGGCCTTGGAGTCAGGAGTACCTGGGTTCAAATCTGGTCTCAGACACTTAATAATTACCTAGCCGTGTGGCCTTGGGCAAGCCACTTAACCCCATTTGCCTTGCAAAAACCTAAAAAAATCACTTGAGATTTTTAGGACAAAGTAATTGCTTTTTTGCTTGATTTAGCTTGGTAACTATCTCAATTCTTCATTTTTCAGTTTTCACTACTCATTGTTTCACTGTTGTTTACTCTACTCATTGTAACTTAAACACATGAATTACCTTTCCTACTTCCATGACTTTACTAATACTTTTTTTCTCCAAATGGACCTTGTACCCATTTTCATTACAGGCCTAGCCTATACTATTCTTCCATGAAGTCTTTCTTGATATCTATACAGTATAGTTCTCTGTCATATAAACTCTCATGTCATCTTAAAATATTACCCCTAATTATACTTAAATTCCCTTTTTATTACATGCTCATCATATAAAATATATTCTTGAGAGTAGAGATCATGTATTATTCTTGTTTCATTTAATTGTATGTCTTACAGTTTTTAGCAATAATAGTCTTTTGTATAGTTGTTTAAAAATACTTACTGAATGTCTAGCTAAATAGGGTAAGGATTAAAAATTTATACAAGTTTTATGGGGTTATTAATAGGACAAGTAGATGAGCCTGGTACTCAATCTGTAAAGACAATTCATGATTTTAAAAAATGTGTATGAACTCTTTGAGGTATCCCTATTTCTTCTTTATAGTAATTCCTGCAAAGTGATTATTAACAATGTAATCCTACCATTTTACATATGAATAACCTGAGTTTCTGAGAGTGGTTTTTGGTGTTTGTCCATGATCATTAAGCTGGTGAATGCCTGAAGCAAGACTCAATTTAAAGTTTTTCTGACACCAAGTCAAAGTCTTTATCTATTAGTCCTTCATAAGGACAAGCTGTAGAAAACTGGATGAGAAAAAATATCTCTGTCCCATATAATTCAGCCACACTTCCAAAATGTAGCTATAGTTCTAAGAAGTCCACTAAAGTTGCATGTGTAAAATCAAAATTATTTGTTTATGTCTATTGTTGTTCAGATCATTTGGCTGATTCCTTATCCTTTAGCTGCTTTATGAACTGGGAAGCCAAGAAAGTATATAAATATTTTTAGTGATTTAGAATGAGACTCCTAAACATAGTTAATTCAATCAATCAACAAATATTCATTGAGTGCCTACTATGTGCTACTTAAGTCAAAAAATCAGTGCCTAGCAAAAGAAGCATATCATTAGAGACTCTAATAGCATCTCTAATAGCAACAAATCCAGTTAAGAATTTTTTTACATTATCTAAAAATTTACTTTGATCTTAAAAGGAATTACTTTTTTTTCCTGCATGGTCTAAGAGAGCAGAATTAGGAAGAGTGAATAGAAGGTACATAGAATTAAATTAAGGGATCAGGAAAAGAAAGACTTCCTACTTTTTAGATCTTCCTTGAAATGGAATAGGATGCATTATAAAGTAATGGGTTCCTTACTATTGGCTATCTTCAAGAAAAGAATGTATGTCTATTTTTATCTTTGTGTCTTCACAAATGTTCACTTAGAATTTTCTTAGTCAGTGCATTAATGAGGTTTGTCATTTTCTTTACTAGTTCATTTCACAAATGAGGAAATTGTGGCAAAGAGGGTTAAATGATTTGCTCACAGTCACAGAGTTATCTGACCTATGAGGCCATATTCAGATTCAGAAAAATGAGCCTTTCTTACTCTAGGCCTAGCATTCTAGGCACTGTATATACAGTGCAATATATAGCACAATATAAATACTAAGTGTTTAACCTACATTTATTGAATGAATGGACTGGACTAGAAGGTTTGCATCTGACATTGTAAGATTCTATGATCTTAATTAGGATTTAGACCTATATTTTCTGTTTTTTTTTTGTTTGTTTTCATTTTTTAGATTTTTCGAGACAATAGGGTTAAGTGGCTTGCCAAAGACCACAGGGCTAGGTAATTATTAAGTGTCTGAGGTCGGATTTGAACCCAGGTATTCCTGACTCCAAGGCCAGGCTCTATTCACTACGCCACCTAGCCGCCCCTTAGACCTATATTTTCTAATCCACATTTTGGGTTGTCTGGCTAAATATTTAAACTCTGAACAGGTACACATGGACCTTTCATAGATTCTATATAGTAAAAAGAAGAGCGATTTGAGCTGGGGAAAATAATGGAACTGGGATGGAAGACATGAGTTGAAACAAGAAGTTTTAAGTTTATTAATTTTATAAAGTATGAGTATTTGGTAGTAATATATTTATGACCTGGTGAAGATTTGGAATGTATAGTTCATTAGGAAACACTGATTCAGAAAATTAAAGAGAAGGGAAGACATTCAATAAAGGTCAGAGGAGGAATAAAGGAGTATGACAGCTGTTCACTTCGTGTCAAGTGATACCAAAGTACAATTTATCACCAAAATTGAGGAATTTGTTTCCTTTTCAGAACATGTATCCATAATATGACAGAAACCATTACAAGGAATCAAAATAATGACTGGTACTCATTGCTGATGATTCTGATGGACACTAATGAATTGACAAGAATCAGCCTAGGAAGCATTGCCAAAATTAGAAAAGCTTTTGTTCTCCCTGTTTGTCAGTCATTTTTCTAATTGTGGTCTCAGAGCATATGTGACTAAACTATTATCCTGTATGCTAAAATGAACTAATTATTGCAATAGAGTTTTACAATAGGATATAAGGACTTGGTGAGAGTTGCATAGGAAGTTCAATGCAGAGGTAAATATGAAATATATGTTCAATAGTCCCACAAAGGGTCCTATGTTTTTAATATAGATTAATTTGAATTTAAAATATTTTTATATTTTAAGCGTTTATTATGTAGTGGAGAAAATAAATATCTATACTATATTTTATATCTACTACTTTTTCCCTAAACAACTTTTTCTTCATATTGTTAATGTGGATAATGTTGTAATTTGTTTCATGCTTCTTTAGAGTCCAACCATGCATAGTTTCTTAAGGAACATTCGTATTTCATAGCATTCATATACTTTAACATGTTCAGCCATTCCACAATTGATGGGCATTACCTCAATTTCTAGTTTTTTGCCTTTACAAAAAGAGCTACTTATGAAAATTTTGGAACATGTGGAACTTTTCCCATTTTTTATGATTTCTCCTGGATATAGACCTAGAATTGGGTCAAAGGATATAGTCAGTTATATTGCTCTTTGGGCATAGTTCCATATCATTCTCCAGAATGATTGGATCAGTTCACAACTCCACTAACAAATGCTTCAATGTCCCAATCCTCCTACAATCTGTCCAAAATTGATCATTTCCCCTTTTTTGTCAGGTTAACTAATCTGATAGATGTAAGGTGGAACCCCTTCACTGTTTTAATTTGCAGTTCTCTAATCAGTAATGATTTGGAGCTTTTTTAATATTATTATATATAGCTTTAATTCCTTCATTTGAAAACCATTCATATCCTTTGGTCATTTATCAATTGGGGAATAACTTGTAACGTATTTGATGCAATTCTCTATATATTTTAGAAATGAGACTTTATCAGAACCCCTAGCTGTAAAAATTGTTTGCCACCTTTCTGTTTTTCTTCTAATCTTGGCAGCATTGGTTTTATTAGTACAAAACTTTTACTACTTTTGAATGGGTGATTCTGAATTAATGAAGGTTTGCTATGGATCTTGAAGCTAGATCAGAGTGACTGTTCTTATACTTATTCACCAAAGCAGGACAGATTGGAAATAGAATTGAGAAAATGATTAATTTCATAATTTTTGAGTTTTTCCTGTATTTAAGTATTTAGTTGTGGTAAAGAGGTTGTAACAGGAGAGTGATGTAAATTGTTGGATTTGATGCAGGATAAATGACTTTTGGGAAGAATATACCCTTCTATCCTTTGTGATCAGAAAAGACCAATCTCAGAAAGAGGAGAGAAAATATTTTGTGGCAAGGGAAAATTAAATTGTGGAGAGAAAAAGCAGTTCAAAAATAATGAAGAGGTAGAGACAAAACAGGAGGATTTTGAGAAAGAGTAGAAAGGAGGGGCAAAGGAGGAATATGCATAAAGGAAGGCAGGTGAGAAAATTGAAGTTGTGAGAGAAAGAAAGAAAGAAAGAAAGAAAGAAAGAAAGAAAGAAAGAAAGAAAGAAAGAGGGGGGAAGGAAGGGAAGAAAAGAAAAAGTGAGGGAAGGAGAGAGGGAGAGAAGGAAAAAGAAGGAAAAAAAGGAGGGAGGAAAGAAGGAAGTAAAGAAAGGGAAGAAAAAAGAAGAGGGAAATGATGGAAGAAAATGACAATTAGGAATGAAGAATTTAATAGTGAGAAAACTTCCTCTACTGATTTACAATCCAATATATGAACCTCTTATAGGTAACATTTTCATGAATTGTTTGAAAAAGTTCTTCCTCCCATGGTCTTACTTTTCTAGTGAGGAGTCCCTCTGAACTTGACCATTCTGGTTCTCAAACAACAGGAATATAGTATGTCCCTGGGCTCAGCTCCAAACCTTTCAAGCTTGGATAGATGTTACTAAGCTTTGTTCCACTGGTGTAGGCTTTGAAATTTCTATCCTCACCTCCACATCATGATAAAGCACTGGAGGAAGACTTCAATGGAAGAGTAATTTGGGTTTTGCAGTTTCCATTTGAGGTCTGATTCAGTAGACCATTGCCTAGAGCCTTGCAGCTGCCACCTGAGGCTCCAGAGCAACGGCAAGGAAAGTGCAGATGGGCAGGAAGTCTCTCTGGGTCAGAAACAGGTTAGTTTTCTTTTGTCCTGTGCCCACACTGTGTACAGATCAGACTGTACTTTTCCACCTCCTGAACTGCAAGGAACTTATTCTGGGGATAATATAGGACTGGACTCTTTTCTCTAGGTATTAGCTAACTTAGGGAGTACTGGTGGCTATTCTTCTGTTTATGCAACCCAGAACATCCCTCTCATAGATTTCTTCATTTATCAGTTCCTGGCTATTGAATTTAAGGGAACTAGCCATTTATATACTGATTTAAAATTTAGAACACATTTTGCATATGTTATCTAATTTGATTCTCTAATTTGGTCCTTACAACAATCAAGTGAAATAAGTTCTATTGGTATTATTATGCTTTTAGCAGCATTGTAGGATAGCTGGTGGTACAGCAGATAGAACACTAGAGGTGTGAAAGTCAGGAAGTTGAGTTCAAATATGGCATCGGATATTTATTAATTGTGGATCCCTAGTCAAATCACTTGACTTTGTTTCCTCATCTGTAAAATGAACTGGGGAAGGAATTGGCAAACTATTCCAGTATATTTGCCAAAAAACAAACAACACACACACACACACACACACACACACACACACACACACACACAAACAGAACCAAATGGGGGTAATAAAGAGTTAGTCATGACTGAATAAGAAAAGAAGTAGTGACCCCCAAAACTCTGATTCAGCTTTGAGGTGCTCTGTGGATCATTATCATATCAAAACCATACCCTTTCACAAAAAAAAAACAATTAAAAGTCAGAGGATCTTTTAGTTCAAAACAGGACTTTTAATCAATAACATAGTAAATAAAGATCCAAGAAAATTTTCCCTGTAAGAAAATAGAATATACTTATTCTATAGTTGGCATATTATCATTGGGGAAGGGCACAAAGACAGGGATCTGGAAACAGTTATGGTGGATGCATTTGTAGGGAAAGCCTATGGACAGGAAACACATGAAATGGCATATTACTAAAATATATCTTGGCAAGGCATGAGCATTGAAAATGCTCATTATTGGGCATGTGGATGGTTCATATGTGGTGATGGTTCATATGTGGTATGTCTATTGCTGAAGAGTTGCTAGGTACTCTTGTTATATTCTTTCTCTGCTATCTTTCTGTTATATTCATTTAAATAAGGTTCACTTTGCCTAGTTTGATAATACTGGTCATGTAGTTTCTGGGCTGCTTTTTTTTGCTACTATCAACTGTGGTCCTGCTCTTTGGTATTACATGACTGTTTTCTTCTGCTCTCTACTGAGATAAAAATAATAATGTTTGTCATTCATTTTTGAAGAAGACCACGATATCAGGGAGGAAACGCCATGACAAGCTCATGAATTGGATTTGAATGGGGGGTGCTGTGCTAAATCACAAGTCTCACTTTCTCTTTCAGAGTCATCTGGATCCAGTGGCTAGATCTGAATCAGGATGACTGGAGCTGGCCTTGAATGCAAGGTTCAGGGTTAAGTGATTTGCCCAAGGCCATACAGTTAGTAACAGTCAAGTATCTGAGGCCAAATTCAAATTCCCATCCTCCTGACTTCAAGGCCACTGCTCTATCCACTCCACCACCTAGCTGCCCTTCTCTACTGAGGTACAAGTTCAAGAAAACTTCTTTCTCATAAAGGCATGATGAATCTTGGACAATAGCTGAGTCTCTGAGCCAAAACATCTAATCTAGGAGTCAATAAAATTCAAGAATTTATACTAGTGAAGCATTGATTTTATACTTTTGACTATCCTTTTCCTAGTGTAGATTGTACCATTGCTCCTAGATATTTTTCCTATGTGGGATCAACAAATTCTTTTAATTATTCTGATTATTAGTCTGTGTCCCCAACACCTATTTTGGGGTTTGAGTAAAAAAAAATCATCTCAGAATTTACATGGGAGTCTTGGATAAGGCTGTCCATATCCAGCTTCAAATCCTTGGTTGATATATAAATGAATCATGGGACAAAAACAAAAGTCTAGGTTTGTTTCACATTCACAGTTTTTATAATTCATATCCTCCTCCAGCAACAAAAAAGAAATGCTTATCTTTTTTGCATTGTATTCTTGTTAGTGCAAAACTCCTGGTTTCTCTGTATTCCTATTTAAAAATTATAATCAAATATATATTTATATGTATTTATATATATATATATTTATATTTAATTTGTATATATATGTTTATTTCAATCACCAGAAATATTCCTTCTTACTGTCTCCCCAAGCTTCCCTCCCAATTGTGAACTAAAGAAAAATAAAACTCAATAAAAATATGTATAGTCATTTAAATAAATTTTCACATTGGCCATATCTTCTACCAAAAATTATCTTCTTCTGAATTCTTCACTACTCTATCAGGAAATGGGTAGCAGATTTAATCATTAGATCTTTGGAATTATGATCAATTTTTATGTTAATGAGTTCCTAACTTTTCAGTTGGTTCCATCACCATATTACTGTCCTGTCATTGTATAAATCATTCTCATGATTCTGTTCACTTCGCTCTATTTTAGTTCATTTGACATTATTGAGTACCTCTTCAGATTCCCATTCTTTGTACCTCAAAGGAGCTTTAAATTTTTGAGTGCATCTTTAATTAGAATTTGTTGTGCTTAGTGCTAATCCCTCCCTTAAACTATTCTCCCTTGGTATATATTTGCCTATTTGTGTGTGTATATGTACATTTCTATAAAGGAGTTTAGGAAAAATGAAAATCATGGTGTGGTACAAAAAATTCTACTGTATTTGAAGTCAAACAGCATCAATTCAAATCTGGAATCTTCCATTTATTACTTTGTTTTGCATTATTGCCTTTGTTATATCAACAACAAAAATGTTATTAAAAAGTAGAGATACAAGAAATAAATACTGAAAAGATTATAGAAATTCTTAGGACCCTTCTGAATTGAAGAGCTTTTCTATCTTATAGCCTTCTTTCCTAAAGACTCTTTCCAGTGAGGAAAAAAATCTTTCCATGTATGAAGATTTATCAGTCAGTAATACATATACTAAAAGAGGTTCCTCATCTGTTCTTAACTTCAGGAGTAGATAATTGTTCAAAATGTTTCATAAACAAACAATTTTCTCAAGATGTAAAATACAAATGACCAAGTACCTGAAGGAACATGGCAGAGTGAATAGGATAGTGGCCTTGAAGTCAGGAAGAACAAAGTTCCAAATCCCATTTCAGATATTTAATAGTTTTATGACCCTGGGCAAGTTAAATTTCTCTTAGATTAATTTTCCTCCTCTACAGAATGGGAATAAAGTGATTGCCCTTTCTTATATGGATATTTTATTTAATTAAATCACAAATAAAGGGCATTCGTGTGTGAAACACAGTTGAAGGAGGTTTGAGAGAAGTACAGGCAGTTCAGAAAACTTAAGAGCAAAACTGTACCTCAGATTCTGAGAAGACCATCGTGAAAGCAAGCCCCTTTGATTCAAAAGTACTAATTCACTATAAGGATGGATATAATTCATTGTTCATAGTAGCTAATTTGCATGGAACTGTTTTTAGGACATAGAAATTTATTGCTAGGCATCATAGAACTGTTTTGCAATTATAGTCTATTGTATATTAACTATTTGTGTCATATCTAAGAAAGCTGCAGATTAGAGGTTTTTCATCCTATAATAGGGGTAGATCATTTCACATAGGACTCTGATTTGAGGACTGGAAGTCAAATTAGAAGCCAGTTCAAAAGGTATTGAGAAGGTTTAAGGAAGACAATGAGAAAAGATGCTCACAAAACAAAACAAAACAAAACCCAAACCATTTGGAATCAGGAAGTCTGGAGAAGAGAAATTGAAAGTTACAAAAGTCAACAGTCATCCCTGACTTGACTAGAAATTCTTTGCTATTGGGGACAGCTAGGTGGCCCAGTGGATAGAGTCCTGTGAAAGAAGTCAGGAAGACATCTTCTTGAGTTCCAATATAACCTCAGCTACTTAGTAACTGTGTGACTCTGAGCAAGACACAAACCATGTTTGCCTCAGTTTCCTCATTTATAAAATAAATTGGAGAAAAAATGTTAAACTCCTCAAGCATTTTTTTTGGCAAGAATACCTCAATGGTTTCACATCATAAAACAACTGCAAATAACAACAATTCTTTGCAAAGAGCAGATGGAGGAAAGGGTATCTCTTGATCTCTAGAACCATCTGTGCTTTAAGAATGGGGAAACCCCTGAAAAAATTTCCTACATGGCCCTGCACTACCTTCTAAGACTCAAAAGAAGGAAATCCCCTGAAAGGGATAGAGAATTGGTGCACACACACATCACTGAGAGGATCATTCTTTTTCAAAATCCAATATCAAGAGACAGAGAAAGAGACAGAGACACACAGAGAGACAAATAGAGATACAAAGACACAGAGATAGAGAGAGACAAAAGGAAAGAGAGACAGCAGCATTACTCATTTGGAAAACCCCTTTTTCCTTTATGTAATTTCAGGATTTAACATCTTAGTGACCTTCTCCTGTCTTTCAGGATAGTATCTTTTTTTTTCTTCTATGAAGAAACAATCATAGACTCCAATCATTTTGATTAAGGAGCAGATGTATCTTGCAGATAGGTTCTACGTCTGACAAATGATCCTTGGCATTGGGATCCAAATATGCATTGCCTTTTGTGGTATTTCTATTTTATTGATGACTTTACAGTGAATACGATAAACTATTCATTTTATAAAGGAATTGAGTATGGAGAGTTTAACTGATTTTTCCTAGTGTCCTATACTTAGTGCCTGAGGCAAGATTCATATTCAGGTCTTTCTCATTTTAAGACAAGTGCTTTATTCCATAATTCCCTAATGGGATCATTTTAGCCATGGGTAACATTAGTTCTGTGAACAGGAGCAGAATTGTTACAGGAAAGTATGAATACTTCGTATCCACTTTGAAGGCATTAAACCCATAGTCTTACTTTATTCAACATCCAAAACCTTGCAAAACACAGAAAGAATGGAAAATTTGTTCACTCATTTCTCTCTTGACTCCACTTCTTTTCCTTTGATCTTTTACACCTCTGTTCCACCTGTTTTCTCAGTCTGGAGATGCCTCTATCTCTTTTTTCCTCTCCTCTAATTGTGAATTCCTTCCTAGAACCTCTATTTGAAAGTATACCTCAGTCTGCTATTCGCACAACTCTTCTGGCTCACCTCCAGACTTTTCCATTCTCCACCCACCCCCTTCAGCTCCTTTTCACATATTGTCTTCTTTCATTAGATTATAAGCTTCTTGATATGAGGGGTTGGCTTTCTTTTTGCTTATTTTTATTTGCTGAAAACTCTCTCTCTCTCTCTCTCTCTCTCTCTCTCTCTCTCTGTCTCTCCTCATTTATGCACATGCATGATCAGTGCAATTCCATTTAACATGTAAGTACAAAATACCTATGTGTTATTACGGCTTAGTGGACTATATGATGAATTGTGAGTCAGGGAGACTTGGGTTCAAATTCTGATTCTGACACTTAGTAGTCATGGGTAAATAAAGTAATCTCTGTGATTCTTAGAAAGCTTCTTTGACTAGACTATTAAATTATGGATAGATTCTGATCTGGAGGGAGGTCCCTCACTGGGCATTTACAATTCCACACATTGTTGCAATCACATATCCTTCCAAATCCAATAGTCTATGCCATCTAACTACCAATATGGAAAACTCCTTTGAGCTTGTACCCATCACATTGTTTTAAGATCTTGAAATTTACAAGCAGTAGTTCAGATGTTTTTCAGTTTTTGGTGTCTCATGGATTGTTTTGGAAATATGAATGAGCCAATAATCTCTTTTTCTTAATGATATTTTGAAATGCAAATAAAATAAAAATAAAATAAAATACATAGGATTGCAAAGAAAATCAATTATATTAGAATATATTTCTTTCAGTAGACATACTCATATCTGTGATACCTATATACATACATACATACATACTTATATTTAACATATAATTGCTAAAAGTTCAAGGATCCCAGGTTAAATACTCAGGTTATAGAAGGTGTCTTTCCTGAGGTTTAAGAGAGCAACTCTCTTTTATCCACAGTGGTAGGGAGGTTTTAAGATCCTCATTCCTAGGACTTAGTCCCTCAAAACCCAAGTAGAGTTATGGAAAAATATCCTTGGACTAACTTCTTAGTAGAGCTATTCATTTAGCTTTTAATTTTAATACATAATGTATCATTTATCATTCCTCTTTTCATGGACTGGGAGGATAACATGAACCACTAGTGACCTTACATGATAAGACTTTGGAAAGACTGCTCTTAAGGATATTATTGGATTTCAGGTGGGAGCAAGCCATCAAAAGTCCTACCCTATTGATGATGTTTCTATGAAAGCCAGCCATGAAGTATAATGTAACAGAGATAATAATGTTTTAATATTTTCAGTTGTTCTAAACCCTCTCTCAGCTTCCTGTTACCATAAGGTGTTTGGAACCTTTAACTTGCCTCTCAAAGTTAATGATGTAACCAAATTCTTTTAAAAGAATAATATACTTGTCCTAAGTGACTGTCTTTCCAACTAAGGTGCTATATATGAGCTAATTAGAGTCAATTAGATTTTTGAAGATGTTTACAAGGCTCCTTATTGGCAAAACTATTCGAAGTTTCTTAAAGCTTTGAATTTCATGATTCTTTCCTCCTAAATAAAACCATGATTTTTTTAAAAGGAAAATTCAATGAAAAACATGCTTTTTTTAAAAAAAAATTACAACCATACAATCCTGGGCAATGAAGAATCATGTTTGTTTGAATTAAAGTGCTCCTTTTTAGTCCAGCCAGTGGAATAAAGAAAATTACCCCCCAACCTTCTTACCCCAGCTGTGGTAATCTCCAGTTCTGAGATTTGTCAAAGCTAAGCATAATAGGAGACTTAGAAGTTTCAACTTCACTTCTAAATTTAGACTACTCTCCTCCATGTAAACTGTATATTTGGGATTTTTTGAAGATTTTGAGGATTAAATGTCTATAATATATATTTCTTCATAGACTCCTACCCATAGATGAATGTGTACAAAACTGTTGGGGCTTGGAACCTTGAGAAGACTGGGACAAGGAGGTGTAGAAAAGGCATCAGGAAGTATTTAAGGCAGAAGAATAAGTTATATGAAAAAGATCTCTACCACTTTGGAGGAATGATCCAGAAAGATAATTGTGGTTTTATGTAATAACTGATATATGCATAATGCTTCAAGGTTTACCACAAACATAATTAAAGTGCCTATTATGTAAAAGATATTGCTGATATTGTGGTATAAAAACAAAGAATGGTCCCTGACTTCCAAGAACTTCTTAAAGGAAGCAGCATATAAACAATTAAGTAACTATAAGATAATTTGAGGCAAGAGAAAATATGTACAACCTTAGGAAAATTATCAAAAGCTTCTCATAGAAAATGGAAGCTGATCTGGGGCCTGAAAGATGCTAGTTATTAAGAGTCAACAGTGAGGAGAGAATGTGTTCCAAGCATAGAGGAAGTCTATGCAGAGGCTTGTAGATGGGAAATAGAATACTGAATTTGGGAAACAACTACTGCCAGTTTAATTGGAATTTAGATTTAGTGAAGTAGATTGAAATAAGTCTGGAAAGGCAGAAAGGGCCATATTATGAAGAGCTTTAAGTATCTTCCAGGAAACAGGAAGCCAATGGAGATTTTTGAGCATGGGTATGATCTAGTTGGATCAATGATTTAGGAAGATGTTTTTGGCAGCTATGTGGAATGTAGATTGAATAAGGCAAAGAATGGTAGCAGGAGAACCAATTAGGAAGCTCAATCATTAGTCCAGAGGTCATATGAACCAAGTGAAGAGGATGGAAATGAGAGCTGTTGTAGACTAAGAGGCAATAAGATTTTGCAGCCAATTGTACCCAGAGGATAATTTGGAGGGAAGAGTTAGGATTCCTGTAAGGTTGTGAATTTCCATTTAACAACACATAGCCTGGAAAGAGAGTAATGTTATTCTTAGCTGAATTAAGTGTGTTTTAAGAAAGGGAAACAGCAGAGGCGAAGAAAATGAGTTCTATTTTGGATATGTTGAATTTTAATACAGTTAAATGGGCAGTGCAAGAATCAGAGCTAATTTATAGATGAGGAAACTGAAATTCTTAGATTAAATGACTTGGTATATTCATATTTCTGTTTAGTGTATGGATTTGGCCTCTCTGCCATCAAAGTAGAAGTCTGAGATCCTTATGTTTATTATGATGTCTTTATCTTAGAGGGGATATCAAATTAAGAATTTCCTTCTGCCATTTTTGTTTCCACACTGTCCAGGGTTATTTGGCACCACTTGAAAATTTCAAGAAAATAATGAATGAGTAATGAATTCATATGGCTAGCTCTATGTTGCCCTCTGATGATGATCTATTCTCCTATAATTTCTCTGTTGGCACTGAACCTTCTCAATGATTAATCCATTTATTCATGAAGATAATTTCACTAACCACCAGCTACAATAGTTATCCTCTAAAAGCATATGAAATGACTATTTGATATCTATGAAACAGAATAGAGACAATTATCAATATGACTCCAAGTCTTTACTGAATGTTAACATTAGAAGCAATCTTAGTTTTCTTCAAATTCACCCTAATCATCTCATTTCACATTGGAAGAAGTTGAAGCCCAGAGTCTGATAATCACCTGACCTCAAACCCATGACTTATATTTCTTTTGTCTTGACTGTCAACTTATGTCAGAACACTACAAGTCATTAATTCATAGTTTTATTTGATAGAATTTTAGGGTCAGAAGAAACATCAGTGACACTCTGTACCAACCTGTACCTCAAAAGAATCCCTGGTATATCATGAAAAAAAGGACAATCTGCTTGAAGATTTTTAGATGAGATTTGACACCTCACCTTAGGCCAGTGCATTTTGCTTTTGCTCAGTTCTAACAGTTAAGAAGCTTTTATGGCCATTAACTAACATTTTTAAAGTAATTAGCAGCACAGAGTAAGAGCTATAGAAATGCTAGTTCTTATTATTAGTAATAATGAGTGCTATATTTGCTTTCATCTTCCAAATAGGGACAGAAAGCCTCATAGATCATATACAATTCAGAGGCAGGACTTTCTTCTCTGGTCCCTTCAAAAGCAGAAGATGTTAGCCTCCAGTATCTACTCTCCTACTCTCAGTCACACTATGGCTCCAAATGGCTCATTGTTCTAAGGAAAATGAATTCAAATTTTATGGCTATATTTGGGAAAGCTGTAAGACTTTCTTAAACTAAATTACTACTCAATAGTTTTTAGGACTATAAGAGATCTAACTAAATAGTCTGTGAAATATAAAACCCTTTTGGTGATCCTCCTACTTATACTCTGATCCCCAGAATCTTGCATGCTATCATCTCACACCTGGACTATTGCAATAGCCTGCTGATTGGTCTTCCTGTCTCAAGTCTCTCTCCACTCTAAGCAATCCTCCAGTCATCAAAATGATTTTCCTAAACCCAGGTATGATCATATTATTACTGTACTCAATAAAGTTTAGTGACTCTCTATCACCTCCAGTAGCAAATATAGTGTTTAGTGTTTAATGCCGTTCACAGTCTAGTCTTCCTTTGTACATATCTCTCCACATACATTCTTCAGTTCAGTGACAGTGGCCTCCTTATGTCACATTATCAGGGCATTTTTTTCTAATTTTCATCTTCTCCTCATCTCCACTTATTGACTATTTTAAAGTCCCAATTAAAAAAAATCTCACCATCTAGATATGAAATTGTTTACAATCCCTCCTAATTCTAGTGCCTTCCCTCCATTAATTATTTTCTATTTATCCTTTTTTATTTTATATATACCTATATATATTATATATATATATATATATATATACATATGTATTCACCTACTTACATATATGTAAGTATATACATATGCTTGTTACCTCTCCCATTAGATTGTGATCTCTTTGAGGTCCAAGTCTGTCTTTTTCTTTTTTTCTTTTTTGCAAGGCAATGAAGCTAAACAACTTGAGCATGGACACACAGTTAAGTGAGTATCTGAAGTTGGATTTAAACTCAGGTCCTTTTGACTGCAGGATCAGTGTTCTATCCACTGTGCCACCTAGCTGCCCCAAGGACTTTTTTTACTTTCTTTTATCCCCAGCATTTAGCTCAGTGTTTTTGGTACAATGTGGGAGCATAATAAATACTTACTGGCTGACTAAATTATCTAAAATAATTACAAGCCTATAGAAAATGGAAACAAACATATTTGCAAAGGATAACTAAAAAACTATAATTAGGGATAGGTAAGAAAATAGGGCATGTTTCTTCTCTCAATTCCCCTTTCCTCCTCCCAGCTCTCACTAAATGGAACAAGAAAGAAAGAGTGGAGGAAAAAGATGACAGCCCTTCAGATATAGTGCTTGATGAGGAGCAGAGAGAGTTGACAGAAACTTCCCTACTGATTAGGACCTTCCTCCAACTGATTTGCTGCAGGTCTGCCTGCTGTGATCAATGATTTTGGCTACTTGAGTGGGAGCATATGGCTCCTGCTTTTCTCCTGATCATTCTCTCAGCCCCTCTTCCTTTCAAGGGGAATCTTAGATCTCCTATTGTCTCCTCTACAGCAAGGATTTTCTGCTGTAGTACAGGGGAATTCAGATGAAGAGCAACACAGATATTGCCTTTAACAAACTTAAGTTCTATTCACAAGAAAAGAACTACTGTTACTGCATTGGGGAATGGGGAGGTGTGGAGTCAGGGAACAGTATCCATAACTGGATGTTAGTAGAAGAAACACTCAGATCAAAGACCTCTTCAGGGTGTAAATTTATATAGAATTTTAGACAAAGAACCAACATGATGCAAATGGGAGACTTTCTTTTTGGTTATAAATCTAGGAGAGAAAATTTTCTGAATGCCCTAATAAGGAGTGATGTATGAGGGCCAAGGACAGAGGGAATGTTCCTGTAACAGTATTATTTCAGCAAGAGGTTAAAGGGATGAAGTGGTCTGAAAGAAATTTCTAAATTTCATTATCATTAGCATATATGCATCCTTGGGGACTGGGACCAAACTGGTTTTCACTGGCTAACAAATTTCATCTCCCCAGTGAACTTCCTCTTTAGTATCTTGAAGTTTTCAAGAGAGGGCTACAATATGTGGTTGAATAGTTGCTTTATCTGCATTGCTAGACATCATATTCACAAGGAATTTTTTTATGTTGATGAAACCAAAGGCATAGATAAATGTGTATGTATTTGTTTATATGCATGTCCACAAGTAACAAAACTGGAGTCAAGAAGATCCAGATTCAAATTCTGCCCCTGACAGTAGTTGTATCATTGGGCAAATCACATAATGACTCTGAACTTTAGGCAACTTTCTAAATTATACATCTGTTACAAAGTAGGGGATGTTCTCTCATTGATGAATTTACAAGTTCTTAACATAGTCATAAAATTAGATATCTTCAGCATATGTAGGGACTCACCCTAGCTAGGCTACATTGTGGCCTTGACCTCCGGTCAATTTCTATTTTTATGTTCATAGAATTCCATTTCACTTATTCACATTTGTTTTCTTGTTACTTTTTATAGGAGGTGACTTGTTCTAACTCACCCATTATTAGGATAAGGACATAGGAACAAAATCTGATGTTACTAAATTAATAAATATTTGAGATATGTGTTTTTCTTATGATAATTTTTCTCTAAAATAAGACATTTAGGAAATATTTCCAAGGAAAATAACTGAAAAAGGAAACAAAAGGCATTGACTCATTAAAATTAAAACCAGAAATCATTTTTTCCCTATTATTCTATTGATTCTAGCCCAGGAATGGCAAAAAAAAAGTTGGTAAGGATGAGTAATAGAAATAAATGCTCTAAAAGGTAGAAATAATGAACCAATACCTTGAAATTATAACTATATTTTATACCACAAAGAAGAAAATTAGGTAAGAAAATAAACCCAAATATGCATATATACAAATGTGCATGTGTACCTTTATGTGTTACACATTTATACATGTCTGTGAGTAGGTATAGAAAAAGAAAAAATATATAATCTGTATATATGTGTATATATGTATGTCTCTGTGTATGTTTATCAAAGGTCCTTTTGAGTCACAAACAGCCAATTGACTACATTAAGTTTACATTTTATTCCTTTCTGGTTCATCATGAATAATATGGCTGATGCACTTGTTACCAGGTAATAGAAACAGACATTTACTCTTTTCAAAGAGACTAGCAAACTAATGAAGTTATAGCTTTCTGCCCCATCTATTCTTTTTTTAAAAAAAAAAACTTATTTCATTAAATATTTTCCATTTATTTGGAAAAAAAATTAACATTCTTTTTTTTTTTAGTTTTTTTTTTTTTGTAACGCAAATGGGGTTAAGTGGCTTGCCCAAGGCCACACAGCTAGGTAATTATTAAGTGTCTGAGGCTGAATTTGAACTCAGGTACTCCTGACTCCAGGGCTGGTGCTCTATCCACTGCAACACCTAGCTCTCCCACATGAAAATGAAAGCAATATATTCATTATACATTTGAAGTTTTGTGAAATACACTTCCATGTTAACTATGTTGCAAAAGAAAACACAAACAAATACAAACAAGAAAAAAAGAAAAAAATTAAAAATCATGTTTCAATTTGCACTCAGTTTTTCAATTGTCTCTTTGGAGTTGGGTTAGGGGTCCTTTAGAATAGTCTTAGGTCATTTTCTTGATCAAAGTAGCTAATTGCTGTTGATCATCTTCATAATACTGCTGTTTTGTTTAAAATGTTCTCCTGGTTCTGCTCACTTAAGTTTGTATCGGTTGAAATAACATTTCTCAGTTTTGTTGGAAACCATACTCTTCATCATATCTTATAGCACAAGTTTTCCATCACAATCATATACTACAACACATTAGCATTCCCCAATAGTTTGGCATTCCCTCAATTTCTAATTCTTTGCCACCATAAAAAGAACTGCCATAAATATTTTTGAATATAAAGATACTTTTCCTTTAAACTTTTTGGGATACAAACCAAGCAGTGTGATTGCTGGGTGAAAGAGTGTGTCTATCTCTTCTTACATCAAAATGGGCATTTCTCCAAAGAACAGTTTAAGCTCCTGTTCTGTCTTCATTTCCCTTATATATTCATTTCAATCCCTCTTTAACATATCTGGAGCAGGGCTAAAGAGAGGTGGAGAGGAGCAGCCAAAACAGAGAATAGAGATGAGCCTCATTTAACTAGTTAGGTATTTAATTTTTTTCTTTATTTTGTAAATTTGTGAACCAAGCATATCTGGACATGTTGGCTGAATTTAATTCAGGATTAACAAAAAAATATTTTATTAAGCAGTAGACAGACTTGAGATTAATTCATCCAGAAGACATGCTTTCCTCTGACTAGACAGTAGGTCATAGGGAGTTTATTTGCTATTGACTATTTGCCAGAGGGAGGCATCTTAGAAGCAAGATGCTACTTGGCTTCAGATAACAAAGCTCTAAAGAGACTTTGGGAAATGCATCAAAAACACAACCTCTCTTGTCAGTAGCTCCTTGGAGATGAAGTAAATGGTCTGACAAATGCAGAAAAACAAACAATTTATCAATTATGTTTTTTCACAAGCTTTGTTTCAGACAGCAGGTATCACTCCCTATAGCTTCCATTTCAAGAGAAGAGATTTTAGGGTGAAAAACTGTCATAGAAGAGGTCAAGAATCATTTGTATAAAAGAATAATGAACAGAAAAGACTCTGGACTAAGAGTGAAAAGACTGGTTTCTGATTCATGCAATTTACAATAAATCCCTCAGTTTCTCTGAGCATCAATTTCCTCTTCTGAAAGATGGGAAAATATAATATCTAAGAAATGAAAGTTGTGGAAGGCACAATTTTTATATCTTCCAAATGAAAGTTGTTCCTATTACTTTCTCCTTAGGTAAATGTAAGCTCCTTAAGGATGAGCGATTTTCATTTTTATTTTTTCTATCTTCTAAAAACAACATAGTGTTCAGGCTGTTCTTTTGTAGTAGTTTAAATGCTTGTTGAATGGAATGGAATGAAATGAAATGAAAAGGAATGAGAATCAAGGTTGATAATTTGGAACAAAATTTATCCTAGAGAATAGAATTTGATTTTCCAGACCATAACTGAGGATGCTAGAATCCTAATATCTAGACTTGGCAAGATAGGTATTTTATGAGGTTCTGTGAAGTACCAGTTTGACTAGAAACTTGTTTGTTTGATGAAGAGAGAGCTACACTGAAATCGAAGAAGAGAGAGAAAAATGTTTAGATAAATCTCAAAGTGGATGCTATGGAGGATCCCAGGTCTAGTATAATAAAAATAGTGGAATAGTTCCTAGGCAAAAAGAGTGAACTTATAATCTCAGATGTCTATATACCAATGCACAAAATATGGGTAATAGAACGAATGTGAAATTTTTACACAGGGAGAATTATGACTGCATGAGTATATGTAAGACTTGTTGCATAATACATATGGCTTAATTAGGGCAATTTAAAGGCATATTAGGTAACAAAGAAAAAATAGTTATAATTGAAAAGATGTTTGCCAATAAACATATACCTCCTCAGAAATCTGGGAATTCGTAATCTTAGATAAATTCAGATAGAGGGTATTTAGGTAAGAATAAAGAGAAATGATAGAACTGTATTAATTTACTACAGATTACCTGGTCTCCTAGAAGATAAAATGCTTCCTTATTACCAATCATAGAATTGGCATAGTATATAATAATAATAATAATACATTATCAATGTAATATATTTTAATATATTACTAATTTAATAATATTATTAGTATATTATTAGCAATATTAATATAATAGTAATAAAATACTGATGAATACCTGGAATTATCTGCACATCAGAAGTTTCTGATGACATTAAAATCAGAGAATCTACTAAGATAAAAGAATCTCTCAAAGCATTTTTTCAATTAATAATTAATTAATTTTTATCATTTATTTCAAATTCTTTTCTTTCTAGCCCCATTGAGAAGGTTCACAATAAATTAAATATGCAAAAGCCAGCAAAATAAGTGCATATGTTAGCCAAGTTACAAAAAAAATCCAGATAAAATAAAGAAAAAGTATGCTTTAGTCTGTATTCAGAGTTCATTAGTTCCTTCTCTGGAGGTAGATTGCATTTTTTTAATTATGAGTCTTTTGGAATTGTCTTTAGTCATTGTTTTAATCAGAGTAGTTCAGTTGATCATCATTACAATATTGCTGTTATTGTGTACAATATTCTCCTGGATATGCTGATTTCACTTTTGATCAGTTTAAATAAGTCTTCCTAGGTTTTTCTGAAATCATCCTGCTCATCATTTCTTATAGCTTAAAAGTACTCTATCACAACCATATACCATAACTTGTTCAATCAAATCCCTATTTTATGAGCCCCTTTTCAATGTTCAGTTCTTTGCCACCATAAAAATAACTACTATAAATATTTTTATACATGTGGGTCTTTTCCCTTTTTATGATCTATTTGAATTACAGATTCATAATGGAATTGTTGGATCAGAGTATGCACAGCTTTATAGCCCTTTGGGCACAGCTCAAATTGTTCTCCAGAATGATTAGACAAGTTTACAACTCCAATAAAGTTCATTAATGTCCCTATTTTGTTTCCCATCCCATCCATCAGTTGTCATTTTCCTTTTCTGTCAAGGTAGTCAATCTGACAGGTTTAAGGTGGCACATCAAAGTTATTTTAATTTGCATTTCTATAATCATCAGTGACAGAGCATCTTTAATAAGATTATTAATAGCTTTGATTTCTACTTATGAACTACTTCATATCCTTTAACTATCAATTAGGGAATGACTCTCATGGTATTCTTAAGAAAAAGCTGGAGTGATGTGAGCTAGATAATAGTATATTTAGGTGGATTTGGAAACAGTTTATTAGCTAGAGCCAAAGATTAATTATTAATGGTTTTGTATCTTGAAAGAACACATCAAGTGGACTAATCCAGTGATTTTTGTTTGGCAAAATGATGTACACTATTTTTATCAATAACTTAGCTAGTATGACTATGAATATTTGTTTTATTTTTTTCCTTAAAATTTTCTTTTCTAATTGCATAGAAAGATAGTTTTGGGCATTCACTTTTTAAAAGGTTTTTGTAAGGTAATGGAGTTAAA